>NC_045426.1:43372506-43997506 GCF_902635505.1 Sarcophilus harrisii | reverse complement strand
CTTCTTCTACTCCTGGACAGGTATGTATTAAGAAACCTACTATGTAATTTAGTCAGTAAGTATGCCGGGACTTCCCATATTATATTTTCCCACAATTCCCACCCTTTCCTTACATCAAATATTCCCATAAGTTATCAGAAATGCTTATTCAACTTCTTGTGCATGATTTTTCACTTGGCCAATGCAGACCACAGAAAATAATGTATATAAAGCACTCTCTAACTATAAACTGCTATATTTAACTAAATATTTACTATACATTTAATTCATTTTACAAAACTAATTTTTATTGTGCTGCCAATTGTAATTCAATCTTACTTATGTACAGACAACCTCACACACTTTGAAGTCCCAAATCTCCCTTTCTCCCTTCATTCTCTAATGCCAGGAAGCTTCCCCCCTGATATTGGATAAAGAAATTTTCATTCTTCCCTCTTTAAATTTACTGGGGTCAGTCTTGGCAAAATTTAAAGTAGGAGATAGTGATGTAGTAGAAAAATTCCTAAACACAGAGTCAGGAAGCTCTGAGTTCAGATTCTGTTAAGATATTGTAAGCTCAGATATTGTTAAGACATCTGAATGACTTCATTTCAGTACCATTTACCTCAAAGGGCTGTTCTGAGCCACCAATAAAGTAATATAAGGGAAGTGCTTCAAAAAATTTTAAAGTGAGGGAATCAAGGTGGTGCAGTAAATAGAGTACTGGTCCAATAGTCAGAAAGATATGAATTCAAATCCAACCTCAGACACAACACTTATTAAACTATGTGACCCTGGGAAAGTCACTTAACCCCAATTATCTCATTAAAAAAAAGATTTTAAATGCTATAAAAATATCAATTATCCTTCCTCTTTTTCTTTCCTCTATTACTATAATGTGTGTGAACTTAAATAAGGTACAATATCTCTGTGTCTTAGCTTCTTCTTCTGGAAAGTGGGCAAGTAAGTTGGGGTTCAGAGAACAAAGCACAATGTCTGCAGAGACTTGGTAAGACCTAATATTCTGAGAGATTTGAGGTTGCAAAGACCTTCATGTAGATGATCTCATTTGCTCTATGAGTTTCCTCATCTGTAAAAGCAAAACAGAAGGATCTAGGAGCCTTCTGAGCTCTCTCCCAGTTCCAGAGGTATGATCTCCTGATTGGATGATCTCTAGGGTTCCCTTTAATTCTAGATCTATAATGGCTCCTTTTCCTTCAAACAGTATTCAAACCTCATCAAAATATCTCTGTCTGGCCTTCCTTAGGATCTCTTCTAAAAGGTTGATGGAATAACAAAAACTAGGCTATGGGAAATAACAACATGAAAAGCTGAAATCCATGAAATACCTACAAGGAAAGTCTTCAGCTCATTGGGAGTCTTCGGTTTCATGTAAAAGCACAGGTAAGAGTGATCTAGAATGAGAAGCCATGAATGGGCTGCAATTTGGCTTTCTTTAAGCCATGATTGAAATCCTACTTTTTGCAAGAAAGCTTTCTTAAATGTACTTCTAAGTACTAAATGTACTTCTTTCCTTCTGCTATTTTCTATTTATAGTGTGTGTGTTTGTAGGTCATTTTTCTATTAGATTGTGGACTCCTTGAAGGCAGGGGGCTGTCTTTGCCTCTTTTTATATCTCAGAAAAGTGCCTAGCACATAGTAGGCACTTAATAAATATTTACTGATTGACTAATTATTTTAACCTATTGGGGAAAATGTCAACATGAAGAAGGATATGGGTTCATTTATTTATCAAAGTAAACTAAGGAAGAAATGACTGGATGCTCATAGGTTGCAATTTGTCCCAGGTAATATAGCTGCATTTTAACTATGCTCTCTTGCATGCACAGGACATCAAACCAAAGGACCTTTAGACTTGGCATTTGCCAAGATATTATAGAAAGCCAATTGGGGAATTATTTGAGGGCAGAACACCTTTGAGTGTTCATGGAATCCCACTGTTTTGGCAGTTTCCTACTCCATCCACATATAAGCCTCATTTAAGTCAAGATTTAAAAGCTTAAATCTGATGAGAAAAGTTAACTAGATGGCGAGTTCCAAAACCAATTGATAGTCTATAAAAAAACTACATGAGACTGCCCCCCCTCCTTCAATGATGCAAATAATAATGAGTTTATTCTCACTCTACCAGATTCTCAAAATAAAATTTCATTCACATGTCTCTTTATTTATACTGATTTGGGTAAACTGTCTGAAGAAAATGAGTTGAGAAATTTCACTGGATTAAAATGCAAATCTCCACAGACCAGACTAGGACAGGACAGGCCACTCATAATGGCCCACCATCTCTCATTCTCTTCCTCCTGCCCTTCCTTTCTCCCCACCTTCTTCTTCCTTTATGTACTCACCCCTTCTATTCTCTCTCCCTCCTTTTTTCTTATTTCTTTTCTCTCTTCTCTCTTTCACCTTCCTTCCCTTTTAAGCCTTTATGCCCAGTGGCATCTCTAGACACAGTAGAAATAATGATGATATTGACCCCTTATGACAGCCTTGCTCTCCATTTGTTATTTAGGGAGAGATATTTATACTAAACAAATCCAAAAATTGGATTTTTCAGTTATTGTTTCATTTTGCCTTGAAAATGATTTTCTTAGTGAAACTTTTGGAAAGATGTCACCAAACAAACCAAAAAGGGAAACTGTATCTTGAAAAGAAAAGACAGTGGAGTTATATAAAATAAAAATCATCTTTGGTACCCTGAAATATCCTATTTCCCACTTATAAAATCATTATAATAAAAAAGACAACTCCTTCATTAATCAATTTATCCACAAGTATTTATTAAGCTCCTACTTTATGTAGAATGCTGGTAGGCCGTGGACCATATAAAGACTTTCTGGACCACATAAAGATTTTTTTAAATCCCTACTTCTCAAGGTGCTCACATCAAAAGTATATTTTTCTTTCACATTCACTGAAGTCTTACTCCAAAGCCTCATTGTGATGTGGAGGTGACCTTGGTTTCTTGAAGACTATTTCAGGAGAGCACTAGTTCCAGCAGGTTCTGCCAAATTGGCAAGCTTGATCAAAGATGCAGTACATCTGTTGTGTGAGGACCAGCCTAGCTTGGGTGTATGAGGGTCAGAGACCACAAAGCACAAGACCAGAGTTTTATAGTCTGAAACATCCATGGACATGGTTTATGGAAGTGCCTCATTTTACAGGCAAGGGAAGTAAGGATCCTAAGAACTCACGTGACTTGCCCCAAAATCACACAGATAATAAGAGGCAGAGCCAGGAATTTGAAGCCAACTGACCCTGAATCCAATGTTCTTTCTACTGCATCATCCTCCCTATGTTGGCTAATGATTTTCTAAGTGACAAATTCTAAAAGATGAAATTAAAAAGAGGCTAGGATCTGTATCAATAAAGTAAGCATCCCACTTAAAAAATTACCATGCTTTAACATTTTAGCACATCCTTCTCAAGAGAACCTTGATTGTGCTTTAAACTGCCAAGAAATTGGGACCAACAGACCTAAACACAAATTTGCAAGCAATACATTCATTATAGAAAACTTTAATTGAAAATCAGTGATTTAGGAATAAATCCCAAAGATGAATCTGGAAATTGCATCTAAATGAGTTAAATGGTCATAGTCAAATGAGAAACTAGCAAAAGGAGTGACAGGTCAAGATTAATCACCTCAACAGCTTATTAGAAAGATAAAATGTATGAGAAAGCTCACAATTAAGCTGACTTGTCTTTCCAATGAGCATAAAATCCAGAGGTTAAATTTATTATTATTTCCTTAGGTTTTTCTTCATGTTATTTTTGTGGGAGATAGGGGGGTAAAAAATTTGAACAAATACATGACACTTATTCTTCACTAAATATATGAACATCAAACCTTTTCCTTTAGCTTCATAAGGCAGCACTGAGAAAGCCACCCACAACAGAGAATGGCCTATAGATATTGGAAACCATCATGTTGTTTTAGGCTAAATAAGTGAGAAAACAAGATAGGCAAGTAGGGACAGCAGACAATGTTTTGTTTTGTTTTGTTTTGTTTTGTTTTTACCAATAAATGAACTTAAATTTGCTAATGAATCACCAAAATTATTTCTAATAAAGTTGAGGCCTCAGCTCTAATAAACAGAAAAACACACCCAGAGAGAAAACTATAAAGACTGAATGTGGATCGAAGCATAGTATTTTCACCTTTTTTGGATTGTTGTTTGTTTCCTTGCCTTTTTCCTTTCTAATGTTTTTTTTTTAAAATTTGATCTGATTTGTTTTGTGCAACATGGCAAATATGAAAATATGTTTCAAAAAACTGCACGTTTAACCTATATAAAGTTGTTTGCTGTTTTAGAGAGGGGGAAGAAGGGAGAAGAGAGAAAATTTTGGAACACAGTGTTCTGCAAAGATGCATGCTGAAAAATATCTTTGCATATATTTGTTAAAATAAAATATCATTAAAAAGATAGAAATAAATAAAAATAAAGTTGGGGCCTCTATCTGCAAAACTACTGAAACAAATGCTGAATTTGCACATGATCTACTGTCTCCAGATAGGTTTCCCATGTTCCTTCCTATCAGCCGTATGTTACAACTTTATTCCTAAACTGAGGACATACCACCTGTTCCTCTGCCCCTCATAGGATCAGCTAAAAGGAAATTCAAAGTTCCATTGTAATGACTATGATTATTAATCAGTGTTGCTACTAAGTTCCTTAAAGAAAACCAAGATTAACTTTCTTTACTATTGCCTGGGCTGCTATTTACTCTGCTGCTGACATTGGAAAGACCTGATTAAATGACTGCAAAAAAGGTCACTGGGATAGTAGGAAAATGTCCTCCCTATCCCCTCTTTTTAAGGTCAACAAGCTCAAAATACATCATGAGATATTATATTAGGCTTGTGGAAACAAGTAATACAGGACTGTGGCTCAACAGACAATAATGAGTTGTCACTATCTCAGTTCCTTTTATCCTTTTGAAGCTTAAGGCGCATATTAAGAACTGATCGTTTCTGAGAATAAAACAATGTGAGGGTCTGTTTCAAGGAAACAGGTAAATCATCATCAGGAAACAGTCAAGACCTTTAAAATAAATGCTATGGGGATGGAGGGAAAATCAAGGAAGCAAGACCTTAAGGTATTGGAAAATGGTTGGATCCCGTGGAAAAAAGCCCAGACTAAATTTGCCAGGGATGTTACAGTGGGGATTCCTTTGGTGAATGGTTTGGATTAAATGGCCACTGGGGTCTCTTCCAACTCTTCGGTTCAGTGATTCTGTAAACATTCAAGACCACTAGATGTCAGCCTTCTTAAATCACTATGGAGAGCAAGCAAAGAAAGTCAGGTGGCCCAAGCATCCCATCCCTTATATGGTGCTAATTTAAAATAATCCAAATCTTATCACTGGGGATATACACTCATGCTTAAAAGAAAGAAATCCATTTGAAAAGAATCAGAGACTAAATAAAGCTTAAGACTAATTAATCTATTATTGTCTCAGCAAATATTTGAAATTCATCCATATATTCCCCTGTCCTGGAAAAGATGCCACAAAAATGAAAATATTTAAGTAGTTAACTGTTTATTTGCCCAGTTAGAAAGATGAACTACACTACTCCGGTCCTACCTCAGAGGAAAAGGTAAGAATGGGTACTTTTTCTATGGATTGAGGTTAACATGGATGCTTAAAATCTCTTATTTGATTTTTCAAAAATGAGACTGAAAGATCGTATTCTGTCAACAATAGACATGCAGTAGAGACCTGGAAGGTAGAAGAACTATTTGGAGATTGAGAAGTGCTCACAAATTAAATACATTTTACTGATGTGTCCTGCTTTCTAGAGTCCCCAAGTTGGGGTGACAAAACATACCGTGCTATTTACAGCCCCCATGCCAGGATGATTAAAATACACTCCTTTCATCTCATCACTTCTCCACTAAGATGGTATATTTTAATCACTCCAGCATGGGGGCTCTACAAAGCACGACATGTTTTGTCACCCCATCTTAGGGGCTCTAGAAAGCAGGACACAACATTTTATACCATAGAAGAAAGACAACAGAATGAATTTGGGATTGCTGAATACATTGTTTAAATACTGGCTGCTGACCCAACTAATTGGATATCTGCTTCAAATTGTTTATCTATGTGGTGATAGATTTGTACTGGGCTCTTCCCTCCCCCTAGTAAGAACCAACAGTATACATCAATGAGACTGCTAGCCAGGACTAATAGTGCAGTCTCTGGACAAGACAAGAGTAATTACCTAACCCTTGCAGAGACTGTACATTTGACTTTGAGGGGTCACCTGTTTTACTAAACAACTGAGCCTATTCAATAATCCTGAACATCACCACCAAGCCCCAAATGGCAATAATATGATAATACCTTGGATTTATAGCGGTGTCTTTCTTCAGAAGAGCATTCCTGGGAGGTGGGAGGGGCAAATATTACCATCACAATTTTACAGATGGAGAAACTGAGGTTCAGATTAGTTAAGCAACTTAAGCCACTTGCCCAGGGTCACATAGCAAGTCAGGACTAGAAGCTGGAGGTCTCCCGATTCTCAATCCAGTGAAAAATCAATACAAGAATGTGCCCTCAAAGTCTGAAGCCCCATGCTGTATCAGAAAGGACAATCTCACAGTCTCTGTGAGGGAAGGTACCAACTCCTGTGAAACCTGTTAACCATCTTTCTTTTGGGGATATAGAGGAATCGGAGTAAAAAGAAAAAACCTTCACCACTTGATTAAATGATGTATAATAACAGAGAGCACCAAGGTAGGGTTTGGACAGAGATTTAACCCTACCACCACCAAATACCAATTAAATGCCAAATGAAACCAGATGTGGAAATGTAAGGGCATCACAAACTATGGCTGCGTTATCTTCGATACATACGTGCAATTTGTTGAGTAGTACTGCATCTGTCGTGCTGTTAGCTCCAGGCTTTGCAGCTTTCCAAAACTGCTTCTGTGCAGAGTATCGATTCATAGGACATAGCTTAAAGAGGCAATCTAAAAGAAAAAGGAGAATAGGAAAGGAGAAAATTTTGAGAAGTTTGAGAAAATTCCATTTACAAAAAATTTTTAATCACTTCTAACCTTTAAACATTTACAACATCCTCACTTTGTGCAACAGATTGCATGTGGAATTCAACATTCACCAAACAAATCATATTTTTAAAAATGGTTGAGGAATATCATGTTTAAAAGAAACAAGTTGAAGAGCTCTTCAACCAAGTCTCTGAAAACTTAAATCTTGGTAAAGAGGATTTCCTTTGGTTATTCATCCAAAGGAGATAAAGCTTGATTATTTTGAAATCCACTCATTTAGGATTTGAGATCATTTAAACAAGGCTCACTAATTCACATTCAGCTGTATTAAAAAAAATAAATATCAGCTTTAATTACAGTATACCATACCTAAAATCCTACCTGTCCCAAATCAAATATATAGGGTAGATGAGGTTATTTTTAATTACAACTTCTTTTGATTCTTTTCTTTAAGCAGGTCTCCTATACCCAAAAGAACACTGTTAGCCTCTAAGCTAATTATTGCAAATCTTTGAAAGTAATCAAGTCAAGTCTTCTACTTCATAAATCAGCTCAAAGTCCTTTGACTTTGTTGGTATGAGACTCTCCTTCCCTGAGGAATGCAATCTAACTATAGTTTGTAGTCTTAGAGAGATGTCTGGAGTTCCAAGAGGTTCAATGATCTCCTATGGCACTGAGCCACACAGATAGTGAGCCTTAGAATGAGATATTAATGATTCAACATCCAGATCTTGTCTGTTCCACAGTGATACTTCACAGGCATTTCTGGTAGAGTATTTTAATATTCAGAAATTTTAGTAATTAGGATTGACTTTTTCCACTATGAGTTGAAACCAGTGAGCTTTTATGGTATGTAGTACATTTTAAAATCACAACATTCAATAGTTTTTTGGGGGGAACCTAAATACAATGTGATTTTTTTTATTATAGCTTTTTATTTACAAAACATATGCATGGGTAATTTTTCAACACTGACCCTTGCAAAAACTTCTGTTCCAACTTTTCCCCTCTTCCCCACCCTCTCCCCTAGATGGCAGGTAGTCCAATACATGTTAAATATGTATAACATATTTATACAGTTATTTTGCTGCACAAGAAAAATTGGATCTAGAAAGAAAGAAAAAAACTGAGAAGTAAAACAAAAATGCAAGCAAACAATAACAGAAAGAGGGGAAATGCTATGTTGTGGTCCACACTAAATTCCCATAATCCTTTCTCTGGGTGTAGCTGATTCTCTTCTTTATTAAACAATTGGAACTGGTTTGAATCATCTTATTGATGAAGAGAGTCACATCCATCAGAACTGATCATCATATAACCTTGTTGTTGCCATGTATAATGATCTCCTGGTTCTGCATATTTCACTTAGCATCAATGCATGTAAGTCTCTCCAGGCCTTTCTGAAATCATCCTGCTGGTCATTTCTTACCAAACAATAATATTCCATAATATTCATATATGACAATTTATTCAGTCATTCTCCAATTGATGGGCATCTGCTCAGTTTCCAGTTTCTGGCCACTACAAAGAGGGCTGCCACAAACATTCTTGCACATACAGGTCCCTTTCCCTTCTTTAATATCTCTTTGGAATATAATCCCAATAGTAACACTGCTGGATCAAAGGGTATGCACAGTTTGATAATTTTTTGAGCATAGTTCCAAATTGCTCTCCAGAATGGTTAGATTCATTCACAGTTCCACCAACAATGTATCAGTGTCCCAGTTTTCCCACATCCCCTCCAACATTCAGCATTATCTTTTCCCGTCATCTTAGCCAATGTGAGAAGTGTGTAGTGGAATGTCAGAGTTGTCTTAATTTGCATTTTTCTGTTCAATAGTCACTTGGAATACCTTTTCATATGATTAGAAAGAGTTTCCATTTCTTCATCTCAAAATTGTCTGTTCATATCCTTTGACCATTTATCAATTGGAGAATGGCTTGTTTTCTTATAAATCTGAGTTACTTCTCTATATATTTTGGAAATAAGGCCTTTATCAGAACCTTTGAATGTAAAAATGTTTTCCCAGTTTATTGCTTCCCTTCCAATCTTGTCTGCACTAGTTTTGTTTGTACAAAAACTTTTAACTTAATATAACCAAAATTTTCTATTTTGTGATCAATAATGATTTCTAGTTCTTCTTTGATGACAAATTCCTTCCTCCTCCAGAGGTCTCAGAGGCATATTATCCTATGTTCTTCTAATTTATTCATAATCTCATTATTTATGCCTAAATCATGAACCCATTTTGACAGTGTTAAGTGTGGATCAATGCCTAGTTTCTGCTATACTAGTTTCCAATTTTCCCAGCAGTTTTTGTCAAATAGTGAATTCTTATCTCAAAAGCTGGGGTCTTGGGGTTTGTCAAACACTAGATTGTTATAGTTATTGACTATTTCATACTGTGAACCTAACCTATTCCACTGATCAACTAGTTTATTTCTTAGCCAGTACCAAATGGTTTTGATGACCTCTGCTTTATAATATAGTTTTTGATCTGGTACAGCTAGACCACCTTCATTTGATTTTTTTTCATTAGTTCCCATGAAATTCTTGACTTTTTGCTCTTCCAGATGAATTTTATTGTTATTTTTTCTAGGTCATTAAAATAGTTTTTTGGGAGTCTGATTGGTATAGCATGAAATAAATAGATTAGTTTAGGTAGTATTATCATCATTATTATATTCACTCAGTCTATCCAAGAGCACTTAATATTTTTCCAAAAGTTTAGATCTGACTTTATTTGTGTGGAAAATGTTTTGTAGTTTTACTCATATAGTTCCTGACTTTCTCTTGGCAGATAGAGTCCCAAATATTTTATACTATCAACATTTATTTTAAAGGGAACTTTTCTTTGTATCCCTTGCTGTTGGATTTTGTTAGTGATATATAAGAATGCTGATGACTTATGTGGATTTATTTTGTATCCTCCAGCTTTGCTAAAATTGTGGATTATTTCTAATAGCTTTTTAGTAGATTCTCTGGGGTTCTCTAAGTATATATCATCATATCATCTGCAAAGAGTGATAATTTGGTTTCCTCATTACCTACTCTAATTCCCTTTTGCATCTCTTATTCCCAAAGCTAGCATTTCTAATACAATATTGAACAGTAATAATGATAGTGAGTACCCTTGTTTTACTTCTGATCTTATTGAGAATAGTTCCAGCTTATCCCCATTATATATGATGCTTATTGATGGTTTTAAATAGGTGCTACTGACTATTTTAAGGAAAAGTCCATTTATTCTTATAATCTCTAGTGTTTTTAATAGGGTGTTAGATTTTATCAAATGCTTTTTCTGCATCTATTGAGATGATTATATGGTTTTTGTTAATTTGGTTAATATAGTCAATTATGCTAATAGTTTTCCTAATATTGAACCAGCCCTGCATTCCTGGTATAAATCCTACTTGGTCATGGTTTATTATCCTGAAGATGGTTTTCTGTAATCTCTTTGCTAATATTTTATTTAAGATTTTTGCATCAATGTTCATTAGGGAGATTGGTCTTATAATTTTCTTTCTCAGTTTTCATCCTACCTGATTTAGGTATCAGTACCATGTCTGTGTCATAAAAGGAATTTGGTAGGAGTCCTTCATTCCCTATTTTTTTCAAATAGTTTATATAGTATTGGGGTTAACTGTCCTTTAAATTTTTGGTGTAAATCCATCTGGTCCTGGGGATTTTTTTGAATAGAGTTGATTCATAGTTTGTTCTATTTCTTTTTCTAAAATGGGACTATTTAAGCAATTTACTTCCTCCTCTGTTAATCTGAGGAACCTATATTTTTGTAGTTATTTATCTATTTCACTTAGGTTACCAAATTTATTGACATACAGTTGGGCAAAGTAATGCCTAATTATTGCTCTAATTTCCTCTTCATTAGTGGAAAGTTCTCCCTTTTCATTTTTAAGACTAACAATTTGATTTTCCTCTTTTTCTAATCAAATTTATCAAACGTTTATCTATTTTCTTGTTTTTTTCATAAAACCAACTCTTAGTTTTATTTATTAATTCAATAGTTTTTTTATTTCAATTTTATTAATCTCGCCTTTTATTTTTAGAGTTTCAAGTTTAGTATTTGATTTGGAGTTTTTAATTTGCTCTTTTTCTAGCTTTTTTAATTGCAAGCCCAATTCACTGATCTTTTTCTATTTAATACAAGTAAGCCTCTAGAGATATAAAATTTCCTCTTATTACCACTTTGGCTGCATCCCATAAATTTTGGTATGTTGCTCATTATTGTCATTCTCTTGGATGAAATTATTAATTGTGTCTATGATTTGCTGTTTCACCCATTCATTCTTTAGGATGAGATTATTTAGTTTCCAATTACTTTTTGATCTATTTTCCCCTGGCTTTTTATTGAATGTTGTTTTTATTGCATCACGATCTGAAAAGAATACATTTATTATTGGGGCCTTTCTGCATTTGATTTTGAGGTCTTTATGTCCTAATAGATGGTATTTTTTGTATAGATTCCATGAATACAGTGTGATTTTGAATTGCATCGGCACCTCACTGTCTGAAGATTTCTATCTGGCCATAAGTAATTATAAAAAGTGGAATTAAGGCCACTGAGAAAGTCACTACCAAGAAGGTAATCCGTCAGACATTTTAACAACTTTGGTAGATAAATGACAGAGTCCATGAGCTCAAAACAAAGAAGACTGAAATCCTATTTTAATTCTTTCTCTAGTAAATAACCAAGGGGCTATCCCTCATACACAGTGATGATACACTGTTAGCAATATCCATCACTAATAATATTATCTTTGTCAGAGATGCTGATGCCCATTAGAACACCTTTCTTTTCCCACTAGCAGGGAAGAATTTATATTCATCTCTGCAGCCCTTTTGACCTAATTCCCTTTGGCCAACAGCACACACCAGTCAGGTAGATGGCCAGAGTGAGTAAAGTCAAGGCCTCAATCAGAAAATCTAGGTTATGTAAAAACATAGGAGATTTCTTTTCTTTTCTTTTTCTTTTTTTTTCTTTTTTTTTTTTTTTTGCTATTAGCAAAGTGATTTCTTTTTTTAAAAAGCTAACTGATCCACGTGGGGAGAAATGAATTCTATGATTTTCATCTCATGAGTACCATCCTTTAACTCAATTGCCTCCAAATTTTTTATCATACATCTTAATCAGCTAAAAAAATGAATATAATATTCCCAAGATGTATTTATTCATTTTAAAAAATAAATTTTACATGTGAATAACTGTATAAATAATATGTGCAACATACACAAAATGTAATTTTTTAAATGATAAGAAAAAGATTAAATCATATTTGATCTTGGAGTCAATAGAAATCCACCAGAGTCTACGAGTGGGGAAGTGATGTGATCAAACTTGCCTTGATCATGCACAAGGAACACTTAGAAGCCTTCCACAATACTCCAGAAGAGACAGGGACAAGTCTGGACTAGGCTGGAGGCAAGTCATATGAATAGAGAGAAAGAGATGAATGTGAGAGTTGTATAAGTATGACAAGATTTGGCCATTGGTACGTGACAATATGGTGAGGTGAGAGAGAGGAAGGAGTTAAGAAGGACCCTGAGGCTGAAAGGAAGATTTGGAGGTACCCTCAACAAAATAGGCAAGTTCTGAAGGGAAGCAGGGTTTGAGGGGGAAAAAAAGTAAAGATTTGTGATGCATATTGCAAAATATCATGTCTGCTTAACCTGAACAACTCAGAAAGAAAAGGGGTGATTTGGTGTTCCTACTCATCAGTGACTAGTCTGGCACCAGAGGCTTGCCTGCCTTATGCATATGACACTAAGGCTGCAAATCTGAGGGAATGGAAAGTCCTCCTTTGAGGTTCATGATCTTTTTATCTTCCACCCAATCAAAATCCTAGTAGTTGTTGTCCACAGACCTCCAGGTCACTCTCTTTCCTTCCTCAATGACTTCAGTACCTGGGTCACAATTTTTCCCTCCTCTTCAACTCTTACTCTCAATACCAGGGGGCTTCAATATCCATAACAACTCTTTCTCAAACCCCCTAAGCACTCAGGGGTGCTCCTCAACTTAGTCACTTCCCATAACCTACTTTTCCACCCATTTTAGCTACATACAAAGATGGTTATAGCCTCCATATTGCCATAACTTACAAATGTATCACTTCCACATTTACAAATTCTGAAAAAACCTTATATTCTGCCCTCTGCCTCCCTAACAAACCCTACTATTTATCTATACGGAGACCTCTGATCTCCTGATTTCAGTTCTCTCCTACTTTCTTTTCCCCATAAAGACTCCATGTTAACTCTGTACTCCTCTTTTGAATTCCTGTTTCCCTTATCATTGTACCCATTGCACCCAGCCAAGCCTCAGCCTTGGATAACTCCCACCATTCACAGAGACTTCTCAGGGTTTTTTCCTGGACTCTCTTTTCTTCTCCCTTCTTCTTCACTTGGTGATCTCCTCCATTCTGGGAGATTGAATTACCATCTCTATACTAAGGATTCTCAAACCCACCTATTCTATTCTCTGCTGATAAACAATCTTGCATCTCCTATTGTCTTTCAGATATCTCCAACAGAAGGTCCAGAAGATATTTTAAAATCAACAAATCCAAAACAGAGCTCATTATCTTTTCCCCTTCTCTTCTGTAAAATTTTCCTATTATTGTCAATGGCAAAGCCATCTTCTCAGGCTTACAGTCTCAGAATCCTCTTCAGTTCATTATTTTACACACATACACATACACACACACCATACACACCCCATTTGATTCCATTTGATTCTATCTTCATAACATTTTTGATCCTGTTCTCATCTCCTATTGCACCAGGTTGTCGATTGTTGTGCCCATCTCATCTTTCCCCACTCCAGTACATCTTGTGTTAAGCCACTGAAGTGATTTTTCTAAAGTGCAGATCTGACCATGTTGTCCCCTACTTGATAAACTTCAGTGGTCTCCTAGCATATCCAACATCAAATAAAAAATCCTCTGCTTGAAATTCAAAGCCCTTCATAACTTAGACCTCTCCTACCTTCCCACTCTTCTTGCATTTCATTTCTCATAACGTGCTCTTCAGTTCACTGTCACTGATCTCTTGACTGTATCAGGAACAATACACTCTTTCTTTTAATCTTAGGCATTTTCTTTGGATGTCTCCCATAGCTGGAACTTACTCCTTCCTCAGATCTACCTATTGGCTTCTCAGATAACATCCCAGCTAAACTCTCACCTTCTACAGGAAGCCTTTCCCAGCCCCACTTAACTCTAGTGCTTCCTTCTGCTGATTATTTCCTATTTATCCACTATAGAGCTTATTTGTTTATATTTACTTGATGTTGTCTCCCCCATTAGATTATAAGCTCTTTGAGGGAAGGGACCGCCTTTTGCTCCCCCCTTTTTTAACCCCAGCATTTAGGACAGTACCTGGAACACTGTAGGTGTTTAATACATTTTTTTTACCAGCTGACTGGATAGAGGGGTAGAGGAAGGGAGGGATAGGAACTGCATGTGCAACATATAGGGAACATTTTCCTAATAGCATCTGTCACAGAGGATACAGGAATACTTAGGAGATGGTGAGCTTATAAATGCTCTGAGATTGAGATGCCTATTACATAAGGGGAAGAGGAATGGGTTGGGAACTTAAACAGAGAAGGGAAGGAGCAGTTTGAGGAATTATTGGAGAATAAGGGCAAACATAGATTTGGTTGTGTTGGAGAGAAATAGTGAGATACACCTTTTAGGGTTAATCAGATCCCATCTTGAAGGCCAAAACCCCCAAGAAGTCCCTAACCCCAAAATGGACACTATTACTGTAACCAAATGAGCTAAATCCACACAAGAGACATGAAGAATGTCTTCAAAAAAGTCAGGTGTGGGGAAAAAGCAAGCAATAGAACATATACAATGAAACCATTCTGCTAATGATACTGTTTCATAAAAACTGATCGGAACCATAGAATCTCAGAAGTAGAAGAAGAAATAGTACAAATCCTTTGATTTAACTCTCATTTTAAAGATGAAGAAATGAACCCCAGAAAGGTCCAGCTGCATATTCAAAGTCTCACATTTGGTAAGCAGTAGAGTCATGATTAGAATGACTAGTCCATGGTTCCTTCATTGACATTAAACTGCCTCAAGCCCCATACAATGTGGGATAGTGGAATGAATTCTGGATTTAGAGGCTGAGTACATGAATTCAAATCCTTCCTCTGCCAATTAAATATCTTGATGATCCCAGACAAAACACTTCCCTCCTTCTGGGACTTAATTCTCTCTCCTATAAAATGAAGGGGTTGAACTAGATGACCTCTAATATATAAATTTTTAAAAAGGAGGCATAGAGAGGTTACTTGGATAATAGTTGACATTGGTCATTATTTTTACCTTAAACCAGGTCATATGTTAAAGTTAAATCCAAGCAATTGCATGCAAAGAAAAAGAAAAAAAAAAACTCAAAACAAACAAAAATTTCTTTAAGATGGAAACTGTGAATCTAAAGATGCCAAGAAATATAAATGATATCTAGCTCCAGTGCTGAAGTCACTTCTCTGAGTTTCAAATTTCTCATCCATTAACTGAGAAGGTAGAACCAAACGGTCTCTTCCAAGCTCCGAATGATCCCATGATCCTTTCCATCTCTAAGGTGCTATGACATCTGCCAGTGTACTTTCCTTTATTGCTACTCAAATAGAAATAAAAACATTTTTATCCACTTGAGAAAACATGATACATGACTACTAATCTTTTTTTCTAAACCATCAAGTTTTCATGGAGGAGCCAAAAAAATAAAAATAAAAAGATCTTACATATGAATGACAACTTAAGGTTTTCAAAATATGTTCCCTGAATTATCATGTTCAATTTTCCCCAAAAACCATGGGAGTGAGAAAAAGTAGAGTAAAAACCATCATATCCATTCTGGAGCTAAGGAAGTCAAATCTCAGAGATGTAAAAGTAATGACCAAAGCCACCTGTTTAGCCAGGTAACCTTAATTAACTCAAAACTTCGCTAAACCTCAAGATCTGTAAAATGAAGAGAACGGGGCTGGGAAGGAGGAGAAAACAACTCTTTCCTGATAAAACCTACTACTATATCAAGCAGATAGAACATGGATTATTAACTGAGGATCACAGACCTCTTTCAAGAAATCCCTGAATCTGAATAAGGAAAAAAATACATTTTTATTTTCTCTAAACATTAGTTTCCTAAGTAATGAAATCCTAGATATTTTATGCATTTAAAAGCATGAATCTGTCCATGAATTTCACCAGACTGCCAAAGGGGAACCTGATACACACACACAAAAATCATTAAAAACACCTGATATGAGAAAGTACTCACACACATTTGTTCACAAGTGCTAGGGAAACATTTGTCAATTGATAAATTTAGCTTTGGGATGGGGGTAGGGAGGTCAGTTCATCTGTACAGGTAAACTACAGGAGACATCAATGAAAGATGACTAAAATTTTCACATTAGACCCGACATACACAATATCTGTTTTTTATACAGCAATTAAAGAAAGGGAAATGAAATACTGGCTTACAACTATCAGTAATTATAGTTAACAAAAGTGAGGGCAGATTTAAAAAGACAGACCACATTAGTCACCACCCCATTCACGCCCTTTGAATATTCCTTGAAGTTAAACTGAATATTAGAGTAGTTTAAGCCATTGCAACTTAAGGTCTATGTAAATATATGAGATGCTAATTTATTTGTAACAGAACCAAATTAGCTGCTCTGATTTTGCCCTGTCTCCACAGTTGCTTAGCAACTGACATCAAGGCAAAAATTCAATTAAGGGAATAGTATTCAACCTAACCTTCAGAAATACTACAAAATGGCAACTCTTCACTGCCCCTTGTCATGTGGGTGTCAATGAAGCACACAATTAAAGTTTGAACTGGGTACAAGACTCTATATGCTATGCAGACATCCAGTGGTTTTAAATATATATAGTTAAGCCCAAACAAATAATCTTCAACAGTCACCACAAAGAAGAACTTGCATGACAAAGTGTTATTATTGTAATCCTTTGAGAAAGAAAATAAACTAAGGTTCCCCCAAAAAAACTTCCTTGGGAATCTTCTTAAATTCCAATATTTGCCATACTTTAGTAGCATAAAAGCTTTTAACTGAATAAAGAGGTTTTGTTAAGTGTTAATGGAAGTATGGGCTGGGAACCAGATAAAATAGCAGGGTAGGCAGAGTGGAGCCGCACGTGTTCCAAACTGCTCTTCAGAACTTGGATGGAACAAGCTAAGTTTGATGTGCCAAGTGATCAACACTTAACTGAGCATCCAGTGTGTTAAGATATCTACCAGATGAGGACTTAAGGTACATCTGTGGAAGGGGGAATGGGAACAGAAGGGATCCTTTTTCAGCACCACCATCTGACCTGTTCTCCAATCTACCCCATAAACTCTTTCATTTAATATGGGAATGGCAAAGGGAGGGAAAGGGGAGGATTCAAAAGTCAGTCACATTAAGGATTGAACCTGAGGAGGAAATAAAACAAAAAAAAAGGGCTGATGCATGCCTCTCTCTCTGAACCTTTACTCCCTCCTGCATTTCAAATAATATATCAAACACCACCCAGCTGTTGGACAGCAAATCCATGGTCCAAATATAAAAGAGTCATTGACATGAAATGCTGTGGTCAACTGGAGATGCCCAAGAAAATCAGCAGGGGAGTACATTGGCCATCTGGCCAGTCCAATTTTCTACATGGCATCTATCAGAATTTAGAGAAAATATTAATTTGAAAGTTGAAAAAAGGAAACTATTTTTTCTTAATTCACCTTTATAAGGGGGTTCTAGTTTTTACTGGAGGGAAATATTACATTGTTTTTCATTATGAATCTTTTTTAAACCTCCCTAAAAATCTTTCACTACTCTTGAAGTCAAGCCAAACATACCAAATCAGAGAGGGGCTGACCATAATGCATTCTGGGCAGATGTTTGAATTTCAAATGAAAAGCCATCTATCTTTAATGACAATTATATCACCTTTTACTTAATTACGCATTTATAACATTCTCACGCTCAATACAGTCAAGGAACCAACAAACTTTATTACGAACCCCAGATACCCTGTTCCAGGTTATCCTGCTTGACAGGACAATATCCTGATTTTAACACACTGGATATAAGGACAAAAAAAAAAAAATCTCTGTTCTCAAGGACCTTATATTCTACTGAGGAAGTAAACATCTGCTTATATTATTATTATACAAAATAAAAGCAATGTAGTTTAGAACAAAGTAATGGAAGCAAGGCACTAGCAAGTGGGGAAATTAGGCTCGACTTCAGGTAGAAAGTGGTACTTGAGTTGTATCTTGAAGGCAATAAGATTCTGAGGTAGAAAATGAAAAAATCCCTGTGAAAGTAACAGAGAGAAGGCCATTTTGGCTGTGCCATTGAATATGGAAAAGGGAGGAATATATTATGAAGTTGGTAGAAAAAAGTTGGAGAGAAGTTGTGAAGAGCTTTAAAAATCTAATCAAGAATTTATATTTTGTTCCAGGTCAATAGGGATCCATTGGAGCTTATTGAGTAAGGAGATAACAATGTCAGATCTACACTTAAGGAAAATCCCATTGGCATATGTGTGGAAGATGGAATGGAGCAAGGAGAAATTCAGATGGACAAATTAGGAAGCTATTATGAAAGTCCAGCTGGGAAGTGCTAAGAGGAGTAAAGATAGTTTTTTCAAAGGTCAGCTGGAAAAGTGAAAAAATATGTAATCCAATAACTTGAGGGACCAGTGGGATCTAATGATAGCTTATGGATCTGCAAAAGGAGGAGACAATGAGGGGTGGGATGGTGTCAAGGGCTTTTGAGATAAAGATATGAGACAAGAATGAGCTCTCAGTATGTACCTTCTATCTTGTCCACACAGTAATAAAAGGGAAACTAAAAGATGAACCTCAAGAAATTAGAATCAGAGCTATACAATGAAATGCCAGGGTGAAAATTTATATAGACTTTAAAGAAAAATATTAAATTCTACATGCAGACAAGGAAGTTAGAGAGAAGTAACATTTTTTGACAGAGAGGGACCAAAAAGAAACATATAACCCCCACTTTTGGAGCAAAAGTAGAGAAAGTTTTTAAAAACACCCATTCACACAGACATGGAAAGCTTGGGAGTTGAGGAGTGGGAGGAGGAGGAGAAAGCGTCTCGAAGACTCCAATTAAAATGAAGAGTAGGAATAAAGTTGAATTCTGAGGCAGTTTAAGGTTCTCAGAAGAAAGGTGGCAATATGTCATTAATGGAAAGACAGGACTGCATGTCAAGTGGCCTGAGTACTAGTCCCAGATCCATCACTGACTAGTTGAATGGCTTTGAGTAAAATTCCAACAATTCTCTGGGTCACAGAGTTCCCAACTGGAAAATGACGGGGTACAACTAGATGCTATCTTTCTGAGGTAGGGCCTTTCCAGTTCCAATATTCTTAGATGTTATGAATTTCATTAATTCAGGAATCCTAAAATGGCTATTAGGGAAATTAAGATCTGTAATTAAGCATGACATAAGCCTTTGGATTTATTGAGAATATGTTTGACAGACAAAATATTTTTGTATCTTAAAAAATATCATTTATTGATATTTTTTCTTTTTATATTATAGTGATTTCTATTTCCCTCCTCCTCCTCTTCCTCCTCCTCTCCTCCTTGAACACTTTCTTATTTAAAAAAAAAATAATTTGGCAGAAGCACCAGATATAGTACAAACAAATCTGACAATGTATGCAACATTTTAATCAAATAGCCCCAATGTTGTTATTATCTGTCCTTTATGCCAAAGAGGACCAATGACTTCATGGGGGATGTCTCCACTCATGTGCAAATTGGATTTAAGTGGAGTTGAATAGCAAAGTCATCAGCCTCACTTTTTCTACTGCATCATCAAAATCCAACGGCAGCACAAAAGTCAAGATAAATGGTGATGTCTCAGAATGCAATGATTGACCTTGGATCTTCAATGTGTGACCATACTTTAAGCATTCCACAGCACCTGCTTCAGCTGCTTTCATGGCTGCTGTGACAATTTTTCTCATACACCCATTCCTCCATTAGATGCATTTCACAGATGAGGAAAATGAGGTCCAGAAAGATAAAATTTTATTTGGCCAGTCTTGCTGTTAAGTGGAAAAACCAAAATGCACATTCAGGTTTCTTGATTCCATACTGGGGCTCTTCCTAGAGCACTTATTAATCACCTATTATTTGCAAAGTCCTGAAGAAAAGGGAAAAGACTTGTTTTGGAACAAAAACTAAGTAAGAACCTATTGAGGACTTTACAGATTCACAGATTCTCAAGAGGATAGATAAGGCAGAGTAGGCAGCAGAGGAACTGTTCTGGCTAAATCCCGATGATGGCATTTTTAAGTGAAGTGGAATTTTCAGTGTTACACTGCCAACCAAACTTTTCATGGACCTATTTACATGCCATGGAAGTTTTATTCAGAGGCCAAGGTCAAGAGTGGGGAGTGATGTGGTAGGAGAGGGGGATTACAAAAGAATTTTATATAATCTGGCTCCATCTTTTGCCTTGTCTGAAAAACAAAACAGAAAACTGCAAATGAATACTACTTTATCTACTTTGTCTCATTTTCATTCTTTAAAACCTCATTTTTTAAAAAAAGAACTGTGTAAAGTTGTATAAATATGTAGATCAATGTCACTTCTGTATTCATATCACAGGGGTCACAAATAACCCAAAGGGATCACAATATCAAATGAAGATTGCTGACAAAGTCAACAGGTAATTAGGATCATAGGCTTTAGAATTAGGGAAGACACCAAGTGTTCATTACATATTCAGTGTGGAGTGCAGAGAGAGCCGACTTTGAATAAGAAGAGCAGGGTACAAGTTCTACCCCACATTGACTGTGTGACCATGGGCAGACCAGGTCAACCCACTAATTGGAAGTGTCCGGAAAATCTTTGTCCTTTATCATTTTCTTTTCTCCCTTTATACCAGAGGTTAACTTTTTTACTGCATGACATGGATGTCCCTTTGATAGTCTGGTGAAGTCTATATACCCCTTCTCAGAATACTATTTTAAATTGAAAAAAGACATAGGATTACAAAAGAATATCAATAATTTTGAAGTAAAGACCTAATTTTTCCCATTCATATCCATAGGCTAACTAAAATCTACCTACAGCACACTCCACATTATCTCACTTCCTGAGTGAGATCAATCATCAGCTCTCATGGAGTATCATCAACTATCATCTTTATGTAGATGCTCACTTATCTATACATCCACCCCTAATCTCTCTTCTGAGCTCCAGGTATATTCTGCCATTTCTAATTCAAATGTACAAAACATAATTCATTATCTGTTCCCCAAAACACTTCCCTGTTTTTAACTTTTCTGTTGCTAGGGAAGGTACCATTAGGACCCAGTCACCCAGGCTCATAAATTTCATACCATCTTTAACTCTTTTTTTATACTCATCAAACATATCCAATGTGATGTCTAGTCTAGTCCTTCTTATCTTTACAAAATCTCTCAAGACTGATGAATACAGCCATCCAGGCCCTCACCACTTCTTCCTTAGACTATTAAACAGTATTCTCTAATTGGTATCCATGCCTCAGTTTCTCCCCACTCCAATCCATTCTCCACTCAACTGCTAAATGATTTTTCTCAGTGCAAATCATTTCCCCCTTCCCCTTACTCAATAAATTCCAGTGGCTCCCTATATATTATTACCAGAATCAAATGTAAAATCCTCAGTTTGTCTTTTAAAGCTCTTCACAGATCCTCTTCACATAATCATGAATGAGCTACAATGATTCACTTGCTGTTCCTCCAACTCAGTTTCTTCATGTCCCTAATCAATACATTTGTACCTGCTGTTTCTATGACTGGCATGCTCTCCTTGTTTACCTCAGACTGCAACTTCCCTGCCTTTCTTCAAGACTCAAATCCTGCTTTCTGCAGGAAACATGGAAGCTTCTGAGGTCACCAAGACAAAATATAGGGAGGAAAAAAACCCCAAAGTATCCCCAAAATGGAACAAAAGCTTTAGAACTGAAAGTTTTTTTGGACTCCTTTTCCAGATGAGGAAAATGAGAAGCAGAAACATCAAGTTACTTGTTCTAGGACAAACAGGTAAAAATTGGCAGAGCCAGGATTTGACCCTGGTCTTCCAGCTGAAAAAGCCAGGGTTCTTTCCATCACAATGCATTGAGGAAGCACTGACTATAGGCAAGCAGGCAAAATGCTAAGTGTCCTGGACACAGGGAAAGGCAAAAATAAAATCCGTGCCCTCAAGGAGTTCACATTCTAATGGAGAAAATAAGCAAGCAATCATGTTCGTTCCTTGGAAATCAAAATTCCTCCAATAAAGAAGGAAAAGTGGGGAGAGGAAATGCCAGCAAGAAGAAGAGGAGATTAGTATAGAAGGGGAAAAAGGCAAACATCCTAGGTCCTTAGAGAAGCAGTAGTCAGAAGACTGGGAGGGGTTTCCACACTGCTCACGCTCCAGATTGGCTTCCCTTGCCGAATAACCTCAAGGAGGTTTAATATAACTTCTATTCCCTGGCTTACAGCCTAATCTCCTTAAAGCTTGTTCCACTAGGAGGCCTAGAGAAAGTCAGCGTTGGGGTGGGAGTAGGGGAGGTGGCAGGCAGAGGGAGAGCACAGAAAGATTCATATGAATTTTTATTGTTAAAAAATTCATTTTTAACATTAGTTTTAATCTTAATATTTAAAAACATGATACATTTTAAAAAGTTCTAAAATATGACTGAAACAGCAGCTACCACTACAGACCTGAACAATGTATTCCATTTGAAAGTACTTTCACATATACTCTTATTAGATCCTGACAACAGACCTTTAAAGTGGATAAAGGGAAGGTATGTGTTATTTCCATTTTGCAGATGAGCAAAGCTCATAATAGTTATATGGCTGACAAGTGATGAAGTACTCTTCTAATTCAGTAAATATTCTTAAGTCAGTTTTTTAATGATTCAAAAAAAGGAAAAAAAAAGATACCAGCTAAAATCAAAAAGAAGAAAAAAAAAAAAACACCTACCAATCTACATAAGACCAGCCTATTTAAGGAAGGTAAGGTTAGAGGGATAGCTGTACCCAACAGAAAGTACATCAAAGAAACCCAAAATGAGAATGCGTAGTTCGAATATATAGCTATGTTGAGCAAATGCTACATAGATTTTTACTCTGAAAAGGCTTCAATAGGCAATGTGCTAAAAACCTCAAAAGTAGAGGCCTTTAATGTTCAAAGTAAATGGAATTGAGATTTTTCAGAGCTAGACACTTCAGAAATCACACAGCATTTCAGTCTCTGATCATACTTCAGACCTTAAATAAAAAGGCCTTCTGAATTCTTCCACATCCTGGTTTGAAAAGGGTTATGTAATCTTTTTATTATTATTCTTGCTGTTTGTCCAGGATCCTCATGGAAAAATACTTTTGCCATTAGGAACTGTAGCTACACTAAGGAAAAACATGGTTTTCTCTTGAAAAATTCCAGCTTTATGGCTGGGGATTTCCAGGCCCATCTGAGAATCAATTTAATTTCTTATAGACTGGGTCTGAGTTCCTGACATCCCTCTTAGAATGTAGTCTCTCAAATCTAATATGCCTTTAACCTCCAAGAATAAGAGACACAAAAGAAGGCATTTACTTCCCTATGATTTCTATCTTGATAAAGGTCCAAATGATCTGATAAAAAGTCATTTTCAGTTCCTCACTTGGTTCAGTGAAAGCCCAGGTCTCGCTTACTTTCAACATTACTGTATTCTTAGAGCTATAAAAATAATGTCATTTAATAAAGACCACTTGTTATGATATTTTCTTCTTACTAACCACATTATTTAACTGGCAAATTAAATTCCTTCCTCTCTAAAACATGATCTATGCTAAAACCAATTAGCCCGTCCTTCATATTTTTGTGATATTATCACTTTAAGCACCTACTATGTGCCACGTTCTGTGCAGGAATACAAATGCCTTACCCTCAAAAAACTCATCTTCTAGAAGACAGAATTAATTAAATACAAGTACAAAGTAATTTCAGCAGGGAGAAAGTGCTAACAATAGGTTTAGAAGGATCAGGAAAGGCTGCTTTTTGAAGAAAAAAAGGGATTCAACTAGGTAGGGTTCAAAGAGACCACATATTCCAAACAGAGAGAAGTTTGCATTAAGATGGAAGAAGGAGATGATACCTCTACTTGTTTCGGGGGGAGGTGATATAGATGGGGATTCCTCTCATGGATGGATTGGACTCGGTGTCCTCAAAAATCCCTTCCTATTCTGAGTTTCTGTGATTCTATTCTTGTTCTCATATTCTGCAACTCAGTGATCTCATAAAACCAAAACACCTTAAAAATGTGAGCAAGAAGTCTAAATAACAAAGAGAAGAGCACATTCTGCTTATGCTGTAACCTTGCAATGGTCTAAAGAAGGCTTCTTTTCCAACATGGAACAGGGGTGTACAAGGGGGAACAAAAAAAAAAAAGATTTCTAGATCTTACTTAATCAGGAATTCAGTGTGACTTCTTGATTTTATTTAGATCACTTCCAATTCTATTCTTATTGTCAGGATCAATGAGGTACTTTGGCCATGAAAGAAGCAGCCTGGCTTGGAAAGAGTTGAACTGGAACACAAGAAGAACTTGATCCAAGTTCTGAGTCATGCATATGACCTGGGCAAGTCCCTTAAATTCTTAGTAGCCCTGAAAAAATCTGCATCAGTTAAAAGGAATATTCTTATCCATGAATTCCCTCTGCCAATGAGATATACCAGAGGTGCAGTCCCTACTGTTCTTAGCTATGAATTATACAAAATTGCTTACCCCTTTAAAAGCAAACAAATTACTTTGCCATCTCTCTGGGAAAAAAAAATTACTGTGGGTTCCATATCTTCTTTGATCACCTAACATCATGAGATCAATATAAATTTACCTTTCCATATCTTGCTGAACTATGTGTGAAAGCCTTCACTTAAAATGAAGTTCACTTGAAGAGCAAAGTCAGACTCCTGAGCTGTCTAAAATACAAAGTACTTACTCTCAGATGGCTCTGTTTGGGTATTTGCTATTTCTTGAAATGTAGCCTGGTTTTAAAAAATGTGACCTAGTTGAATCCTCAATGACTTATCAGGGAATGGACTTGCCACCATATTTGGTCAGGTTGGCACTGCCCAACTCCTTCCCAGAATAAATACAGCTTGTTAACACCAGTTTTTTGGAGGACTGAATGAATTTCTCTAAAAACCGCAGAGTTGTGGGGTGGGTGTTTTGTGTATATGGTTTTGGGTTCCGTGTGTGTGTGTGTGAGTGTGTGTGTGTGTGTGTGTGTGTGTTTAAAGCCACAATTCCCAAGCATAAAATTAACTAGAGGCCCTATTTTTATTTTGCTCATTCCTTTGTCATGATGACTGCTGGCTACTGTGGGCCTGGCCTTGAGGGGCTCAATCATGTGTCATGATGGCCATAGAAGTTAGTGTGTCTGTGGAAATCTTGACATTCATCCAGGGAACCCATCTGCCACCATTAACTCAATATTCTCAGTATGCCATATCACAGGCAAACATCACATTTAAAACTGACCCACATCGGCAGGATACATGGGACAAAGTCAGACATCCATACATTTGATAAACACCAATACTGTGCTCTCAGATTAAGAGTCTGCTCTTGGGTAGAGAGGGTGGGTGGGGATTATATACTGCTGTCTGGATTCTTCCTTTCCCCCCTCTTCTCATCAACAAATGCAGAAAGATAATTATATCAACTCTTCCTGAACAACTCATAAACAAAGGCAGTTTCTCCTGGAACCAAGTCTTAAAGCTAATAAACAAAATGGCATCATTCCAGAATCATTGTGAGTTGGATCTAGTTCAATCCCACTGTGAAAAGGAATCCCCTCTATGACATGGTCCAATAAAAGTGCTTGACCAGACTCTGCTCAAAGCCCTTCACTGAGATGGAACTCATCGCCTCTTGAGGCAGCCTGCTCCACTTCTGGAGAACTCTAACTGTTTAAGAGTTGTTTTATTTATCCTGATATCATGGCTGAATTTGTTCCATTTCAATAGACATTTACTGCTCCATTGTCTGCTCCCTGGGACCAAATGGAATAAGGTCAATTCCTCTCCCACACAACAATCCTTCAAATATTTAAAGAAAGTTACTGTATCTTATCTCTTGAGCCTTCTATTCTTCTAGTTTCTTCAACTGACCCTCATATGCTTTAAGGTCAGTTGATCAGTCAACTAGCATTTTTAAGTACCTCCCTTTCCCCAGCACTGCATTAAAGATAAACAAAAGTCCCTGCTCTCAAGGAGTTCGGAATCTACTGGGGGAGATGTGATCAAATAAAATATGTACAAGATAAAATGGAGGGAATCAACAGAAGGAAGGTATTCATAATAAAGGGAAATCAGGAAACATTTCTTGTAGAAAGTAGAATTTTAGCTGAGACTAAAGAAAGGTCATGGAAATTAGGAGTTGAAGGAAAGAGAGCAGAGAATTCCAGAAACATGAAAATGTCATAGCCTGAAGCTGGAATATCTCTAGTTCCAGGAACAGCAAGGAAGTTGGGGATATGGAAGGGTATAAGAAGAAGCTCAGAAAGGTAGGAAGGGAGCAGACTGAAGGAGGAGTGTTAAAAGACAAATAGAACATTTGATATTCTATTTTGAAGATTATAAGAAACTATGGGAGTTGACTCAATAAAAGAGTAACTTGGATACCTATTTGACATCTTAATGAAGGACAGACTGAAGTTGGGAAAGACTTGAGACAGGTAGACAGACCTACCAGCAGATTACTGCAATAGTTCAGGCATGAAGTGCTGAAGGCCTGCACCAGGATAGTGACAGTGTTCAAGAGAAAAGGGAGTATTCAAGAGATGATACAAAGAAAAGGTTGACTGGATTTGGCAACTGATTGGATAGGAAAGTAGAGGTGAGAGAGTGAGAAAAGTCCAGAATGACACCTGAATTGCAAGACTGATTGATCAGAATGTAATAGGAAAGAGAGAAAGAAGGGAGGACTTGGGGAGAAAGATAGTTCAATTTTGGTAGTATGGCCCTTCACCCTCTTGGATATTCTTTTCTGAATGCACTCAGCTTATCCATGACCCAGAACAGCTTCCTTGTAGCTTCAGGATAGTTCCTATAATCACTCAAATGCAACCATGACAAATTTTCAGAATATTTTTAATAGCTGTAGCCTAACCAATTAAAGGTCAAATTAATAATCATTATTAAGCTAAAAATCTGCAAGCAAATTGGAATAAAAGCTTTCAAAACATAGAGACCCAAAAGAAAAGATCAAAATCACATGGAGACAAGATGAGGTGCTTATCATTTCTATTCTCTTGTCTGCCAAATGAGTTCTATTAGACATGCTTTCGATGAGCCTAACAAGAATGACTTCATATCTTAACACTTTTAATCAACTACAGAAATCTATAATTCCCTGACCTGTAAACACTCTATAAAACATTGTAAGTAAGAAAATAGTAGAATGACAACTTAACTCAGCACCAGAGGAAAAGATCAGTTTGAGATAATAATATCTACCTCACAGAGAAGTTGTGACATAAAAATGGGACTCTATGTAAAATTCTTTGCAAATTTTGATTTTCTATATCAATATAAGCTATTACTTCTTCTCCTCCTATTACTCCTTTTACTATTACTATTTCTCTTCCTATTAGTACTCCTCTTATTCCTCCTCTTCCTCCTCCTTCTTCTCCTCTTCTTCCCACTACTACCACCACAACCATTACTACTACTGCTGCTGCTACTACTATTATTACTACTACTACTACCACCAACATCATCACTACCACTACCAGCACTGTTATTGCTATACAAAGAATCACTAGGAGTGCCTGCCTCCTTTTCCTCCAGATTACTGGGGAAAAGATTACTGATCTAGTTTCTAGTCCAGTCTTCAAAGCCATCATCAGGAAGCAACAATTGTGGAGAAGGCAATCCATCTCCATCAAATGGAAACCAATTGCCACCCATAGGTTACACAAGTCAGATTAGCTGAGACAATGAGGTATCATAGAGGAAAGAGGAGGCAACATATTCCAGGGAAGCCAAATCACCACCACCTTGACCACTGGAAACAACACAAGCCCTGGGCACAAGAACCTTAAAGTTTTGAATCTGATGATTTTCAAATCTACTCATCCAGCCCTAATCTCCCTTCTGATCTCCAGTCTCATAACTTCAAGTGACTATTAGACACTTCAAACTTGATGTCTTATAGTCATTTTAAATTCATGTTCAAAATTAAAATTATTATCTTTCTTTGCACATTTTTTCCCTTTCCAAATTTCTCTATTATCATTAAAGATACCATCATCATTTCAACTTCACAATCTAGGGATCATGCACAACTGCTCAATCTCTCTCCCTTTCTCTCCCTTTCTCCCTGTGCTCTCATATCTAATTTTCCGCCAAGGACTTTTTTTACTTTTACTTTCACATCTCTCAAATATGTCTCCTTCTCTCCTCCAATACTGTCATCACTTTGGTGTGGTCCTTCACCTCCTCGTGTCTGGACTAATGCAGTAGCCCACTGGGGATCTCCTGGACACACACACCTCTCTCCTCTCCAGACCATGCTCCAATCAGGTATGTATCCATCTGACCATAACACTTCAGCTCTGATGACTCCTATTACCTGAGGATCAAATATAATAAAACCCCAAGTTTACACCCCTGATATCAGCCTCCATGATGCTCCTGTATACTAAACACTCCATCACCTGATTCCTCATAGTTTCTCTGCCTACTGGCATCTCCATGTTCAAATTCACCTTCTAAAGGAATTTTTCCTAATCCCTTTGCATTGCCATACCTGACTTCAATTCATTATTTCTACTCTGTCCTCCCCATAGCACATATCTGTTTACATGCTATCTCCCTATCACACAGGGAGCTCCTGGAGAACAGGAACAACAGGAACTGACTTTAGCTTTTCTTTATATTCCCAGTATATATATATATATATATATATATATGTATATATATACCTCAGTGTGGAATAAAGAAGGTGCTTAATAAATGTTTAATGATCAAATGAGCAGAAGAGCCTTGCACAGTCAAAACTTTAAAAATGTCTGATTTCCCCAACTAGAGAATTGTGTTTTCTTCCTCCAGAAACCACTAGCATGGGATGGTTTTTCTAGAGCATTTTTCACTTCCTTTTTGTATTAGTTATTTCTGTGCAATAAATAGTCAAATGCTTTTGTTGTTGTTCTTTTAAGCCAGTCTCACTTTTTTAGAGGTGAGCCTTGTACCTGAATCAAATGTAGCTGTCAGACATTAAAAACACAGAGGTCCTTCAGATAATCATATAGTGTAAGACTAACAATCCTGAACATTTACACATAGATTAATAACAAGAAGAACAATAAAACTGAAATACATATTTTCTTTTAACTAAAGGTAAACATAACACTCAATAGTATTCTTCAACAGGACAGCCTCACTCTATTTAAAAATCTATAAGGAAAATGAATTTGCATACTAATATAGGAACTACATGCTCAGGAATTAAATCACCTATAAAGTGAAATGGGTAGCTAGGTGGGACAGTGGATCGAGTGTCCCGTCTGGAGTCAGGAAGATCCTTATTCCTGAGGTCAAACCTGGCCTCAAACACTTACTAGTTGTGGGATGTTGGGCAAGTTACTTCACCTGTTTGCCTCAGTTTCCTCACCTATAAAATGAAAAGATTTATGGCAAATCACTCCAGTATCTTTGCCAAGAAAATCCCAAAGGAGGTCACAAATTGTCAGAATGGCTAAAAATTAGTCAATGATAAGGAGAAGTAGCTGAATTCAAGGAGCTTCTGAAGTTGTTTTCATTTCTAAAATCCTCTGATCTGAGATGGAAACAGCTCACTTGGGCCTGGATACAGAAGGAAGATCTGAGAAGGCTTCCTTGTGATCCCAAGAAGAAAATCCAGGAATGGCATACAGAGTTAAGTCTATACCATGGATAGGAAGGGGTTAACAAGGCATAGCCCTTGGAGTAGAACCTAAATGGGAGGGTCACACCCTACTTCTTCCTTTTTAGTCTGGTGTTAAGTGATTTTAAAGGCAAAAGTAATCCAACCATTGGATTTTGCACTCTAGTGGAAAACCCAAGGACTTGCAGGACAAGTTCCTGCCAACATGTCAAATTCTTCTGAGATGATTCCTGATTTGCAACATTTCATTTCCCTCACCTATAAATAACATTGAACAGGCCAGTACTAATCCTCTAAGTTTCAGCAGAGACTGAAAGCATAGCAGACCATCCTCCAACCAATTATACATTATAAATGAATTCTGAGAATGCACAAAGGCTTTTGGGGGGACTAATAAACTTAATATTTACAAATAGGGAAAAAATTCCAAGGAAAGCTACTTGGTTACTCATTTCAAGTGAATGCCCTTGAAAGCTATTCATCTCTTCATTCTTAATCTTACACAATAATAGAAATTTGAGTTGGATTTTTATTTTCATAATATTTCTCAGGAAGAAGTGTCATCTTCTCACCTCTGACACTGATAACATGCTGACATCTCCCTGATTTTCTCCAATCCCCAGACAAAATCCGACCTTATGAAAAAAGTCTTTTCCAATTACCTTTTAAAATTAATGTCTTTTCTTTAAGATTATTGTCAGTGTATCCTTGTATAGCTGTTTGTATAGTTGTTTGCATGTTTCCCTCATTTAATTAGTAACTGCTTGAAAATATGGTAAATTTTTAATTTCATTTTTTGGGGGTCAGGATATGTGTATGTGATTTTTGCATTTCTTTTATCCCCAATACTTAGGACAGTACTTTGTATATAGTGAACACTTAAAAGATACTTTGAGATTTGATCTCAAACTGTCTCCTTTAATTCTAGGGAACTAGCAAAATTAGTTTTTCCTATACGAGATTTTACTATATTGCCTATTATTATTATTATTTATCAAATACATAGGCCAAATCAACCTAATTGGTTTTGTTTTCATAAAACAATCCCTTCTTCTAGTTTTGTATTAATCTTATATTTTTTCTTCTTTTTTAAAATAAGCTTTATTAATGTTTCTTTATATTCGTTATTTCTAGTTATGACATCTAGCCCTGAAGCCTCTCTTCTAAGAAATCTAGTTAAACAAAACTGTGACTGTATCTGATAGTATATGCAAAACTTTATTCTCATACTTATGCTTACACATCTGTCTTATCCCTGACAATTTATAGATACTTCTATACTCTGAGACTTCTAAAATTTTTAATTAATATTTCATTTTTTCCTAATTACACATAAAAACAATTTTTATATTTTCCCCACCAATTTTTGAGTTCAAATTCTGTTCTTCCTTGTCTTCCTCTTTCATTGAGAAGTAATTGACACAGGTTACCCTAGTGCAGTCATGCAAAATATACCATGTAAAGTCATTCTGTGAAAGAAAACACAGATCCTCCCCCCTCCCCCCCAAAAAAAACCCAAGGGAAAAAAAGTAAAAACCTTTCATCTGTATTCAGTTCTTTTTCTGAAGTTGCACAGCAACTTTCATCATTAAGTCCTGCAGAATTGTGTTGGATCACTATACTACTGAGAGTAGCTACTCATAGTAGATCATCATACAATACTGCTGTTATCATATACAGTGTTCTCCTGGTTCTAATGTTTTCATTTTGCAACAGTTCATGAAAGTCTTTCCATGTTTTTTTTAAAGCATCCTATCCATCATTTCTTAAAACAATAGTATCCCATCACAATCACATGTAGCATCATGTTTAGCTATTCCTTAATTGATGGTTATTCTTTCAATTTTCATTTCTTTGCCATCATGAAAAGAGCTACTATAAATATTTTTGTACACATAGGTCCTTTTCCTTTACAGTGATGGTATTTCTGGGTCAAAGGGTATGCATGGTTTTAGAGTCCTTTGGGCATAGTTACAAATTGCTCTCCAGAATAGTACATTATTGTTTTAATTTTCCCATATTCCCCCTACCATTTGTCATTTTCCTTTTCCGTCATATTAGCCTACATGTTGGGTATGAAGCTCAGAGTTGTTTTAATTTGCATTTTTCTCATCAATAGTGATTTAGAGCATTTTTTTCATATGACTAAATAGCTTTGATTACTTTGTCTGAAAACTGCGTATTCATATCCTTTGATCTTTTATCAGTTAAGAAATAGCTTTTATTTCCATGAATTTGAGCCAATTTTCTAGATATTTGAGAAATGAAGCCTTTATCAAAGAAATTCACTGTAAATTTTTTTATATTAATGGTACCAATTATGGTCCCTCATTTTATTTTCCCCCTATTTCTCCCTCTCTTTCTCCCCCCTCAAGTTTCCTCTCTCCATTCTCAAAAGTACTTTGCTTCCAACTTTTACCTCATCCAAAGTTCCCTCCATTCTATCAGCTCACTGCACCCCTTCTGTTGTCCCCTTCCTTTCCTACTTTCCTATGGTAAAATAGATTTCTACACCCAACTGAGTGTATATATTTGAGTCAATTCCGATAAATAAAGTTCACGTGCTTCCTCAACCTCTACCTCCCCCATTTTCTCATCCACTATAAAAATCTCTTTCAGGCCTCTTTTTTTTGTTTTTTTTAATGAAAGCTTTTTATTTTCAAAACATATGTATGAATAATTTTCAACATTCATCCTTGCAAAATCTTGTGTTCCAAATTTTCCCCTCCCTTCCCTCATTCCCTCCTCTAGACAGCAAGTAATTCAATATATGTTAAACATGTTCAATTCTTCTATACATATTTTCACAGTTATCATGCTGCACAAGAAACATCAGATCAAAAAGGAAAAAAATGAGAAAGAAAACATAATGGAAGCAAATAACAACAAAAAGAGTAAAAATATTATATTGTGAGTCACCCTCAGTTCCCACAGTCCCCTCTTTGGGTGCAGGTGACTCTCTTTGTCACAAGACCATTGGAATTGCAGGCTTCTTTTATGTTAGATAATTTATCTTCTTTTTACCTATATTTTCCCTCTTTACTCAGTGCATTTTTCTCTCTCATCTCTTACTTTTTAAAAAATAATCATACCATTACATTCAACTCAAACTTCTGCTTTCTATGTATACTCCTTTGAACTGTCCTAACAATGGGAACGTTTTTTAAGAGTTATAAATGTCATCTTCCTATGTAGGAATGGAAATAGTTTAATTTTAGCAAATCTTTATGATTTCTCATTCCTGTTTACCTTTTAATGCTTCTTTTGCATCTTGAATTTGAAAGTCAAAGTTTCTATTAAGCTCTGGGCTTAAATCAAGCATCAGGAATGTTTGAAAGTACTCTATTTCATTGAATATCCATTCTTCCCCTTAAAGGATTATACTCAGTTTTGCTAGGTAGGTGATTTTTGGTTGTAAACTTAGAGTTTTTGCCCATTGGAATATTATATTCTAAGCTCTCAGATCCTTTAATGTAGAAACTGCTAAGTCCTGTAATTATTCTAACTGTGGCTCCAGATATTTTAGCTGTCTCTTTTTAGCTGCTTGTAAATTTTTCTTTTTGACCTAGGAGCTATGGAATTTGACTATAATATTCTTGGGAATTTTCATTTTTGGGATCTCTTTCAGAAGATGAGTAGTGAATTCTTTTTCTATTTCACCCTCTGATTCTAGGGCAGTTTTTTTTTTTTTTTTTTTTTTTTTGATAGTTTCTTGAAAGATGATGTTTAGGCTCATTTTTTTTTTTTTTTTTGATCACAACTTTCAGGTAGTTAAATCATTTTTTTGTGATTTCTTCTGAATCTATTTTCTAGATCAATTGCTTTTTCCATGAGATATTTCACATTTTCCTTTCTTTTTTCTTTCTTTCTTTTTGCTGAGGCAATTGGGGTTAAGTGACTTGCCTAGGGTCACACAGATAAGCAGTATGAAGTATCTGAGGCCAGATTTCAATTCAGGTTCTCCTTACTTCAGGGCTGGTGCTCTATCCACTGAGCCACCTATTTTACAAAGAGATATTTCACATTTTCTTATATTTTTCATTCTTTTGATTTGATTTTGTTTGATTGTTCCTTCATGTGTCAAAAAGCCATTGGCTTACACTTCCCCAATTCCCACTTTAAAGGGATTGTTTTCATTAGTGAACTTTTATACCTCCTTTTCCATTTGTCTAATTCTACTTTTTAAGACATTCTTCAGTTCAGGTAATTTTGTTTATCTTTTTCTATTGAAGTATTATTTTATTCAGCATTTTTTTGGCCTCCTTTGCCAAGTTGTTGACTTGTTTTACATGATTTTTTTGCAAAACTGTTATTTCTCTTCTGAATTTTCCCTCTACTTCTCTTACATGACTTAAAATAATCTTTTCTGAGGTTTTTCCATGGCCTGAGCCCAATTCATATTTTTCTTTGAGGCTTTATATTCAGGAATTTTGACTTTGTTGTCTTCTTCTATACTTGTGTTTTGATCTTCCTCCTCACTATAGTAAGCTTCTTTGATCAGGTTTTTTCCCTTTGGGTCAGATTTTCTGGAGAAGATTTGTTTGCTCACTTTTCAGGCTATTTCTTGAATTTTAACGCTTTGCTAAAGTGGCTCTGCTTCTTAAGTGAAGGGGCACTGTCCCAAGCTTCAGATTTTTTATGCAGTTGTTTTCAGAGGCAATTCTGAGAATCTGTAAGTGTTTGGCTCTTTTGAGGTGATATGATCTAGGAAGAGGTATGTTTACTATTCTCTTGTCCTGTGCACTGATTTATAAGAGACCACAAGCACTCTTTCCAATCCTTGAACTGTGACCAGCATCCCTGGTCTCCTGTGGTTGCAAGCTTTTCTATGCTCACAATGGGACTAAGACCCTAACTACAGGCAATGTGTAACAGGAGTCCTATTCCTTGTACTAGCAAGAGGACCCCTGTAACTCTCCTTCTGATTGATTGTTTGATCCCCTTTCTGTTGTGGGCTGACAGGTCTGGAAACTAACACCACTGCCACTGATTCAGTCACCTGGTGGGCCTTCTCCCAGGATGCTATGGCCTGATCTGCTCTGGCCCAGCCTGTGCTGGGACTGCACTGCTCTTCCACCCTGGTGCAACAGACCTTTCCTGCTGATCTTTCAAGTTGTCTTGGACTGGAAAACTGTTTCTAGAGAAGCTTTTGGCCATTATTTAAAGGAATTTGAAGAGGTTTGGGGGAGAGTTCAGGTGAGTCCCTGCCTCTGTTCTATCATCTTGGCCTTTGCCTCTTCTGCCTTCTAATAAAAATAGCAGCAAACAGCAATAACAACAATTAGGATTAGTATTTGGAGTTTTCTTGGCAAAGATACTACAATGATTTGCCATTTCCTTCAGCTCATTTTATAGATGAGAAAACTTAAGCAAAGTGGATCAAGTGACTCATTCAGGGTCACTTTCACATTTGATCCTCATAACCAGCTTGTAAAATAGTACAATTATCCCTATTTTACAGATGAAAAAACTGAGACTCAGAGAGGTTAAGTACCAATATCTGAGGCAGGATTTAAATTCAGGAATTCCTAAATGTAAGACTAGTACTCTATATACTTCTTAGCAGCCCTACACACTGGCTAAAATTAGGCAATAGTAATGGCAACAAAATCCAGGCAGAGGAAATGTTCAAACAGGGACCTAGAAGCAAACAGGGCAACCTTACTACTATGTGGTTAAAATTAATAGGCTTTAAAAAAAAAAAAAACTCAAACTCTAAATAGGGGTTTCATCTAGCACTTTTTGGTTCTTGCTTATGTATCTGAAAGTTTGTCTATGTTGGTGGTTACTAAGTTTACTTTTAGGAATGAGAAATCCCTCTAGTAGAGAAAAATTCAGTTCAATAAATATTTATTAACAGCCTACTATGTTCTGGGCACTTTTGTACTAGGCACTGGGAATGCAAAACAAAACAAAAAAAAACCCTTCAAATACCCTTGATTTCAAGGAAATAGCATTATTGGGAGGAAAGGGCAAGAGTAAATGAGCAGACGAAGGTGCTTTCTTTCTTCTCTACTCCTCTCCTCTTTCTATCTCTCTTGTATTTTCTTTCTCTCTCTTATCTCTCCCTCCCTTACCTCTCCACATAGCTTATCCCATATATAGCTTGTTTGTACATTTGGGTAGATATTTGCATGTGGTCCTCTCTATTTGATTTTGATTTCGACTGTCTTTTACCTTTTTTGTATCCTTAGCGCTCAGTACATTGCCTGACACATAGTAGGAACTTACTTAATGTTTTCTGACTGTCTGAATATACTTATAAGTTAAAATAAAGAAAAGAAAGAGATAAACCTGAGAACCAAAGGATGCAGATAGACCAGGTAAGGCCTCATGTTTAAAAAAAAAACACTATAATTCTGTAATTAAACTATAAAGTAAAAATGATGAGTCTGGGAGGCAGGGATGAGAAAGTGCTGGAGTTCCTTGGGCTCCTTACCTACTAATCACTTTCAGCCTTACCCACAGTGGAACAAAGCCTAATAACCTCATCAACTGCTCCATGTCTTAGTTTCCCCACTAATAAGTAAGGATAAGATTTAACATTACTGACCTCATAAAATAACAAATACAACCTCAATTGAAACCATGCTCATTATTCCTTTGGCTCTTTCCTAATAGACCCAGTTCCTAAGTCCCAGCTCTTGAGATGAGTGGTCTTAAGGATTCCATGACTATCTCTAGTCTCAGATTTCTTATTTGTAAAATGATAAGATTAAACTAGAAATGGCCTCTGAAGTCTCCTCCAACTCTATCAAAATTGTATAATCAAATTTTCTCCAACTCTTGGGAATAAATGAGGTTACATTAACTAAAAATATACCATTGTTTAGATTGGGGTTTTAAGCAGTCCTGGTTTCAATTAATGATTATTAGCATTATCTCTTAGATTTTTCTGTTTTATCCTTGACTTTGGGCATGTAGACTATACTCTGGTCTTCATAAATCTCCACAGTGGTTAAAACAAGAAAGCAGGGTTTATAAAGTTTTTAAGTTAGGAAAATATGTCCCTTCCAGGTTGTAAAAAGATGCATATCGATATATTATTGGGAGAGCCATAAATTAGAAATTATGTGAAATAGACTGGTTAAAGTGTCTATAATTTTGGGGTCAAGAATAGAAAGGACGAATAATTTACATGTATCAAAACATTTATAATAGCCCAAAATTGGAAATAAAAGATATGCCCATTAATTGAGGAATGGTGAATGCTACCCCTCATTCAGTAACTTCAAGTAGCTCCTTATTACCACCAGAATGAAACAGAAAACGCTTTGTCTTTTAGAGCCCTTTATAATCAAGCCCCTTCTTATGTTTTCCTCCAGTCTTCTGGTATTTTTATCACCTTCCACATGGTTTACAAGTCTACAGCACTGATACTATTGTCCCTTACCTACAACATTCAATTCTCTGGCTCCATGTTTTTTTTTTTTCCCTCCCCATTGGCCATCTGCCCTACCTGACACACTCTTCCTCCTTATCTCCTATTCATGGCTTACCTTGCTTGCTCATTCATGCACACGCACACACTTATGCAAAAACACTTACCCACCACTACTTGCATATTCCTTCTGAGATTATCTTCTATTTATACTATACTACACACACACACACACACACACACACACCGTCCAATTTTTTATACCGTTAAAATATAAATTCCTTGAGGGCAGGGACTGCATTTTTGCCTTTCTATTGTATCCCTGTCACTTAAGCACAGTGCTTACCATAAAGTAATTCTTTTTTAAATGGTTAATGATTCACAAATATAGCAATACATACATATATATATATTAAGCAAATATAACAATATAGCAGGTTATTGTAAGAAATATCCTGAAGACCTAGAAGCATGGAAAGTGCATGAATTGATACAAAGTGAACAACAGAGTTCCAAGAAAAAAAAAGACATTACTGCAACAATGTAAATGTAAAAACCACAAAACAATCACAAATGAATGTTGCAAAATTACAACCCCAAAATACCTAGAATAAACAAGCTTGGCCCTGAATCAGAGATATAAGAAGAAATGTTCTCCTAGCCTTCTACGGGTGAAAGGTCCATGGAGATAGCACACTGAATAAAATATGAGATTTTTTTCCCTATGCATCGATTGGATTTTGCTGAATTTTGTTCTCCTTTTTTTTTCTTTAAAAAAGAAATCTTTGTTACAACGAGTGGCATTCTGAAGGGAGAGGGAATGAGTGCTCAATTTAGGCAACATAAAATAAAATTAAAATCTGACTTAAAAATGAACAAAAAGAATCAAAGTCTCATGTTGCCAAAATAGTCACGCCAGGCATCATAGGCTCTGGTACAGCCTACCAAGCTAATCAAACTACTAGCACAGACCTCTCAGAGGATACTACCTCTCAGAAAGGCTCGTCGACAGGTTGGACTAAAGGTGATAAATTTTCAGCCATAGAAATGATTACAACCCTCTACCAAAGCATCAAAGAGTGATAATCTGTATAAGTAGAGGGAATACCCACAGCAATGAAAATAAGTCATCCTTTAATCCCTGAAGGTTCCAAGTTCTGTTTTAATTGCCACACAAACTCTCTTTTCCTCCCCTACTCTCTACCTCTTTTTTTAGCTAGAGAATTCCTCAAATTTGGTACTGAATTTCCTCCCCCATATAGCAAGTTCTGAATCAACCATCTGTGGGAAAATGAGTGTGGGGACAAGAAAAGATGAGAAGGAATAATACTAATTTTGCAAACTTAAGAGACTGAAAATTGCGTTTCTTCTAGAATCCTTTTTTTAAAAGTCTGATTATGTAATATGACCACCCTAAAATGATCTAAATGGAAATGAGAGCTAGAGTTTAGGAGAATAAAGAGAGACATGTTATGAAATGGCATGAATCTAGAGGGCAGCAAAGAGGCTAGAGTACTAAGCCTCGAGTCAGAAAGACCTGAGTTCAAATTTCACTTTAACGCTTACTAGCTGTGAGACTTTAGGCAAGTGAGTGACAGTTTGCAGCAGTGAGAGAGGAACTGCCAGGATGGCCAACAGTTCCTTTTAAGGCTTGATCCCATTCAATCACTCCATTAGCAATGAACAGGTAGCACAGGGCCAACTGGAGTCTTTTATAATCTAATTAATGTGCTAGTTGTGTTCAGAAAGAGAAGGCAGGACTGGAGATCCCAGCTATTGAAAGACCAATTAGGGAATACAAATAGCCAGAAGAGAAATCAATGCCTTTTGTCTAATATTCCCTCAACTGATGGGACCTTTGGGGAGTTAATGGACAGAACAGCATTGAAAATGTTGCCATGTTCTGGTGAGAGTGGTTGTTGGGGAGGTCTAAGACCCGGTGTCTAAATTATGTGCTCTGCACTTCTCAGTTAGGATCCCAATGGAGGTTGCCTAAGTCTAAAAAGAACCAAAGACTCATAGTTACATAGATCAAGTGGCTGTTGTCTTAATATATTTGATTATATTCCTTTTGCTTCTGAGTGCAAGTGTGGAACTAAATATAGCAGATCATGCTTGTGTGGTCTGTTTCATTACATAAAGAGAAGAAAAGGGTGTTTTTCTCAATTGTGGGGGAGGGAAGAGCAGAACCAAGAAACTTTTCAATCTGATAATATCCACATAGACTACATCTCTTGGACTAATGTGATCATCGATACTACCCACAAAAGAGACAGAGATAAGAAAGGTAGAAAGCTGTCTGAAAAAAAGAGAATTTGGTGACCCCTAAGAGCCCATTTTGCTGTTTGGTAGAGCACATATGTGCAGAGTGAATTTGAAATTTTCACTATCGGATTCTTATATTTAAATAGCATCAGATAAGTGACCAGCAGCATATTCTGGTAATTAAACTAGAACCACACTTGGAAGAATACCTCAAAATTTCAAAAATCTGTGATCTCTTCAGTATGAGTCTTCCCTCCACAGAAGCAAAACACAATTTCTCTATGGCTTTGTAGACAGTCTTCAAAAGATACCATATGACACTAATTATTCATTACCTTATAGCTACTCTAAAAACCAACTTTCCTGAACTGAGAAGGACTGGTTCTTGGAAGACAGATGCACAGTTCACTGCTGGGTCCATACTCAAGATGGATCACAGTCACGTGATCTTAAGATATCAACAAAAAGATGCTTTAGAAGAAACAGGCAATCTTGATAGTGTTCCTTTTTCTTCATACAAGCTTCCATTACTAGGAAAACAGAAGTTAAATTCTACAAATATTTCCTAAGTACAGCAGAGAAAACTTGATATAATAGATAAAGAGATGGCATCAGAACCATGAAGAGCTGGATTCAAAACTTGCCCATCAAACATGTCTGTGTATGTGACTCACGGAAAAAAGACTTTATGACTATAATTGGGAGCATAGTTGCCTACTTTCATTAGTAGAATGTAGGCTCCTTATGGGTAGGAACTGTATCCTTTTTGTCTTTACATTTCCATATTCCCCTGGTAAACAATAAATATATGAAATTTATCAACACAAGTCAAGAACAAGCAGACTGATCGTAACAGTAATAATAGTAGAGGTAGCGATAACAGTAAGAACAATGATAGCATTCATATGCACTTTCAAATTTGCAAAGAGCTTTACAAAAATTATCTCATTTGATCATCACAACAATTCTGGAAAATAGGGTTTTTTTATTATTCCCATTTTACAGATAAGAAAACTGAGTAAGGAAGAAGCTAAGAGACCTAGGATAACAGAAATAGTATGTTTGAGACTGGATCTGAACTCAGGGTTTCTCAACTCCAGGTCCAGCACTTTATCTACTGTACCACCTAGCTGCCCCCAAACTACAGATGTGCCCAACATTTTGCTACCACCGAGATGAGAGGTGTCAAACAGAGGGTGTCAGACCATATACAGGCCACAACATTCATGAACAGTCCAAACCAGATTAAAACATAATTGGTAAATCTTGAACAAAATAGATTTTAAAATATAATAAAATACAGATAACATTTATGTAGTATTCTAAGCCAATATGTGAACCCTTCCCCCACCCCAGATTTGTATAGCTTAATGGCTCCCATTGTTAAATGAGTTTGACAGTGCCATTCTAGATAATATTAGCTGCTATTTATATATTGCTCTAAAGATTGCAACAATATGTTTTATATAATGTATTGCCTCAAAAAACTTTACAACAAATAGGTAATTAAGTACCACTGCTATCAATATCTCCATTATGCAGATGAAGAAACTGAGGCTCAGAAAAGTTGGCCAAAATATGGAGGGAACAAAAAGGAATCTGTGGTGACCTTTTACTAGAGAGTAAACTTGTTCATACCTCAAGAGCAAAGATTATAAGGAAGAATCAAAGCAAATCAGAGATGCTAAGCTTGGCAGTTGATAAGTGCTTAGGAAGATTCTCGCTAGTTCTATTTTGAACTTGAACAATATTTAACAGTGTCAGACAAAAGGTGTTAAAAGATATATTGCTATAAACTATAACTGTTCAAGAAAAAAAAATCACATACTGTGTCGTGCAGGATTTACTGCAAAAGATCAGATGCTGAGTTCTTAACTAAGAATGCCTGTCTATTTACCAATCTTTCCCAAATGGAGAGAGTTTATCTATCACATCATCCCTTTCTTATCCATTTGTATCCTGTAGCCCTGAAGGAATTAGTCAGATTTCAGAAGCACAAATAAGTAAAAACTGCATGAAAGATGACAATTTGGAAAGGGAAAAAGAGGGCATGATGTGATTTAACATTTAATTTTCCAAACATTATTAATTGAATCGTAATGTACAAATAAGGGTGTTTTATTGGGTTTTGCTATGGTTGTTTTGATTTTTTTTTTTTTTGGCCTAGATCTGTGACTTTTTTAGTATAAGGAGTCCCATGAAATGCGACTCTTTCCAATGAGGCAGACTGGCAATTGTTCTACAGTTTATAATCGTAAGTATCTTGGAGTTTTGAGAGGTTAAAGGATTTCCCCAGGGATAAACATCCAGGATGTGTCACATGTAGCATCTGAACCAAAGTCCTCTAGCTATATACCACAAAACCGCTCAATTAGAACAGACATGAGAAAATTCTTGGACAGAATATAGCATTGTATTTATGGTATTTTTTTTAAGAAAAAGAATAAAAGAACTATTTCTTAACATACTCAAAATATTTACTTAAAAGCAAGAGTTAGCATTATTAAGAACAGAGAAAAACTAAAGCTGTTAACTATAATATTAGGAGTAAAAGCAAGGATTTCTGCTATCTCCATTATTATAATGCTAGATGTTAGCTATAGAAATAAGGGTAGGGGGAAATAAAGAAAATGGGAGGATAGGGAAAGATGAAGAAAATTATCTCTCTTTGATAACCATATTGATATGGTTTACTTAGGAGAAGTTCAAAAATCCACAACAAGTTAACAGAAATAAATCATAGCTTCAATCAGTATACAAGAAAATTAATTTAAAAATGTATTAATCTTTTTGGATATGTCTCTTTTAAGAGCAAGAAAAGAAGAAAAAATTGTTCAAGATAATTATGAAAGGCCTAAAATTCTTGTGTATTAACCTACCAAGATTTTACATATATATATAAAGACAGAGAAAGAGATCGAAATCTAAAAATGGGATTTATCTAAATACAACTGAAAAATATGAGAAATATTCATTATTCTTGATGTACTAATAAAACAAAAATGATACTATATAAAGGATAAGGCTAGTTGATGTGCTCATCAAAACAGCCAAGTATTACTTCATAGTAATACACAGTATTATTATGTATTATTATATATATTGTCTATGTACTTCCTCTTTTTGGAGGAACCAAAGATCTAAAATCTAAAGGGAAATTATCCAAAAAATAAAAAAGGAAGAATGAATTACTAGATCTTAAACTATGTCATTAATCATTAAAAACCATTTGGCAATAATTACGAAAAAAACCAGAAAAGTAAATCAGTGGAACAAACTAGAGAGGCAAGAACATAGTAACCCTAGTGTTCCATAAATTCAAGATGAAATACCACTAGTAAAGAATTTTATTCAATAAAAACAGCTGCTAAACTTTGTAAACTTTGGAAGAAATTAGATTTAAACCAGCATCTAACATCATATAGTAATGATGTTATGTGTCACAGATTACTGCATGACAAAAGTATTACTATGAAAATGTACTGAAATGCTTTTGGAGCAAAAGCTCAGGCTTACTACCAGGAAAGCTGTAGCTGGTGGATCTCTTGAATTCAGTTCTGTGCAATGGGCTAAGTTCACTAAATGTGTTCATATTAAGTTCAACATTGATATTCAAGTCCTTAGGAAGACAGGGAATGGGCAATCTGTGTAAATGGGCAAAGTAGCCTCTTCAAAATAAATAATAGTTAAATTTAACTAATTTTAACTTCATAATAAAATAAATGAAACTGAGTATGTGAAAACACCTGGAACAATCAAAATAGAACCAAGCTTAAGGAAAACCAAGTTTTTTAAAAATGGGAGGGGGAGAAATTATTGGAGTCTCATTTCACTAAACAATGCTGCGGCTGATAATAGATGTACACTGTATAAAATACACTATTAAAAGATATACTAAAAGATAGAATTGTTAAATGTCAATAAAAGTAGTTTGCCTGGATGAAGACTAAAAACAGCTAAAACCCAAAAGCAAAAAAAAAAAAAAAAAAAAAAGTGACAGCAATACATCCCTATGAACTTATAATGTGTTGACAAGAAAGTATGGAACAAATGTCTGAAATGAAGGCAATTGTAATGATTCTGGACCAAGTCATTTAGCAGAAATTACAGAGAGATTATCTTTTGGGTGCTCAAATTTATTGATCAATACAGACTATTCAAGAAAATGCAGAAATGTAAAACTAAACACATATCAGAAAAGCTCAATTAAATACATGGCTAGAAGCTTAATAAACTTATTAAAGCCCCACACTAAGTGCAGATCCCAAATTATCTATGAAAATTTAACACAAATTGTTCTGGAACATGAATATTTATTTTCACATTCAAAATTGTTGCCCATGGTCCCCCTCACAAAATATCAAGCCACAAAATTTTGAGAAGGATGTTTTTAATAAATTTTACCAAACCGAATACTCATGCTCTCCAAATTATGCAGAATGAACTAGCAGAAGAAATCAAAACCATGTGGGATAAAGTACATATCATTCCCATCATGTTGTCTGGGGCTGAAGATGTCCTGGAAATGCTCCAGTAAGCCTACAGAGATAAATTTACATAGCAAAACTTTTACTCAATTATAAAAAACAGTCATTTCCATAATCCATTAGATGTCGAGTATAAAAGAACAATAACAAAATTAGAAACTTGAGATTTCTTTCTGTTTGATACAAAAAAACTACAAGAATGAAATAATAAATTAATAACATAATTATTCACATTTATATGGCACTTTAAGGTTTGCAAAGTATTTTAAACATATTGCCTCATTAAATACAACTCTGCAAAATGGGTGCTATTATCACATCTATTTTACAGATGAGTAGATTGAAGCTGAATGAGCTGAGATGCACAATACAATGCACAATACAATAATACAACTAACACATAATAACCAACATTCATGTAATGCTTTAAGATTTGCAAAGTACTTTACAAATATTACTTCAATTAATTTTTCTAATAACTCTGGGAGTTAGGTACTATTTTCCTTATTTTACATATAAGAAAACTGAGGCTGACAGACTTTCCAATGTCACAATGAGCATGTTAGGCTTAATTTTAACTTCAATCTTTCTAATTCTTCACTGCTTAGAAAAGTAGCCAAACTACTTTTTTTGGAAGAAGAAATGCAAGTGATCAACAAAAGCCCATGGAAAAATGTCCTAAATTACTATTAATAACAGAGATGCAGACTAAAATCATTCTGCAGTTTCATTCTCACTCATCAAATTTGCAAAGCTGACAAAAGTTAGAAATAGTCAATGCTGGATGAGTGATGGAGAGAGGGGACATACTAATAATACCCTACTGGTAAAGCTAAAAATTAGTCCAACAGTTCTGGGAGACGATTTGGAATCATGGAAGAAAAGACTCCAAACTGTCATATATCTTTTAACCATAAAATCATACTGTTGGGCAAAAAACCTTGAGATGTCACTGAAACTAAAATACCATGTATGACAGAATATTTTTAACAGCACTTTTTTTGGTAGCAAAGAATTGGAAAAGAAGTGGGTATCCATCGCTTGGTAAAAAATAATTGTGTCTCAGTAAAGACAAAAATGAGGAATTCAGAGAAACATGACAAGACTTGTATAAATGGTGTAGAGCAAAGAAAAAGAGAAATAAGGGAATAAATAAGTTGAGTATCACATTCACAAAGCTCTATTTAAAATTCACTGAGAGTTGGGATGACCCCATTGCTGGTACTCCCCAAATGGGTCCCTGGATGGCTGGTAACAGTTAAGAAACTGAGCTCATAACCTAAGTATTTAACAGAATAATTTTAGAGAACATGTGACATAAAAGTATTCTGTTAAATACTTAAGTATAAAATGTATCAAACCAGAAAGATTCAAGAGATACAATGACCATCAAAAAAAAAAAAAGCATTAAAAGACAATGGTACTATTTAACATATATTGGATTAGTTGCCATCTAGGGGAAAGGTGGAGGGAAGAAGGGGAAAATTTGAAACATAAGGTTTTGCAAAGGTCAGTATTGAAAAATTATCCATGTATATGTTTTGAAAATAAAAAGCTTTAATAAAAATTAATTTTAAAAAAAAGGAGAAAAAAGGATAATGGTACCTATATTAACTGCAGCCAACAACCTTGGTCTGGAAAAAAAAGAAAATAAAACACATATCCATGGCCCTCCCCTGCCCCACCTGCCAGTCAATAGAAAAATAGAGACCTATACATGTGGAATCTTGTATATTTTATCAGAAAGGATTGACCTGTGTGAGGACATACAATGAAAGGATTATGATAAGGAGATGGGCAAAGCAATAATTGGTTTTAAATAAAAAAATCAACTATTCATTTAAATCTATAACTAATTATCAAAGAATGGAAAAGTGAACATGTGAATGGGAGAGAGTGGGACATCTGAGAGTAGGGCAATATTACTACAAAAGATTTAGGAAAAAAGGTGAAAATTATATTAGAAATGAGAATGATGACCTAAGACTTGGGCTCTAACAATCATTCCATTCTTTTTAAGTTAGTCCTCTTCCCCCATAAAAATTTGGACGATATTGTATTCATTTCTCTTTTGGATGACTTAAGTGCTACAACTGCTCCCTTCTAAAGACCACCTCATAAGGGAAGGAAAGAGAACCAAAAATAAGCTGAGGTGACAGGGCAGAAGAATCTCTGTGACCCCAGATGAATGAAAATGAAAGTAGCCTCTTGGAGCTGCCCCATATCTCCCACTGAGTGGCGGCCTCGTTGCATCTTGGGAGGGGAAATTCTTTCTCACAACCCTTCTCGTCCAGGCTCCTCATAAAACTTAGCTTCCTTCCATTTAAAAACCACTCTCTTGGCAAAGAATGATGGAAAGCTTCCTCCAGCAACTTGTCTCCTGTTGGATTCTTTTTCTTTTTTTTGGGGGGGGGTGGGGTGTAGTAGAGAATAAGGGGCAAAATGTAAGGGGGAAGTATGATTGACTTTCCTGCAGCCCAGCATCAAACCACAACTCAAGTGAAAGCAAGTAGCTCACCTCCCTCTCTGTCTCACCCAGAAGCTGGCATAATGATTTAATAGTGCTACCTTGTGCAAACCAGGCAAAATCATGTTGGTGTTAGAACTCATTTTATGAAGAGATCTGGGGTAGGGATGAGAGACCCAGGATTTAGTTGAAGGAAGAACCATCTGATTAATAATGGGGTGTGGTTTCATGAAGGGGGTGCTTACAATACGTACTGGCACAAGCCCGGAAATAGACCCTTCCTGAGGGAGAAAAAAATGATCTCCTCCAAGGGGCAGAAGGAGGTCAGAGAAGCAGTAGCCTTCATGGAGATAATGAAGTGCAAAGGGAAACAGAATGGGGGAAAAGAAGAATTAGATAAAAGTCTATAAAGCAGCCCCCCTCCCCCATCCCTGATACACAAAACAAAGAAGATGTGGGATTTGACTCACAGGTTCTCATGTCCCAAATTTATCAACAAGTGATTTGTGTTATGTATGTGTGTGAATGTCTACACATACACAAATAGATCTAAGTATCTTATTACTGACATGCAAGAGGTATATGAGCAGCAACAAAAGCCTCTGTCTACGTCTTCAGTATCACCGATCCCTGGAGTTTTGAGCAAAGAAACAGTGACCTAAGTTAACGCTAGAACTGCCAGCAAGCTCTGGTCCTCCCAGCTTATAAACCAGACTCAAGGGGGAAATAGTCTATGAAACTAGTTAAACAGTCCTTTCCAGGAACAGGGAACAGCACAGCTTTACCAAATATGGCAAATGAAAGTGAAAAGCCAAAAAGAGAGCAGGCTCCAGGCTGCATCCTTCCCCAAACTAGCCAGCTGGATGAGAGAAATAAGGAATACTCAAGTTTTATTAGCTCAAACCACAAATGCAAAGAGAAAACATTAAGAAATTATCATCGGAAGAAAAACTGGCCAAGTAGCCTCCTGAAATGCATTTATCCCAGGCCACAATGGCCCAGGGAGAGTGTCTGTGCTTTTGGAAGGGCTGGCTGTAAAACATACAATATATTCTGAAATAATATGGTATTTGTTATGCTCTCTCACAGTACTCAGAAGGTAGGCATTAGGGGATACATGCTTGAAGAATACTTAATGTTCTTCTGTAACATAATTCAGTGTGATTACACGGCATGTATGTCATTGAGATTAAAATGTTTAAAAAATTTTTTTTGACCTATAAAGGACTGTTTTTCAAAGCTATTTTGCTCCATTTTAAAGCACTTTGTTTCTATCTATCCTTTAAAGGAAGGGTTATCTACCATTCCATTTCCTCAATGGAGGAAGCTGTAGTATAATCTTTCCTAAAAGATCAGAGTATTACAGGATTCGAGTGGGGAAAAGTCATTAAAAATCATTTAATTTAACCTTTCTTTTCACAGATGGAAAAATGGACCTCAAAGTTTAAATGACTCGCCCAAGATCATATCAGTAGTAAACATTGCTTTTTTCACTTCAAAAGCCATTTAATTTCCATGGCACCATATAATCTGCATCTATTTTATTTCCATTTTTTTGTGTAGGTTTTTTTTTTAATTAAAGTCTAAAGTAACCTGATTTTATTATCAGGTTACTTATGATAAAGTAACCTAGCCTTTATAGTTACTTTATGATCCAAAAACTTTTGCTTTTGGTTTCTTTATCTTCTGGAAGATTCATGAACCAGACCCACAATCAAATCATTTGACCATTTTTCAGAATTAAGCAACCAAAACCATTTATTGAGAATGAAGGAGATAAAACAGGCACAGAATATTTTAAAGATAGATACAGTATTAATTTTAGTGCCTAGAATACTACCTTCCCCTTCCCCATGATAAAGCATATTACCAAAAAGATTTCTCTAACAGATAAAACTTCTTAAAACTTAAAAAAAAAAGAAGAGGAAGAGGAAGAAGCAGCAGCACCACTTGGGAGTTAAGACACCAAGAGATCTAGTGACTTATTTCTAGTTCTGTTCAGTCTTAGATAGTGCAGCTGAAGGACATTCCTTTTGGGGCTGCATGGTCATATGACAACATCCTATCACATCTTCTGAGTCAAAATGCACAATGGCAGAATACAAACACCCAAATCTTATCTGGTTACCTTGGAACAATATGTGCTGGAAAGCTAGGAAGGGGCGGCAAAGAAGCACTGGAGAACATTCCCCATTCCACACAACATTAAAAATGAGGTCAACTCTTCCATTTTGGAAATATTAAAGCTGGGAAGATGATTTTCCTATGGAAGTGGCTAGAACACAGTCTTCAGACATTAAATTAAGCAGCTGTTCTCTTGGCTTTCTCTAGCAGCCCTAGATCAGAACTTATTCCTGGAGGGGAAAATGCTTTCTTGATGAGAATAGGATCTTTTTAACCTTAGAGAATTCAGAGCTTGAATTTTTTATGCACTTTAGACAATATTAGAAAGACATTTCATAGCTGAAAGACCAAAGTCTTACAAGAAGATAATCTGATAATTAAATTTCATGCTTGAGATATCGTATGGAACAATGAAAACATCAAGAAACAAGGTTAAGTTACAGGTTAGAAGACCTGATGACAAAGCAGGTACATTCTAAATTTGCTTCCTTTTTTATAACCCAAATCCTGTCAAATATGCTCCAATACACTCAAATCGGATTGCTTTCTTTGGGGCAGTCATGACAGTAACAACAAAAAAACAGCCCTGTCTCAATTATTTCAAGTTTATTTAGCTGTTTGTGTGGGAAGGATGGCATTTCAAGTCCACAAGGATGACTCTTGGCTACTTAAGCACCAAAAAAATCCTGATACTGACCTGGCTCCATTGTTTTAGGGGAAAATTTTTGGCCTTTAAATAGCTGACCTGTAAGATGAAAGGTTCCCAGTGAGCTACAGTGTCTCGCCAAGACCTGAGTGCAATAAAACATAGTTCCCTACAGCCATTTTTACATCACAAATGGTTTCTGAGCTTTTGGCTATTTTTAGCCCTTCATACAGTGCAGTCAGTACAAAGCAGAAATAGATGTTTATTTCATATAAAGCTTCTATAGAGTGGGCGTTGCTTGCTTTTACCCCATATCCATTCCATGTTTTGTAGAAATGTCTCCTAATAATAGCCTTACTACCACCCCCAAATTTTCCTTAAATAGGTTTATGTAAAATATGACAAGCAAGGAAAATTTACATAAAACTGGAGAACAAATTGAAATGGAGTTTTTCATTTGGGTTTTGTTTTTGTTTTTTTAAAGGGGGAATTTCCACTGGGTAGGGAACTCCTGGTGGGAATTTCCTTCCATTAATCTAAAGTTGCTTTAAAGAGGCTAACTGATCTGCTCATGGCCTCCCAGCCATCTCCCAGCCAGCCACTGGACACATCAAGCAGGTGATCCTGACTCTGAGATAGAGATTTTTTAACTTGAGTTCCAAGAAATTGTTGGGTTTTTAAAAATATTTTTGTTAATTTCATGTCACACAACTCATTTCCTTAGTAAATACATAGGTATTTTATTTTATTCATTTAACAACATTATTCTAAAGGTCAATGACGTCTATAGCCCAAGCCAGGTTAAGAATTCCAATGGTCAGCCATTGCTCCACTATGGCACACAGTCTTCAATAAATATACTTAAGGAAGAAAAATTTGATGTATCATTCTTCCCCTAACTTAACTTCACCATAGTTGTGGTGGTGACAGAGTGTCAATGTCACAAGAAAAGCTTTTTACTGTAGAATTTAATGACTTCTTTCAAGATGAAGAGAGCCCGCCGCATTTTGGGAGCCTTACTATGCCCTACTAATGCTGACTCAGCAAACATACTGTCAGTGGAGGTTTAGCACCTCTCCAGATGGGCTGTAAGAACAGAGACTATCACAGCTTCTGGAAGCAGCTTGTGGAGATGATAGGGGAAAATCATTTTGTCAGAGCCCAGAACAAACCCAGAAAAAGAAAATACTCTCTTCATTCTATCTGTATTTCTTAAAATGATTATGGCAGGAGGAAGTAAGAAAGGGAAAAGACTAGAGCCAGTGAAGATTGGACTTGAAAGGCAGTTTATGGGGAATTCCACAGGTTTGTAATAATAGGGACTGACTATCTATTTACAACAGTTGGTGGCAAAGGCACTGAATGGGTAGCTCTTACAAATGAGCTGAAATAACCACTTCTAACTTTCATCTCTGCTTATGCAATTTTTTTTGAAAAGTTGTATTGATGCATCTTGTTTTTATATCACAAACATTTATAGATTAACTCTATGAAGTCTCTAAACAAAGAAAAACAATTAAGTAAAATTATCAATATAGTGATCTCATTTGAAAGTGCATGTAACATTTCACACATCTGTAACACCTATCCGACTTCTTTTTTTTAATTGCACAAAAATCTTTTCCCTCTCTCCTCATTTCATCAAAAAAAAAAGAAAAACAAATTAGAATATTAAAAAATTCTTATGTATATATATATATATATATATATATATATAATATATAAAACTGACAATAAAAACCTGTTATTTATTATGGATGTGGTACAGAGATTTAAGCAGAATTTACATATAGATGCATATTATATTATGTAAATGCAGAATTATATGTGTATATACACACCATCTTATATGTGTATGCATATATATGTGTGCATATTCAGTCATTTGTGAGTTTTTTTTGTTTTGTTTTGGTTTTGTATCTTAAATCCTCCACCCACATCTCTCTCTCTTTAACTGATAACAGGTTTTATCATCAGTCCTCTGTTATTTTCCTATTGATAGCTCTTACAAGTTTAAAGTTGCATGTCTTTCAGTGTGTTGTTATTGTATAAATTTTTTTGGTTCTGCATATTACATTCTTCATCAGTGTATAATTTCCAAAATTTTTCATTTTTCTAATACTGATGTTATGATATAAATTATTCTTTTAGATTGACTCAGCTCATTCTGCATCAGTTCATACAAGTCTTTTCATTTGTCTTGGAAATTATGTATTTCTTCATTTCTTACAACAAAATAGTATTCCATGCCATTCGTGTATCACAACTTGTTCAGCCATTTACTTGGCAAGTGAATTAAGGCACTTTAGTTTCCCTTTAGTTTCTGGTTTTTACCATCACATAAATAATTTTTGTAAATTATAACCTGTAAATATATGACCTTTTCTTCTTTCTTTGATTTGTTTTTAGTAGAAGCCTAATCATGGCAAAGAGACTGCTTAGTAAATTTTGTGTGTATAATTCTAATATTTTTCAGAACAGTTGTCTATGCACATCATCAATATCCCTGCTTTTCCATTTCTCATTATTTGTCATTTTCCTGTTTTTGCATCATCTTTGCCAACATTATGAGTATGAGGCAGAACTTCAGACTTGATTTAACTTCCATTTCTATAATCAGTAGTAATTTGGTATATTTTTTTATATGGCTGCAACTAGCTTGAATACCGTTGAGAACTGTTTATAAACTTAACCCATTCATCAGTTCAAAGAATAGCTCTTATTCTATTTTTAAATTATATTTTATTTTCCCCACTTACATATAAAAACAATTTTTAACATTCTTTCTTTTTTGAAAAAAGTTTCGAGTTTCAAATTCTATCCTTCCCTCCTTCTCTCCTTTCCCTTCCTCATGCCTGCGATAGTAAGCAATTTGATATGAGTTAAACATATGCAATCATGTAAAACATTTCCATATTACTCATTTTGTACAAAAAAAATCCTCAAAAAAAGTGAAAAATGCTTCATTCTGTATTCATATATGCTCAGATAATACTAGTTCTTTCTCTGGAGACAGGGCATTTCTCACTCTTTCTTTGCAATTGTCTCTCATAATTATATTGATGAACATAGCTAAGTTATTCACAGTTGTTCATCATATAATATTGTTGTTACTGTGTTCAATGCTCTCCTGGTTATGCCCACTTTATTTTTTTATCAGTTCATATAAGCCTTTCCAGGTTTTTCCAAAATAATCCTGTTTGTCATTTTTTGAATTACAACAATATTCCATTATAATCATAGAGCACAATTTGTTGGGCTATTCCCCAACTGATGGGCATCTTTAATTTCCAGTTCTTAGCCACTATAAAAAGAATAGTTCTCATTCTTACGAATTTGAATTGGTTCCTTATATATCTTGGAGAGGAGATCTTTATCAAATTTTCCAATTAACTGTTGTTTTTTTAATCTTGCTTTTTTGATTGCATAATCAAAATTACCCATTTTGTGTTCTATGATTTTTTCTATCTTTTGGCCATGAATTTTTCTCTAGCCATAGATCTGACAGGTAATTTTTTCCATGTTTTTCTAATTTGTTTATGATGTCATATTTAAATTACATTCCATTTGAAGCTTAACTTGGTTTAAAGCATAAACTGTCTAAATCAAATTTCTTCCAAACTGTCCAATTCTCCCATCATTTTTGTCAAATCGTGATTCTTTATCCCTGTAGCTAGGGTCTTTATATTTGTCAAATGCTAGAGGTTACTTGACTCATGTAGCTAGTTGGTCCATCAGATAGAGTATTGAGCTTGGAGTCAGGAAGACCTCTTACTAGCTGTGAGATCCTGAGCAAGACACTTATTTTCTGTTTGCCTTAATTCACTTGCCAAGAAAAGACCACAGACAGAGCAAGAAGTCAAAAAGAGCTGAGCATAACTGAACCCCAAAGCTACTAGATACATTTGCTTCCATGTATCATGTATCTAATCTGTTAGATTGACCATTGACCAACCTCTCTTTTTTTTTAAACAGTACCAAATTGTTTTGAGAAAGACTGTTTTGTAGTGCAGTTGGCACCTGACAACACTGGTCTACCTTTGCTGTCACTTCATTTTATTTCCCTTGAGATTCTTGATCTTTTTGGCTTCCATATGATTTTCATTATTTTTTCTTGTTTTGTAAAGTCCTTCCTCGTTGTCTAATTAACAAAATAGCATTGCATAAGTTCTTAGATAACAGTCATTTTTTTTTACGTTGCTTCATCCTATTCATGAGGAATTAATATTTTTCTAATGTTTTAAATCTGTATTTATGTAAACAGGGGGTTATAATTTTATTTACATATTTCTTTTGTGTATGTTAGTAGGTAATCTATCAAGCATTTTACATATTCTGTTAGAATTATAAATGGAATTTCTCTATCTCATGCTGCTAGGTTTTATTGGTATTATACCTAAATACTGATGATTTGTGTAGATTTATTTCATATCCTGCAAGTTTGTTCAAGTTGTCTCAACTAAATTTTAGTTGACTCTTTCAGGTTTGTCACATTATTGTATATGAAAAATTGATAATTTTGCTTCTTTTTTGTCATTGTACAGTCATTTTGGTCATGTTCAATTCTTTGTGACTTCCTTGGGTTTTCTTGGCAAAGATAAAGGAGTAGTTTGCTTTTTCCTTCTCCAGTTCATTTACAGATGAAGAAACTGAGGCAAGTGACTTGTCCAGGATCACATATCTAGGAAGTATCTGAGGACAGACTTGAACTCAGGAAGGTATCTTGATTTCCAACCCGGCACTATCTACTGTTTTACCTAGCTACACTATAGTTATGAATTTTCTTTATTTTCACATCTCTCTACTTCTTATTCTGATCTTATTGCCAAATAAATGTGATGACAACTGCCATCTTTGCATAGCCCTTGATTTTGTTGGTATTTCTTCCAAAAATAGCAAGGAGTAGACTATAGATATGTGACTGAATAATTGGTTTGGTGGGGTCAATAAGATAAAAATGGGGGTGGATAAGATAGAAGACAGACAATCATCAGATGAAAAAGTTTTAGAACCAATGTTCTTTGTAAACATATACAAGAAGCAAGCATATCCTTTGAGAGTAGGTCCTATTTCATATTTTACTTTTTATTCCTAGTGTCTATGACAGTGCCTAGCATATGCCATTTAATAGAATCATAAATAATAACTCTAAAGCCAGAAGAAGCTTTAGAATTGAATCCTTACCAATGAATGCCTTTCTTTTAGTATTAACTAACCTTAATCTTAAATCCCTCAACTTTGAATTCCTAATAACAATGACAAGATTAGTTATTAGTTGGAAAAAATGAGTTAATTGACAAGGAAATGTGTTTTGCATGATTTTAAATACACACACACATGTGTGTGCATTACATATAACATGTTAAACTGTCTGACTTTGCAATGAGGAGGGGGAACAAAGAGAGAGAATTTGGAACTCAAAATGTGAAGAAAAATAAGAATGTTAAAATTTGTTTTTATATGTAATTGGGAAAACATAAAATATTAAATATGACAGAAAATAATTGGCTTTGTTATCCAAAAATTACAGTTATGTCTAATAAGGTTAACTATACACAATTGTTTTCAAATCTTGAGAAGGAAAAAAAAAATTTCCTTGGAGGAATCAGAAAGAAAATAATCCCAAACCATGTATGGTCATGAATTTTAACCTACAGTCACAGAGCCAGCTGAGAAAATATCAAGATCTGCATATTTCCTGATGAGTATTTCTTATATTCCTATTTCAGATTCACTAGAAGTGCTTCAGTGATAGGGAATCCATTATGTTACCTGAGAGCTGGCAGATTTCAATTCTCTACCATGAAACAAATAATCCTGGCATGACGACAAGTAGAATATTAAATGCCCCCATTTGATGTTAGCTCTCCTACAGTGCAGGGGTCAAATGATAATGATCACATTTCCATTCACAGTGAAAATGTCAGGCACAGAAAACATAATGCTTGACCAACATTTTACTTCCATACACTCCATTAGCAACCTCAAAGCCTTTTTACTCACAAGAAAGAAGAAAACAAATTTCCATAAAAAGGTTATTTCAGGCCTCTCTAAAAAAAACCCACAAAGTTGGAAAACTTCCAAAAGTTCTGTCTGATGTTCCATCTAAGCTATGATGTTAAGTCTACAGAGAAGATGGTGAGCACTTAGTGTTTATTGGTGATAGAATGTGTGGGGTTAGATAATCATAAAAATAAACCCCATGTTCACTCATGTTAAGATATCAGGTCAAGACTGATACACAACTACACAGCTATAGTCATCCAAGAAGTTTTTGCAAATTAATTTTAAAATTAAATACTAAAACCAATATTTTACCTCCTTTCCACATTTGCATCCCCCAAAATTAATTTGATTCTTGATAATGAACAATAAATGCATTTCTGCATTATAAATAACATATCAAGATTGAGGTGAAGGAATCTGGCATTTGGAACTAGGCCTAAACCAATAGCTTATCACATATTTTAGACATAAAACCACCTACAGTGAATAATTTAATTGAGGAGTAGGTGGTTCTTTGTCCTTTTTGAGCCTAAATTAGTTGTCAAAGTTCAGTAGCATCACAAAGACAATAAACTCTCAGGATCATTTCTATCTAAACTTTATTGGAAAAGATGAGAATGAAATTAGTAGTAGCAGTCATTAATAATAACAATGATGATAATAGATTATTGTCATCATATAACTATTATGGGTCAGATCCTGCTTAGAATGCCCTTCCTCTATTTTATATACTTATATGTATATATGTTATCTTTTCAATAGAATGTTGGCTTTCTGAGGGCAAGGACTAATTTTTCTTTTTATATTTCCAGCCTCCAGCTTTTTAATCCTGGCTTTTTTAATTCACTATAGTCTTTTCTTGCTCACCCTTCTTCCCCTCAATAAATTTTCTTCCCATAAAACCATATTATGTGGGCCTACAAAAATGCAACTGCCTCTTATAGGAATCCATTTGTTTCCCTTTTAATCACTACATATGAGACTTTCCAGTCTATATAATCAACCTTAATGTCTCTCTATTACAAATATATATCAACTGCCTGCTAGAGATCTCTTTTTAGATGTACTTTATGCACCTCTAACTAAATATGTTCCTTATAATATGCACTGTGTTCCCTGCTAAAATGCCTCTTTTCTCCTGAGGGCATGATGTCAGTCCCCAAGTTTATCATCTCTAAGACATCGCTAGACATCCTTGATCTTCATGTCACATTTCTTCCACCATCACATTCAAAAGGCCACCTTTCCACTTTAGGTCAGCCTCTTTGGGCTTAATTATTCCAACAGCTCCCTCATGTCTTGTTTTTAGCTTCTCCCCACTCCAACACATCCTCCATACCACTGCCAAAATAAACTTCCTAAGACACAGATTTGACCATATTTCTTCCTTTCCAATGGTTCTTCATTTGTTGTGGGTTAATATATAAATTCTTAATATAATAAACTCATCCTCCACAATCTAGTTTCCTATCTTTTCAATATTACATACAATTCTCATTCACAAATATCACATACTAGAGAAACTAGACTATGAATTGTTCTTCAAATTAGACATTTCATCTCCCATCTCCATGCATTTGCATGAGCCTGGAACTTAAAATAAATGTTGAACCGAACTGAATTTATTAAAACTATAGTGGGGATGCTAGAAAGCAATTGAGAAAGGAAAATAGTCTTCTTCATGGCTACAGATTGGATTTAAATGTGGGGACTTTGAACAAAGATATATCTCCAAACTCTTCCTCATAATGAAGTCACTGGACTTGCCAGCAGGACAATGAAATTTTAAATAACAGAGCCCTACTAATTCTCCTAACTGTAGAGCATTTGAATTCCTCTTACTTTTCTGAGGAAAGAGCAGTGAAGGGAATACTGGCAGCTGGAAAGATGTTAGTCACCACCCCTGACCGAGGTTCATATTCACAGAGCCAGCATATTAATGAGGGTCACAGGCAGAGCATCAAATTTGAAATGTAGGTTTGAATCTCATCTGAAATAGTTAAAATCTGTATAACCCTGCAAAAGTCTCACTTTCTGAATTTATAAAATGTGGTTTCTTCCAGCTAACTCACAAGACTGTTGTGAGTACTAAAGAGACAACATGTAAAAGCACAATTAGGTGCCTGGCAGATCAAATATTAGCTTTAAAGTCATGAAAATGAATTAAAATCCTTCTTCAGGTACTTACAACCTCTGAGGCCCTAAGCAACTTGTTTAACCTCTCAGCCTCAGTTTCCTCATTTATAATACCTCCCAGTGTTATTGTTAGACTAAAATGACATAACGTATATAAAGAACTTTGCAAATATTACATCAATATATAAATGCTAGTTGCTATCATTATTATTATTGTCATTATGTAAATATGACTTTTTAATAGTACTTATAAATGCGTATGCACATTTATATGTATTTGTGTGTATGTATAGACATACACATATATCTGGAGCATTGCTCTTCAAAAGATATGGATGAAAGTGAATTGAACCACATATTTGGAGACATGATATGCTGAAAACAGTGAAATAAATGAAAATTTAGTAAACTTCGGTAGGACAAGTATTTTCAGTTTTATTATATTGGTTATGACTCAGTCATTAGTGCTGAAATGTTATTTAAGTTGTTCTTTATTTCTTTAAGAAGTATTTTGTAATTGGACAAAATGGCAACAATGGCAACTAACATTTAAGAAGCACTTGAAGGTTTGTAAAGTGCTTTAAAAATATCTCCTTTTTGTCTCACAATAATCCCTTGGAGGAAGATCTTAGTATTATTCAAACTTGAGAGATGAGGAAACTGAGGCACACAAGATTAAATGGCTTGCCCAGGTGTCATAGAGAACATATGAATCTCAGGTCTCCCTGTCTCCAGGTCTAATCTTCTAGTATACTCCCTTGGTTTAACAGAGTGACTCCCAAACATTTTATGCTTTTTGAGAGTAATTAAAAGGGGACTTCCCTTTCTATTATTGCCTCCTGAATTTTGTAATTATCATACCATTGATTTATGAGGATCTACTTTGTAGCTTGCAACTTTACCAAATTACCATCTCAGTTTCTTTGTATAATTCATAGCATTTTCCAAGTAAACCAAAAGGATAGTTTTGCCTCCTCTTGTTATCTATCTTTATGCTTTTAATTTTTGTCACTTTACGTGTTGCTATTGGTAGAATTCTCTTACTAGGGCAAACGACATCAAGGAAAGGATTTGTCATATTTGTTGGGAAAGCTTTTATTGTTTCCCATTTCATATAATGCTTGCTTTTGATTTTATCACATTAAAAAATTCCATTCCAATACACTTATGATAGAGAGATCCCTCTGCATCCAGAAAAAGGACTGTGTGGGATCACACATAGTATTCTCGCCTTTTTGTTGTTATTTGCTTGCTTTTTTTCCTTTCTCTTTTTTTTCCCCTTTTTGATCTGATTTTTCTTGTGCAATAAAATAAATGTGGAAATATGTTTAGAAGACTTGCACATGCTTAAGGAACACAAGGTTTTGCAAGGATATGTTGAAAACTATCTTTATATGAATTTTGAAAATTTAATAAAAACTATTATCAAAAAAATCCCTCTATGTCTATGCCTTGTAGGGTTTTAGCACAATAAGTGTTATAGTTTCTTAGAAATATTTTAGGCACCTAATAAGATGGCTTGAGTGTTTGTTTTTAATATGATGTTTTATTATTTTCCTAATGTTGAAAGATTCTGGTATATTTCCAACTTAGTCATAATGAATTATTTTAGGATAAACTGTACTTTGTGTCAAATTTTAATTTATAATTTTTGAACTGATATTCATTAATAATATTGGTCTACAATAATGATCTACAGTTTAAGGCAGGAGTTTGTATGTAATGAACATTTTTCATGTTATACAATCAAACTACCAAAGGAAGATTTTGTATATTTAGAAATAATAAAATTTCATATGGCAGAAAAAAATTCCACAACATAAAGAGAAAAGAATGAAAAAAGGTCAAATAATAGTATTTACAGATGTCAAACTATATTAATAAGTAGCAATCAACAAAATAATTTGGTACTTGTGAAAAATAGAGAAGTAAATTAATGGAATAGACTACACAAGGAAGAACAAGAAATAATTAAATTCACTAACATCAATGTGGGATAAGCCTGAAAAAATAAATTATCAAGAGAAAACTTACTTTTTTATAATTGTAAATCAGTCTGGCAAAAATTGGATGTAGAGCACCATTTTACACAACATGTAAATACAAAATGGATATGTAACCTGAATTTTAATGATTATATCCATAAGAAAATTAAAGGAGAAATAAATCATAGGCTTTTTGGTTATAAGCAATTCTTAACCAAAGGATCTAGAAGCAATTACAAAGGATAACAAATAGAATTTTGATTATATGAAATTGAAAAGATTTTAGACAAACAGAAGTAGTACACCTAAAATAAGAAGGGAAGAAATCAGATAGAAAAAAATCTTTCCATTACATTTCATTGATAAGTATTTTATAAATTACAATTCATAGACAACAGAAAAACATAATAGCAAAAACCTTTCCTCAATAAATACTTATCAAAAGAATTCCATAAAATGGATAAGTTTGCATATATTAAAATAAAAGATTTTGCACAAGTAAAAATGTAAGGAGAAAACAAGAAATTGGGAGAAAAATGTTTTACAGCAAATTTGTCTGATAAAGTCCACATCTCTCAAAAAAATAAGAAAAGAATCAAATTTATAAAAAAAAAAAAAAACAGCCATTTTCCAATTGACAAATGATCAAAGGATACAAATAGGCCATTTTCAGAATAAGAAATCAAAGCTATCTATAGTCATATGAAAAAATGCCATAAATCACTAATGATTAGAAAAATGTAAATTAAAACAACTCTAAGGTACCAAGTCATACCTATCAGATTGGCTAAAATGACAGAAAAGGAAAATGACAAATGTTGGAAAGGATGTGGAAAATTTGGGACTCCTGGCGGAGTTGTGAACTCCAGACACTCTCTAGAACAATTTGCAATTATGTCCAAAGTATTATAAAACTGTGCATACTCTTTGACCCAGTGATACCATGTCTGTATCCAAAAGAGATTTTTTTTAAAGGAAAGGTCCTATAACAAAGAAAAATATTTATAGCAGGTCTTTTCATGGTGGTAGAAAAATTGGAAACCTAAAGTATACCTATCAACTCAGGAATGGCTGAACGAGTTTTATGTATATGATTGTGATGGAAAACTATTATGCTATAAAATAAATGAGAAAGATGGTTTCAGAAAAACTTGGGAAGATTTACATGAATGGAAACAAAGTGAAGCGAGCAGAGTCAGATCACTGACACAATAACTGCAATATCGTATGACGATCAACTGTGATTGACTTAGCTATTTCAGAAATTCAATTATCCCAGACAGTTTCAAAGAACTCATGATGAAAAATGCTATTCAGCTCCAAAAGGGGAAAAAAAAACTATTGAGAGTCTGAATGTCTACTGAAGCACACTTTTAAAACTTGTTTTATTTGTTTTTTGTTTTTTTCGGGGGGGAGGGGGCTCTGTTTTCTTTTGCAAATATATCTAATATGGAAATAAGTTTTGCATAACTGCACAGGTATACTCTATATCAACCTTGTCAAAGACAGGGGAGGGTAAGAAGGAAGGGAGTGAATTTTGCAACTCCAAAATTTTAAAAATTAATTTTAAAAATTGTTTTTACATGTAATTGAGGAAAAAGCCCAAATATCTTTTTAATTAAACCTTTATATTTTCAAAATATATGCAGAGATAATTTTCAACATTCACCCTTACAAAATCTTGTGTTCTTAAATTTTTCCCTCCCTCCTTCCCTAGACAGCAAGGAATCCAACACATGTTAAACATGTGCAATTCTTCTATACATATTTCCACAAATATCATGCTGCACAAGAAAAATCAGATCAAAAAGGGAAAAAAATGATAAAGAAAATAAAGTGCAAGTGAACAACAAAAAGAGTGAAAATACTATGTTGTGATCCACACTCACTTCCCACAGTCCTCTCTCTAAGTACAGATGGCTCTTTTCAACACAAGATCATTGAAACTGGCCTGAATCACTTCATTGTTGAAGAGAGCCATATCCATAAGAATTAATCATCATATAATTTTGTTGTTGTCATGTACAATGATCTCCTGGTTCTACTCATTTCACTTAGCATCAGTTCCTGTAAGTCTCTCCAGGCCTTTCTGAAATCATCCTCCTGATCATTTCTTATAGAACAATAATATTCCATAACATTCATATACCAAAACATATTCAACCATTCTCCAACTGATAGACATCTACTCAGTTCCCAGTTCCTTGCCACTACAAAAAGGGCTGCCACAAACATTTTTGCACATGTGAGTCCCTTTCCTTCCTTTAAGATATCTTTGGGATATAGGCCCAATAGAAACACTGCTGGATCAAAGATATGGACTGTTTGATAACTTTTTGATCATAGTTCCAAATTGCTCTCTAGAATGGCAGTTCACAGCTCTACCAACAATGTATTAGTGTCCCAGTTTTCCCACATCTCTTCCAACATTCGTCATTATCTTTTCCTGTCATCTTAGTCAATCTGCGGGAAAGATGTGTAGGGGTACCTCAGAGTTGTCTTAATTTGCATTTCTCTGATCAATAGTGATTTGGAGCTCCTTTTCATATGACTAGAAATGGTTTTAGTTTCTTCATCTGAAAATTGTCTGTTCATATCCTTTGGCCATTTATCAAATGGAGAATGATTTGAATTCTTACAAATTTGAATCAATTCTCTTTATATTTTATAAATGAGGTCTTTATCAGAACCCTTGAGTATAAATTTTTTCCCAATTTACTGCTTCCCTTCTAATCTTGTCTACGTTAAACCCAAGTATCTTTTTTAAAAATTTGCGCTAACCACTTACAAAAATATGAAAGAAAACTACCATTGTAAAAGAAATGCAAATAAAACTGGCCTGCACTTTCCCTGCCCACCATTCCTTTCCTATTCCTGAAATTTGGAAAAGTTGACAAAAAAACTAATGATTAAAGTTGGGGTAATTCTGTAAAAATAAGAACACACACACAATTGATAAAGCTATGAACTGGTATAACCATTCTTAGAAGCAATCTAGAATTACAAAATAATAACTATGGCTATAATAGTTATATCTTTTGACCCAAAGATTCCACCATTGGATATATATCTCAAGAAGACACTGTCAGGAAGGTTCTAGAGGAAGCTAGATGTTGTAGTGGATACAGAACCAACCCTGAATATAGGACCTGAGTTCAAAGCCAACCTCAGAAACTTAACACTTTTAGCTGGGTGACCCTGGGCAAATCACTTAACCCCCAAATACCTCAAAAAAAAGAAGGTTCCAAGTACATCAATATATTTACAGCAGTAATTTTTGTGGTGGCAATTAACTGGTTCACAAATGGGGGTGGCTTAATGAATTGAAGTATAGGAATATAATATATCATTTTTTTAATGAAACAATGAACATGATGGATACAGAGAAACACAGAAAGATATATGAATTGATGCCGAGTAATGTAAGCAGTAAACAACATATAGCAACTACACTAATGTAAATTGAAAGAACAACTACCATAAATTGAACAATTGAAAGCTGTGAAATTCTGAAAAACAAACTTGGGGCCAAAGAAAAGATATAGGGGGACAACTCCTCCTAATCTTCTTCAAGAGGTTGAAGTCTACAGGTGGAACATATATGGTTCATCTATATGTGCAAGTAATATGTGGACTTTTTATACATAAAGCAGTTATATGTGGAATGTTACATATAAAAGTTTTTTTCAATGTGTCAATTTAATTTTCTTAAATTTTTTTTTTTAATTTTATTTGGGATAGCTGTCAGGAGGTAGGAGGAAAGGAAGAGGAAGAAGAGAAATTTGGATGATGAAAAAACAAAACATATCAGTAAAAACATCAAAAGTTTTAAATTAAAAAGCATATAAAAGGAAAACCTAAACTAGGGATAATTCATGTACCACAAACCACATGGACAAACATATTCTGTAGTAGGAGCACTATACTGGATTTCAAAACCTGAAGTTGGATTCCTAGGTCTCCCTCTGACTAGTTGAAATGCCTTGGACAAATTCTTCATTTCTCTGAACCTCAGTTTCCCTACCTGTAATATTCAGTGACTGCTAAGATCCATTTCTTTTACCATTTCCATTTGATATTATGGTGTGAGTTTGCCAACTGATTAGGCTTGGGAAAAATGAAGACAACTATCTTTCTTGTCCTTAAGCCAAACTTAAGCTTCTAGGTTGGGTTTTGGATATTTTGGGCAGCAAGAACAATGGAGCAAAATAAAGTGAGAAGTCTGATCCAAATTGCTCCTTCCCACGATGTCCCTATTCTGAACACAGATGACTTTATATTCTCCAGTGCTGTCACTCAAAAGACTAAAAATCACTTAAGAAACCCCCAAAGAAGTAGCAGAGAAAAATCTGTTTTCTATGGAATCTTATGTAATTAAGTCTTTAACCTCATATCAAATAATTTTTTTAAAAGAACATGCCTACGCAATAGCTGCATTTATCCACTTATGACCTTTATAAAAGCCCAATGGTATTAAGAATTGGCAATCTGAAAGTAATACTTCTCATACTCTTGCTTGTTATAAACAAAATATGAAACTTATAGGCCAATATTTTACTATGCAATTTTAATGGTCCTGTCAATGTTGACCCCAAAAGAAGAGATCAGAAAATTTATCTTCCTCTTTTCTTTGCAGAGATGGGGACTATGGGTTTGTAATGTTACATATACTATCAGGCTCAGTGGATTTCTAGGTTACTTTGGCTAAATTGCATTTTTTTGTATTTACAATGGGTAGGAAGGAAAGTAAAAATATTGTTACAAATGAAAAGACGTGAAAACAAACACTTTCAAAATTCCTTTAAAAAAATTTAATGGTCCTAGTCACTCACTTCATGATAAGCCTGTTACCACAAAGTTATTCTTCTTATTTTTGTATTAAAGCAGACACAACTAACCCTATCTTTAAGAGTACAACTCAAGCACTATTTCCTCTTATTCCCCTTCTTGGTAACAAATTTTTCCCTTAGAAAAAGCACTCTATGGCAAGGAACTGAAAATTGAGTGGATACCCATCAGTTGGGGAATGGGTGAATAAGCAAAGATATAAAAATGTAATGGAATATTATTCTATAAGAAACAAGTAGGCTGATTTCAAAAAAGTCTGGAGAGACTTATATGAATTGATGTTGAGTGAAGTGAACAGAACCAAGAGAACACTGTACACAGCAACAAGATTACATGATGGTCAACTGTGATGGACTCGGCTCTTTTCAACAATGAGGTGATTGAGGGTAATTCCAATAGACTTGTGATGGGAAAGTGACATCCACTTTGAGAGAGAATATTAGGGAGACTGAATATAGATGAAAGCATAGTATGTTTCCCTTTTTTGTTGTTTCTTTTCCTGTTTTTTTCTTGTGTTTTTTTTTTCATTTTTGATCTGATTTTTTTTGGACATCACAACAAATATGGAAATATGTTTAGAATAATTGCATATGTTTAACCTGTATTGAATTGGTGCTATCTTGGAGAATAGAAAGAGGAGGAGAGGGGGAGAAAAATTTGGAACGCAGAGTATTGCAAAGGAAAATGCTGAAAAATATGTCTTTGCACGTATTTGGAAAAATAAAATACTATAAAAAAGAAAAAGCATTCTAATTCATTTGTTAACTAGTCCACCAACATATACTGTTAATTAATTATGAGAATTCAATTAACAAACTTATAGTGTCAATTATGAGACAAAGTATGGCATAATGAATAGAGAGCTGACCATGGTATCAGGAAGACTGGGGCTTCAAATACTAACAATGACACACACTGGTACTGCTTTGTTTTAATAGAGGAAGTTTCCTTACTGGGAAATCCTTATACTCATAAAATCAAAGATCTGATAAAAAAAAAAGAAAAAAGAAAAATTGAGCTATGGAGTTATCTGGTTTTGTATTTTAATCATTCTACTAGAAGAGAAGCTTCTGGAGGACAGATATCATGTGTTACCTAAATTGTGTCTCAAAGTAAAGCATACTGAATAAAAGTTTGTTGAATAAATCAGTACTTCACACATTTAGATAAAAGGGATAAAGGGGGAAAGGAATAAAGTTAATAATTCTATCAGTGAAAATAAGAACCATACTACCAGTTAAAGCTTTCTAATGTACTTTTCTCATAGTGCTAACTACTTTATTCTAGATCTTCTGGTTTCTGGACCTTTCATCTACTCTGTGTATGTCCCTAGTTATTTATAGGTTGTCTCTCTGAGTATAGGAACAATTGTTGCCTTTATTTATATCTCCCAGAGTTTAACACAGTAGATGGCACATAGTAAGCACTTATTAAATGCCCACTGATAAGATGTTTCCATAATTTCTTTCACTACAGTTCAGGACACTTGTCATGACAGAAGCACTTCCCCTATGGATCTATCTTGAGAAATGGTTGAAAGAAAGTTGGTCCTGGGGTCAGGAAGGGCTCTGTCCAAGTACTACATGACCCATCCTGGATATATGACCATGAACATGTCACTCAAACTCACAGTGACCCAGACAACTTTTTAAGACACTTAAATTGCCAATGAGTTGAGAGTTTGCATCCATGGATGGAGTTTGTCCATTAGGAATTCTTATACCAATGAAATCACAAATCTTGTTTCTCTACCCCAGACCCGCCAGAAAGAAGTTTTATGACCTTAGGGTGTCCCATACTATGCATCCATCTTTTCTGTTCTTAGAGTCATGCTGAACACTTAATTAAAGAGAATTTTGCAGTCTTAGAGGTGAAAGGGACCTTCTTCCAGCAGAAGCCAATTGGTCCCACTTATAGTCAAGGAATCCTCGTTAGAACATACTTAATAAGTGATCATTCATCATCATTTCACCTTTGAACAACTCTAATTATAAGAAAGTTTTTCTTCACATCAAATCTAAGGGTATATTTGTCTTCTTACGAATCCTACTGACTCAGATTCCACTCTCTGAAGCTAAACAGAGAAAATCAGATCCTTCTTTAATAGGACAGTCTTTCAAATACTCAAAGATAGATAGCTAGATAGCTACCTTTTCTTTCACAAATGCTGACTATAGAGTGTTTTCCCTTTTTGACTTATTATTTAATGGAATGCTCTAATTCAAAGGGACAAAATCCTATGCCTCTTGCAGGGATGTCAAATGATTTTAAGGGTTTCCTAAGGGGAGCTTCCAGAGTTCTGGGATTCTAGAAGTCTTGACAACCAGTTTTTATTCAAAGTATTAGGAACACTCAAATACAACAAATCCAGTATTTAAATTAAATTTCACACTGTTACCTTAACCCCTAACTCTGCTCCTAGAAGAGAAACATAACAACCATAGTTTCCCGACAAATATTTACCCAAAATGAGAAACATAAGGAAAAAAAGAGAGAAATAATTTTTAAACCAAACATAATCTGTTTGAGTTCATGAAAATACAAAGCAATAAACTGCTTCATTTTTAAAAACATTCTGCTTATCAAGAGAGAAAGATATACATCATCATTTGTGACATAACAGGATAGAAAAGCAAAGACAATAGCATGCAAAAGCTATAAAAAGGGTCAGAGGGGGAAGCAACAAAAATAAGACTATTCTCCAGCGAGCTTCCCTCTGACTGACGCCTGTCTGCTTTAATGCACATCAGGGGTAAACAGCTTTTTTGATGGAGGAAGAGGACCACTTAAGGTGGGGTACAAAACTGAAACATGATGATGCCTGAAGGTGAACTGAATGCTGAAATTGGAATAATGTTTCTAGAGCTTTGATTCCATGAGAACAGAGCCACTTACATATGAACTTAGCACTGAAGACCTCAAAGTAGGTGAGATCAAATATGATGTTGCTGAGAATACCTCAAACAGATGGTCAAGAAAAGCCCACTGTTTTGTGGGCTCCCCTCACAACACAGAGATTTCATTGCACAAGTGATGGAGTAACAGTCTACAGGCAAGAATTTCTGGCATAGTGATTCATTTCACTCCTGGTACGCCCAGACAAGAGTGTGTCAGGCTCTTAAATCCTTTGGAGGAGGATGTGGGGGCTGTAGAGAATGTGGGCAGACTAAGTGCAGGTATGGGTCAAGCCTCATTTACTGGACTTGCCGTAAGCTGTCTTCCATGTACCAAGAAGAAATCACTTTTTCTCTGTCACTAAGAGGATCTTTGTTTTGAGGTTCTTCTTCCAGCAATGTTTGGTGAGATGCTGTCATGGATTTCACCTAAATTACTTCAAACAACTGGGGAGGTGATTATGGGTAGAGGCTGTGGCCAGAGAATAAAGGGAAGGTAGTTGATGGTCATTATTCAAACATTCAAACCAGTGAAGTACATTCAGAAAAAAAAAAAAAGCGAAAGAGATGTTACCCAAGATGCTTTGTAAATCACAAAGACCAACATAAGGCAACACTTCAAACCAACATGTTTTTTCTCTCCAACAATTGTGATCACTCTATAATTTGTACTGCAGATGAGATGCTGCAGCCAAAGATTCATCTTTTGAATGGCTGACCTGGAGAGTGACTTCTAACTCATACTGTGCAGCTATTGTCTGAGGACTAGCTCTGCTGGCAGTCTCCACCTCTCAAGCCTGGAAGGACTTGTCAGAGCCTGTGCCCTGCTGGCATTTGGCATTTTTTAAATTGCTGATAAATTTTATTTTAATACATTAACATCTCCAACAATATTCCCAACTCAGTTCTACACAATGTTCACTGATCCTAACATAAAGGAATCATTGAAACTCATAAGTCTGCTTTTGATTACAGAAAGGAATAAAAATGACATTAGATCAGGGAATGGACAATTCTCTTCCAATTCCCTTGACTACCTCCATGTCACAACAGAGCATCAGAGCAAGACTATAGCCCAAGAAAGCATCATATAAACCAATGAGAGGCAACATGATGCAGCAGCAAGAGTGCTAGCCCTGAACTCAGAAAGACCTAAATCTAAATCCATTTTCAGGTATTTATTAACTGACCCCTGAGCCAGTCCCTTTACTTCTCTCAGTTTCAATTTCTTCATCTATAAAAGGAGAAAAATCACAGTGCCTACCTCACAGGGTTGGTTATCTTGAGGTTCGAATGACAAAATCCATGTAAAGCATTTTTAAAACCTGATGAGATACGATATGTATACCTATGTGTGTATATGCATATAAATATATATATGTATGTATATATGCATATATATAATGGTTTTTTAAATGGTATACTCTATATGTTTTTGAAGTTTCATCAGTATAGGAACTCTACCAGTAAAACAACTCTTTCCAACTTAGAGTGTTAGATTAACGGCTCTTTGCCTTTTATTGTGTCATGGATCTCTTTGGAAGTCTGATGAAGTCTATGGACATGTTCTTTGATGTTTTTGCATGCATAAAATATCTGTGTGTGTCTTTCCATCTCTCTCTGCCTCTCTCACCCCCTTCCCTCAGCAAAATCTAGCATCCTATTTTATTTAATTAAGGAAATTTCAAAATCATATTCTATACAGGAACCCAACTTCAATGCACAAATAAAGCAAAGCTTTTCAAAAGCCAAACAACAACAAAAGCCCAGCTGGTGAAAATAAACAATAAGGTATCTTATCTTGGGACTGAAGCAGTACAGAAAAAACCCTAACTTTCAAATGGGCTGTTTCCCAAAGTTCCATTTTTAATCTGGTAGTTTGGAACTCCGATCTTGTTTTTCCCATGGAACCAATGTACCCAAATGGTAGCTAGGTTGGCAGGTCCATCTCACAAGAAACTCTTAACCTGTAACACAGGCAAAAACAAAAGAGAAGCGCTGCAATACTAGTAACTAAAGAAGTAAAGTCAGAAAAGAGAAGTTGTTTTTAAAATTTATCTTGCAATCTGGTGCTAAAGGAAAATTAGGTTTAATTTCAATAAATTTTGAATGGAATTTCCAGGCATTTCAAAGGATTTTTAAAGCTCTACATCCCTGTTATTTTATGATCTCTCTTCTCACTCTAAAGCTCACAGCTTTCCTCCTTCTTGACTGATTACCACCAGCCCCCACCTCAGTCAGGAAGCCCCACATCCACTATCAGTGGTAGTAGAACACCACCTGAAAGAAGGGGGGGAGGATGGTGGAGACTTCCTGCAGCAATGCTCCAAAACACTAGCACTGTATGTTCTATGGAGCTTTGTCCTGGAGCAAAATCTTGAATTTCTTCCATTTTTTAAGTATGCTGACTAAGCAATCTGTCTCTACCTCTCACCCCCCACTCTTGCTAACCAGTTAGCTGCTCCAATCAACATCCCCCTCCACCCTCCTTTTTTTTTTTTTTTTTTTTTTTTTGGCTTCTCTGATCCCTCTCATCCAGCCTTGTGACCTTAGAGGTAATTGGTATTTCTTTGCTCTTCCTGAACTTTCCCCTACTTATCTAGGTCCATCCTACTCTTCCTCCTGGCTGCTGCAAACCAGGACATCCAACTCCTAACCATTCTATTATATCCTCTGAAACCCCTACTCTACAATCAAAGTTCAGCAGCATGGTGGACACCATGGACTGGGAATCAGAAAAGGTTAGATTTGAAACCCACCTTAGACACTTACTTGCTGTATCTTATAGGTGCTTTAAGCCTCAGTTTCTTCAACTGTAAAATGATTTTGAAGTTCTCTTCTAGCTCTAAGACTGTATGCCTATGCTCTACCTATGTGCTCATTTTTCAGTCTCATTATACCTCTTCCCTTGAATGGAAATCTGATTTTCTCCTGATGGATGCCACAGCCTTTGTAACCTTCTTTTGAATATTATTCCTCCTCCTCCTAACTCCTTAGGCCAGGAAAGATTTTGGTATATTCCGACTACTCACTTCATTCTACACCGCACATTTGCCTTCATCCCCCATGACTTGACCCTCATTAAACCATTCCAGTTTCTATTTTCCTTTCCTTGTGGCTATGATCTACTGACTTCTAGGTCAATGACGTCAAAATCAAATAAAAACAGATTTCTTGGGCCACATATTGAGTTTCAAAACCACAAATTCAAATTGTCTGTATTGTACTATATTCTTATTTATTTTGTTAAACAATTCCTAATGACATTTTAATCTCATTCAACAGCATTCAGGAGTTTGACTGGCCCCAGGGATTTTGACACATCTACTTGCAACTTTCTCAGTGGCTTCAGTTTGCCATCTTACTCTCTATTTCTTCCTTAACCATTGTTCTTAGAAATGCAATTAGACTTACTGACAACCATCTTAGGGCCCTGACACCCAATCTTCAGCATCCTTATCTGGGATGGCCTCTACACAAGAAGTAGACAAAGACTACCTTCCTTCAAATAAACCTCAAGAGACTAGCTAGTAGTAAGGTTCCTGAGCTAAAGAGTTTCCAGTGAGTAACCTTTCACCATCATTGCCTTATTATCCTGTGCCAATTCTACATTTGATGACAAACTTCTGCCTCTCCTATGTTCTAATTAAATCTGTTCTTGGCATTCATCTAGAACTCCAATCCCTTGCTCCATCTTGAATCCTAAGCCATCTCTCCCAGGCTCACCACACACTTAATAATTCAACTGATTCATTAACCACTACCCTCTCCCACACCCACATAACTTCTACCACTTCTCCTTTGCTGATCTTCTTGGGGAACCCTTGCTATCTAATTTCTCTGCTCCACTTTCTAAAGGGGATGTTATATGCTGTTGGACAATTAAAGAAATGGAGTGAATTCATGAAAGGTCCTTCGTGACTTTTATTCAACCCCCATTTCATTCTCTACAGTGACTGTTGCAAACCTTCTCAAGCCCCCACTCATACTTTATTTGCCATACATTATGGCAAATGACTTCAATCTCCCCTTAAATTAGAAAAATTGGGCCATATAAAAAGATCCTTCAACTCCTCTCTTTTCTTCTGTCCTTCAAAACATATCAGCAGCATTATCCAGTCTACCCTCCTTCTTCCAAGTCACAGATGAAAAATTTCCCCAACTCCTTGTTAAGAATTGCTCTCTCTTGGTCTATTCCCAAGGGTGATTAGGGAAAAAGGAAAAGAACCAACATATTCTAAAATTTTTGCTGCATCTCACTAAGTGGTGAAAAAAACGGAAATTACAAAGAGGTCCATCAATTGAAGAATGGCTGACAAGTTGTGATATATGATTGTGACAGAGTACTATTGTGCTATAAGAAATGATGAACTCAATGATCTTATAAAAACACAGAAAGACTTGCATGAAATAATGAAGAGTAAAATGAGCAGAATCAAGAGAACATTTTATATGGTAACAGCAATATTTTTTTAAGAATGACTTTGAGCAAATAAGTTATTTTGTCTACTATAAATACCCAAGTAAACTATAAAGAAATATGAAGAAAGATACTATCTGCATCCAGAGAAAGAACTAATAAATGGAAGTATGTATAAAATAATTATATATAAATGTATGTATGTGTATATATATATACCTATTTGTTTCTAATTGTAGCCATCTCTAGGATGGAGGGAGGAGAAAATGAAAAAAAAAGGAAGAAAAAGGAACTTTACACAACAATTTTATTGTATATTTGAAAGGAATAGTAAGTTAGGGCATATTAGATTTGCAGTTTCACACATGATCATCTTTTTTATTGTATTATGCTATGGAAATGATTGTTTTATTTCATAAATTAAAAATAAAAAATTTTTAATTATTAAAAAAAAGAATTGCCTTCTCTCACTACTTTTGAACCTAACTTCTCCTGCCTTCTCCAGGTCTTTGCTCCAGGATAAGCATCACCATTCTCAATTTTTCTCTGCATTCCTGCTTCTTTTTCCAGATACCTACAAACATGTTCGGGTCCCTTCAATTCCCCAGTTTTCCGTCACTCACATAGTTACTATCCTGAGCCTCTCACTGGGCTCATCCTGTGACAAACTTCTGGGAAAAAAATCAACTACATCTAATGCTTCCATTTCTTCACTGCCTACTCTCTTCAAACCCTTTCAATCTGGCTTCCACCCCCACCACTCTACTGAAATTGCTCTTTCAAAGGTCATGAACAACCTAACTGCCACATCTAATATCTTATTTTCCCCATTCCTCATTCTCCTTGACCTTTCAATAATACTTAACACAGATGACCATTTCTTCTTCCTCCTGAACTCTCTCCTTCCTCCCTCAGGAGTCACCACAGTCTCTTGTTTGTCCTCCAAACTTGGTAACTTCCCCTTTCTTCTTCCATTTCTGACTCCTATTCTTCCTGGCTCTTCTACATAGGTGTTTCACTAAGCTCCGTATTTGGCTTCTTTCTACATATTCTTTCTTGACATTCTCATTTATTCCCCTAGTATCAACTACAGCTCCTATGAAAATAACTTATAAAACTCTAGTCTTAACCACTCTTTTGGGCACCTGAACTATATTTCCAACTACTGTTAAGTCCAATCCAACTGAACCTATTACTGACAAGTTCAAGCTCAAGTTCAATAAAGCACAATCTGGTAGACACAACATGGGATTTGCTGTCAGGAGAGATCTGTGTTTGAATCTACTTAAAGAAATATGGACAAGTTGTTTAATATGTCTGTTTCCTCCTCTGGAATAGCAAAGAATAATACATGTGGTACCTATTTCAGAGAGCTGAAAGCATTAAATGGCATAATATGTGTAAAGTATATGAGAAATTTTAAAGTCCCTATATGTCAGTTATTATTAAACTAAGTGAGAATGTCCAGAGCAAGGCAACCAAGATGAAGAATTCTGAACACATGCCATATGAGAATCAGTTGAAAGGACTAGGGAGGCTTAGCTTAAAGAAGAGAAGACTTCAGAAACACATAATAGCTTTCTTTTTTTAAAAAAAATTCCTTTTTTTCTCTCTATTAACAAAAATCCACTTTTTCTTCTTCCTACTCCAAACCTACTGATGGAAAATAAATGAAAAACAAAATGCCTGCTACAAACATGCAAAACAAATTTTTCCATTAATCATGTCTTTAAAAAATTATGTCATTTTATAGTCTGGATCTTTCATATCTCTATTAGGAATGTTTCATCATTAGTCATCTGAAATCATGGTTAGACATTACACTGATGAGAGCTGCTCATTCTTTCAAAGTTGTTTATCTTTACCATATTGTTGTCATTGTATAAATTGTTCTCTTGATTCTGTTCCCTTCACTGCATCATTTCACATAATTCTTCCCACGTTTTCTGAAACCATTCCCTTCATCATTTGTTATATTATTATATGACTTCCTCAGTCTCTGGTGGCTTTCTCTAATATAAAGTAGAGAAGAAGAAAGACAGTCAAGAATTTTAAAATTTCTTAAAAAATAACTTATGCAGTCATTCCCCACTTTATGGGCAGTCCCTCGGATTTCCATTCTTTGATACTTCCAAAAAAAAACTGCATATATGATCAGTTTATTTTGCTTAGAATTAATCCTCTTAATCTACTCTCCCTCTAATTCCCCTCTTCTTCCCTTTCCCTCCTGTTTTCCTATTGAATGGAATGTATTTCTGTACCCAGCTATTTATGTATTCTTCCCTCTTCTGGTTAGTACAGACAAGCAAGATTCAGCCATAGGGCCTTTTCCTTGATCTTCTCCTCTGTACAGATGACTACTTGTACACCTCGATTATGTAAGAGAATTTTTGCCAATCTTTTTTTCTCTTTCTTTCCTCCCAGGTTATTCCTTTCCCCCTCTTTTTACATTCTTCTTTAGAATCATCAAGACTTAACGGAACCACTCACAGGCCTTATCTAACTAGATTCTTTAACCACTGGTGATGATAGGATTCACAGCGGCCACATGTAGTATCATCTTTGCAAATTTGGATGTGAGCATTCAACTTGTTTAATCCCTTAATCATGTTTACTTTTTTATATTTTTCTCACTGCCATGTTTGAACTTCAGAGTTTTTATACAGCTCTAATCTTTTCAACAGGAATATTTAGAAGTCCTCTAGATCATTAAAGATTCATTTTTACCCTGTAGAATTACATACTTAGTTTTGGTGAGTAAATTATTCTTGGTTTAGGATTTTATCCTTTTGCCTTCTAGAACATCATTATTTCAAGTTTTCTGTTCCTTGAGAGCCATAATTGCTATATCATCTGTGATTTTGATAGCAGCATCTTGAATTCTTTATTTCTGGCTACTTGCAGTATTTTTTCTTTGACCTAGTAGTGCTAGATTTTACACATAATACCCCTGGAAATTTTCATTTGGGGGGAGGAGGAATGGTTTTGCAAGAGGTAGGCACTGGATTCTTTATTTTTCTTCTTTGTCTTCTAATTCTATGAGATATAAATCATTTTTTAAAGATTTCTTGAAGTATGCTTGCTTTGGTCAAAGTGTTTGGTTTGTCTAGTGATCCTTAATGTTTTTTCTCCTTAATCTGTTTTCTGGATCATTTATTTTTACTGAGATACTCTATATTTCTTTTCTTTTTTTTTTAAGACTTTTGATTTTGACTTTTTTCATATTTCTTGTTTCACAGAATCACTGGCTTATTTTTGGTCCACTCAGATTTTCAAGATTTTGTTAGGGGGGCAAAGTTTTTTTTAATCTTATTTATGCTAATTCTCTTTCCAATTCTTTCTGCTATAATTTTCATATGTCCATTTTTTTTAGTGCTCTCATTTCATTAAATACATTTTAACTCTTATTCAATCTCTTTAAGGAATTGTAGGGGGTTTTTTGACAGCATTTTTTTTTATTATTTGCTCATTTGTTCAGCCTGCTTCCCAACTTTGGACTTGATAGTAGAGCTGGATTCTATACCACTTCTGCAGAGAAAGTCTAGACTGATTTTCCTGCTGCTTTCTTGTGTTATTTGATGTTATGTTACTCAGGGACTTCAGGAACAGCTCTGACTGGAGACTTAAAATCTTTTAGTGCTCATAAAGTCTGAGACAAAGTATGAATACTCTCCCCTTATTTCCACCCCAAGTCTCAGCTCTGCCACTTCCTAGAATGGGTTTGGATCTGAGCACCAGAAGAATCCCAGAATCCCAGACCAGCCACCTAAGAAACTCTAGTGGTTCAGATGCAAAAATGAGAGCTTCCCTTTGGTCTGCAAATCCTGTCCTGGTTATTCATCAGCACGTTTCCAAAGGGACTAGAAGCCAGAGTCTGTAGCACTACTGCTATTTGCTTCTGAACTTGCTCCTTCTTGTGTCACTGCCCAGGATGTTCCACCAGAATGAGAGCCCTGAGTGAAGGTCCCCTCAGTCTGCCTTGGATTTGTGACCCAGAACTGAGCAGTGGACAGCAAAGTTGCCAGTTAACTTCTGTTCCCTTCCCCCAGTTTGAGTTTGGGACCTCCTCTTATCCAGTCTTCCCTCTGAGCACTGGAGTGTTTTATGGAACATGCTTTTGGCTTGGCTCCATCCTCACTGTTTACAGATCTACACTCTTATAAGAAAATCCATGGTAGAAAAATCACTCCCTGTGACTTTTTAATAGATTTTCCCATAAGATTTGGTCTGGTACAATTTCTAGGGCTACTTGGGGGACTATTAGTAGGAAGCTCATGGAACTTCCTTCTACTCAGCCATCTTGACTCCTCCTCCTGATAACTTTTTCAAGAAAGTAAGAAAGAAAGAGAGAGAGAGAGAGGGATGGAGGGAGGGAGGGAGAGAGGAAGGAAGGAAGGAAGGAAGGAAGGAAGGAAGGAAGGAAGGAAGGAAGGAAGGAAGGAAGGAAGGAAGGAAGGAAGGAAGAAAGAAGAGCTGGCACACAGGAAGGAGTGACTCCAGGAAACAGGAAGAGGAACAACAGGTGAAAGTAATTGAAACAAACTAAAGATTTTCCTTTTGTCCAAGCTAGACAAGTGGTGCTGTCCAAGGTTGGGATGGGCTGCCTCAGCAGCCATGACTGTCTAACAATTAAAGTCTTTAAGCAAAGCCTGGTGACTAATTGCTCGGGAAGCATGTGGAAACAGGATGTTTTTTTCAGGTACTGGACTAGATGGATCCTGAGATCCTTCCAACCAATTTAGTGATCTTTGAAAATGATTCATGATGTCAACCTTTCTGGCAGTAGCATTAACATTCATCTCCTTTTCCATGTTAAACTATGGACTGCTTTGGACTCCTTTTCTGTCTTGTCTCACAGCCCATCATTTCCCAAGTCCTGTTCATTTCACCATTACCATTCCTCTCACATTCATTCCCTCTGGTTTCCATTCCTAACTCCATTATCTGAGTATGAACACTTGGTATCAATTTCTGGCCGACTTCAAGACCCTCCTAAATGGGTCTTTGCACACCCACTCCCTCTCCCATCTCCCTTCCATACTTCACAGCTGTAAATATAATTCTCTTTATATGATCATTTGATTCCCCTTCTCAAAACTGCTCAGTAATTCCAATTGGCTGTTGAATTAAGGTCAAACTCCTTTGCCTGGCATTCAAGGCTCCACAGGCCACTGAACTATGGGTTCTTTGAGAGCACAGATGACTTCATTTTTGTCTTTGTATCTCCCATTACTTAGCACAAGATCTGGACATATTTGGTGCTTAACAAATGCCTACTTTTCAGAGATACATCATATTATTGTCCTCTATAACCAATACATTCCAGATGACAGCAGGCATTTAAGAAATGTTTATTGACTGATTAATTAAGTATAGCCTATATTTTGCCACCTCCATGACTTGGCTTATTGACCCAAATGCCTCCTTTTTCCTAATTGCCTAAAAAATTCCTATGCAGTTTTTATACTCCAATTCAAATTGCACATCCTCCATCAACTTCCTGATTCCCCCTTTAGTAACAACACCCCCACACATTAAGTTTTAATAACTTCAGAAGTGAACATGCTATAAACTTATCCCCCCAAAATTCAAATTTATTTTAAAATATTGATGTTTCTCATTAAAATTCAATACAACTACCAACCAATATTTCAGTTGATTTTATATCTTGGTAAAACTTTTCAGCAGTTGCTGCTTAATATTTGAAAAGATTATATTTATATACCTAGCTTTGTGATCATCCAAAGAACAAGAGTCAAATGTATACAGCACAGAAAAATTCCAGTGGCAATATATCAGTTCACTAAGGCAACCAAAGCAAGATGTTCTCCCTCTACCAATCCAAAAGTATCATCCAAAAATACAATGTAGCCCGACAAGGTGTTCCATCTTGTCAAAATTTGTAAGACTTAATAAGTATTAAAAAAAATTTAACTTTTCAAATTCTGTTTTTATAAGTGTATTATTTACACATCATTAGATAACTGCACTAATACTTTTAGTATACCACACATATATAGCTATTATGTGCTATGTAATAGAGCTGACTTGTATAGTGATTTTTTTAGATCAGATATTTGATTTGACTTGAATAAAGAACTCTTGTCATTAAAAATGTCAGAGAACCTTTAGGCTAGAAGGAAGGTGTTACAATGAGCTCACAACTAATTGACCTACTTAAGCTCTATCTAGAAGGGATTCTTATTGAAGTTATCAGGGGAATTAGAGATTTCTGAGACCCCTTCTCATTCTGAGGTTCTATGATTGTGAAAGACTTTGAAAGACTCTTTTTGGGATCTGAAGAGACAGCATGGTAAAGCAGAAAAAGTGCTAGAGAACAGTTGGGTTCAAATCCCAGCTCTGTCATTTACTTTCTGTGTGACCTTAATGAAGCCTCTCTTTCTTCATATATACAATGAAGGGCTAGCATGAAATATTCTCTAAGTTCCCTTGCATCTCTAAATCTGTGTGGTTCTCTGTGTGATCAGTCCATAAGTCAATTAGCATTGAGCCCTTGCTTACATGTTCAGGCACTGTGCAAAGTGCTGGGGCTGCAAAGACAAAGATACAATAATAACTTTGTGCAACCAAAATAAATGGAGGATAAAATAAGGGGAGTCTCAAAGGGAAGGATTAAGGAGGACTGGGAAAAAACTTTTTGCATTATCAGATAAGATACTCAGTGGACTCATACTCAAAAGCCTTTCCCAAAGGGAAGAAGCTGCTGGAACTTGAGTTGCAATGTCAGAGCCAACAAGAAGCTAGATTTACTCCAAGCCATAATTCAGCAAAACAGGACATAGGTAGAGGATCAAATATAATTACAACATATATATGTATGTGTCTCGGTGTGTGTATAATATATGAATATATATATATATATTCTACATTTATGTTCAAGCATTTATATGAAAGCCAGTTCTTACAACAAAGAATATTCACTTTAAAAGACAAGATAGCTATACTACTATATGGGCCTATATATCAAACAGATCAAAGAAAGAGGAAAGGAACCCATAGGTTTAATAATATTTATAGCAGCTCTTTTTGTGATATTAAAGAAGAAATTGAGAAAGTGTCCATCAATTGGGAATAGCCAAACAAATTATGATATATGAATGTAAAAAAACAATACTATTTCATAAAAAACAACATATAATTTCAAGAAACAAAGGAAGATTTACATTACCTTATATAGAACAAAGTAAGCAGAACCAGTAGAATAGCTTCTACTACTACAACAACACTGTAAAAACAAGCAATTTTGAAAGAGTTAAGAACTCTGAACAATACAATGACCAATCAAGATTCCAGAAGATCAATGTGAACACTACCCACACTACTGACAAGAGAGATAATGAATTAAATATGCAGAATAGATACAAATATTTGGACATGGTCAAAAAAGGGATTTTTTTTTTGTTTTGACTATGCATATTTGTTACAAGAGCTTTCTTTTTCTTTTTTTCCCAGTGGGACAGGGGAGGGAATCCTAGAAAAAAATGCTTGTTAGTTGCAAAAAATGAAATAAAAGACAAAATGAACATAACATCTCCGAAGACAACAATTTAAAGACAGAGGGTCTAGGAGAGCAGAACAGGCAAGGCATGCCTACCACAATATACAGATCCTGGTAACACAAAGGAACAATTAGTAAAGAATGCCACAGCAGATGCAACAATTCCACCAACTCCACAAGGGTCATAATCTCTCTTTTGAGATCTCAGAATTGGATTTTTTCCTAAGTGCACTAATTTCTTTTTTCCTTTTCCTAATTTGATAAAGACTCATTTGAGACTGCACTAAAAGGCATTGGTCCAATGACTTTTGGCAGATATGCTGGTGGGCACAGCAGCTTCCACTCCAACTCCATCCTAATGTATCAATATGACATGGAAGTGACTCAGAGTTCTCAAAGACTAAGCACTGGCTGGAAGAAAGCCTTTGACCATGGGCCCAGTGTGGAACTTATTTCCCATAGGTCTATTTTCTAAAGATTAATCTAAGTTTTAAGAGGCTCATAAAGTCCCCAGATAATTAATAATTTCTATTAAACATTTCCCACATGAAAGCACTGGGTAAGGTTCTGGAAACAAAAAACAAAAAACAAAAATAAAAAAAGGAGAGACTTTCCTTTCAGGGAGCTTATAGTCTACTAGAATTCCCACAGTGATTACACAGTGATTGATCTTTCCAGCCACAACAGCTCTCAAAAAAATCACTTATTAAACTTCATGAGGTTGCCATGTGAATTAGCAGAAGGGAAATTAAAAGTCTAAGTAAGTGGCAAGAGGGAATCTAATACCAAGGCAGAATTACACCACTTCTTCAACAGTAAGACTTAAAAAAAAAACTTTCCAGCAGAAACCTTACCCACCATCCCATATAAAAATAAAGAATGAATCAACCTTCCTTCTATGAAGGACAAAACATGATGGTTTGGGACAGGGGGCTACTTCATCTTGAAACTCTTATTTCAAAGTGCTTTGATGTTATGCCCCAACTTCCTAGTTTCAGATTCGACCACTTACTTGAAGTTAATTCTTTTGGAGGTGAAATCTAAATCCTGCATTGATATCAATCACATTTCTCTTTAGCAGGGAGTCAGCTATTCAATAACATGAAAAATCCAATCTAGTTCAATACAGGGGTGGTATCTACTCACATTGGTCCCTTGTGGTTGGGGAAGAAATATAGCCAGCTCTCACTGCAGTGAATTCAGTAAATGCCACACTGCTACTACAGAAAGGTTCTGACCATAAGCGGCAAAGAAAGAGTTTATTTCTTGGCACCAAGAGACAAATTTTAATTTTCCTGAGCATTCACACAGTGCTTTTCATCTTCAAAGTGCTTTAAGAAAATTAACTAATTAATCTTCACAAGATTGCTGAGTAGGGATTTATTATCAGACTTTTCTGGAATAAAGATTACCAAGGGCACTGAATGTGTCCAGAAAGTGCTGTTAGGAAGGCAACAAGATGCCAGTGTCAGTAATTCCCTTGGCTTGGAACTGCTATCAACAAATTACGGCAGACTTTTGTATATCCATGAGAATGTCACTAAGCTACCCTCTCATTTTGCTCCCTGTCTAGATAGATGTCCAAAGGGGGGAAAAAATCTCTCAAAATTTTAAAAAAGGGATCTTTAAGACAAATGACACCAAAAACATCAGTTTACGGTAAAGGAATCATAATATTCAAGATCTTGAAACTGAAAAATGGATTGCAGCCCTCCTCTTAGGTATTTGCAGAAGCAAGCCATTTTTTTCCCATTTGGAAAGAAGCCTGATTTAGACCAAATTCTGTGCATCTTTGAATAAAACCAATCACATTTGATAAACTGCCAAGCATCGGCCTCATTCCAACCATGAGTAAATTGGCTTCAGTCTAATACAAATTCCTTTTGCTCCTCCACTCAAAGGGGATCTGATGAACAGGTAAGAATGGACTGCCGAAATTGGTCATTTTGCTGGCAAGACTGGAGCGGGGGAAAGAATGCCTTTCCCTGGAGAACATTTACTGACCTTTCATTTTTCGGGCTTCCAGACACATCATCTTACGTAATATGTCTCAGTGCCTACATTTCACTGCTATTCTAAATAGTTATCATTCAAATGTTCTTATCTGTGCTTTGGATAGTATTTATGAATAATGTCTCATTGATCAGCATTCAAGATTAATGAATTGTGGGACATTCAATAGAATGAAGATGTATACCTCAAAAGTGAACACTCCTAGCTAGAGTCATTATTAAAATTGGAAAAGGGTATCAATTCCTTTTGGGAAAAATCAAAATACTAGTATACTAAATAAGCAATAACACACTATTTGCTGAATACAATAAAATAAAAACAATAATAACTAGCATCTGTGTTAACATTGTTTTATCTATATTAGTCCAGTTGATACTCACAACAGTCTTGCTAGGTAGATGCTATTATTATCATCCCTATTTTCTAGATGAGGAAACTGAACCATAGAGATTGAATAATTTGTACAGTGTCACACGAGTAGTAATGGTCTGAAGGGGAATTTAATTCCTAATTCCAAGTCCAAGGCTCTGTTATAAAAATAGGCCAGCCCTTCCCTCTCCAAATTCTATGTTTATGCTCTTTATTAAACATATTTAATTTAATACAAATACTTCTCTCACATAGCCTTTCTGGTACACATTAATATAGAATATATTCAGAAAATACAAAACAAAATTTCATATAGTCAGAGCCTACCACAAAAAAACAATTTTTCACCATCAGCTCTCAGAACAAAGCTTAGTACTAAGAGCTTTTGGCTGATTAACCTCACCTTCATTGTTCTGCTAGCTTAAATGTTTCTATGGGAATAGAAAATGGGCAGTTGAATGGTACAGTGGTTAGAGTGCTGGATCCCAAGTCAGGAAGATCTGAGTTCTATCTGGCCTCAGATACTTAGTAGCTGTGGGATCCTGGGCAAGTCACTTCACACTTACCATGAAATGATCTGGAGAAAGAAATGGCAAACCACTGCAGTATCTCTGCCAAGAAAATCCCAAATGAGATCATGAAGAATCAGACATGGGTGAAACAACATAAGGGATGGAAAACTCTAACTAGAACTGGACTAGTTACAAGAAGAGTCAGACACAACTGAACAACAACAAAAAATTACAGTCACAATAGTTTGGTGAGGGTAATCAGTGATCTATTTTATTTCATGCTACTTTCCTTCACTTAGGACATTCTTCAAACAAAATGGTCAACGCACTTCAGAAGTCAGCCTTCTGTTTCTCCATCTTCGGTACCTAGAATGCGCCCTCTCTCACCTAATTGTCTTAAAAGTCCTTGATTAGACTAGGGGCAATTAAATAGCACAGTGGGTAGAGCACCTGTTCTGGAATCAGGAGGAGCTGAGTTCAAATTGGTCTCAAACACTTACCACTTCCTAGCTGTGTGACCCTGGGCAGGTCATTTAAACCCCAATGCGTCACCAAGAAAAAATTAATAATAATGATAAAGTGAAATAAAATAATAAATAAATAAAGTAAAATAAAATCTTAAAAACCATCCTTGACTTGACTCAAAGCTTAATTCATGTGCCAGTTCACTGGCCTGACCTGGTTAACCTGATTTCCCCCTTCCCACAATCCCACCCCAGTACTAACACTACTTTCTTATATTGTTTTTTTTGACACGCATTACTTTCAATGTTGTATCTCTTCCATATCCTCCTAATATGTAAGCTTCTTAAGGGAAGACTATCTTTTTTTAAAAAAAACATTTGTAATACCAGTGTTCAGCACAAGAAGACAATCATACACAGTAGACAACCAATATTGTTGAACTGAATTTCTTAGTATATACAGTAAGAAACTGAATAAGGCCAAAAACTATGGTGATTGAATAAACATAGAGTGCTTAGTAGATATTTGTGACTTTTAAAAAATTTTCTAAGAACAGTCATCTTAGGAACCCCAAGTTGTGAAGACTAGATGTGAATATTCTGGCGAAACAAACAGCATCAGTCTTGCTATTACTGACATTGCTACAAGCAACTCAAATGAAAACATATATTCTCACCCTAAACCTCTCTGTTTTCTAATCTAAAAGGCAAATGATAAACACAAGTCAGTCTCAGAAAAAAAAAAAAGCAGTACAATTAAGCTACAATCCTTCAACCAACCCACAAATCTAATCCAAAACAAGAATTAGTCGGACAACTGAAAAATAGTCATTTTTATCTTCTGTCATTTGGAATAGTGCTTTTGTATTTTTCTCTCCATCCGAAATCTACTTTTATCAACAACAGTTTTTGGAATGATCATGGAACATGATCCCCCCAAAAAGTGAATATATGTGAGCATGAGAATAAATTCAATTCATTTCAACATGCTTCTCAATGCCATACTGGGTAGACACAAGAAACATCAAATAGATCTTCCCTTCAAACAGCTTATATTTTATTAGGGGTACTGAAGAATATGTATGCTGGTAAGCAGAAAATAAATGATTTAAAGAGGATTAAAGCATTAAAATGGGAGGGAAAGAAGACAGGAAAGGCTTTAATTAAGGAACAGGCATCAAAGTTCTGATGAAGCTAAGAATTCTTAGTTAGAAATGAAGAAAATACATTTCTGGCATGAGAGCAACCATATGAAAGATTGGAGGCAGGATTTGGAATGTGGAGTTTAGGGCATTTGTTGACTAATCTGATCAGAATTTAAAATATGTGAAAGAAAATGATACATAAGCTTAGAATGATGGCAAAATTTCAAGTATCTCTCCATGAACCACTTGAAAACATGTGTACCCTTCATATACAACTCAGTGAACTCCTTACCTTGAAGACCATAGGCTAGGGTTAATTATCATAGACAATACAATAAAGAGAGTATCTTTCATAAGAGAAATTTGCCAGAAATTACTATAGCTCCTTTTGTCCTCTGGTAGTATACGGCTTTTTCGTGTACCCAAAAGATATATCACATGTATTTACAATCAGCAATAAACAGAACTGGCTAAGGGTGGAATTTTGATTATCACTCAAGTACCCCCATGATTTTAACATCCACTGGGAACTTTAATGACTTCTTGCCTCTACACTTCAATTTTTCTCACCATCTCCATCCAATCTCTAGCCTTTCTTTCCTTTCTTTTACCAGAAAAGCTAGATCTTTTCATCACAGCTAAGCTCTCTACCTGTACCTTGTCACTGCCAGGCTCTTCCAGGATTCCATTAGATTCAACTCATTAAGTATTAATTAAATAAAATGCTTATTATATGCAAAGCATTGTGCTAAGCATTGAGTATTTTCATTTTATCTGAAACAGATAAAAATAAAAAAGCACCCACCCTCAGAAAGCTTTTATTTTATTGGGAAGAACCAACATTAGAACAGACACATACATATAAGATGAGGTTAGCATACATACTAACAATTAAGGGGGCAAAAGAGGGGAAATGAGCTGACCCTTAAAATGAATTTTCTCTAAAGATTTAATATCTTTCACATGCTTAAAATCTTTCATTAATAATCTATCTCTGCCTTGTCCATTGAAGTCCAATATCTTTCATCTAGAATTTGAAGACATCCACCATCTTTGGTACTTCCCTAATTCATACTATATTTCTAGCATACACCATACTAGATGTACTTGCTCTCTCCTGTCCTGTTCTTTAGCACTTTCCCACTACTCTGCTTTTGCCCATGCTCTTCCCTTCATCTAGAATGCCATCCCCATTCCCAGCTTCACTTTCTTTTTTTAATCCCTAATCATCTTTCCATATTATCACCTTCATCAAAAGATCTTTCACTTATCTGGCCCCTTGCAGATAAAAAGTCTGTGCCTCTTTAATCCTTGAATAACACCCTATACTCGTATCATCTAAATTTTGCCTCTCCTCTAGCATGTAATACAATGCTCTGAACACCGCAAATATTATTCAATATTATTGCAGGTATCAGCTGTTGACTCTAGTCATATCATGGTTATCATATCCCTGTATATTTCTTTTGTCTCTCATTGCTAGATTATAAATTTTAGGAGCCCAGAACCCTATTTTTAAACATCTTTCCCAAGAATGAGTTGCATAACATGAATACTGCACAAATGACTGCTTTAGGAAAAATCATCAATTAAGCTAAAACTCATCATCAACAAGGTCAACAGCACACTCTGCCTCATGGCCCAACCGAAATCTTAGAGCAAATTCCTTAGGTCTCTCTTTCACTTGTCGCCAATCTCTCAGACAGCTCCAAACCACAATATTCATTTTCCCAATATTACTGCTCTGATCAACGTCACTCTCTTACTTAAAGTCATAAGTGCTCTTTGACAGTGAACAGAAGTCCAAGTCTCTTTCTACTGGATCTTCCATAACCCCAACATTTCAAGCCTTCTCCCTCTTCCTTTCCAACATTCTCTCACACCACCTGCCCTTCTCCCCTAGTAGACACACTGACCTATTCACTGTGTTCCAAACATGGTTTGCCTTCTTCCCACTTTTGTCCCTTTGCTCCTGTCTAGAATGCCTTCCTCTACTCTCATTCAACCAAATATCTCCCATCCTTTAAGACCTAATTGGTCTTCCTTTATTACCAGAAATCTTTCTAGATGACTCTATATGATCTCTTCCTCCACCATACTCATATGAGGAATCTAGAAGATGGTCCATTGAAGCTAAGGCCAGAAAGAATCAAATTCAAACCTGGTCTTAGATACTTAGTAGCTGTGTGATTCTGGGCAAGTTGCTGAGTCTCTTCTTGACTTGGTTTCCTCATCTGTAAAATGGAAATAGCAATAGTACCTACCTCCCAGGGTACTTAGAAGGATAAAATGAGATAATATGTGTAAAGTCCTTTAAAAACCTTAAAGCGTTATATAAATGCTAGCCATGTTGTCTCTATGTGATAGTATTTAATGGTTAATTAATTTGCTACTGGAGGCTTCCATTTTCTCAGTATATATTGGATCAACATCAGTCAGCTATCTATATACTTGACAAGATTTTGGCAAATGTCAAACAAGTATCCATTACTACCTGAAAAATTTATAATATCTCAGTTACAATTATAAATGCCATTTCCATGGGTATGAAGTGGTGAGGGAAAGGGGAAGGGGTGGATGAAGGAGAGAGGGAGGGAGAGAGAAAGAGAGAGAGAAAGAGAAACTAAGTGTATAAGCACTCTCTTTGTGCCAGCATTAAGAATGCAAATACAAACAAATAGGCATTCCCTATTCTCTACAAGTTTACATTCTAATGGGAAAAAAAAAAACCAAAACAGTACATATAGAACAGCTAGAGGCAGAAGGTGACCAGGGGGTACTGGGGAAGGTTGTCAGAATGAAACTAGAGAGTTCAGGGATGAGTAAGGTGAAGCCCATCTTCGGGCCTTCCAAAGATGGCAGTCCCAGGGATATCATCAACAAGCAGATACTAACATGAATAATAGTGAAGAGGTTTTTCAAGTAAGACTGAGAATGGGAAGCCATAAAGTTAGAAAGTTTTCTAATTAAGCAACAATAAAATATCCAGGCAGGAAAAGACTTGAGAGTCATTAAGTCTGCAGCCCTGTCTACTTCCCTTCTCTGCTAGCACTCTCTGAATGAGGTAAAGTTACGGTCCTCCAAGAATATTGTGGTCATGATAAAGCTTAACTGAAAGGTCTTTATTAGGTCCCTACCCAAGATCATTAGTGTGATCCCTGCCACCCTTTTCCTGATTTGCCCCTCTTTGGGTGTTTTTTTTGTATAATTACAACTTAGAAGAGCTAAAAATTGATTGAATTCTAGTTATTGTGTTTAAATACCTCATTACAGAATGTCCCCAATGATCACAAGCCAACCCAAATTTTTGCAGATAATTTAAAAGGACCTCTCAAACACAGCTTTCACTCTGAATGAAAATTACTCTGACAGAGGTCTTCATTCTATCCAATAATACACAGGATTTGGGTGCTAGCAAAAAGAAAGTAAATAGAATTGGAGCTTCAAGTGGAGAGGAAGGTCAGCACAGTGATAGATGTTGTCTTGCTGCAGATGCTGGAATCACCAAGCAGGCCTTATAGGGCAAGCCAGGGACTGCCTGTCAGTGGCCCTAAGGCCAATCTTGCTAAGTTAAAAAAAAACCAAACAAACCCTATCATCACATGAACTTTAAGGTAATGGATTTTTCAGTAACACCAATCTCTTGAACAAATGCTACTACTAAATCTTAGAGAAGTTACTGTGTCAAGATCATAGGAATGAAGCACAGACCTTTGAAGAGGCAATTGGATGGAGCACTATACTGTTCTACTAGTGCTAGACTTGGAGTCGGTACAAATTCTGTCTCTAAATCACAACCTCTGTATGTCTCTGTTCCTCCAAATATAAAATGGAGATTTTGTGTTTGACATATAGTAAATGCTTAATAAATACCTATTCCCTTCCCTCCTTTAAGAAATTTAGTTCGAGTTCTTCTGTCGGATAAAAAAAGGCAGGGGCCTTTTTATTTTATTCAAAAAGGTTTCACTAACTGGGCTGTAGGAAAATAGAAAAGATATTACAAAGAGAGAGCTAACGAACAACAGAAGTTCAGATTTTAAGAAATGGGGCAAGGTGAACTCTTAAAATTGTTAAAGATAGAAAAGAAAGTATTCTAGAGACTTGAAAACTAGAAATTTTGTTAAGAATTAGGTTTGTTGTTTTTCAAATTTTTGAACATCATATTCCAACTGAGTTATAAAGCCAGAAGAAAAAAAAAAGAAAAATATAGTTTTAAAGAACATCATTTATCAAAGATGAGTCATTCTTCTGCTACAGCTCAAGTCAGAATTATCTACCCAAATGCATCCCTCCAAAATGGAACCTGCTCAGGTAAAAAAAAAAAAAAACAAATTTTAAATTCATGGTTAAAAAAAAACCAACAAAATTCTATAGGTATTGCTTTTCATCATAATAAAACTGTTAAATGGGCTTCATTTTTATCAAATAAAAGCAAAATGAGTTTACAATTAAGCTTCATTTCTTAAAATCTTAAAATTCTTTCAGCTCAGGCATGCTGAATCTGCCAAATCACATAGAAGCCAGCCAGATGGCTCTTGGGAAAATATTCTCACTTGGACTATATTGCATACATCTGTATAAAAATCTATCTCTGAATTCAATTTCAAAACTGAAGGCGTTGACCAGTTAAAAGAAAAGCAAAATAAGTTTTAAAAGATACTAAAAAGAAACTTCTCAAAAATATACATACATACTCAGAACACATTAGAGAAACAAGTAGTGAAACATTGCAGTCCAGTATTTAATAAACCTAGTAAAACTAAATGCTAGAAGAAAGACTTTCTATTCAGCAAAAAGTGGGAAAAGTAGAAAGCAGATCGGCAGCAATTAGTTTTAGTACAGTATACTGTACCATATAACATAAATTCCAAAAATATATTAAACCTGAAGATCAAAGATTACATCATTAAAAAAGTTTTTTTTCTTGGAAAGTGAAAAGGAATTACTTTGCAACTATGACTATGGGAAAAAGTCAAATAAAAGTAGAGATTATCATATGACCAAAAATAGATTGCTGCTGTCTAGAAAAAAAAATTAACTGTCAAGTGGGAAAAGATATTTGCTTCCAATGAAAAAAGTCTGATATCCAAGATATATAAGGAATTGACAAATATATAAAACCAATAGTCATTCCCCAATAGTGATAAAAAGCAATAGAGTTTTCAAAAGAAGGACTGCAAACCATCAACAGTCAAGATTACTCTAAACAATTAAAAGAAATGACATTTCACTTCATACCTTTCAACAGTGTAAAAAGGATAAGAGACTGTAATAGGCAATATTGAAAATGCTTTTAGGAAAACTGGCTTACTAATACACTGTTAATAAAACTGTAAAATTCATCCCATGCTTCGGAAAACAATTTGAAATTATATAAGAAAAATCACTAAGCTATCTATACCCTTTGACCCAGTTAAGTCACTATTGGGTGCATTAAATAAAGTGATTAAAGACAAAAATTACCATTAGACACAAATAAATAGATATGTAAAATTTTTCTATATATATTTCTTTTAATCAGCACTTTCTCCGATTATAGATAGTGAGGGTAGGGAAGGAAGAAAAAAGAAATTTATCACATAAATTATATATATAAACATATATTTATATATGTATACCCACAGAAATTTGTTAAATATGTAAATGGAATAGCAAGTTGTACATAATAGATGTTCTTTTTGTTGTTGCTATTGACTATATATATATATATATATAATTTTATTAAAACTGTTTATTTACAAAACACATGCATGGTAATTTTTCAACAATGACCCTTCCTTACAAAACTTTCTGTTCCAAATTTTTCCCTCCTTACCCCACTCCCTCCTCTAGATGGCAGGTAGTCCAATATATGTTAAATATGTTAAAATATATGTTAAATCCAATATAGTACATAATAGATTTTCAGGTTCATGTATTGTTAGAATCCTTACAAAGTGTTAACTCACTAGAATTGATAGAAACAATGCTTATGTACTTAAGTTTATACCTTTGAGAGTTCACACATTAGCTCACACATTAGAGTTCACAAGTCTGGGAGATTCACAAGTCAGGAACCCACAATCCCACTCTCTCAGAGGAGTCATCAACCTTTGAGTTTATACCTCTAAAAGAGCATATAAAAGGGCAAGCACTAGAGACTTTTGAGAATGAAAGATTTGGAAGAGGAGAGGCTGAAGCTGGCAGAGGCAAAAGACTAGCAACAAGAGTTCTTGGAACCAAAGAAAACTAACCGGGATATTTTGGAAGAGACAATAAAAAACTGAACTTTTAACAGCCGGCTGTGTTTGAGGTGATTATTACATTGAACTGAAACTAAGGTTGCCTCCAGAAGCCCCCCAAGAAAGCTCTCCCAGAGAAATATTATATTTGAGAAAAAAGAACACTAAAATGTGTACTCATTTTTATTATACTTTATAGTGGAAATTATTGTTTTACCCCATAAATTAAAAAATAAATTTTCTGAAAAGAAAAAATTAAGAGATATGCACATACACAGAGAAAATACCTCATAATCTCATTGAAGTTTTGTCTTAATATCATTAACCTGCACTAAGATTTTTCCCTATGTGTATATACATACATGTGTGCATTTATATATACATATAACAAGATATCCATAGTAGCATTTTTTTGGGTGGTAACAAAAAATTGGAAACAAAATAACTACTCCTCCATTGGGGAATAGCTAAAAAAAATTGCACTATATATATATGGAAATAGTTTTTGTTTTTTTTTTTACACTCCACTATAGGAAATAATAACTATGAGGAATTGAGAGCAAACTGAAGAAACTTAACATCTAAATGCAAAGGGAAATCAACAGAACTAAGAGAACACAATTTACAGTGACTATAAAACTATAAACAAATATCACAAGGGCAGTCAACCTCTTATTGGTTAGGGAGAGGAGATGAGAACAAGAGAGAGGCACAGGACTAGAACAGAACATTATGTCAGGCACAGTCATTCCTTCAGTTTGTTTTATTTAACTGATTTTCTTCTATAAAGAAAGGAGTCCATGTGGGTTGGGGCAGAACATTTGTATTAAATAAAAAGGCTAAAGATTAAAAAAAAAAATTTTTTTTTTAACAGGCCAGGAGTCTTATGTGCTTAAATGCAAATTTGTTTCAATCTAGAAGAGACAAAGATAGCAATTCTTGACCAACAATGGTGTACCAAAATGACAGACATTATTTTTAAATAAAAATTAAAAATTGGTGTCTGAAAAAGTATCTTTGACAGGGCGACTGGATATGAACAAAGCTTGCATGTCTCCTTCAATAACCTTCCATTATATAATCATATATTATGAATACTAGGAAAATAGTTCTGATCTCCAAAGAGGAATAATAAAAAGGAACTCTTCCCCAACTTCATTCCCAATATGTCAAAAAAACCTAAACAAAGTTTTAAAGCAGAAAATCATAATCTGTGATTATAATCACAGATTATGACCCCCAAATTATCTTTTAAAAGTCTAAAGTCATATGTAAAATAACCCAACTAAATTCTTCACATTTCTTTTGAAAAATTTATCATTTAATTAACATGTTTTTGTTTTTCTTAATATTGTTTCAGTCTTCTCCAACCTTTCATGACTCTACTTGGAATTTTCTTGGCAAAGATACTAGAGTGGTTTTTTATTTCCTTCTCCAGTACAGATGAGGAAACTGAGGCAAACAAAGTTAAGTGACTTACCCAGAGACACACAGCTAGTATGTGTCTTGAGAGGATTTCAATTTAAGTATTCCACTGTACCATCTAACTACTACTATCATATCATTTAAAAGTATATCCCAGTGTATCCTCTCACCTAGACAGCCATCCCATATAAGGAAAGGTATATTTTTTATAAGAAAAAAAAAGAATAATCAGCAAAACACATCAACACAAAAAAAGCCTGAAAACATAAGCAACATTCTATATCTGTGGACCTCCTACTTAGTCTACAAGTAGAGGGAGGTATTTTCCTAATTTTCTTCTTTGAGGTAATGCTTATACTTTATAATTCTGTATTGTTCAGTTTCATTATTTATCATTTACATTGTTGCTGTCATTGCATTTTGTGTATGTGGCTCTGCTTAACTCTTCATCTTTTCATAGAGGTCTTTTCATACTCCTCTGTATTCACCATACCATTTCTCATGAAAATATTCCACTTCATTTATGTACCACAATTTATTGATATTCCACTCAATGAGATGTTTCCTATTTCTGAGATACAATGGTCAGTCAACAAGTTGAATTTAAGTATATTTCCAAAATAATTTCATAAACGTGAATATAGACACTGAGTAGCTTGAATAGTAAAATGAAAAGGAATACTGGGTTTTGAGTCAAAAGGATATGATTAGAATCTCACTGTTTTCCTGCAAGACCTCAGACAAAATTCTTTCCTTCTGAATTTGTGACAAAAGAAGAACTAGAGATCATTATTAATCACAAAATAGATAATTTTGATTATATTAAGTTAAAACATTTTATATAAACAAAACTAATGCAGATAAGACTAGAAGCGAAGAAATAAACTGGGAAAACATTTTTACATTCAAAGGTTCTGATAAAGGTCTCATTTCCAAAATAGAAGTGACTCAAATTTACAAGAAATCAAGCCATTCTCCAATTGATAAATGGTCAAAGACTACAAACAGACAATTTTCAGATGAAGAAATTGAAACTATTTCTAGTCATATGAAAAGGTGCTCCAAATCACTATTGATCAGAGAAATGCAAATTAAGACAGCTCTGAGATACCACTACACACATATACAAACATATAATTTAACATATTTATTATGTATTGGACTACCTGACATCTAGGGGACGGGGTGGGGCGAAGGAGGAAAAAATTTGGAACAGAAGGTTTTGCAAGAGTCAATGTTGAAAAAAGTACCCATGCATATGTTTTGTAAATAAAAAGATATAATGATAAAAATAAATAAATAAATAAATACATTCTTTCCTTCTCAGGCCTCGGCTATCCTATTTGTAAAATGAGGAGTTTAAACTACATATCCTCCAAGGTCTCTTCCTGATCTAATATTCTAAAAGTCTGGGATTAAATTGGAAACTCAACATAGATTTCCATTATTCCATCCTTTTCTTTGTACACATAACAGAGATAACTTTTCTACTGAATATTCCAGATTACTGATATTCAAAATTACTTTTTCGTGCCTCCAAAAAGATGTAAAACTAAACATAAGTAAAAGGTAGTAAATGCTTGAAGATCATACCCTACAATATAATTATTAGAAATCCTATTGAACACATTTTTCAAAGCTGTTCTAATGGTAGGTGGAAAACATTCTATTTGAGAACAATTTATCTCCTAGATCATGCTCTCTGTAGTTTAGACTTGGTCTTTATTCTGTTACTTGCCCAACTCTCATACAGGTGCCATTTTTTATTTCATAAAATTCTAGTTTGATAAATTTATCTTTAGGTAATTGTATCTGTTACCATAGCTAATTATCCCACTTCAAGAAATCATAACCATATACACACATATAGCCTTCGTGCTTCTACCATCAACAGGGTTCAGCTAAACACTGATCCATCCACTATCTCCCATGCCTACAACTAAAAGTCCACAATGAAGAAAGGATCCATCAAAGCTGGGGACTTTATCTAAGGAATCTTAGGAATCTAAGGTATATAAGGAATGAAATGAATTTAATTGTTCTTTCTAGGTTCTAAAACAGATAATTTATTCTCAGGCTCCTAACCACTGGTGATATTATTACCTACTTAAAGAACATTTTTCTAGTTCCCCTTGGGGAAACTCTTACCATTTCAAAAAATGATAACATCAGTTATCATTTTTATACTCACTTTGAAATTTAAGAAATGGTTTCTGTTTATTGTCTTATCTGAGCCTCATAACAAGTCTGTGAGATATATACTACAGTAGTCTTATTACTCTCATTTTACAGAGATGGAAATGGACTCAGAGAGATTAAATGGCAGACATCCAGTAGAGGGCAGGTATGAGATTCAAGACCAGGTCATTCTGACTCCAACACAAACATGTTATCCACTTCACCAGGCTGCCCTTGTACAACAATGACCCTTTCAATATGATGGTTTCATGGATCCTTTGTTTCAACAACAATCAATGACTTTCAACTTCACTCTACCTCTACCATCTACCAGTAGGATCGAACTTTAATCCTCAACCTTCAAAATGCTCAGTTTTCAGGTGTAGGAGAACTCTAGGTCACTAAGCACATTCCCACCCTTCACACAAATACACTCACTCTCTCTCTCTCTCTCTCTCTCTCTCTCTCTCATTCTCTCTCTCACACACACACACACACACACACACACACCCATCCCTTTCTCAATCTGTTCTTTGCTCTTCTCTAGACCTTCAATCGCTTATTTTCTTCCTATTGCACCAAACCAATATCCTTCTACTTTCATTTCTCTCCCATTATATCCTAGACCCTAAAATCTGACATCTCAGTGATTGCTTTCCTAGTACTCTTTGTTTGTCCACTGTCCCTGCCTTATAAATCCCCGAACTTGAGTAAATTCTAGAAATCCCTTTTGTTTTTTCTTCTATTCCTAGGCTGATAAACACCAATGAAGGCATTCAGGAAACCAGACAACTATCTCGCTGAGCCTTTAGTGAGTCATTCAAGGTAGCCTATCAAGTCTTATATTCTTCTGTAGTAAACTCTTTTTCAAAGCATTCCTTTCAAAGTTTTCTCAAACCTTTGCAACTCTCTGCAAAATAATGAGTTTTCTACAAATAAACTTGCCTACTTCACTGAGGAAATGAAGACATCTCTTGTGTTCTCAACTTCCTTCCTCTTCACCTCAAAAGAACAGTCATATCTTCTACCATTCATTCTTCCAAGTCCTTTTAATTTAGTTTCAGTTCCCTGTGGATATGACCATTAGGAAATCACCAATAGCCTACATTTCCAATTATCTATTAGCTAGGATCATATGGAAGTCTTCTTGCTGGCCCCCAGTACTATCCACATCCACATCCATACACTGACTGCCTTATTTCTACCAACAGCATCACAAGAACACCCACACTCAAAACTTTATAGCCAACTTTGCCTCTTTCCTTTGTGTCATTTCCCAATCCCTTCTCAATTAATTGCTAAGTCCTGTCATTATACACAGAAGGCCCTTTGGACCATGTGGAGTAGTGAAAATAAAGAAGCAGTAAGTATTTATTGTCTATTCTGTATTAGGCTCTGTGACTACAAGTACAAAAAAGGTTTGAAACACAATTTCCTTATAATGAGCTGACATTCTAATATGGAAGACAAACATATAAAACTACATCCAGTGTACTGTTGTTTTTGTTATTATTTAGTCATTTCAGTCTTGTCCAACTCTCCATGACCCCTTTTGGGGGTTTTTCTTGGAAAAGATGCTGGAGTAGTTTACTATTTCTTCTTCGTTCATTTTACAAACAAGAACTGAGGCAAACAGGGTTAAGTGCTTGCCTGTGATCACATATCTGGTAAAAGTCTGAAGGCCACATTTGAACTCAGGTCTTTCTGAATCCATTGAATCCACCTAGCTGCCCAATAAAATGAACAAATACAAATATCTCCAAAGTAGCTAAGTGCAAATTAGCTTGGGATGGTGGACATTAGCAGGATGGAGAAAATCAAGAAAAGTTTCACATGGAAGGTGATGTTTGAGGAGACTCTTAAAGAAAGAGAACTTAATGGGGAAGAGGTAAAGAGAGAGTACATTACAGGCATGGGGCACTGTCAGTGAGGAGCTTCACATGAGGAACAGAGACAAGAGTAGTTTGGTCAGATCAGAGCTCTATGGATGAGTAATATCTTCTGAAAATAAAAATATATAAACCAGGGCCAGGCTGAGTAGGATTTTAGGAGCTAAAGAGAAAGCTTACATTTTATCTTAGAGCACAAGTACTTAATACGGAGTCCATAATCTTGGAGGGGCAAAAGATTACATCTGTATTGTCACTAATTGTCAATGGAAATTTATCGTTTCCTTTAATTATGAAGTTTTTTTTTTTAATCGCATTATTTTGGAAAAGGAATCTGTAGACTTAACCACAGTGCCAAAGGGGTCTGTAACAAAAATAAAAATAAAAGTAAAGGGTAGCAATCCTAGTGACAACAGAAAGCCAGAGAAAGGAATGAGATCAAAAGTATATAGAAGGGCTGGCTTGGCAAAGAGAAGGGCCACCTTTTTGTTAGAGACTGGATGAAAGCAGGAGACAGTGGGAGATGATATAAAGGGGTTTTGATAAGAAGAGAATGTCAAACAGACTCAGTTTTCTCAGGAAAATCCAAGTCAAGTCCTAAGCTGAGAGAAGAGACAACTGTGGGAGACCTGAGCAGTGAAGATCTGGAGTAGCTTCTGAGGGGAAAGGAATGAGCAATCAAGGAGGGGAAACAAGGACTATTTTGATGCAGTTAGCAACAAAGGTTGAATAAATGGAATTTCTAATGTATCTACAATCAGCACAGTTGCCTGACTTCCTCCAGCTTTGTTTCACAGCTCAAAAGTTCTCTCAAAGAGAACCATCACCTCATGGAGGTGGCAGCACAACATGCAACTGAACTGGATTTAAGTGCGGGGGCTGTTCAAGATCACCTGCCTCACTTTCTCCTCCAGAGGCATCTAGGTCCAGTAGCCAGATATAGGTCAGGATGATTGGATATGGCTCTAAATATAATGGGAGTTACCCTTTTTAAGCTAAGATCTTTAACAAGCTTCAGTATGGCTGAGGCAATACTTAAACAGTGATTTAGGATAGATAAGAATTAAAGTAATGAATATCATCTTTCACCCAGTCCAGAAAAAAAAAAAAAAAGAAAATGAATCTAATTTGGGAAGAGAAGATCCTGAGGGTTTCTGGCCAAAATAGAAACAATTCCTATTTTTACATAGACTCTGAGTCAATCATGGCCCAAACAGTGACCCATGGGAGGTTGGCCTGGGACTTATTCTTGGCTAATCAATGAGATGAGTGGTAGAAGTGATTCAGGATTGCTATTTGTTAATAGGACAAGAAGGCAAGTTCTTCAGGAACAAAGCACTGTGTGACATTGAAATGGCTATTGGATTGAGGTTGGAGCAGGACAGGTTGGAGGAGAACAGGTTTTGGAGGGGTAAAGTATAGGGAAAAGTGGACTGATAGAAAATTGCTGTCAAGTAGGGGAATTTCTAACATGGCTGAGGGAGAGTAAAGGAATAGTCAATCAAGAGATTTCAGTTTTTAAATAGTCCTTGACTCAGCCAGGAGAAATCTGAGTGAGAATCTTACCTCTCATGTTTATTAGTTATGTGACCATAGTCAAGTCTCAATTTCCTCAACTTGAAAACTATGATGGCAATTCCTATGGCATTTACATCAGAGGGCTGTTGTGAGAATGAAAGGACAGAATGAATTATAATCCTTGGCAAACTTTAAACTATTATGTGAATGCCAACTATTATTATTAGTTGAAGGAGATCTCCACTTTTGCAATCTCTTGCATCTTTCTCCTTATTTCCACTTCCACTGCCAGAGTTAGGTTCTCATTTTGCTACCTAAATCAGAGGTTCCAGACTATGGCAGTTTGGTAAAGCCTAATACCTCTCTATAGACTCATACTTTTAAATGGATAAAATTAAATATGCAGGACTACTGAGGGAACCAATTATACTGAAATACAGGTATCCAAAATACATACACACATACACTTACATATATATTTAAAAACCAAGCTTTTGGACCCCACTTTAGGAACCACTGCTATAGATAAAGAGCAATTCAATAAATGCAAAAATATACTACTACAGATCTACCAAAACTTCCCCCTTATTTTTCATTCAAAACTCCAGATGGCCCTTTTCACATTAAGGCTAAGACCAGAATTACACCAACAAAATACATGTCATAAAAATATTTTTTTCTCTGTAAGCGTCACTTGCGTCCCCATATCCCCAGTAAGAGACTCCAGCTGTCATATCCCTTCCAAATCACCTTCACTTCCCTGACATACATGCAGATACATACAATTATTTAAAAATAGCTAGTTTGAACAACAGATAGTCTAGTACCTGCTCTAAAAACATCTTAAAAGAACTTTACAGAACAATATTATTTTCTCCTGGATGACCTCTCTTTCTCCACTTGTTTCTATCTTGTATGGTATCAGTTCCTTGTCTACCAAACAGTTATTTTATACTTCCCTAGATCAATGTGGCAGGTTGGCAAGGAAGATCTTACAGCATGGCTGAAATCTAATTAAAAATAATTGGTCCTAATTAAGTTACAAGTGATAACTTCTAATGGCAATAAGTGAACAATCCCAGAATAGATTGCTTTGTGCATATGCCAAGTTGTCAGCAGATTCAATGACAGGTGAAAGTTATATCTATAAAAGTGACTGAAATTCACAGGAAATCCTGAAGACATGGATTGCCTCAACAAATATGTTCTTCCAAAGAAAACACAGGCATTAATGAATCTCTTTTAAAAAGAAAATCTTCCCCTTTAATCTTAACAGTCAGCTCTTGAGTTTTGATTGCTGACTGTCGTACAGAGGTGACCTGTGGGTTCCCGAGGGCTATGTCGGCACAGAACAAATTCTATCCTGTTAGAAAAACTTCAAGAAGAAGTTTCAGGCCACAGATCACGTTTGCTGTCCAAAGAGAGTTTGCTATTCACAAGCCTACCCAGAAGCTAAAAGGCTTATCCCTAGGAGACTGGCCCCTGGTACTGACAAAATCTTTCACCCAAGGAATAATAAAATTTTCAGCCAATGAATTAGACGTATTCTCTTGTTCTCCTCAACAGCAATCTCTTCTTCTCTTCCTTTGGGAACAAAGGGGATAAGGAAGCAGTTCAGGAGGGATGATGACTGCACATCCCAACATATCACAACCTTTGAAGAATCAAAGTGGCAGAAAACCCAAAGAGTAATTGTGGGCACAAGTAGAGCAACTCAAGAAATATAAGGGTAACGTAAAGAATATCATTAAGAAAATGTGTGATTAAAAAAGGAAGAAGGCCTATCATGTACTGAGAGCTGCCAATAACAACAGATGGATAGCCCAAGTGTCCCACTGGTACCTCTGAAATGTAAGAAGGGAAGAGGAGCTTCAGAATGCCGGGCAGATTCCTACAACTGAAGGGCTGCAGAAGAACACAAGACAATTTTCTCTCCACAACAATCACTTGTACTCCTATATCCCCAGTAAGAGAATAACGCTCTTAAACCCTTCAAGTCACCTCATCTAATCAATATTTATATAAATGTATGCACTCATTTAAAAATAGCTAGGTTTTTTTTAAGTGAAAATATGTAGTTTTCATTATGCTAGTTCAATGCCTGCTCCACAAAACTCCAAAACAGGACTTTACAAAACATTCCTCTTCTCCTAGATGATCTGTCACCATTTGTTTTTTTGTCCTACAAGGGATCATCCCATATCTACCAAAGAGACATGTACTCTTCTCTAGACCTGTATGACAACTTGGCAAAGGCAAGGTGTGATTAGGCTGCAGTTCCCACCCATGGAGAACAGCATCCTCTAAGACACGAAGCAGGTGTGCTTGGCCTTGATGTAGGATGTACCCACCAGGAGGAAATCACAGATCTTCTGCAGGATGAAAAAAAAAAGAATAGAGTTGACTATTTAGAAGACTCTTACAGTCCCACTTTTTAGAGAATGAGAAAAACATTTAAATTTTTGGTGGGGGTGATTTCATCTGTTCAGTCTCAAAAATGTAACAGATTAAAAATAAAAAAAATTTCAACTTCATGACACACGTTTCTAGCCAAGGAAAACACATGACAAATACTATGTACACTTACAAACATTGAGGATTGTCCTCTATCATCTGAGATGATCCCACTATCCCAAAATGTAAAAAGGGATATGGAAGGTTTTTAGTACGTGACTCTTATAAGTACCACTCAGATTTTAAAAGCTTAGATATCACTTAAAGAAGAAGTGAATAAAATTCCCCTGAGTTAAAGCTAAGTTTTCAATTGTTCTGATAAGTTAGCTCTACACTAAAGAACTATGGATAATTTAGTTTTTTGTCTTAAAGTCAAATAATAAAAACCACAAAATAGAGAAGATTGTGGTTATTAACTATCTGAAATCCTTTCTGTCTTTGTTCATGGTAGAAAAATAAATGTGCTAAAATTAAGCATCCAAAAGCTTTCCATAATTATCTAGGTAGAGAAAGACTGGCACTGTATTTGAGAATCAGGAGTCTGGAATCAAATCCCATCTTTAATGTTTCTTAAGATCATATCAACAAGGAGAAAAGAGAGTCTAAGTGACCTGTGGATCAGGCTGAAATGTATGGAAGGAAATCACTATCTCTTAGGGCTCAAAAAAACCGAGATAATCATATCTATGTTCCCACCCAGGATGGTAGTGAGAAAACAGTCAGTGAGTCAAGAAGCCTTTATCAATGTTATTTTGTGTGCATTTACTGGGAATACAAAAAGAGGCAAAAGACAGCCCCAAATCTCAAGGAGCTTCTCACAATCTAATGAGACAGATAATAAGCAAAAAGATCTGTACAGTGGCAGCTAGGTAGCACAGTGGATGGAGCACTAGGCTTGGAATCAGGAAGATCCATCGTTATGAGTTCAAATGTATCTTCAGATACTTCTTGGCAAGTCACTATACCCTATTTGCCTCAGTTTCTTCATCTGTAAAATATGCCAGAGAAGGAAATGACCAAATCACTCTCCGGTATTTTTGCCAGAAACACCCAAGAAAGGTCAAGAAGAGTCAGAACATGACTGACATGACTGAGTAATACAACAAATATGAAGAAGTAATGATTTCCAAATACTTTAAGGGAGTAGTTATTTTTATTTCTTCAAACAATTGTTTAAAATTGATTAAAAACTTTTAAAATGCTATGACAACATAAATTCAGCATTTTGTTCTTCTTTGTACTCTAAGATATAGAAGAAAAACAAGTTGTACTATCATGGGTGACCATGCCTTCGTAATCTAAGACTTCACTTGAGTCTCTGATAGGACATTTTTGCTGAGAAGGGAGATTTGACTTCCTAGATTAGCCTAAAACAGTTTACAGATTTGGGAGAATTCAACCAATTCTCCAGGTATGAAGCATTAACACTTGCAGAGAGTTTTCCAATATTCACTCTAGAGGATGTCAAAGATATCACAGGACCACCACTAACAGTTAAAGAATGAAAGGTACTGACTGGAAATTAAGATTTTTGCATTTAAGACCTGAGCTGGCTTCCCAGAAAAAATGCCTTTCATCTCACCTTGAAAGACCAAGATGACAAGAGAAAAAGTCTTGGCTAAACTCCAAGTAAACAGGACAAAGAATTCATTCACTGCTACCTGTACATTTTAGAGACAAGCATAGGGGCTGTAGAAAAAAGATGCTGAGATCCACTTTCTGCATGGGGGAAATCAAGTTGCTGCTAAATTTAGCAAGGTAAATAAAAAAGTGAAATAAAACCTAAGAAATGGCAAATATCCAACTGCATATTTACTAGAAGAAAAGGAATACCCTTTTTCCCTTTTGACATGTTACAAATTTTCAAAAGAATGCAAACCGTTCTAGAATGATAAGACTATAAAAGGATTAGAGAGAAATGTATACATGAGTTATAGCTAACTCAGCCCTCGAGTTTTCATGGAGTGAGGACAAAAATGGAGTTGAGGGCTGGAAATGAACGGTAATGCCAGACCTAGCATCTGAGCAAAATACAAACTCCACGGTAATGAGCTAAATTCAATTCCATTGGTTTAATTCTGAGGCAGCAATTTAATCTTGGCAGACAGCTTTACATTAAAGAAACAGTCAAGGCTCAAGTTTCATTAAACTTTATGTATAAGGAGACTCACACTTGGGCAATGTTGGAGAGAAGACCCATTTGAAAGAAGTGCTAATAATGCCCTTCTTAGCCAGCACTCCTACAATCACCCTATAGTGAGACTGAAACAGGATTGGATGTCCAAGTGAGGAAAGGCCTTATTTTAAATAGAGAAACAGGGAAATGTGACAGTTTATTCCCATATCCATGTTCAACAAAAGCTGACTTTTAATAAATTTTCTATAGGAATATGGAAAACAAATTTTTTGTTTGTTTTTTTAATTACAATTCTAAAGGCATAAAGATGGTTGCCTTCTCATTGACTTCAAAGAAAATGAGCCCACATCGTCAGCACCCTAAAAAATCCCAATTTTTCTCCATAAGTAATCTGCCTAAACCCCTTTAATTTGGTTGTTCTCTACAGCAGGATGTGAGGGTAAGGGGTAAATTCCCACAGTTTCTCAGAACCATTTTTTCCCACTCTAAACCTATGCTATTATTATACTAAATTAGAAGATCCTTTGTCATTCCAGGAAGGTCAATGACAAGTGACTCAAAAAAGCATTTTAAAGCACTTACTCTGGACCAGATTCTGTGTTAAGCCCAGGGGATGCAAAGAAAAGACAAGATCCTGCCTCTGCCACAAGGAGCTTACATTCCAATGATAAGAAAAAAGACCCCAAACACACAAAAATATTTATGGGCCAATAAAATAATTTTGGGGAAGGCCCATCATAAGAAAATGGGGAAAAGAAACCCAGTCAGAAAGAAAAAAAAAAACACCTACAGAAGAAGAGGGAAACCATGAGAGTTATCTCTGAAACCATGGGAAGAGACCAGAGGTCAATAATGTCAAATCCTTCAGAGAGGAGGAAGTGGGCAAGGGATGAAAAAAGGTACATGGAAATGGCATTCAGGAAGGTATTGGTGACCTTTCAGAGAGTAATTTCAATAGTCCTAAAGAAAATAGAAGCCTGATTACAAGGGATTAAAGGGTGAGCCAATGCTAAGGAACTGAGGCACAGCTAGCTGTAATAATTTGTCTAAACAAACCATGCAAATTTATATTGAGTTTGCTTTGCTGGGACATATGCCATTTTTATTTCCTAGATGCTATATTAAAGAACACTAGCACAGAAGAATAGAAAAAGCACTTGCTTTGGAGTCATTGAGCCTGAATTCAAAACTCACTGTCACTCCCTGAGTGTCCTGCTTCAGTCATTTTACCTCACTGGGTCTCAATTTCTTTATCTGTTAAAAAAAAATGGGGGGAAGGCTGGGAAAAGCCTACAACCACATGGCCTCTAAAATTATCATATAGAGTGTTGAGCCTGGAGTCAGGAAAACCAGGGTTCAAATATGGTCTCAGAGAGTAGCTGTAAGACACTGAGCAAGCATTCCTCAGTTTCCTCAATTGCAAAATGGGGATTACAATAGTCTAGGATTGTCGTAAGGATCAGATGAGTAACTGTGCAAAAAACCCCCACTTAAACACAATGGTCAATGCTATCTCAGTGCTTATTCTCTTTGTCTTCCCTTCCCCTTTTAAAAATTTATTTGGTCAGTCCTGCAGGTTCATGCAAATGAGTGATGGTGGGAAAGGGCAGCTCCACAGACCAAGCTCCTAGAGGCCAGATCAGTGTGTCAGTCAAGCCTTTTCATATGTTATTCACAGGAGCTCAAATGAAGTTTGTATCCTTTACAAGGTGAAAATGCAGTCTGGATGCACAGACCCTTATGCAATAATACTATGAACTGTTATATAGTCAATCTCCTGTATATTAGAGATAAAAATATTCAGTCTTATATAATCCACAAAGCTGAAAAGGCCCTCAGGAATCACCTAGTCCATCTCCTGATTTTATAGTGAAGAAAGTGAAGGCCCAGGAGGAGAATGACGTGGCCACATTCACTCTGGCTCGTTAGGGACCAAACCACTTTTCAGAAGCCAAGTTTCCCACTCCACCATGCTCTATTCCAGGACTTCCTAAATTTTTTCCACTAGTGACCCCTTTTTGCCCAAGAAATTTTTACATGATCCCATCTTGAATCTGAGCCATGATGTTTCTGGCACCATTCATGTTCAGAACTAAGGCTATAGTGAAATTGCATGATTCAATAAAGGCAAGAGCTGACAGAAACATCTCAGATTCATTAAGCATTTGACTTTAAATTAAATTTTTGATCATTGCATTTAGAAGCCTTTTACTTTGTCAAATTTTTATGACCCCCTCATTCAGTAATATGATCCTACACGCTGTGGTGACCCAAGGTTGAAAATGCTTAGCTTTTTTCTATTACAACTGGTCTCATGGTTCCTATTTCCTCTCTCTTTGACCAACCTCTGCCCATACAGCACTAAATATTGTTGGCTAGCAAGTAAGCATGACTACACAGTGCTCTAAGTTAAGCAATCAAGCCCTACGCTGAGGCAGCACTGGCCTAGATGAAAAGATAGTAAATATTTGGTAAAGCAGTAAAGCATTTGTGAAGCACCTACTATGTGCCAGGTTTTGTGCTAAGTTTTGGGGTTTTCAAATAAAAGCAAAAGAGAGTCCCTGTCCTCAAGGAGCTCACAGTTTAAGGAGGGAGGCAATGTGTAAATAAATACGTAAAAATAAGCTATATAAAGAATAAATAGGAAATAATCAACAGAGGGAAAGCACTAGAATTAAAAGGAATTCGGAAAGGCCTGCTAGAAGGTAGGATTTTAGGGGGCACTTGAAGAAAACCAGGGAAGCCAGGAGGTAGAGATAAAGGAGAACATTCCAGACATGGAGGAGGAGGAATAGTGAGAGAAAATGCCCAGAGCTGACATGGGATTGTCTTGTTCTAGAATACCAGAAGCCACTGTCACTAGGCTAAAGAGTGCATGAAACAGAGGGTGGAGAGCAGATGGGAATGGTGGTATAAAGTGTAAGACTGGAAAGGGGAAAGGAGAACAAAAATCAAATGTTCCCTCCCCTAAGGAGTCTGCATTCTAGACTAGGAGAGAACATGCACATCAAGAAATAGATACAAAATTCAGAAAAAAATAAAAGTATACTTCAATGTCCCAAAGAAAAACTGTTCTAATACACAAATTTTCTAATGTTAGCTAGCTCAGTGGATGGATGGATAGATGGATGAATGAATGAATGAATGGCTGGATGAATGAGTGAATGAGTGAGCATTACTTAAAGACCAGTCATTATGAAGTATCGGATATGTCTAACTAACATGGAGAATGAGTGGGTGGGGAGGGGAAGAAGGCTGCGATTCCCATCTTCTAGTATTTAAAGGATGGTCATGTAAAAGTTGGCTTAAATATGTTCCACTTGGCCCCAGAGGGTACACAAGAAGCAACAGGTATAAGTTGCAAATAGGCTCATTTAGGATTGATATAAGGAAAAAACTACCAATTAGAGCTACTCCAAAATAGAAAAGGCTTCCCCATATAGACAAGGTCTCCATCATGGGAAGTCTTTGAGTAAAAATTTGATGAGTCCTTGTGGAAGAAAAGATTCCTGGCCAGAGACAGGTTGGGATAGATGGTTGCTAATTCCCTTCCGACTCTGAAATTCTGTGACTTATTGGGCCCTAGCCACACCAGAGAAAAGCACTAGTGTAAATAACATCCAAGATCACTGCCAATGCAGAGGCTGTGGCCTTTCCTGTTAGGCCTACAGGAAAACAGCCAGACACCATCACCACATTCCTTGAAATGTGTTTATTTATTGAAGCTGATTTATCTATCAGGGCTGAGAACCTCAGTCTTTAGACCAAAGCAGCATCCAATCAGTTTCTGTACCTATGTCAAATGAGAAAATATAGGTAAAGTAATTTGCTAATCTTAAAATGCTATATAAATGTGAGCCATTATTATTTCTTTGGACAGGTTTAAAAGAATGCACAGCAAACTAACAACCAGGAAACTAATTTAACACAATTCAAGCTTGCAAACAACGGCAAGTAAAGTATCTTTACAAAATAAAAATAAACAACAACAAAACTCAGAAAACAAAGATATTCCAAAAAGTCTCCCTTTCTTCATTAGACAGCAAGACCAAGAAGAAAAATATGTAAATTTTACTCCAGGTACCAAGTAACCATATGACTTAGGTAAGTCAATTTCTTTTCCCATAAGTTTCTTCATCTTACCTTTCTTTTCTCTAGCTCCAACATTCTATTGTTCCAGAGGGAAGGAAAACATTTTTCCCATCTGAAGAGCAGGTCATAAAGACAGAGAAAATGGAAAGTGTTTGTATGCAACAGATCAGAGTAGATAGGAAGTACTTTCTGACTATGTTCCAGGAAAAGGTATTTCCTGATAAAGTTTAAAGAGAAAGAAAGGGAAAAAAAAACTATCCTTGAACTAAAAATAGATCTTTTAATTTATTTTGGGCTTTTCTAGGTGCTTGATCTCTTTGAGGGTGAAAATAATGAATCCAACTCTGTTGAGTGAATGTAAGCTTTTTGACCTTAAAGATGTTTCCAGTGAAAGAAAAAACCCAAAGGCAAGCTGCTTGCATGACTTCCTGACACAGCCATCACCTAAGATTGATGAATGTTGAAGATAACATCTATTCTTGTTCATTTATCTTAGCAGAACTGACTCTATCTTTCTAAACGGACTTAGCCTACTATTTCCCAGCCTCCCCTCATTACAGACACAGCTGGATATTAATAATACCCTCTTAACCCTATTTATCTATGTACCAAGAAGGCACAAATAAAAAGCCCTAGGAACACTTCTCACATGCATTCAAATTCAAAATTAAGTGCCCAGCATTTATTAGATTACCCACTGTTAGGAACAACCATATTTGTAATTATGGGAATTAACATCCAAGAACAGGCATGTGTGTTGCTTCCTCTACTTAAAGAACTCACTTTTCTTTGGTATATACATATTGAAGAGAACTGCTTCCCTAACAGACTGAGGATAGAATATGTGATACTGAGAAAAACTTGATGCACCAAAGAGGGGTTTTAGTCTGGGGTCCATGAACTATCTATCTCTCCTTCCATCCAACCTTCCATGGATAGATGATTATGTTTCATTAGGATTTTATGATCCTGCTCTTCCTATGGAAAAATGTTTTCCTTCCCTCCAGAAAAGTAGAATTTTGAAACTAGAGGGAAGGTATTTAAGATGAGGAAACTGATAGGAAAGGAAATGACTTATCTAAAGTCATATTGCTACTTGATAGAAGAGGCTGAATATATTTCCTTCATGATTCCATGTATTTTATTTTATGTAATTAAAAATATGATTCTGAGAAGGGGCCATCTATAATTTTCACCAAATAGTCAAAGGGATCCATCACACACACACACACACACACACACACACACACACACACACTCATCTATGAAACAGGAGGGTTAAACTACACTAATATCTCTAGCTCTTAAATTATATAGCTAACCATGAATGGTGAATTTCAGGACATTAGACTTTATAATAACAGCAACTATTATAGTACTTCCAAGTCTGGAAAACAGTGTTTTCCTTATAATAATAATGTGACATAAGCATAAACCCATTCTACAGGTGAAGAAAATAAGGCAAGAGAGAAAAAAAGTTTTGGTGATTTGCCCCAGATCCACTTTGCTTAAGTGGAAACTTAAGGTTTTCTTGCGTCCAAGTCTAACAATACACTGTCTACTATGCTAAGCTGCTTCCTACAACATGATGATATAATAGCAATAAGACATGCTAATTCTTCCCCTATTATAGCCATCGGCAGCAAAATCTGACCCTTCCCCACATCCTTGATACTACTTCATTACTGTAATGAACTTCATATCATCCATGGCCATGAAAAGGAATAGGATGGGTAACTTAAAACCAAAATATAAAGGAAGACTTCTATTTTGGTATTTAGATGCTTACTGTGACTTTTGTGCAGCAGGCTTCCTAATTATGTTTTTCTCGGGATAATATTAAAGTGAATTTGGATTCTGAGTACATCATGATTAGATGGTGGGTGGAGTATGCTGAGCAGCAGAGGAAAAGCAAGTCTGGGATTAAAAACTCTTCACGAATAATCCACCAAGAAACTCTCTCATCTCCTATTAGACTGTGAACACTTCTTCAAGACCATAGTCTTTCCCGAAGTTTCAGTGTATAACTTTGTAGGTGGTCAAGAACATGGATTTTTTGACCACTATATTTCAGTATAACTAGGGATTTGGGAATTATTGGTTTTTTTTAATTATATACATTTTTTAAAACACCAGATTACTCAAGGGAAGTTTTAGAACCCCAAGTCAAGAGAATTTGATAAACCAATGATGCCAAGGGCAGTGTCATATAATGTCTTATAATGAGTCTTATAATGAATAACTTTGAAAAGCAAGTTATTGATCATGATAGTAAAATGATTCTGATGAGGAGATCCCCAACATAGAAAAAACTCAAAGTAGGAAAGTTTAAACACTATGATAAAAGTTCCCAAAAGGTCAATGAGCACTTGTAGAAGGAAATGAGGATTTGAAAAAAAAGATGTAGAAAGAAAGCTTGGCAGGGGAAGATGAAGAGAAGGATGAAGAACTGTGGATGGAGGGGGAAAAAAGAGGGAAGAAAAGGAGGGGAGAAGTGAGAGAATTCAGCCAAGATGAAATCTGCTTTCATTTATAAAAAGATGTAAGCAAGAGGAATTGTACAGATGACATTGTAGCAATTTATGGTGAATTTCATACTACACTGTCAAAACTTTTTAGCCTAGGTTTATAATAAACACAGTTACAGTAGTAAGATGCCATACAAACTGAAAGAGTAGCATAGTGAAGGAGAAAGAAGATTGGCTTTGACGCTTGAGATCCTGAGTTCAAATGACACCTCATTACCTATGTGGTCTTGATTATGTCACATAAATCACTAGACCTAATTTCCCCAAAGAAATAAAGAATAAAAGGATTAGGCTAGTTAAGCCCTAAGGCCATTCTCACCTGTAATCTACGTTCCAGTGATCCAATAGCTAAGAGAGATGGAGAACCACTCAAATTTCTAGCATTCTTTAAGGTTTACAAAGAGCTTTATAAAGTGTTACATTAAGCACAGGGTCAAACAACACTTTGGACGTATATGACTACTGGTGAGCAGAACTATAGAAAAAGCTATAAGGAGTCTCAGGCTGACAGGATTAAAGAACTCTGAGAAGACCTGAAAGTACAGAATGCAGCAGAGCTTCCTGAGGACAATGCTGATCACAGTATATTCAGCAATTTTGCAGTGACAGAAAGCATGGGTTACTAGCCTTCTGCCATGAAGGAGAATATCTTCACACAATTATCTGGGGAGAAAAAAAATCTCCATGGCAAATTTCTCCAACAAATCTCTAATATCCATGATATATGTAAAAACAGATGTAAATATAGAAGGACAAGAGCCATCGCCCAATGGTAAAAGACTTAAAGACTCAAAGAAATGCAAGATTATCAACAACCATTTGAGAAAACTGCAAGAGAAAATTGGTTAACTTGGTTAAATTTAGCTCTAGAGAAAAAGTCACCAATAAAGTGAGAAACACAAATCAAAACAACTCTGAGGCTTCACATCACACCCTTAAAGCTGGCAAAGATGACAAAAATGGGAAAACAGTAATTGTTCCAACAGTTCTGGAAAACAACTGGAAACTCTATCCCAAAACTTCTAAACTATACATACCCTTTTAATAAGAAATGCTACCAGTAGGCATGTTATTCTCCCAAAAAAATTCAGGACATAGGGAAAGGACTTATAGGTACCATAGAATTTTTATAAGAGGACTTATGTTACAGCAAAGAACTAAAAACAAAATAGACCTTCATCAATTAGGAAACAGTGAAACAAATTGTGGTACATGAACATAATGGAATGTTACTGAGCCACAAGAAAAAAAAAAGACTGATCAGTGAAATATGGAGAAATCTATATGAAATAATATATGGACAACAGAAAGAGAATGATTTATACATCAATGACCACAACAAGAATATGAAGGCAAACCACTTTGAAAGACCTCAAAACACTGAGAAAAACATAGCTTCAAAATACTGATGATATATATCTTCCAGCCCTTGGCAGAGAGGTAATGTACTTGAGATACAGAACTAGACTTACATTTGTATCCTCATTCAGCCAATGTGATGATTTGTTTCTCCTGGTTCAGCATATCTGCCATAAAAGAGTATATTTACTGGAAGGCAAGAGGGGATCAAGATGGAGAGACCAAATAGGGAATATGAGGGGAGGATTATGATATTTTATTCATTGAATGTAGATGAAATATAAATGATTACAAACAAGTGTTGATTGGTTAGTTGTATTAAGTTTTCAATAAAATATTTATTTTTTAAACCACTACACTTGAGTCCACTTGAGTCATAACCTATCCATTACATTTATATATCACAATTTGTTTAGCTTTTTCCTAACTGACGAACATATATTTTGTTTCCTGGTTAAGAGATTAAGAGTTTACCAAACACTATGTTGCTAATTGTTCAAATTTTAAACCCTGAAATTTTAGCTGTGAAGTAATTCTCCAATGCATTTCATTAATGACATTGTTTCACTTTTAAGCATTCTCTGGAGCGCCACCCTCTAAAAAAGAGCTTTTCAAAGTAATGCTTTCCTTTTGCCAGTTTTCTGCTCATGTCTCACCTATTCCTTCTTCCAAGGAAAAAATTATCTCAAAATAAAATCCAGTTACAAAAAGGAAAACAAAAAAGTTCTCAAGAGTTTGAAAAATGTCCAGGAATGGAGCATCATGGTTGTTTTTTTCTCCTTCAATCATCAAGGCATTTCATTCCCTTGGGTTTCCATAACTAAGTATAATATTTAATTAAATATCCTGCTCTTGCTGGCTTATGTACTAGCGAACACTAATTTTAGAAAACAGATTAGCTAGTTCTTTCTAACTGGATGTTATTGTAGCTAAGGTCAGATTTTTCACTGAAACTATGGCAACAAAACTACCGCATTCTTGTCTACAAGGCCAAAGCTAAGTTTTTTACAAGGCCTATCATTCCACTTGATGGGTAAACTTATACACAGTCATTTCATTCTCAAACTTATCTGAAATATTATCCTAGGTAGGGTGGGAGTGTGAGGGATCTGAAGAGGAAGAAAATGAGCCATGAGATTTTGGTCCCAAACATAAATCCAATCAGCTCATAGGTCAAGTGTCAGCATAATATTTTTAAGAGTCATAATAAGAATGAGGATGACAGTACATAAAACAGCTAATATTCAAAGTATTTTTAAAATATTATTTCATTTGATCTTCACAACAACCTTGAGAGGCAGGTGCTATTATGTTCATTTTATAGATGAGGAAAATGTATGAAAGCTGTTAAATGATTTGCCCAGGGACACATAACTAACAAATATCTGGAGCTTTACTTGAACTGAAGTCTTCTTGACTCCAGGTCAAGGTGCCACCTACTTGCCCCTCCTGTACAATTTTCATAGCTAAAAATCTCCTTCAAACCACTCAGAAAAATACAAATTCAGACTCAAATACAGCAGGAAGAAACCATCAGAATTAGGGAGAAATCCTCACATTATTTGCTTAATAAGTTGGGACTATCTAAAATGATCCTCTTTAGGAGATCCCTGATCTCCATTTCCATGAGGCTGAGCAGAGCAGTGAATAAGAATATTGGCCTTGGAATCAGGAAAGTCAGGGTTCAAATCTCACTTACTAGGGAGCCTTGCTAGCTGAGAGTGAGCATGTGACAGACAAGCACTGAGTCTCTCTGAACCTCAAACAGCTGCAACTAAGAGTCATGATTTCCTTCTGTCTTAGGTTAATAGCAGTCTCATTTTAAAAACAAAAGTTTAACTTCTAAAAAGATAAAACACACACACACACACACACACACACACACACCTTACCATCCCTGTGCCCCACACACCAATGTCCCAGGCCCCATGACTTAATAAATACTGGCAAAAATTCTGAAACTTTTTCTTTTAATAGTCTTAGTTACCTTCTACTCTGAGGAGAAGGGGCCACCATTTGTCTCAGTAGGACACAGGAAGTGACCACTGGGCTTCTTTCCAATTTATAGCTCAAGTCCCCAGAAACATGAAGGACAAAATGCCATTTCCAATTATCAGTGTTATCAAAATGCATCTGTGTATGTGTGTGAGAGACAGAGACAGAGAGAAATAGAGAAAGACACACATACACACACACAGAGAGACAGATAGAAACACAGACAAAGGAAGAGAATAAGAAAGGGAGAAAGATGGAGGACACAGAGACAGACAGACAGAGACAGTCACACAGAGTCACAGAGGAGGGAAGAGACAGAGAGAGAAGCATAGAGAAAAAGAGACAGAGATAGACAGATGAGAGAGAGATGGACAGATGACACAAAAAGACAAAGAGAATAAGAAAGGGAGAGAGATGGAGGACACAAGGAGGGAGGGGGGGGGGAAGAAGGGAGGAAGGAAGGGAGGGAGAGAGATTACCCCCTTTATTGACACAACATCTGAAATATCTGCTACATAAGTTAAGATGAAATTGTCCCTTTTCATGAGATTCTTCAAGTCCAGACAGAAAGCTGGGTTGAAATCTTCGCTAAAGGGCACATTAACCCCATGGAGTCCTGAACATCAAGTATACAAATAAAGGAAAGAACAGTTAATTTCAAAGGCCTACTGTCCTAGTGCTTTAGGATCACATGGGAAACAGAAAAGAATCCTGACCAGTTAAGAATCTGTGATAATTTAGGTTGGACTAAGTTTTATCTTTGTCTTCTCTATGGAGAAAGGATTTGCAAGGTAAACACTGAAAGAAGCATGCAGTCAAAAACTCTTTAAAAATAGCAGCATATCTCCTTTTTATATAAAATTGTCCTCCTAAGTACAAATTCCCCTTCTCTATTCATTTAGAGTAAACTTAGCAAGATCTCTAATTAGAAATATATTGGAGAGACAGGAGTTTAAAAACAATTCATGCATATACTATATGTGTGTATATGCTATATATATGTATATATCTACCCACACATATATAGTATTTATATACACATACATATACAGCGCACACATGGGCATGTACACACACACACACACATTTTAAAGCAACCAAGTTAAATATCTGATTAGTAATCTGTGGTCTTTCCATCAATAAGGCGGAATCAGAGAGGTTTTGCCAGATAGGTGTACATTTGAGGAGATATGTCTGTACCAGTTTCAAATGTATATTGGTCAGTGCTTCTACAGGAAGCAAAGCCAGCAGGACTCATTCCATTGTTTTATAGGAAAACACAGAATCATGAGATCTTGGTGATGGAGATGACCTTTGAGGTCACTCAGTCCAACTTCCCAATCACTGTAAAAAAATAAACAAACAAAAAACCAAACAGCTCTCCAAGCATCCCCAGAAGATGGCCATGTATACAGTTTTTGCTTGAACACTTCCAGTGTTTATGATCTCATTGCTTTTCAAGGCTCCCTGTTCCATTTTTAACTGTTAGGAAGTTCTTCCTAAAATTTATCAAAATCTGTAACTTCCCCCCTAGTTCTATCCTCTACCACACAGGTCTCAAAACACTCAGCCTATAGTCCCCCATGTGGCCCAAAGAATTCCCAAGGGCTGCCTGAGCCAGAGTACAATTTAACTAGGAAATATTCAACAATATAAACAGAAATACAATATAACACTGATAATGGTATCATGTGGCTTTCTAAGGCTAAGTGCAGCCTTCAGGGATCCTTATATACAGTTTCATGCCCCCATGACATTACTGCTCTGTGTCTGTGGTAACATAAGCATGAGACAGCAAAAGTTCTCAAAGGATAGTCCACATGGCGCTGGGAAACCCTAAGACCCTTTCAATTTTTTACAGCATAAAGGATTCCTGAGACCAAAAAGTATGAGAACGTGCTGGCCTTAAGTAATACATAGCTCCCCTCAAATATTTGAAGAGCCTCTTATCATGGCCCCACTCTATTTCTGTCTTCATTTTTACCAAGTTAAATACATAATGCATGGGTCATGCAAACTTGCCTCATATGGCATGGTTTCAAGCTCGCACCATTCCAGTCACTATCCTAAGAAGGAACTTCAGTTTGTTAATGCTGTTTTATAAAAACACAGTCCATACAACTCGACAAAGTTTTCCAGGAGTCTTCTCACCAATACAAACTATGAGTTTGGACTAATCATTATCTCCTTATATCTAGGAGATGTCGTAGCAGGTATAGTCGTAAGCAGAAAGATCAAGGTCTAGATGAAGGGTAGGAAAGGGATAAGAAATTGAGACAGACTGTTGATGCTATTACTAATACTTAGATAACACCAATAATGTCCTGGAAGAAATGATTTAAGAGGGTCAGCTAGAGTGGAGCACCAGTCCTGAAGCCACAAGGAACTGAATTCCAATCCAACATCAGATACTAATTAGTTGGGTGATTCTGAGCAAATCTTAACTTAATCCTTACTACCTCAAAAAAAAAATTAAAAAGATAAAAGAGAAGGCTTCAGAGAAAATTGTATGATGCTTCAATCAAACTTATATGAACTGAAGCAGAGTGAGATTAACAGAACCAAGATAATAATTTATAATTTGACAATAACATCATAAAAAGGAACAATTTTGAAAAAGCTTAAAGAACTCAGATTTAATGCATGATTTCAGAGCACTGATGATGAAGATTGCTTTTCATCTCTTAACAGACAGCTGAGAGACTGTGTAAATAGAATGAGACACATTTTTGGAAGTTAACAATACAGGATTTTTTTTTTTTTGCCTAACTATGTGTATTTGTTATAAGGATTTTATTTCTTTCACCCCCTTTCCTACTTTGCTTTCTCCCAGTGGAAGGGGAAAAATTTAAAAACATGGTACCTAAAAAAAATTTAATTAAAAATAAAGCCACAGAAACCAAATATGAGGTTGGTTGTTTGCCACACATCTTCCCAGATGCCTCATAATGTAAAATGGGATATTTGAGAATATTAAAAGTACATCTCCATTGGCAATTTACCTAAATACAACCAATGAAATTTTGTAATATATCAAAAAGCATGATGACATTTTAAAAATAAATTCTCTGGCAATGACATGCAAACAGATTGTCTAGTTTTTGAAAATTGGCCAACGAAGAGAGATTGGACGTCTAACATCCAGACAAGGATAGCACATAGTTTGTAGCAGAATACAGAGACCAGAGCAGGTTCTAACTTTGCCTTGTTGAAAAACCCCTCAATTAAACTGTGTCCTAATTTCGTGTTAATCTAGCAACTTCCTGGCCCAAATTTGGTTTCCTAGGTATCTTGATGCCAAGGAAAATTATACCCTGAAGAGAGAAAATGACTTGTAAACACTAGAGAAAAATACTGTACTATAAACAAATATGTAAACCACACTATAAACATATTGTAATCCCATTTACTTTCCGCAACACATCAGTAGAAGCAGCTAGATGGCACAGAGGGCAGAGAATTGCATTTGGCAACAGTAAGACCTGAGTTCAAACCCTATCTCAGATACTTATTAGTTGTGTGATTCTGGGCAAATCATTTAACCTCTCCTGGACTCAGTTTCCTTCTCTGTAAATGAAAATATAAAAATAGCATCTACATCTCAAGGTTGTTGTGAGGATAAAATGAAGCAATGTCTATAAAGTGCTGGGCAAACTTTAAAGTGCTATTTAAATGCTAATTATTAAGTTGTATATTTTTATTATAAATGGTAACAAATTGAAATTAATCAACACTTATTTAAGAGGCACTATGCTGGGTACCCGGCATACAACACCAAAGAATGAAATGATCCCTTCTCTGAAGGAGCTGACATAAGGGGGAGATAAGCAGCAGCATGCTGGGGCCAGCCTATAATAAGCTCATTTTACCAATGGGTAAATTTTCAGGATTAGCAAACACTACACACCAGAGCTTAATTTGTTGTTTTGTTGACTGTCTAGACTTAAGAAAAATGTTCATAATATATATTAAACTTCAAAGTGTGTCATGTGGGTACATGTTATTCCCCCCCTCCTCCAAGGGAACTCATCATTAAACATTTATCATTATACCCCTGGGAGAGATGTCCAGGAAAAACCTAAAAAGAAGGGCATTGAGAACATTATTTCACTTTGGGCCTTATGTGAGGTAAGGAATGATTATTAACCCAAATTTCCAAATAAGAAAAATGAGGCTTGAAAAGGTGAAATCATTTGGTCACACACTGAGAAGCACTGGAGTTAAGCTTAGGTCTCTTTGATTTCAAGTCGAGAACACTGCGACACATCACGTATAAGTCGGGTATTCTTAAACTAAGACTGTTAAGATATTTCAGGAGGGTCATGTACTAGGATGGGGAAAAAAAATTACACTAACCTCCACCTGAAATTTAGTATTTCCTTTAAATATCCCATCTGAGAAGAAATCCACAAGCTTCACCAAACTGCCCAGACTGAGACCCATCAGGTCTGCTCTCAACTACATGAACTATTTCTCATAGGGCTCAGTTTCCCAGGAGAAGGGGTATTGAATGTTGAGGTTCCAGACCTAGAGATTCTAAAAGTCCAGTCCCACCCAAGATATGATGTTCTCAGGGTTGAAGGCCCCTTGTATCTATGAAGAAGCCCAAATCATGGAATTAGTGCAGTGACAACTTCAATATTGGAGTCTTCCAATTTCAAACTCATTTCAGAGAAGCCAAGAATGGTCTGTCCAAAAAACACATCAAAGTTCCTGTGACTGAAGAGGTCTAGCAAAAAATACTAGTGGCTATCTTTTACCAAGACTTCAAGAGGGAGACATTTGCCCACTGCTTCCATAGGTGACAAGACTACGGCCAAGCAACGGAGGAAAGATTATCTTCAATGAATGTCAGTCAGTCAATAAGCATTTATTAAAATCCCTACTTTTAGCAATCCAGAGTTGGCCAGGCTTGTGGCTCTTATTTCCTGAAGTGGGGAAAGCAGAGAGGACTCAGATGTATAATTTTTTCAGCATGGAAAAACCCCAGTGTGGACCTCATCTGAAATACCCTTCCTAACTATACACAGAAATATATAAAACCTGAGAAGAATTTTTGTCGTAAAATTTAGTCCATTACTTATATTTATGCCATTTATCCAGCACAAGAAAAAATGTTTAGAAACTCTGGGCCGGAAACCAGGGTACATATTTTAGACTATTCTGTTACCTGGGAAAACCTGATCAGGAATAAGAGGCTGTTTGGTGAATGTGGCTTCAGAACAAAGAGAATCAGACTGAACTGAGGGATTATTCAGTGAGGATGTTAACTAGATTAATATTTATTAGTTAATATTAACCTTAGCTGCAAGGTAGCAGTAATAATAAAGAATTGATTTTTATTTCTCTAGTATATCTACATATATCATCCTGTGTGAAGCTAAGTAAAATCTGGTAGGGAACACCCTGAAGGTTCTGTATTTTTTTTTTATCCCTGTTTTATAGATGAGGAAGTAAAAGACTTTTAAGTGGCCTGCCTGTTCAGGCTAGTGAGTGTCCAAGAAGGCATTTTCACCTGGGCCTTCCTGACTCGGGGTCCAACATGGAGATATTCCTACACTCCGTAGTGCCTCAGGCACAGTCTGACATCTCTGCTCTGACATTCTCATCAGCAGACCACGGAGTCAGATTCTGAGGGATACTTCAATATTTATTAAGAGCCAACTGCATGCTCCCAACACTGACAGCTCCTAGGGGAAATGTGAAATTGTGATCAAGCAGAGTCCTTGCCTTCAGCTCCTACCAGTTGCTGTGTGGATTCTACCATCCTGTGTCCCTAGAAAAGCTCATAACCATGATATTCATCATCACAGCGGATGTGACGATTCTGCTTTGGCACCCACATCTCATCAGAGGACTCAGGAGTCCCTTTGCCTCTGAATGGAAGGCTAGGGATGAGCCAAAACCTCCCAGAGCTTCCATGAGAAAAGGACTCAGAAACTCAGCAAACTCTTCGTTACATTCAAAATTCCATTCCGCCATCATCCCATCCTCACTATTTTCCCCTCTGTCTCCTCATTTTCAAACTTGCTGTCAGGTATTGTTTTTCCCCACCAGACAGTAAATTCCTCATAGATCCTCATCCATCCATCCATCCTTCTTTCCTTTTCATTTTTCTTTCTTTCTTTTTTTTTTTGTATGCCCTTAGCATAGTGCCTTGCATGTAGTAAATGCTTAATAAAAGATGGTTGTCTTGTAAATGTTTATTGTTTTCATTGAACTTACATTCCACTGGGGAAGCTGGGTACACACAAAGTTGATTGTTAATACATGACTGGGGCCTAGGAGGAACTCTGAGGTCATTCAAGGTCTGAAAGGGGAAAGGTTATTATTCCCTTGGAAAGAAGAGAGGGAAAGAAGAAAATGATAAGAGACTTCATGGAAGAAAGAACATCTGACTTGAGCTTTAAAGGATAGGTAAGGAATTTAACTGGCAGGGAAATTAGGGAGAGCATCACTGCCACCAGGAACAGGATGATCAAAGGCAGAGGGATGTCAAAGCTCAGCACACACAGGGAGACAGTGAGAATCAGTCCAGGTTGGCTGGGAAACGGAATACTAGCAAGGGAGCGACATATGAAGGCTGAAAATGGCAACATTAGGGAGGCTTTTCATGCCTGACCAAAAAGTAGAATCTTTGTGAACAAAGAGGAGCCACAGAAAGGTTTTAATCAGGAGAATAGCATGATCACCCAGGTGGAGGAGAGATCCTAGTGTTCATTTCTTTCCCAGGTGCACTCCCAACTCCCCCAAAGCTCCATGGGTACCTTTATCTCCACCACATTCCTCCTCTCTACCCCTTTTAGTGTCCTTTTAAGTGTCACCTTCTCCTTTTAAAATGCAAGATCCTTGAGGGCGCCTAGGTGGAGAAGTAGATGGAGTCCTGGACCTAAGTCAGAAAGCCCTGTTCAAATCTTCCTTTAGACATTTACTAGCTGAGTGACTCTGGGCAAGCCACTTCACTCTGTTTGCCTCAGTTTCCACATCTGTAAAATGAGCTGGAGAAGGAAATCACAAACTATCCCATGGTTTTTGCCAAGAAAACCCAAACGGGTTCATGAAGAGTCAGACATGATTGAAAAGATTAAACAACAAATAGGTTAAATTGGGCACCAATTCAACATACTTATTTAAGCAGCTACTATGTGTAAGAAACACATTTAAACTGGAAAGAGCACTGGATTTAGAGTCAGAAGATCTGGATTCCAAATCTGGATCTGCCACTAAATACCTCTAGGATCTTGATGTATGACTTAACTTTTCTAGCTCCAGTTTTCATTACCTAGAAAGTGAGTAGATAGGACCAGAGGAACTCCAAGGTTCTTATCTGCTAGTCCTAACAGTGTGACCCTATGGTTATTATAGCATTATACTTATAATTCTATATATAATTAAGTATTATACTTGTGGGTGGATGGGTAAGCTGGAATATAACACAGAAGATTATATACAACGTGTGCTGAGAAAACTTGAAGTGAGAGAAAATATGATTAGCTGGGGGAGGGAGGAATCAGACAAGAGTACTGAGGTGTTTTGATCCTTAGGATGGAAGAGATGGAACCCAACCTGAGCCTTGAAGGAAGGAGGAAATGCCAGAAGTCAAGGAGACACAGAAGGCCATAGTGCCTGACTCTCATTGAATTGGGGAAATGGTGAAAAGCCTGATTTAGCTCTGCAGTTTATGAAGGGCAGTAATGTGAAATAAGGCTTGAACACATAAGAAACACTAGACAGGATCTTAAATGTTAAACAAACAAGCAAAAAAGTCTATCTCCAACTCAGGGCAACAGGGAGCAGTGAATATTTCTAAGCAAGAGTGACCTGTTCAACCTGTAAGGCCTGAGGAGGTCTGCTTTGGCAGATCACAGGATGGCATGGCAGGTTGGGTGAGCAGAAAGGAGACTAAAAGAATTGTCCAAGCAAGATGTAAGGAGGTCCCTGATCCAAGGCTAAGGGTTGTGTGAGTAAAAAGAAGAGGCTGGATTCTATGGAAGCAGAATCAACACCACTTAGGGAGACAAATTATCTTGGGAGGAAGTAAGGAAGAGGGGAAAAATGTCTTTTTTTTTTTTTTAAACTTCAAGGCTTAATTCCACAAATTTGTAGCATTGAAAGCTTTACTGCAAAGGAGCTGCTTGAGATTTTTTCTGTGACCACAGAAAATTTCAGAAGTCCATGCCTATCAAAAGCAGCTTTCAGCAAGGCTTTCATGTGAAATTATCATGAGTACATCCAGCACTTGAGCGACCCAGATCTCACTGGAGAAAGCCACCCTAGACAGCAAAGCACCTGCAGCCCCCAGTCAGGGAGCCCCAAGCCTTCTGCCTATCCTCTCAAGTTCCTGAGCAAGGAGGCAGGGGCACAGTTGGCGACACATTTCACTGTGTGGGAATATAGCATAATCACACCACATGCACCAACTCGGTGGTTGCATAACACCCTGGGAATGGTATATGTTGCCCAGGGAATTAATTTAAATTACAGTTTTATTCCCTTTAAATGGAGTCTGTTGGTGCAAGGCTGAGGTTGTCTGGTAAATGTGAAATGAAGATTAGAAGCAACCCACTAATTTTTTTATTAAATTTGAAGTGATTTCAGTGAATAAGAGAATACTGGGAGAGACTCTCCATCAGTCTATATTTGCAATCCCCCCCACCCAAAAAATATTACATATATACATATGTCTGTGTGTTTGTATATAAACACATACACACACCCCATATACACAAAATCCCTTCTCATTTTGTCTCAAGGCTCATATTTCAATTAAAACTAAAATTAACCCAGATTTTACACATTTAACTTCCACATGCCTAGTTAAAATAAGTGTTGATATCAATATCACTAAAAACAAAACAAAACAAAACAAAACACCTTAGGTCATTGATTAGGATCAAAAGAACAACCAAAATGTCAACTCTCTCTTCTTTTCTCCATGTGGGTATTTTAAAATCTAAACGAGATATGGGTTCATTCCTTCAGAGCCTTGCCAAAATGAAAAGGGGGGGGGGGAGAAGGACACTGTTGCTCAGCAACGGCTAAAACAATGTTTGGTGGGTGAAGGCGGGTGGCTGGCAACAAAGTTAACCCAGTAAGGACAGAAACTGTTTGTCACCTGCCGCAGAACCCTCTGGCTGCAGCCAGGGCTCAGTTTAAGCCCTTTGGATCCTCACCTGAGCTTCCCAAGCTAATGCTGGGTCACCTGCCAGATCTGTGTCTCCAGGATTGTCCTAATTTGGGAAAGCTTCACTCCAGGCAGCTTCGGGGCTCTCTGAGAAGAGCACGCACCTAAGTCCAGAGGTTTGTTTCCCAGAGTGAATCATTCCTCAGCATTTTATGACAAACTTGCCTAGAATGTCAATCTGCTCCATTTATTGAATCCTTCCTTGTTTAGCTTCCATTAAAGTCTTATTCTGATGACTCATTAGTATATGAGATGGAGAGTGAGTGTTTCAGGGGAAAACACGATGAATTTGGAGTCAGAGACCCTAGGTTTAAATTTCAACTCTGCTACTTACTACTATGGTCTTTTAACACCCCGGAGTCTTAGTTTCCTCTTCTAGAAAGTAGAAGGAGAAAGGAGGACAAAAGTGTTGGACTAGAAGTTACCTAAGATTCTTTCCTGCTCTAGATCTCCCAGTCCTCTGATCTAAATTAACTCACACATATTAAAGGTTTATAGCGTGCTTTTCTGACAGCATCCCTGGGAGATGAGCAATGTGAGTATGAATGGCCCCATTTTAATGATGGGGAGCCAAAAAGTCATGCTAACAGAGCACAAACTCTGGCAAGTCCAAGCTAGAAAGGCTGTAAGTGCAGATCCAACCCAACTCCCCACGCCATCTTTGTGGACACTCTGTCAATGAGAGCCTATGATATTTTGTGGATCTCTGGCAATACACTCAAGACTCCTTGCAGCACCAGTACTAGATATTGCTCTAAAAAGCTCCAAATGGGGAGCATCCTGCCTTATCTCAGCCTCTTAGAATCCCTTGGTTCCTTCAACAATTCCTTGTGCCTCCTAACATGGGAAGTCTTTCCTTCTCCCCTTAGCTGATACACTATCCTTCCTCTTTAAATCACATCCAGCCATTTACAGGGTGAACCTACCCCTGACCCACAGCCAACAGGATGCCAGCTCCTTGTTTGCGGGTCTCCCGTTACACTTTAACTTGATAGCACCAATGCTCTAGAACAGTACACAAAGTAGGTACTTGCTTTTACTTTCAAAGAACCTTCAAATCTATTATGTAACCTTATGCTTCAGCCATCCCTCTGAGGTAGCAGAGACAGGGAGGTACCTTGGTGGGAAATGGAAATCCACAGAAATGAAATACAAGACAACAGTGAAACTGGAGGTCACTTCACTCACTAGACTGCCGTGCTGATATAGCTCTATGTCCATCTATGGCCTTTCTATGTGACAAACGGCCTCTGAACATCTCTAGAAAAGCCTCCTCTTGGTACCAAATAAAATGAGCCACAAGAAGTTCATTAAAGCAGGGTGATGTGCTAGAGAACTGGCTTCGGAAACTGGAAGACCCATGTTCAAGTCCTACTTTTGATCCACCCTGGCATCGGGTCCTTGGGCAAGGGATATGACCTGATAGCGTCCCAGGATCTAAGACTGCACAAAAGAAGAGCCTTTCATTAGCACAGGGAACTTCCTCAGGAAAGGAATGAGAATCACAGGTCCAGTCCAAAAAAGGAGGACAAGGGGCAAATAACAGAGTGAGACATCACCGATTCAGAACGGTCACTATTTCATCATCACCATCTCCCCAGTTAAGCTGAATTCTCATTATTCATCTTCCCTTTTCACCCTCAAATTTTTTCCATCCTCTGTCCACGATTTCCCTCCTCTGCCTCCCACCTTCAAATAGCTTCTCCTCCTAAACCGAGAGGTCCTGGTAGGGTCACAAACACACAGGCAAACATGTTCCTCAGTCACCCTGCCATGCTTACATCTGGCCTCAGTCAAGAATCAGGCCCTAAGGCTCCTGCCCATCTGAGAGGCCCCACAAACAGCACTTTGTTCTAAACCAAAGATCAAGGAGTGGAAAGAGAGCCTTACTTCTGCTCCAATATAATTAAGGAAATTCTACAATGACTATCATGTTCTCAACACAACAGTGTGGGCTTATTCCCAAGCCTCTAGCTGACCTTTCAAACAGACCTGCAGATTACATTTAGAAGGAAAGACTCCTGAAATCAAAAGCCTTCCTGGTTTGAAAATCACTTCTCTTGGGAGGTCACCATTTTACTAGAGAAGGAGAAGAGAAGAGGAAAAATGCCAGAATGTGTTTGCTGCATTCAGTTTCAAGGTGGGTTTACTTTCTCTTTTAAAGACTATTGCCTCAAACCCACTTAGATAAAAAGAAAAAGCCTGTCAAGGATCCTCCTCAACAAAGATTTATACTCAGAAACATAGCCACATCCAAATAAGAATAACAGTAATAGAATTACTAAGATGCCCAATGAAAATATTGGAAAGAAAATGTTATTATGCAAAATTAATTCAGATAATGCAAAAGATTTGACTGAAATGTAACAGATGTGAAGCCAGTGTTGCTTTCCTCCTACAAATGTAATCAGGATGGGAATATATTCTAACAATATAAAATAGCAATTCATTTAAAGATTTCCTTTTGCCCATCACCGGAAAGCAAATGCTCTCTTGGGTATCAATGACCAGTGGCAAAATAAAAGTTTGGGTTCTGTACCTAAATAATGAAAGTTATTTGAGAAGTTCACTACAGTTATGCTCAGTTAACAAGAACACATAAATGTTGGAAGATGCATAAGGGTAAAGGTAAAGGAAGCAAACATTTAAAGTGGGGCCAATAGAGAAACCTCAAAATCTGTAGTTCAGGACACATTTCACACTCATTTCTCTGTAATTCCCAAACCATAGTATGCCATCCTGAGGGAAAGCCCACATAGTACCATCGAGGCTGGATTTCCCCTTCCCCAAGAACAGGTAACAATACTTCTCAAGAGAGAGAAGAGCCTGGAAAGTGAACAATGATGGAGCAAAGCAAAATGACTAAGCAGAACTCTGCTGACTGCTCATATCAAGGCCCCATCATCGCATTCAGATATTCCTCCACTCATTCATTTTCCATATGTCTATGCTGAACTTGGGTGGGCAATGGTGTCACTGGAGAATAGGCTACAAAGAACTGTGATTACAGAACTGTACTGTGCGAACTTAAATTGTAACATCCCAGCCAGAATTCATTAAATGACTATTATGTTAAAGGCATGGCACTAGAGACAGAGGAACCCTGGAGGAGCCTCCCCATTCTACTGGAAGGATGCACAGTGGAGAATGATGGAAGACAAGAAGAGATGCAAATCTCAAAGATGAAATCCAAATTACACGAGAAAAGGTGAGGAGGCAAAGAATAATTTTAGCCAAGAAACTATGAGAAGACTTCCTGGAAGAATAGCTCCCCCCACTCCCATCTGGGACATACTGATGGTCTGAGGCAATGAAAAAACCTCTTCCCAGTCTCTGGGCACATAAGGTCTGAAGACCAGACTGTAGTTCCCTTTATTGGGAATGCAGAATGCAAAAATAGGAACAAAAAGAAATAAGGCTGAAGAAGCCAACTGGAATTGCATCACAAATGCCTCTCCATGTCAGATGAAGAAATTCATACCTTATCCAAGGGGTAATCAGGAGCAACTGAATGTTTTTCAAAGAGTGACTTGGTCGGTCTTGTGCCTTTAGGAAGATTATTTTGGCAGCTATGGGGACAGCAGATCAGAAAGGAGAGATTATGTCAGCAGGAAAGCCAATTATAAGGCTTTTACAATAGCCCGCGAGAAAGGAGACAATGACAGCTTGATCAGCTATTAGAGAGGAATAGAAGATCTGGGCTTTAGAGCAGAAGATGAACTATGGAAGCCTTTGATCTAAGTTCACCCTTTCACAGGCAATGCCGGTTGAATAACTTTCCCCAAATCCCACAACTAATAAGAAAGTGAGGCAGGACCTGAAGTAACATCTTTCTGACTCCAAGTCTACTGCTCTATCAACTATGCCATTGTGCCCCCACAAAACTGGTCAGGATGTATAGCTATGTGAAGAGAGAGAAGGAGACAGATTCAAGAGATGTTCTGGGGCAGAATCCAAAGGGCTTTACAAAGGATTAGATGTGGAAGTGATGGAAAGAGAGGAGTCCAAGAGAACTTTGAGGTTTCAAACCCTAAGGGATTAGAAGGACACTGATATCATCAAAAGACATTTAAAAAGTGGGTTTGGGTTATGTGGTGGGAGAGGCAGGGATGAAGAGCTGAGTTTTGGACACGCTGAGTCTGAAGAGCCCGTGGGTCCTCCAGGAGTGAGTGGAGACAAGGGACTGGACTGATTCTTTGTGAAGTCACTGGTCCAGTTTGTCTGCCAAAAATGCAGGGAAGACTTTTAACTTAGTCTTTCTCAGAAAGACTCATCCCTAAGAAAATTAATTCTGCCTCAGCACGAATGGTGCTCTGAGAATGCTTTGGAAATGGCTAACACTTGTGCGTGGCCTTCCCAAAGAGCCTGCATGCCCCAGCTCCCAAAGGAAAGCTGCTTTAGGCTCATCGCCCCTGTGCAGGATCCAAGTCTGCAGACAGGTTTTAAGTAGTAAGTGACCTACATTTGCAGAGGTTTATTAAGCAGAGCTCATTGGAAACCAGATTTTTCCACAAACCTAAATCAGCTTACTTTAGAACAAGAACAATTCCCAGAGAAATGCAAACCGTAAATCACAGCCCTGCCATGTGACCCCAGCATGGGTGGGCCCTACAGAACACACCATTCAGTTTTCTCCTCATGTAAGACCACAGTCCATCATAGAAAGATTTCTCCTAAGCCAAAGCTACCTCTACGGTGAGAACACTGGTACAATGGAGCTACTTGGGGGACTTCCTCTGTACTAAAGTACTGACATGCTCTTCCTCTCCCCCACCACCTTTACCATTCCAAAATCGAGGGAGGATAAAATCAATTCATGTCACCTGGCAACTGTTAAATTGGGAAGACTGAGGTCTGAAGACCTACTGCTAGCTATTGAGTCAAAGATCCAGAACTTGAATCCAGAGCCCAACTCCAAATCCAGTGCTGGACTACCCTAGGTATTTAATGTCATAATGCCCCCAATCCTTGATCTCCCAATGAGGATTGAAAGCCCTCAAGGCTCCCAGTTCCAGTTAAGAATGGTTTAGCTGACCCACCCTGGTATAAATTCCTTTTAGACAATTAGATGGTTAAGCATCTCATCATCCTCATCAGGCTGTGCGCATCCCCAGACTCAAACTCTTTCTACCATAGCCCATTGCTTCTTTACTTATTTAATGACTCAAGATTCCAAAATTCTCATGCTGGCTCCTTCTGTCCTTAGGATTCCCAGCTCCAGCTGCAGCAGATCAAGCTTTTAATATGGCAAGATGTCTCCCTAGACAATTCCTTCAGAGATCTGTGCAGGAATCGGGGCCCCCTTATTGGGAGTCTCATGGAGCTAGGGGTGGTACTACAGTATGCATGATGAACAGTGCATTTAAGAAGAGCTATATTGTGTTCACTTAGCCATATCTTGGGTTTCTTATCTTAAGTTTCTATTACGTTAAAAATAAAAATACAGAGAGCTGTGATTAAAAATAGCAAAGGAGAAGAGCCCTATAGCTACTTCACCAATTCCAGAATCTACAAGAGAAGGAACGAAACTGGTATCCAGCCTCAGATGAAAATCCTTTCCTGGGTGCTATGCCAATTGGCTGACTTGGCTTGTCTCCAAACTGACTATATATACTATTTTCTCCTCCACATTCCTCAGCTTTTGCCTAAAAGTCAAAAAAGTCCTAATTCACCAGTCAGTACTACTAAATAATGGAATATACGATGCAAATACAAATCTTTTCCAGTCTTTGAACAGAAATTGGAAATGACAAAATTCCTGGGGCCATAACAAACAATAAGATACAGAATACTTTTCATTAGAGTTACATCCTTATGTATTTTAAAAGGTCACTCTGAAGAATTACAAAAATTTCCAAGGAAAGTTCCAAAATGAAGAGAAAAAAAATAATTCCCCAACAATACAAGTCATGGAGTTTCCCTGCTCTCTCCAATTTAACTCAAAACACCAAATTACAGAAATTAACACTATCAAAGAGCTTTCTTTCTCAGGTTTAGAAGACCGTATTTCCAAAAAAAGAGCAAACAGCACTGAGATAAATGTTCCACATGATCAAGTTCATAAATCCTACTCCTTTAAAGAAATAAATGCAGTCAAACAAAGCTTGAAACCTAATTAGCACTTAGTAAAATTTATTTAGTAGTTTGATTCAGATAGTCCAGGCCTTCATAAAAGCAATCCACTTATTTTGACTTGCCAGATGTTACTTTTTGTTTGGAGAGAGATTATTTTTGCAAGGCTACCACGACATTTCAATTTGACATCACAGTTTTAAAATGAGATAATAGACAAACACCAAGAAAAGAATAAATACTTTAAAAAATACTGGTGTTTTAGCTTCCATCATTTTTCAAAGTATACTTGATATCCCCATGACAGAAGCATCAGCTCTTTGTCTCTCTTACCTCGGAATTTCTTGGGTGGATTGTTCAGATCTCCTGCTTCCGGCTGTACAACACATCGGTCATCCACCAGACTAAAAAAAAGGGAAAAAGCATCAATTAAACTTGGAGGAAGGGCTTGGAAAAAGGAATCTGATAGTCCTATTTTTTTTTTCCCAGCAGTACTCACATTTATTCTTTCCTTGTTGGCTAGGTTTTATTACATCAAATTTTGATATATGTGAAATATCAATGTTTTCTCCTCTTTTCAATTTATTTTTAAATTTTCTTTTAAGTTTAATAATATCTTATTTTTCCAAATACAAGTAAAGGTAATTTTCAACATTCATTTTTGTAAGATTTTCTGTTCCAAATTTTTCTCTCTCCTTCTCTTACTTCCCCTTTCCCAAGTCAGCAAGCAATCTGACATAGGTTAAATATATGCAATCACAAGCCCTTCTTAATCCAGAGAATATGGATAAAATGCATCAATCACCAGGAAGTAGTACATGACTGTCTCTATGAACCAAACAATGCAGGAGTCCAGAGCTCAGCCCTTAGGAAAAAATGTTGGAAGATCACAATCCTCAGAGACTTCCTTCTATTAATCACAAACATAATGAGTTCTCCCCTAGCTGATCACCATAGAGGCACTGTGATATACCCAGAGGTCACTTCTGAGCATATGCTGGCCAAAAATTGAAACATTGCATAAATAATGATTAGTGGACATTTACGTGTGCTATGGGGAGTTTCAGTAAGGACAGTACCTTCAACAAACCCATTGTAGTTAAAAAAAAAAAAAAAAAAAAGATCTTCAATTGTGCAAACAAATGAGAATAATAGGGACAGCTATATAGTACAAGGGATAGGCCCTGAAGTCAGGAGAACTTGAGTTCAAAAGCAGCTTCAGACACTTAGCACTTCCCTAGCTGTGTGACTCTGGGCAAGACACAACTCCAATTGCCTCACCAAGAGAGAGAGACAGACAGAGAGACAGAGACACAGAAACAGAGAGACAGAGAGGGAAAAAGAGAGAGAGACAGACAGACAGACAGAGACAGAGAGAGACAGAGAGACACACACAGAGACAGACAGAAACAGAGACAGACAGACAAAGAGACAGAGACAGACAGAGAGACAGAGACAGAGAGAGAGAAAATAATAGAATGACAATTAAAAGTAATTGTAGAGATCCTCATCTCGGAGAGGGTCAGGGAAACTCATTTTTTAAAAAAATACTTTGTTAATTACATTTAAAAATAATTTATTTTCTTTATAATGCTATGTATTTTATTTTATGCATTCGAAAACATAATAATATAAATTAAAACAACTCTGAGGAACAAAGAAGAAGATAAGAAGGTAAAGGAAAGAAGGAGAGAGAGGCTCTTTCTTCAGGTAGCAATACTCCCAGGAAAGTTCACCTCTCATTAGCCTTGCCAAACATTTACATGGTCATACTGGATGGGAATGAATAGAAGCCTGGGAGGCTTTGCTGACACCCTGCTCTGCATTTAACTTCTCTGAATTTCAGGAGTAACTTTCTCATAACTGTCGTGTTCAAATGAGTTAACAATAAGCAAAGTGCTTTGTAAACCCTGAAGCACTAGATATATAAAGGTAAGCTGTTATTCTCTAGATGGTGGAATAGACAGAGTACTGAACCTGATGTCAAGAAGTTCAAATCTGGCCTCCAATACTTACTAGTTGTATGACCATGGGCAAGCCATTCAATCGGTTTACCCCTGTTTACTCATCTCTAAAATAGGAGTCAGGAGTCCCTTGCAAATTGTTATAAGGATCAAATGAGATGGTATCTGCAAAATGCTTAACAGAGTGCCTGGCACATAGTAAGTGCTTAGGAAATTTAATTTTGCTTACAGATCTCCAACTAATTTTTCAGTTTAAAACCACTATCCCACTACCACACGGTACAATGGAAAGAGCTTAATTGTGGAGGGGGTTGGGAGGAAGGACCTGTGTTTACATCTCTCCTTTTAAAACCTAGGTTTTGGGCAAATCCCTCTAGCACTTTGCCCTCATCTGCAGAACAAGATGCTGGATCAGATGGCCCTGAGGGCTTCCTGCAGTTCTAGGTCTATGGACAGTCATCTAAATGCAATATATGTGACATAAAGTAGTTTGTATCAGACTCTGACCCTGGGCATAGTGCTCAGACTATCTCTTTGCTCATTCCAATGGCTACTCACCATCCAGTACTTGTGAGCTAAACTACTGAGCTACAAGAACGCTTAGGAAAGTCTAAGTACAGTCCAGAGGAAGGAATAGCAGTGGGCATTTTTAACAATGTTTTCTTCAATAATAATAATAGTGAAGGGTCAATGCTGAAAGCCAAAGTAAATCTTCTTCCTTAGACACCCATTCCTAAAGAGCCATAGGCTGATAATTTCATGTCTAGGACAAACACCTGGATGTTTAAATAATATTCAGGAAATTAGACTTTCAGAAATGAATGAAAGGAAGCCCCAAATGGTCCCTAGATTGGGGTCTTAGCAGAGCTGGCAGTTATTCTCTCTCAAATGCTTTCAAGGAAGCTGTTGTCCTGGAAAGCAACAGCCCTGGCTCAAGCCATGGCACGTACAGAAACTAAGGGCAGTCCTTGATTATCTAGGAATATTGGCTGTTTGGTCACTTGTTTCTCATATCTAGGTGATCTACAGTTTCTCTAATCTGTCACCTCCCTTTGGGACATATAGAGGGCTCGGGAACATGAGGGAAAGGAGAACTGGGGACAAGGTGAAACTCTTAATATCATAAAACCACAACTGGGAATGATAAGGAAGTGGCCACTATGAAGGCGCAGGAATTCCTGGACATCTTTAAAGACATGCAGTTTTGTCACAGTTAAGAGAAAAGTGCAACAAAGAGGTCCAAATTAAGTCCCTCCTAATTAGCAGCCAGGGCTTCTGTTCCTATTGTTACCACCATGTGTTATTGGTATATAATTAATAGCTTCTGAAGTGTCTGAAAACAGCCTATTCTGCTAAATAGGTAACTGTTCCCCTTGGAATCTTTTTTCATTATTGGCTTTGCAAGTTTTCCCCACAGACAGAAAACTTCAGCTACCACATTACAGTTCAAATTATAATCCTCTTCGTCTAAACTACAGAATCTCAAAGATGGAAATAACCTCAAAGGTCATCTGAAATGACCAGAGAGCACCTGAGTACATATTGAAATATCAGTGAAAAATGGTCACTCCACCTTCACTTGAAGACCAATCCTTCAAATGCCCAAATATAATTATAATTATCCATCTCCAAGTCTGCTAAGGATACCACATATAGCATCTCTAGTCACCTTCTTCTGGACAGGTTTGACGCTTTCTAAAATGAACCATTCAGGAGTGAGATACAAAAGTGGTCTTACCAGAGAAAAATGATGTTATCAGCTCCCTTTTCTGGACCTTATCCCTCTTCATGGAGTCAAAGGTAACATGAGTTTTTTGGGAGTTGGGAAATGATATGTCACATTATGGCTTCACTGAGTCATAAAGATTCCAGATCTTTTTCAGATGAACTGCTGTCTAGCTATACCTTCTCATCTCCTGAACTTGTAAGGTTTTACTCTTTATGAATACAGGTTTTAGTGTATTTCAGAAAAGCTTTCTGAGGCAAAGATTTTTTTTAAATGACAAAAATTTTAGTGGGGGAAAGAAAAAGAGGAAAAAAAGAAAATAGCTACTGATGTCAACTATCCCACCCTTTATACCATAATATTTATTATACCAGGTTAAAAAAATGATCACAATCACGCAAAATCCTTTCATAGAACTTTAAAACAGGTTACTGAAATGAAGTTTTTTTTTTAAAAGCCTGCCACATAAGACATTAGCTGCTCTTACCCCAAAGTGCTGATAAATCCATTTGTCGATCCTTCTGCATACAGAGAACAAATGTCTCCAATATGCAGAAAACTAGACATCTTGTCAGACATCTTTTACTTGAGGATCCTAGAAAAAGAAAAAAATATTTAATGGTTAGAAAGTTAGGAATTGAGAGAAAATGTCACTGGAAGGCATTTGGTGCCTTGATTTTTCCAAAATGGCTAATTTCTAAGTCTCAATCAACTGTTGATAGGCAAGGAGTTTATTAAGGAGTTAAGAGAAACACATGCAGCAAATACAGTTTCTAAAATTAAATTCAATTTCAGGACTCTCCAACAGTGATCTGCTTCTTCCTTGATAAAAGTCACACCTGAAGCAAGCAATTTGAGACTTCTCAGCAATCTATAGTAGATATAAATAAAGAGCCTACAAGGAACTCAGCTAAGACTTAGGGGTGATTAAGGAGTCAGAGCACTGACTTATGAAATATAATAACATATTCATTTCACCTCAAGGAATATTCAGAGAGAAGGGAAAGTCTTGAAGAAAAAATCATATACTACATTTCAAAGATACATAGTCCCAGATATGGAATAAAGTGGATGAAGTTAAAAGAGAGACAAAATTTCTCTTGAAAGCTCTTCCTGCATATTCTTGAAGTCTTGGGAAGTGCCCAGGGATTTGGCAGAGAACTGGGTTCAAATTCTGAAGATTATTAGCTGAATTATTATGGGCAAAACACCCTCCTCTAAACCCTAGTTTTCATATCTGTAAAATAATTAGAGTTGATGGCTTCCTTCAAGACTCAGCTCAAATACTGCCTTCTCCCAGCTAGCAGCTTCCCTCTTACATTATTTTGACTATGGACTCTGCACACTGCATGTTTTCTGTTTATACCTTCAATATTCACATTTATGGACATATTGTTTCCCTCATCAGAATAGAACCTCCTCAGGGACTGGTATGGTTTTGCTTTTGCTTTTTGGCCCCAGTGCTTAGTACAATATTTAGAACACAGTAAATAATCTCTACGTGCTTACTTTTTGACTGACTAAATGGCTTTGGATTTCTCTTTCAGCTCTAAGACACACAGCCCTCCCTTGCTTAAATCAAGTCCATCTGCATGTCAGGGCATCATCTCCTCAATGTCATGGTCCTCTTTGAGAACAAGGTTAAAAAACAGCCTTTGTAAGTAGGAATGGGAGCTGCCCCACTGGGGACCCAACTAGAACCAGCCAGTTTGACAACATAATTCCATTTCTTTTTTTTTCCCCCTTTCCTTCCCTCAGTCCACAAAGGGTATATTATACCTTACCTATTGGTGCTCTGCCCAAAGAAATATAAATTTTGATCACAGAAACATCACAAGATATCTTAGTCCTAGCTAAGGACTAGGACCAAGCTAACCCCAAATCACTCAGATTCTCATTGATTAGCCAACAACAGATCCAAGGGTTTGGTTCAAAATGACTGTAAATAGCGATTGGTTCTGTTTTTTTGGTCAGAAACCCTGAGGATCTTCCCCTCCCTGGATATTAAGGATTAGGCATTGCTTCAGTCAAACTGAGTCCTGAGAAAGACCTTAGCTTTTTAAGCTTTTTTAAAGGCCTTTTTAAGGCAAAAGTTTCCCACTACATCAGGGCCATCTCCAGTCATCCTGATCTATATCTGGCCAATAAACCCAGATGGTTTTGGAGGGGAAAGTGAGGCAGGTGACCTTGTACAGCCCTTCCTCACTTAAATCCAATTCATCTGCATGTCATGGTGATGTCATGTTCCTCTTCAAGAATGAAGGACAAACAACAGCTCTAAGATTCTATGATCAGGACTTCAATGAACAAGCAAGTCAAAGCTGTAGGTTTCCTCTACCTCTATCATCCCCATTTAATCACGTGAAAATACTTTGCTCCCCAAGGACCCTACACATATATAGATATATACACAAACCCCAAAGAGAAATATAAACAGAAATACTGGCATGAGTCATCATAACAGCTTTCATCAGAAGGGTAAATATTTAGAAGTGGCAGTTATGTTATAAGGGCCATATTGATGATGTTTTTAAAAACAGAATTGTGTGTAGGAAGCCAGCACATAAGCAGGTGAGGCTTATAACCAATCATCAAATATTACCCAAGGTGTTCAGGATGATTAAGGACTTCTCTCTCATATTCCTTGCTCTAGTTCCTGACTTCAAATTCATTTTTCTGTCTATTTATTAGCACCTTCTGGAAACCAGAAATAATTTAAGTACACAAAATTTGTAAAAGGCCAAGATGGCTGAAATAGAGTATAAAAATATTTTCACTCTTAAATGGCTTCCTAGATGTCAAGTTTTCTTCTAAGAGGAATTACTTCACTTTCTGTAACCAAAAAGAGGCCAGCTTCTCATACTTCTAGAAAAAATGTTAAAAATAAATTATGGAAGAATTCCTACTCTTGTGATGGGGGAAAAAAACTATTATTTCAAAAATCCAATCCTGCCACTGCAAGAAGGATAAACAGCATTTCATCAAGCATGAATTTGTTTACAGAGAGAGGGAACAACAATGAATACATAACAAGGGTTTAAACAATAGTCAGTTTATGGACACTTGGGAAATGAGAATAGATATACAAGTAATGGACAGAAAGAACAATCCAACAAGCATTTGTCCTCTTCAGTATCATGTATTTTTATCCTTTGTAATCTTAACTGTATTTTTATGAGTTAAAGGTAAGCCAATTGGTTTAAGCAACATTATATTTCCCCTTTCTGATAATGTATTCCAAATAAAGTCACTTGATAGTCATTGCTTATCTTAGTATGAACTTGGGTTTATTTTAGAAGGTTTAGGGCTCATTCACTGATAATCAGTATACTTTTAAGTCCAATAATCAGATGAAAATTTCTGAGGAAAAACAAAATTGCTTTTACATATTTCAAACCTCATAAAAGGCCATCAAGAGTTGTTGAATGTGAAATCAGAGCCCATAAAACCACAGACTTGGAGGAAATCTCAAGGCCACATAGAAAAAACCAGGAGCTAAATCAGATCCCCTATTTCAGCTTCTGTTGTAAGACCTCCAATGGAAGGGATAGAGAAAAGGGTGTTCTGCTCCCTCCCAAGGAAAGAGCTCCAATTATTAGGAAATAATTCCTTACACTCAAACAACATATGCTTCTTCTCAGCTTCCATCCATTGCTCTTAACACTGCCTCTGGAGACCCAAGAAGATGGGGGCTTTTCTCTGAGAAAAGCCACCTGTCAGTGTAGACCCCAATTTAAAAACTGACTATTGGACCTCTATGTCTCTCCTTCCCCTCCAAGAAGCTCATGAAAATGTCTGTCCAGCCCTTAGGGAGAATGAGCTGGGAGAGAGTCAGGTTATTTACTTCCCTCCAAAACTGCCACCATTACCAGGTAAGCAGAGCCAAAATCCTGCAATTTTTTGCAGAAGGAGAAATGAACTTAGAAAGATGTGTTTCTGAACAATCTGGTTGTGACACGTGGAGCTGCTCTGCTGGACAAACTATCCTACACCATCCTTCCCAAATATTCCTTGGAGCCTGTGATATTTGTTTTGTTTGTGGGTGAAAGTTGTCATCAAAAAGTTTCTCAGTTACAAATTGCTACTGCTATCCATTTAAGTGTAAATAATAAATGTCATTTATGTTCCTTTTTTTTTTTTCATTTTTCCTAAAACTAGAGAGACTGGTCCACCCACTACAGTTTGTGATGGGTGGGTAGTCAGCTAGGAAATTTGCCAGGGGCCACAGTTTAAAAAAAAAAGACACCTACACAAAACAGTTATGTTTTTTTTTTTTTAATTCCACTTTTCCCAGGGGTCTCTAGTAACAATTACACTAACAAAGGATTACGTTAAAGGCTTCCTGGTAATCCTGGAAGCTTCCAATGGCTTCCCCATTAATTAAGCATTAGTGACCTGGAGAATGCCTTATTCCATCATTCCCTTGGAAGGAAACAAAGCTCTGTAAAGTCAACAAATAGGGAGGGCATCTAGGGCAAGGAGGGGTGGGGGAGGAGGAAAGTTCAGGAGTGATGGGCCTAGCAGACTGCTCATCTGGAAAGTTTCCTGTTGTTAAGAGGGCTTGGGAGAGCCTGCTTTTTTATCTGATCTTGTACCATTTGTGCCTGCAGACGACTTCCGGCCAGTCTCACACTATGCTCCTGTTGCAATCCACTCTCCGAAGAGAAACACTAGGGGACCCCCAAGAGGAAAGCCAGATGTGCTAACCTTCTGAGGCTGCAGTTACCACAAATTTATTGTCACTCTCTGGGCTTTCAAATCCACCTGGGATAGCTGGACACTCAAGGGCTCCAGCAGCTTCAAGGCAATAGGGGAAAGTCATCTTTTCAAAATTTTCACTTTGAAATTTTCACTTTTTCACAAGATGAAATAGGCTTGTGAGAGATTACAGTGCTTCAGAATTGATATTCACTAAGGCAAGAAGCTCAATGATTAAAAGCTAGTTGAATGTCACAGCAAGTAAACCAAGGAATGAACCAACAAAATAGCCGTCTTCCTCACAAAGAGATAGGTTAATTTAAAACTCAGGAAGATCCAAACTCTCAAATGCATTTGCAATCTCATCAATCTGGAAAGCTCTAACCAATGACACAGATTGTAACTCATCCTTGTGTGTTTTTCCCATATCTTCCCACAATGGATCCACCCAACAAAACAACGATCCTTCTAAAGCTCAACACTGTGAGGGCACTGATGAAACACTCTACTCTGGGTCTCCACCTTGCATCCCTCCCTTTTGCCACCTGAACAACCCATCTTATCTTTCTGGGGTACAATTAATTCCCAAATGATATCTTTGCTACTGTCTGTTAATCAGAGTTCCTTATTGCAGTTGGCTCACACTCATGGTTTTCTGGTGATGTTCATCTCCAATTCAAAGGCTGTGGTGTCCCAGGTCTCACTGACGTATAGCAATACTTGTAAAATGTCTGCATTGAAAAGATGAGCCTGGCCTGGAGAGACTCACATGAAGTGGTATGCTAAGTGAAGAACCAAGAGAACACTGTACACAGCAACAAGATTATGCGATGATCAACTCTGATGGACGTGGCTTTTTCAACACTTAGGTGATTCAGGCCAGTTCCAATGGTCTGGTGATGGAGAGAGCCATCTGCACCCAGAAAAAGCACTGGGGATGACTTAATGTGGATCACAACATAGTATTTTGTCTTTTTTTGTTGTTTTCTTGCTTTTTGTTTTCTCATTTTTTTCCTTTTTGATCTGATTTTTCTTGTGTAGCATGATAATTGTTGGAAATATGTGTAGAACTGCACATGTTTAACATACATTGGATTATTTGCCATCTAAGGGAGGAGGTGGGGGAAGAGAGGGAAAAATTTTTGGAACACAAGGTTTTGCAAGGGTGAATAATGAAAATTATCTATGCATTTGCTTTTAAAATGAAAAACTTTAATAAAAAAAATGGGCCTGGGTAGCTAGATGGTACAGTGGCCAGAGCACAGGCCCCAGAGTCAGGAGAACCTGAATTCAAGTCCTCCTTCAGCCATTTATCATTACTAGCTGTGTGACCCTAAGCAAGTCACTTAACCCCAATTGCTTTACAATAAAATAATAAAACAAAAAAAGAAAAGATGGGCCTTTATTGTTGTGAAAAGTTTAGAGTCAGTAAGGGAGTTTTGTAATCTCTTAAAATCAATTTAATTTACTCTCCTATTCCTTTTCAGCTCTAGGTCCAACTTACAACTGATCAATATTGCCTGTTCCAGATATATAAATTCTGTTGGAAAGCTTTGCAGGGTCCTCATTCAAATAAATGTTGAATCTGGACAATAAACCATTCTATTCAGTTGGTCTAGAACAGAATATAGATGAAAAAAAATCTTCTGAGTAATTACAGAGCTTTTCTACGAGGCTCTACAATATCTTAGAATTTGATTCAATCAATATAATGTCATTTGCAAAGAGATGAACATCTGGAATTCTTCTCCATCCTTCCCAAGCTGAACCTCATGCCTGATTTCCTCCATGACAGTGGTGAATAGTTTTGGAGAATGTGTACCTTCCTGTTTTATGCCTTACCTAATGTTTAGGTCACAGATGATGTGATATCTTCCAAGGGATCTTGAATTATCTTGATGTACAGTTGGGAGTTAATTTGTGATAATGGAACCTTATCAGGCAACTTTTGTTCTACACAGTAGAATTCTCACTCTTTAATCAACAAGTAATGAGACAAAGGGCTCTAAAGCTTCTATACTTTTCAGCCAATTTTGAAATACTAAATTCGTAGTCAACTATTGAATATCATTGCAAAAGTCTGTTTGGCCCTTCTAACACTCTCATCAAAATGCCCTCAATTTTTGCACAGAAATGACCATCATAATGATTTTGTAAAAATGAAATATAGGTGTTAGAGGTCAACAGTCATTTATTTTCTTGGTCTCTTGTTTTTCTTATCAATAAGGCCCAACGTATTTTCTCCCCATATATTCAATATATTAGCTTCCTTTAGATATCTTATAAATTGATTGCATAATTGCCCCAACAATTGTGTTCCTCTAGTGGTGATCTCCTTTATATAAGTTTGATCCAGGTCAGATGCTTTCCCCATCTTTGTTTTCTGCAGTACCATTTCTTCTTCTACTAACTGTGGTGGTTTGATCTAAGAGCGGTGGTTTGATGAAGAAAATGATTTATTGTAATGGTGTTTGGGATTCTTTTTCTTATTTTTCTTCTGTTTGTAGGCTTCTTTCCATTTTCATCTATGAATGTCCTTGGGATACCTTGAATATCTTGCCAATCTTTATTTGGACAGGTTTTTCCCTCTACTCATCGCTCTACTTTATGAGACAATACTGCTCATAGCCTTCCATCATCCTTTTCCTCAACCATTTATATCCTAACATGGTACTGTCTTTGGCAGTTATCTTTCTGCATTTAGTGAATAAATCAAATGTTTGTGGACTAAGGAGCTTTCTGGACTTCTGTGACCTCCCTGTTGTTGCAAATAATTTACATTAGTCTGACCTTTGAATTAAATTATTATAGTCAATTCAATGTTTATTATCCTTGTCACAGTGAATTTATAATCTGTTTAACAAATTCAGAATTTAATCTTAATAATTACATAACAATATAAGTTTTTCATCTTTTTATTATAAATGCTGATCTTTGCTTTAGGAGTCAGTTGTCTGATGTGAAAAAAATAGCAGGCACAGGGATATTCACATGTTACATGTTGATAAGTCTTTTCTTGTTTATTAAAATGTGATTACTTTCATTTAAAAAAAATGTTATTCGATGCTGGCCAGGTCTGGCACCTACTAATTCTTTTCTTAGAACAAAACATTCACAATATGGAAGATAAGACATCTAATAATATTGATGTATTAAGAAGATTAGTTGAATAGTAAAAAGGCAAGTGGACAAGTCTTTGGTTTTTCTCATTTTTTTTCCTCCTGTACCATATTTTCTCATATTTTTTCCCCATTCTTCTTTCTTCCCACCTTTGTACTGAAGTCCCCACACGGCAGAGTAAATTTTTTTTTTGGCCATGCACAAAATCTGGTGAGTGGATTGAAAAATCAGAAAATTTTCTGACACGAAACAGACCAAGTTAAACTTTCCAGCAGCCATATCATATACTGAGCTTATGAATCACTCAAACATCTAGTTCTTTTTCATATAAACTGTCATGCTGTTAACTTTTGCACTGTACCTATTGATTAACAAAAGAGTCTACTCTTGAGATATCTGGTCAGAATCTAAATGTTTATAGAGTCAGTTGGTATAATGCCTGGCCTGGGACCCAAGCTACACAAGATGCTTGGGATCAGCGGGGAAGACGGTACCCACTGGCAGCCATCTGCCACCTCCATCATTCCCCAATTATAAACTCAGTCCTAACCTTCTCTGCCCTCCCTTTGGACTGGGACCTCTAATTTCCCATTTATCTTAGCTCTCCCTCATATTTCTTTCATCTTCTGGTACTCACTGATGGTTTTTTCCTGACAATATCTTAGATCTTGGCACCTTCTCCAAAGCTATATGCTCCTTATTCCTTAACCTCTGACAAGAAGAGCTGGGAAGAAGACTTGGCTTATTTCTTGCTTGACACTACCATAAAATTGGTATAGTTCTTTGCCAGACTTCCCTTTGTCCATATCGCATTCTTCTTTCTATCACACTTTTGGGGGTCAAATACTCTCTCCAGATCCCTTGAATATTAGACTACATGTTAACTATGGGCAAGTACTGCACTCTTTTTCATCTTTGTATCTCTATCCCCAACAATTAGCATTATACCTTGTATAAATAGGTTATTAATAAATGTTTACTAAGTTGGATATCGATATAGAAGATGGAAAATTACAATGAAAGCTTACTTATACATCCCAATGTTTTTCTAAGCAAAATAATGGTAGGAATGAATTTATTCCTCACTCCTATCATTGGAAAGTTCACCAATTACAAACCCAGCAGTGTGGGCTAAAGAATGTAAATAAAAACGTACATTTTTGAAAATTAAAAATTACCTTCAATCCAGCTAGTCTACTTTGGGTGCCCTTCAAAATTATGAATCTATAGCTAAATACTCAAAAGCTTATACACTTAACTTGGAGAGCTCTCTCTACACAATTTCCTGTCTCCTTCATTCATGCTGCCATAGCTAGAATAGCCAAATAGGATAAATAAAGGAAAATCCTCAATAATAAAGGTCTGAGGAATGAGAAAAGGTTGGCATTCTAACAAGAGATCATATTTAAGGTCCTTTCAGTCTAGGGTACCCAAACACAAAACCCAAGACAGGTAAACTCAAATTCAGCACTCATAGTATTACAGAATTGGCAGGAATTTGAGAGGCCATTTAGTACATTTATATCTGGAAAATAATCCTCATTAAATATGTGAAACCAATGTTCATCTGACTTTTTTTTTGAAGACTTTCAGATAAAAGGAACACTTTTGTGTTCAACTCTCCATGACCCCATTTGGGTTTTTTTTGGTAGAGATACTGGAATGGTTTGCTATTTACTTCTCCATCCATTTTACAGATGAAAACACTGAGGAAAACAGGGTTAAGTGACTTGCCCACAGGCTGGATTTGAACTCATGAAGATGAGTTTTCTTGACTCCATTCTGGTGTAGTATCTACCTCCTACATCACCTAGCTGCCCCATTTCATCCCCAAACACATCACTCCGCTTTGTTGAACAGCTTTGTTGAGTTTTTCCTTATCTTTACAACTTTATTCATTACTCTATTCTTGCTGTACAGGACCCTATCGGTTGGAGTTTTCTTCCACCTGGTAGCCTTTAAAGTCTTTGAAAAGAGCTACTGGATTACCTGAGCCCTCTCTTTTCCAGGATAAACATTCCCAAGTTCCTTGAATTGATCCACCCTCAGATGGAATGGATTCAAGGGCCTTCACCTTTCTGGCTGCCCTCCTCTAGACACTCTGAAGTACATTAATCTGTTTTCTAAACTGTGGGGCCCAAACATGAACATAATAATCCAGAGAGAGTCTAAAGGCCAGGGTAATATCACTTCCTTATTTTCTCTGCAGCTTAAGATCAAATTGATTTTTTGGCTACTCTATAGAACACTTTATCCATGAGAATGAAATCCAATAACAATCCCAGATCTTTTTCACAGAAACTACTGTTCTATGACTTCTGCCTTGTACCTGAAAGGTTAAGTTTTTGAACTCAAGTAAAAGAATTTATATTTGTGCCTACTGAAATTGACCTTATTCACCAGATGGCAAAGACTTTGGTGGCCTCCCTAAGGCCAAAAGCTTTGATCTCAAGATCACAGAAACTCTCATTTAACATAGCTAGGAGAGAGAACCCTGGGACAACATCAATAATGGCCTCTAGGGAGAGTTCAATCTATTTGATGGTTTCTGACTTTGTTGCCCACTTTGGGGTGTCAAACTGGAGGTAGAGGGGCAAGAGTGAGACACAAATGGATGTGTGCCCAACAGAATGAGGTGAATCGGGGCCGACATCAGTGTTTGGCAGTAGGCATTGGAGGGACTGGGGGGAAAAAAATCCCAGTGAGCAATTCTGGTCTTTCACCTCCCACTGCAAACAACTACATTTTTACTTAAATGTTCATTTGAGTGTTCATGTTATTTGACAATGTCAACACAAATTGTTTGGCAAATTGTTCTCTATTTTCATCACATATGACACGACCTGCCATCTCCATGCCTTCACACTAGCCTTCCTCCTGGAATCCTCTCTTCCCCTTGATCTCATAGAATCCATCTTTTCCTTTAAGATTTACTCCAACCATCACCTTCTACATGAAGCCTCTTCCTGATCCTCCCAAGTGACTGTGACTGACTTCCCTAACTATAATGCACTTAATTACCTTGTATTTAATCTAAATGTGTGAGTGTGCTTATATATCTATATATTTATATAATATATGTATATATAAAATGTGTATGTATGTATATATATACTTATATATTTCTATATACAGATGTATATTTTTATGCACACACATGTATGTATATGCATTTTGTCTCCCAGAATCAGGATTGTTCCATTCTTTGTCTCTATATCCCAGCATCTGGCGCACTGCCTGATATGTAGTCAGTATTTAATAAATACTTGTTGACTGATAATAATCATTTATAGTGAGTTTGGATAAGTCTACAAATTTGGGTTTTGAGAATGAGAGGGGAAAGCTAGAAAACAGAAGAAAAGATATTGCTGATTTTTCTCTGGAGTGGGAACTGAAGAAATTTTCTGTGGTTTTAGTATTGGATAAAATTATTCCATAGCTACCCACTATCCTGACTTGGAACCTAGAGGACTCTAAAGAATCAATAAATAAGGAGGCAGTAACAACTAATGTGGTAGCCCAGTAGCATCAAACTCAGATTAGTGACATCAAATTCTAATAGTAATGGATCCCTGCTGGCCACTATGATTTAGAAAACCACAAATTAACATTATCTACATTGCACTGTACTTTCATTTATTTTTGTTATTTATAAATAACATTTCAATCTGGTTCTGGCCCTATTTGGGTGTTTTGCCGGTTGCCTGAGGCCCATGTTTGAAATTTCTACCCTACATCACATACTTACATCCCAAATGATGCTAAATTACATTTAACACAGTGCCAAAATCTTCTGGATCCTGACCATGAATCCAATGCACTGGCCCCCCTCAAAGCTTTGTATCACCCAGAAATCTGGTAAGTATGGCAATTTTTCAATCTAAGAGCTTTTATCCAAGTCATTAATAAAAATATAAAAAATAATATAGGGCCAAGCACAGATATCTGAAGCACTCTACCAGAGACTTTGTCAAGCTGACATTTAAGAATTAATGACTATACTGATTCTAGTCTTTCAACCAAATATATCTAATTGTATAATTATCTAACTCCCATCTTTCTACCTTTTCCATAACAATCAGATGAAATTCTTAACAAATGCCTAATGTTTAAATATGGCATTCTCTTTGATCATCTGTTTAAATTAATAACCTTGTCAAAAAAAGGAAGTAAGCTTCATCTAGTCCAACCTTTTCTTGACAAATGCAGGTTAGCCCTGTAATCACCACTTCCTTTTCTAGATGTGCACTACTGTTTACTGACTTTTCTAAGAAAATCAGAGAAATGTATACTTTGCAGAGTCTACTCTCTTCTTTTTCTGAAAATCTAGATATGAGCCCTTTTTTCGTACCTTTCAAATCTCTCCCTTTTTCCACCATCTTTAAATTATGACTGACAAACAGCATCACTGAGTGATGACCAACCATAATTAATTTAGCTCTTCCCAGCAATACAATGATCCAAGAAAATTCCAAAAAATTCATAATGCCATTCACATCCAGATAAAGAGCTGATAGATTCTAAATGCAGATTAAAGTACACTATTTTTACTTTTTTTGTCATGCTTTTTTTCCTTTTGTTCTATTTTTTCTTCCACAACATGACTAATATGGAAATGTCTCACATGATTGCACATCTATAATCTATATCAAATTGCTTACCATTTTGAAGAAAGAGGAGGGAAGGAAGGGAGAAAATTTGGAACTCAAAATTATATTTTGAAAAAAATGTTACATTTACATGTAATTGGAAAAAATAAAATACAATTCAGAAAAAAAAATTATGACTGATAATGAGTTCAAACAACTATATCCTCCAGTTCTTTCAATCATCAAAGATGTAGGTCATCTGAGCCAAATACCTTGAATGCATCTAGGGCTGCTAGCTGATCTCTTACTAAATGAAATAAAATATGTAAATCATTTGGCAAACCTTAAGGCCATATAGAAATGCTAGCCAATAGTACTACCATCTCCTTAATTGTCTTATGTAACAACTCACTTTTAGCCAATATTGTTCTATCCTTTTTAGTCCAAAAGCCATTCTACTTGGTAGAGAAAAGAGAAGCAAAATAAGAAATGAGCAGCTATTTCTCGTCTCTTTTGTCAAGGTCCCATCCCCTTTGACACAGCCATCCCACACCTTCTTTGATCCTCTCCTTTCCCACCCAGGGAGGTGAAAACAAATTTATTCTGTTATTCCCCACTTTTCTCACCAACTTGTCCTTCTAAGCTTTAGTACTCTCAACAGTCTTACAAGAACATGAATTTTACAGGCACTTTTGTATTTCTCCTCAATTATCTGCCTTTTTTCCTATCATTCCAGATCTAAGTTTGGTGAATCCTCTGCCAACCAATTCTATTTTCTTTATACAAACTCTTATTTTTCCTTCTCATGGGAATTGTTTACTTTTCTTTCTTCAAAATGTAATTCTTCAGCATTTTCCTCTCTCTCTCTTGGGTTGACTTTCCTTAAAGAGTTTTAGTTCATAAGACCCTACCCTAACTGGTGTTATAGAGGTGGTTCCTCTGATGGCTGTTAATAGAAACATTCAGAGAAATGACAATGATCTTCTGAATTTCTTCTATTCCAGTGTTAAACTGGGCCGAAGACTTAAATCACACTGAAATAAAATGTTCATTTCATTGTATGAAACACAAACATTTTCACAAAAAGCTTTGAGGATGGAAAAGAATCCACTTATTGTAATTTTTTCAATCTTTATTTTCCAGACACACATTGCACTCACTGTGTTAAATTAGGTTTTCTAAGATCTCCTCTTCCACCTACACAAAATTCAGATTTAAGAAGTTAGCAACCCCTGAAACTAAAGCTAAATTAGAATACTTAAAATTAAGCCCAAGGTTACCCCAGGATTGCATAAGACATTGGAGATTGATTCCAGTCAATTCAAAAACCATTTCTAAGAGTTTCAACTACTGTCCCAATGTGCTACAGATAGGGCTTGTGACTTGTGGACTTATAATTTCATTGGTATAGTGAGATCCCAAGTGTGAAAACTCCCTTTACAAAGATATGTCAGCTCCTCTGCAATTTATTTTGGAGAGTTACCCAGATCAAGAAGAGGTTAAATGCTATGCCCACATTTACAAAACCAGTGTGGATCAGAGCCAATACTTGAAATCAGGCCTTCCTGGCTTCAAGGCCAGCTCCCTATCCATTACACCTCGGTGCTAGTAGGGAAACAAAGACAGAGAAAGACAACAGTCCCTGACTTCCAGAATGACACAAATAAGTACAAAATACTAAGGTTCAGCTAGAACTAGGGGTTCTTACCTGGGGTCTGAGAAATGGGTTTTTTAAATATTTTGAAATATATATTCAATTGCACATGTTCAACATATATTGGATTACATGCTGTCTAAGGGAGTGGGTGGAGGGAAAGGAGGGAAAAATTTAGAACACAAGGTTTTGCAAGGGTCAATGTTGAAAATTATTCCTGCATTTTAAAATAATTTTTTATTTACAAAACATATGGATGAGTAATTTTTCAACATTGACTTTTGCAAAATCTTCTGTTCCAAAATTTCCCCTCATTCCCTCTTCCCCTAGATAGCAGGTAGTCCAATATATGTTAAATATGTTGAAATATGTGTTAAATCCAATATATGTATACAGATTTATACAGTTATCTTGATGCACAAGAAAAATCAGATCTAGAAAGAAAAGAAATTTGAAAAGGAAAACAAAAAATGCAAGCAGTTACCCATGCATATGTTTTGCAAATAAAAAACTTTAATAAAAAATTAAATCTGCAAGAAAGAAATATATATTCAAATACAATATTCCAGGATAATTGGTTTCTATTACAATTCTATGTATTTTAAGTATATTTTAACATCAAACTCGCTCCACCTGATCCAACCCCTTCAATTTACAGAAAATAAAACTAGAATCCAAAGAGATTAAGGTGCCCAAAGTTCCACAGGCAATAAGAAACAATCCCATAATTGGGACCCCAGGTCTTTCACTTGAGGTCTTCCATTCCCCTCCACAACATTCTTCTGCTTTCTCCCAAAAGGATGACAATGTGACTATACTGTGATACCCATCAAGTGACCTTGAATCTCCAGGTCCCTGAATTTTTACAAATGCATACAGAAAAGCAAACCCTATTTGTTTATTTAAACATGGAATCACCTGGCTGCTCAAGCCTGACAGACTGACTTCCAGTAACCAGGCCACCATAAATAAACACCTTAAAATTAGACAAAGCTAATCACAGTCATCAAGGCCTAAAGATTCCCTAGGCAGCCTGCTAACCCATTTCCTAATCACCCAGCTCTCAGTGATTTTAACTGCTCAATTAACTCACAAGTGGCAGTTTTCTGGACATCACTCAAGAGAAAGGGGAGAGGCTTTTTCCCAAGGCATCTTCTTGTGATAAAGCTAGTTAAGGTCAAACCTCAGCTTTCTTAATTTCTTTGACAAGGATTCCATCACTTAATAAAAGGCATGAAATTTAAGTCCAATTTAAGTCTGTAGCAGGACAAAAAAATGAATCTGACATCAAAAAAAAAATGGTAAGAAGAACATCTGTACCCAATACTACAAATTCACATTAAAGGGAAGAATTTTTATGTTGATGTTTTCAGAAATTCACAAGAATTTTGCAAAAATCAGGTAACAGTTATGTCCTACACTGAAAGCAAGTTGGGAGTAGAGAAACAAAAGGTGATGTGCATCAGTCAAATTTTGCTCTTCATCAAGTCAAAAAGTATCTGGACAATAAGATTAGAGTACATAACTCTCTTAGGTCCCTATCAATCTGAAATTAATTAGCCTATGCTCCTCAGGGAGCCAAGGGCACTCATGCATCTTAGGCCATCCCCAGTCACCCTGATTTCTGTTTTGCACAGGACTTCAATAACTGGAAGAGAAAGCAAGATTGCCCAGTCTGCAAAAGCTCTGCCTCACTTAAATTCAATTCACAAATAAGTCAAGACATTTCCCTTATGATGTCCTTAGTCCTCTTTGAGAACGAAGGACAAATTACAACAACCATGAGCCTATGTTCCCATATGAAAAATACCACTATGTAATTAAATTCAATTTAGCAAATATTTCTCCAGCACTACAATGTGCAAAGCACTGAGAACAGAAACACATATTTCTACCATTAGGCTGCTGGACTTTTCCCACTATAAATACATGGCATGGTAAAGAGAAATAAATGCTCTTGGGAATAAATTTCACCTAGACATTAGATTTCTGCAAAGAAAAGGCTCTTAGTCTCTGTTTTATTTTGTTTGGGGAAAGAGGAGGGTGCTAAGTTTTGGATTCATTGGCAGCAGGATGAATGAAACCTATGGATCCCTTCTCCAAATAATGTTTGTAGATACATAAAATACATAGGATTACAAAGTTAACCAATCATACTGAAATGTGGTGATTAGTTTTTTTTTCTTAAAACCAGTTTGTAAAATTCAAGCTAAGAGTCAGTGGTATAAAATATAGAAAACATTATGAAGTTATCTGATCAACTGTGATTAAGATAAAAATGGGAAAGATTTATCTTAAGCTGCAAATGGTTACCGCTATGTAATCATATAAATGGTCAGGGCCTCATTGCCTCTGGATGTCAATAGGTTTTTGATATCTAAGATAGCAGCAGTACAAATACCTCACTTTCATAACGTTTGTTAATTTTGTTCAGAATTTTGTGAAAGACTTCATAAGGCAATTCGAATAGAATATTGGGTTGGGAGCTAAAAAACAGATTCTGAATAATCCTGCCCTTCAGTAAATTAACTTGAACAAGTGACTTAATCTCTATGTCCCTCTCTGTAAAATGGGAACAATACTCACCCCTATTTATCTACTTCACCAGAGTTATTATGGGGAATACTTAGATAGAATGCCCATAAAACATCTGAGCTTCTTGGAGAATGGATCAATATAAAAGCAAAATATTTATTTAAAAAATCTTTGGTATAAAGGACACCCCAAATTTGTCATTATTACATCAAAGGGAAAAAAAAGAAGAGAAAACCCTTCCCATCTTCTCTTGATGGTCTGTAAGGCCATTTTCTAGATAGAGAATAGCAATAGGGATTAGAGGCCCTGCCATGTTTGCCAACATGGCAATCTCTTTCCAAAGGATGCTCAAGACTCACACAGTTCAAATGAAGAATTATATTAAGATTGAAGATTTATTCCCCTGAAACTCTCAGAACAAGCTGACAGCCTAATAAGCCTTCTTCCTCTAACATTTCTAAAAGAGAAAAGAAAAAACGAAAAGGAAAAAAAAAGAGCCCCAAAAAGAAAGGAAGAAAAGGTTGAAGGATCACAGATCTAAAACTGAAAGAGCTCTCACCAAGCAACTTGCCTAATTTTCTCCATTTTACAGATAAGAACAATGAGAACAATTAAAATACAGTGATAGCTACCCAAGGTCACAGAGGGAGCAAGTAGAAATTGAATCTGAACCTGGTCCTATGATGACCCTCACAGCAAAGCCTTGAACTGTACTCTGAAGCCCTGGATCCCAGATCTGGCTCTGCCATTAACTCACTGTCTAACTTCAGCCCACTCATTTTCAATTCTCTAGGCCCCCAAAAGATGAATTCTAAAACCCAAAGGGCTGGAGGCAGGCCCACTGTAGCCCTGGGAGCTGGGAATTCCCTATAACTCTTGTATCCAGCCCTACAGAAATAGGGCTTTTTTTTTCCCCCATAAAAGCCGTACCTGAATATAAAATGAATCCCCCAATCTAGTTCTCAGTTAAAAAACTTAACCAGCCAGTGTGTGACTGCATTTCCTCTTGGCTTTTACTTTCCAACGTTCAGTGAGTGACACAGGTTTTGCCAAGTTCAGCTAGACCTGGCTCCAATTCCATTCGCTCTGCAAATGTAATTTTAAGGGAAGACAATCATCTAGGAGCCGCCCTCCAAATCAGGCGTCAAGTGAGGTCTAGGGAACATCTGGGAAACCAGGAAGCAGCGAGGCGGCCCACCTCTCAGAAATCAGGAAACAGACTCATTTCATGAAGTCCCTACTCCACACTAGGCTTACACTGCATGCTAATGAACAAAGACCAAAAGTCAACAGACCTTGCCTTCAGGCAGATTACACCCTTGGGCAGTATACAACATGTACCCAAATGAGGATCTGTGAGGTAATCTAGGAAAGTGAGAACCCCAATGGAGGGGTCCACAGAAGGCTTAATGCAGAAGTGAGTCTTGAAGGACACTATGGATTATAAAATAATATACCATATGCCTACAGAAACTTTGTGGCTTATGAACGTTTAATCTGAGAGTAAACAGGGCACAAGAGCATCTATTTGCTCTGAAGACAAGAGTATAGTATATAATATTTAATATAATATAGTATAATACTTAGGGGGAGAAAGCAGGGTAGGTAAGAAAATAAAACTCAAGCAATACTCCATGTGCAAGGCAGTATGGCAAAGCCAGAGTCAAGCCCTGCCTCTTCAGTTTGCTGATTTAATGGCTCAAGACAAGGTATATTTTCTTGCTAAGTCTCAGTTTCCTCACCTTTAAAATGGGAATAGCAATATCTTTAACATTTAATTCACAGCCTGCTTCAAGGAACAAATGGAAAGGTATGTCAAGTAAACCCTGTAAATGTCAGTTGTTAGTACAGTTTTTTTTTTTTTAACATCCTTATCATTATTATTATCATATCAAGCCATAGACGATCACAAAAAAAGTACCTCTCAGGAGGTCACTGGGCCTCTTACCCCAAAATACATAGGTTAATCTAACAACAAATGAGATAGTGAACACATCTCCATGTGACTAGTTCTAGCTTTTTTTTTCTTTTTTAATTATCTTTATCCAACCAGTTGATTCTCATTTCATTACAGATCTTGATGTCTCTGGCTAACATTTCAGAACTTCCTCTAAGCAAAGATTGAAGATAGAATCTTCAAAGTAGTCATTAGCAACAAGGCATTTTTGAGTCCCTACCCCCTTTTACTACTGCTAGTTTCTAATCTGATCTGCAGTCACTAGACCATGCTTAGAAATTCAGATTATGTCCACCACATGAAACCTATTCAATTCTGAATAGTAATTTTCCTCAAAGCAAAATAATAAAAATCATAAAATCCTGCTTTCGTTTTCAAATTGGTACAAAAATAAATCACCAAAGCTTAAAGATTTAACTTTCTGCAGTCCTACTAGATGAATGATCTTAAAACTACATACCTACAAAATGATTCCTTCATATAGTAATTCTACAGCCTTCAAAAGTCAATGTCACTGCTTCCTCATCCAGAAAAGTACACAGTTGGATTAGATAACTTTTAAGGTTTCTGAATCTATTATCTTAAATTTTTACAATGTATACACTAAAAAAACAAAAACAAATGCTGTACAGATGATGCAAATTACATATATCTACACAGGTATAGTTTTATTTGTGTGCCTTTTCAGACTTCTCTTGACTTTGACTGCCAGCACAACAGATCTCATTTACACTTCATTAGATTTGGTTCACCATTGCCAAATCAAAGAAGTAACCTTTGAGATCATCGACTTCATCTCTCTCATTTCAAAGATTTGGAAAGTAACAAGATAATGGGACTTTCCCAAAGTCATACAGATTCTAACAGCAGCAAAACCAAAACCAGTATCAAGGTCTCCTGATTTCCAGGTCAGAATTCCTCTGGAGCCAGGACAAAAGTAAGACCCATACACTGTATTACTATAAAAAAATTAACAAGAATGGGGAGGAAAAAGCAACCAAGCCAAAGTAGATACTATTGAAGGGAAAAAATACAGTTGTTAAGCTTGGATAAAGTTGGCATTTTATATTAATCTGGATGTATAATTTCATCATTGTGAAATAATCTAATAAAATGTACTATGTTCCTTGATGGTGTGGCCTTTTGACTTTGTATACTCAGCACTATCACACAATGTTGTGATATAATAGAGGCTTTAATAAACGTTTATTTACTGATTCCACCCACTAACAAACTGTTCTACCCACTAATAGTGTCCAGGAGTTGTCTGGGAGCGCCAAGAGGTTAAGTTGGTATCTCTCCATGGTCACAGGCAGGACACCACTCAGTCCTCCCACTATCTACTATGTCATGAGACAAGACTTTTGCATATACAAATTAATTAAACTCTATATGCAACAAGCAGCAGATATTTTTATACTCATTCAACAGAAGAGGAAATGAATACACACAGATGTTACCTGTTTTGCCCACTCAAAGAGAAGAGTTGATACTCAGCCCTCAAGACTTCCCTTCTCCCACTTCAGTTAAGTAAGGTTATTACCAAGAGTAAGATTCTAGTTTATCATTTACATATCACTCCCACTGCTCTTTACTGTTTATAATAATGACAGTCAAACAACATTCTCAACTGTTTCTTAAATCAGTTTTCTAACCTCATATGGGGTCTCATAATTGGGGGGGTCACAAAATTATAATTTATTATCAGTAGATGTTTGAATTGTATACCTATTTTATATGTCTATATGTCCATGGTCACATAAAAATTTCTTGGGTAAAAAGAGGTCAAAAGTGGAAAATGTTTAAGAAGCCCTATTCTAGAGAACCTGTATTATATGATTATACAATATACTTTCTGGCCACCATCCAGTTAGAAGTACATGGCTTCTCAAGGTAATTGTCAAGATGTGTTACGTCTACAACCTACAAATATGTGTACATATATACATATATGTATATAAACACACATGCCCTAGAATGAGCATATAGCCACAATGTTCTGGCAAGATAGACTCTTATGATAATTGAAACTACAGAAATTAAGTCCTGGTATTTACAGTCCTGCACCTGGAACTTAATTGCCCTCTTTCCCAATCTGACTGTCTCTTCCTGAGAGAAATTCTGGGGAGATCTGAGAGTCACAAGGGTGAGGTAAAGATAGTCTATCTATCGGTGACAAGAGAAGACTAAGTTTACTAAAAGTGAGGACTATTTTGGTTTATGCTCTTGTCTATGGTAGGTTCAGAGAACAGCACATGACAGGTGCTTCATAACTGCCCAGATGAATGATACAAATCTAGTCACAGAAGGATGTGAAAGGCCTGTCTCTAGTATGGCAAGCTATCTGGGACAAAGTGGACTGTCTGGATGATGCAAACAAATGGCTCCAATTAGGAACAAAGATGTCGCCAAGCCCCGAGCCTTCATTCAGAACAAGATTCCCTCTCCCCTGTATCTTATTTGTTAACCATCTCTTAGAATCTTTTGTAACTACCTCATTCATAAGACCTTTACTGATTTGGGTTGTTCATGCTCTTTTTCTCCTGAAATTGTAAATATTTGTGTAGATTTGGGAAATATGAGGGACACAGTAAAAAAAAAAAACAAAAAACAAAAAAAAAAACACTGGATTTGGAGTCAGAGAAGTAGGTTGCTATCCCTACCACTTCCTGCCTCTATGACCTTGGACAGATAGCCAGCCCTTCACTTCCCTCACCTGAAAATGAAAATATTGAATCAGTTTGCCTGACTCCTGGCTCCAAAACAATCGCTTATTTTTTTATATAAGATTTATGTTGGAAAGGTAGTGTGGCATAATGAACAGAGTATTGGTTTTGGAGTTAGGAAGGACCTAGTTTCAAATTCCAACTTTGACGCTCATTAGACATAGGACCCAGGGGCCCAAGGATCCATTTAAACTTTCTGAACCTAAGTTTCCTCATTTGTAAATACAGTATAATGCCTGTAGAACCTATCTCACAAGAGTGATGTGAGGCTGAAGCTCAATGAGATTTTAGATAAATACAGACATAATGCCTGTGTGTGTGTGTGTGTGTGTGTGTGTGTGTGTGTGTGTAAGGGGGGAGGGAAGGAGAGAAGAGAGAAAGTGAAAATAAGTAGGAGAGAGAGAGAGAGAGCTTTGCAAACTTTAAAATACTACATATTTACTATGGTTTTTTATTTGTTTACACAATGTCTGGCCCATAGCACGTATTTGATTAAAGGTTTATCATGTAAACAAGTACCTATCTGCATTCATATCGGTACTCACTGGTCACATGTAAGATTCTTGAGGACAGGGCTTGTCTCCTCTGTGCCTTTGTACCCCAGCACTCACAACAGTGCAGCCATCATACATGGCAGATGCTTAACAAGTGCTGATGGAATCTAAATGAACATATTCATTTCCCAACCTTTAGCAAATCAGAAGCATGGAGAAGGGCAGCAGAGAGACAAGCAAGCTACTAGGTACAAGAAGTGACACCTGATGGCCTGATGTGGAAAATTATGAATGAAAAACTTAGAAACGGACTCCACTAACTACATGGCTCCAAAAGAAATCAGATGTCATGGAATCCGGGTCTTTTTTGAAAATAAAACTTGTACATTTGAAAAGGCCACACAGTTCAGTGACATTTTAGTCATAATGACAGTTCTAACAGTTGGAAACTATCAAATAAAAGTTATAATAGTTCAGTTCTACATGTAGCAAAAAATTGTCTTAAGCTTAAATCTCTTTTCTCATGGCTGCTCCTTTAACCAAATTGATATAGAGATAGCATAGGGGTGGTAGAATAATGTTATGTTGGCTTTTCCTGGAGAGGGCAAATAGTTCATAGGATAGCTTGGCTCTGGCACTCAGTCCTTTAAACTAGGGATTGCTTCTTGTGTGCCATGGACCCCTTAGGCAGTTTCAGGAAAACCACATAGAAAACAACAGGCAGAATATGTCAGAATAGACAAAAGTTCAGCCTTGGATTCAAGTAAACCTGGATTTAAATCCCTTTTATTTGTGGGGCCATTGGCAATACACTTAGCTTCCACAGGCAATCCACAGAACTCTATCTAAAGTATCTAAAGCTGCAGAGGAGCTGTATGACTGAAAGCAGTTGGCATACTTTCCCCTAAGTATGTCCCCCATAGCTTGGGACCAAATATAAAGTTTTAATGGCTCTGGGTTAAATGCTGAGGATACAAACTTAGAAAAACTGAGTAACAACAACAAAGTAAGCTTGAAGGTTGTGTGAAAAAGCACCAACATTCACATTTGCACTAAATCTGTGAATTCACTTTATCAAAATTTTTCTGTTATTTTTTTCATTGATATTGTACTAATAGTTCCTACCCTCAAGGATCTTATGTTCTACTGCTCCTAGAGATTGCAGGTTGTCATGGCTAACACTATATTCAATTCTGCTCATTAGTTCTTAGAAACCAACCTCTAAGACACTGATCACTTTCCAAAAGCCACAACAATGCTTATGTCAATGTACTAATATTAATCAAGACAATCTAGTCTAATCCTGAGCTATCAGCAACTCAGAAAACAAGAAATTAACCAATAGCACATAATTAGCAAGGCTTCCCCTAACAGAGAAGGCCGATGAAAGCAGATCATCCCAGGGCAGTCTGACCTAGAGAGGAGCTCGAAGCCAAATTTAAATTTTATTTTTCCGCTGCTTGTACTCTGGTTTCTTCATAAGCAGCCCATTAAAAAAAAAATCACAAACAGATTTCCCATGGAGTCTAAAAATCCATCTGATAATACTTTCTCAACAATTCTCTGAAAGTGGATAATTTGTTTACTAACTTTTTTTCTTTAGCTTTGTTCTCCCCACCCCACCAGCCTTAAATAAGGCAACAGTTCCCAAAGCTATCGTAGGGATTTTCATCTTTCTTATTCTATTAAGCAACCATTATTCCTCTGTTCAGGTTTTCATTTAATAAAGAGAACTTTGCTATTTAAAACAGAATACCAATGTGGATGAATGATATTTTGTCACTTCAAAACACTTTGCATGACATCCAACATAGAAGTCAACATCATTCAGCTCAGTGCTAAGGGATGATAGGCTTATTTTGTAAATAAGTTTTGTAAAGGGTGTTTTTTTTAGCGAAAACTCACTAGGGATAGACAGACCATTTGGAACATGAAGAACCTTCCATGGCTGATAAAAAAAAAAGAAAACCTTGAGAGGCTTTTCTGCTCCATGTCGGATTAATGAAAGGGCAGCATGTACTTCCAAGATGGGGGAAAAAAGTACAATGGGCAACAAAGTAAGCTTGAAGGTTATGTGAAAAAGCACCAACATTCACATTTGCAGCTTAAGCTGTGAATTCACTTTATCAAAATTTTTCTGTTATTTCTTTCATTGATATTGTACTAAATATGTCCCTTGAGATCTAAGGCCATATACCTTATTGTCTTGGGAATTTTCCCAGGGTTTAAAGCAATCCATACCTTGCACATAACAGGAGTTCCATAAATCATAGAGATACTGTTTAAGTTGGAAGGAACCTGAGAGATTATCTAGCGCAGATCCTTTATTTCAAAGATAATTGAGTCTCCAAAAGAAACACCGACTTGTTCAAAGTCACTTATGGTGAGTTAGAACAGGGACACATAGCATTTGCAAAAAGGACAAATGATGATGTGTTCTATTCTCATGTAAAGCATTTTGCAAACTTTAAAGCACTCAAGGATGCTAGTTATTATGATGATCACTTGCTTTGTGTCTGCAGACACTCAGCAGAAAATGGTATCTCACTGCAAAAGTGGTTCAAAGAACTAAACTGAAACCAGTTATTACATACTCAGTTTCACAGTAAAGAACTCGCTCTACTTCCTAATAACACTAATGTTTTCTTCCCAAGTCAGTTATCTCGCCTTAAATAAGGTGACAACCTGGGCAGACCAAGCGACCCAGTGATCTTCCTCCCCTCTTGGTGATAAACACTGAAATTATCCAACATATTGTGATAATAATGTGTATAATAAATACTCAGTGTGTATAAGATCATAGGATCCCAAGGCTTAAAAAAGGAAAGAGTCCTAGGGGCTAACCCCTACCCCCAGTTTACAGATGATTCCTAAATCCAGAAAGAATCCATGGGATTTGCCTACTCAGGCAACAAAGAGCAGAACCATCATTTGAACCAGACTTCAAATTTCCTATCCAGCATTCTTTTTAGCAACCTCAAACAATTCATTTACTTTGAGTTCAGAAAGCAAGAAACCATCCCCAAAAATTCTAGTCTCTGATGAAATAAAAAATGTCTGGCTCTTATAAACAGATCTACCAATAGATATCATACCAATAGGATATGGAGAATTTGTTGGCATGTTCTCTCCCTATGTCCTACCAAAAGCAGGTATCTGAGAAGCATCATGATCAGAAAGGGATGGCTGTGGCTGCGAAACTAATCCGCTCAGTACAGAGCTAACTGGTCAGAAAGGGGATGAAAGCCCCAGTTTTAACCTCATTAGCAGGACAACAATTAATGGGCCCAGTCTCTCCACAAATACAGATGAATAGAGTACAAATGCCTCCCACTACATTAGCACTCCTGAGAATTTTATCAACAGGAAACAAAAATGTTACACCTCTTTAATGAAGTGTCTGATTTTTTTTTTTTTTCAAATTAGAAAAGCCCAAAGACTGTAGCCCAGGGAACAGCTAAATATTTAGACTGTTACATGAGTTACCAAGACCCATCCACCCCTGTGGCCCTGTTTTTTGACCATTTAAGAAGAAAACTTCAGATGGGCAAGTCTACAGTTACATGGACATATGTACACAATACAAGTCTCCTTCTCCTAACGCATCTCAAAGCAATCTGGAAAAGCTAACGGGCCTGTATTTATAGCAGAAACCCCGGCCCCAAATCATGTCCCACAGAAAGCACTCCAACAGCATTATTAACTTATTGAAATCCTTTGACATGTGCTTGGCTTCAGGCCAAGTGCTGAGTGCTGATATTTTTCTGCTCTATTTCTAGATTTGACATAGCTTTACAATATAAACAAACCAAATCAGCTGTGATTATTTCACTTACTCAAAGACAGCCCTTCTTTCCCATTTAATCCTAAACTGACAAGCACATATTCACTTCATGGAAAGTTATTTTTGAGGCAGTTAATTTTGCTTATATATGCTTGGCAAATGAAACACAATATATTTTTGAAAATTTAAATAACATGCACACTACCCAAAAAGTCAGATTTTTTCTTTTCTTTCCCAATTTAATGCCATTCTAGCTTCTTACAGATCTTTGATCTGTCTACTACAATTTTGACTCTGGGTACCAGAATGGTAACTGACTCCAAATGCAAGTCAAATACCCCATGCCATGTGTTTGCTAAACAGAAGTATCGGCAAGGCAGGAGAATCAATAATACAAATTGCGTCCTATAGCCCTTTCTCTGGCAGCTTTTAAGGGTGAGGGGCAGTTAGGAAGCAATTCTCATAAGTGATTGTACACTCACCTGTCACAGACTAAGCCAACAGTATCTACAGCACACCCAAACTGGGGTGGTACAGTTCCTGCTCCACTGGGTCAGCGCCTAGGTTTTAAAAAAAAAGGAAGAAAAAGGACTCATTACAAGAGCCATAGAGCCATAGAATGTCAGTTCTTGTGGTCCCTGTTTAAGATGCCAAGAACGGCTTATCTAGTAGATCCATTCCGCTCAGGTAACCTTCTACAAACTTGATTAGTCCGTCCCTCCATGATTCGGCTTCAGTCTAAATCTAAAACCCCAAGGTGATCAGTAGTACCTAGTTTCTCTATTCCTGGCACGCACTCCATATAGGCGACAGATACATTGTGTCTCGCATCTCTGCAACAATTCAGGGAGAAAGTGTGAGCAGATCTCCAAGCACTTGTTTGCTGAAGGAGAAGGGGATGGCATCCTTTGCGATGCTGGACATCCTCGCCCCAGCACACAAACAGGCTACGCTCCCAAACCTCGTCCGCTCGGTCCCTGTTTTCTTCCTTTTCACCTTTCCCACCCCCGACCTGAGCACCCCGCAGCCCTGGGCTTGAACACTCGCAAGCATCACCGAATCGTGCAGCGGGAGGGCTGCAATTTTCCCCCCAAGATTATTTCCTTGAGGAGATACACTCGAGCACTGCTGTGCCCCCCTCCCTTTACCCCGTCCACCCTCCCACCCCCGGACCTATTTCCTGCTCCCCGTCCCCTAGCTCCTAACTTGGTGCTGGGGAGGAAGCGGGATTGAACCCGCTATTTGCAAGCCCATACCCTCTGGCTATCGGAGCGGGGACCTGGATGCGAAAGGAAGGGAAACAGAGAATTGACAAGGACACTCCAGCTGTGTGCAAGCAGCCCCAAACCCCACCGAGCCCCGAGAGCCCGAGGAGGGCGGAGCAGAAAAGTTCTGCTCCGTCTCTCCCTCGGTCACTTCCCCGCACGCTTGCCGCTCTCCCCGGCCCGAGACCGTACCGTGTCGCCCCCGGGAGCGGTGCCCGCTTTTGCTTCGGGAGCCGGGCTGGGAGAGCGTCAGCAGCTACTTTGTAATTCCATGTCCCCGAAGCTGGGGCTCGGTCCCGTTAGGATGGACGCGCACCCCTCCTGCGTCTGCTCTCGTCTGGTCTCGTCCCGCCGGGTGCCTGGCTTTGCTTTGCCTTTCCTCGCCTCGCCTTTCTCTTGCTCCCTCCACCTCCCCTCTCCTCCTCCTGCTGCTTCTCCTCCTCCCCCTCCTTCTTCTTCTTCTTCTCCTCCGCCACCTCCACCTCCTCCTCCTCCTCCTCCCACCCCAGTGAGTTTCAGGAAACGGCTCAGCAGAACATCCACATGGTTACTGCACTTGGGCTCCGCTTCGCCACGGCTTATATACCCCTCGTGGCTCCCTGGGCAATGTAGTCCAAGTCAAGGGTCTCGCAGGCGCCTCCGGCGGTGAGGCGAAACTACAATTCCCAGAATGCCCTGGGCTTCCCGGGCTGAGGTTCCAAATCGTCTCCCTGGCTTTGGGGCAGCTGAGGAGCTGGAGTAGCCTAGAGCTACCCGAGTTTTCTGGGTTGTCGGGGTTAGAGGGACAGGGTCGTTTTGTGCGTCGCCGAGGAAAGGGACAGTTTCCTGCTTCTGCATTGACAGTTTGGGCTGGGAGCCTTGGTCCAAGGCGACGTGCCTCCAATCCTCTGGGGCACCCTCACCCCAGACCCTCGAAGGGTGTCCTGATTTGCAGACTTTGGACGCATATTAAACTTATGCTTTGGGAAGTTTTTGCCTTTTTTTTTTTTTTTCATTTTAACGAGCTGTCAGCTCCAATTTGAGCCAATGCGCCTTGGCCAAGAATTTCAAAAATCTATACAACGCACAAAAATGCCAGTGCTGTTGCTCCCCTATTAGAACGCACGCTCCTCAGCGACAGACCGAGAGGTTTGTTGGGGTGTTGGTTGGGTTTGTTAGGTTTGGGGGGGGCACGGGTTTGGAGGGGGCAGTTATCATGCTTTTCTCTATCTCCTGAGCTTGACGCAGACTAATCAGCACTTACTAATTGCTGGCTGGCTGCTCCCGGTGAAGGATGAAAACCTCAAGTCCCAGCCCCCAGCCCTGGAATGACATGCCGGAGATGGGATTTGCATGGGATTTCGAGGGGGTCCACCCTGTGTGGACCTCGCTGAAGGGGTGCACGGGGCTCCGGGCACCCACTAGGATGTCCTTGGAGCCTTCTCTCTAGGGACGGGAGGTAAATAACCTCGATTATCCGGGCTGACCAATTAATGTTATGATTTGTTAGTACAGGGATTTGGAAGCAAATACAGACGCACACACACTCGCACCCCGAAAAAAGAAAGTGGAGGGTGAAATCCAGCCCCGAAACCACCTAAACTGGTCGTGCTCCTAAGTCTTTGACAAAGCAGCAGACAGGGGGCAGGAGATCGGAGCCAGAGTACGGATCTGCACTTCCCTACTTCGTTCCCGTCCCTCTCCGAGGCTTCAGAGCAGGGAGCTGCGAGCTAGCGGTTTTGTGATAGCACTAGTGACTATTAAAACACGTTTATTTTCAAAGCAGGCCATTCTGCTGACCAGAATGGTGATGCCCTCAATCAACCACAAGTATATATTAAGTTCCTCACATGTACAAGTTAGATGCTGGAGACGCAAGGGCAAAAATGAAATAGCCCTTGCCCGCAAGCAGCTTACATTCTATGGGGAAGGCAATATACCTACAGGTACCTAATACAGTGACTCAAAATTCTTAATGCATCTTCAAGCTATTAAAGCTAAACTGCACTGAGACTTTTGGGACATGCAGAACAGTAAATACAAAACTATAAGATTGGTACTTGAACTGAACTTTGAAAGAAATGGGATTTTAAGAAGCTATCTATAGTAGTATATGTCACACAAGAAAAATAGCCAGTGTACAAGAACAGAGAGGGATAGGATCATGTGTGAGGAACAGCAAGAAGGCCAGTTTGAGGGTGATAGAGCAGGATAGGGAGTAATAAAGAATAAGACACGACAAGTAAATTGGAACCAGGTAGTGAAAGACTACTTGTCAAAGAGATAAATTGTGGAAGGCTTTAAATGCCATAGTAGGATACCACATTGAGCTTGGGGCATCTGGTAAATGGCATCAGGCTTTGCTAGCTTGGTGGTCTTGGTCAAGTCATTTTCTCACTGCCTTAGATTAACCAGGGGGAAGACAGAGAAAACCTAGCCATACTGCATCAATACTAGAGCCTTAATAGAATTCACTGTGGTTTTAACTGACACTGAGTTGCTTTTTGTTATTCATGTTCAATCTGTGTGACTCTTTATGACTCCATTACCCTTCACGGGATTTTCTTGGAAAGCATACTGAAGTACCATTTCCTTCTTCAGTAAAAGTTAAGTGACTTATCTAAGATCACACAATCAGTAACTGGGCGAGACTGCATTGGAGCTCATCTTCCTAACTCTGAGTCCAATAAGCCATCTAGCTGCCTCTATAATCTTTATAGCTTGCAAATACAAGTAGAAGACTCAAGAGAAGAAGAAACAGCATCACTGACTGTACATTTTATTCATCATATTTGTAAAAATCGTCTCACAACTATCATAGAAGAAAATTATAAAGTAAATCAAGTTTGTCTTCATTTCTTTCCTTTTTTGTCTTCATTCCCCCTTTCCTTTTGAACCTAACTTCCCTCTTTCAGCTTGCCCCTATTTCCCAGTGCTTCTGTGCTCCCCCAGCTATTAGCCTCCTTTTCCATCCCCTAGTCCTACCTAGATCACATAGTCCCTGTATCCCAAATCAATTCAACAAAAATTTATTAAATACCCATCACACGAACACCATTATATTAAATACAGCTCCTATTTCTATTTGGCAATTTCAGAAGTTAGACTTAATTCATTTCTTCCCTAATATCACTTTATTTGTCTCAATACTTAAGGGCCTGCTTCTCTATTTTTCAAGTTGGTTAATGGTAGCCCACAATAAAGGTTCCATGAATTATCCTTTCCAGGTAACTAATTTACATTTTAATAAGGGCTTGAGGGAGAAACATTAACCCAAACAAATTATTCTAATGGCAAATGGCAGGCTGATGGGGGAAATTTCAGAGGTGGGAGCTAGGGGTCAGTTGGTATCCTTCTAGTTACACCTTAAAGACAGTGGCCCACTCTACTATTGTATGTAGTTGACCTAAACATCACTCACTCTGGAGTCTGACAGGTACTAAATAAGTTTATCTCCCAAGATTGTTCTGATATAATCGATGAGAGTGTTTTACCCACCTCCAATCAATGAAGTAAGTACTCTTTTTAGTTTTTACCAATGTTCCTCATCTTCGCTGACCTCCTAGTAGCATCAGACACAGCTGAACAGCTGTTTCTTCTAACTTTCAAAGACACCCTCCCCCTCTCATCTGTCTGTCTGGTCTCTTTCTGTGTCCTTTGCTAGCTCCTTAAGTTTTTAAGATTAATGTTTCCTCAAGGTTCTATGTTTGACCTTCTTTTCCTCCCCCCCCCCCCCACTCTCTTTCTGGGCAATCTTGTTCACCTCCAGGGGCTCCTCCGGCTCCTTTGCAGATGATTCCTAGCTTGGTCCCTAGGATGAATTCCTGACCCATATTTCCAGTGATTGGATATTTCACAGCAGCTCAAACTCAAAAGTGTGCTATCCTATTCCCCAATCAATAAATGGTCAAAGGATATGAACAATTTTCAGACAAAAAAATTAAAAATATTTCTAGTCATATGAAAAAATACTCTAAATCGCTATCCATTACATAGAGAGAAGTGCAAATTAAGACAACTCTGAGGTACCACTTCACATCTCTCAAATTGACTTAGATGACAAGAAAAGATAATGATAAATGTTGGAAGGGGTGTGGGGAAAACTGGGTCAGTGGAGTGGTGAAAGGATCACACCCATTCTGGAGAACAATTTGGAACTATACTCAAAAGGCTATCAAACTTTGCATACTCTTTGATCCAGCAGTGTCACTGCTGGGTCTAAATCCCAAAGAGATCATAAAAGAGGAAAAAGGTCTTACATATGCAAAAATGTTTGTAGCAGTCCTTTTTTAGTGGCAAAGAACTGGAAATTGAGTGGGTGTTCATCAGTTGGGGAATGGCTGAATAAGTTATGTTATATGAATGTAGTGGAATATTATCATTCTATCAGAAATGAAGAGCAGACTAATTTCAAAAAAGCCTGGAAAGAACAGAACCAAGAAAATATTATACACAGTCACAACAAAATTATGTGATAATCAACTATAATAGACTTACTTCCCTTCAACAATGAGGTGATTCAAACCAATTCCAATAAATTTGTGATGGAAAGTGCCATCTGCATTGAAAGAGACAACTATGGAGATTGAATGGGGATCAAAGCATAGTATTTTCACCTTTTGTTGTTGTTATTGTTTGTTTTTTTCTTTCTGTTGTTTTTTTTCCCGTTTGATCTGATTTTTCTTACACAGGATGATGAATATGCAAACATGTTTAGAAGAATTGCACATGTTTAATCTTTATCGTATTGCTTGTCTTGGGGTGGGGGAGAGAAGAAGGAGAAAAATTTGGAGAATAGGATTTGCAAAGGTGAACTTTGAAGACTATCTTTGCAGCTATTTGGGGGAAAAAATACTATTTTTTTAAAGTGTGCTAAGAGATATGGTTCTGAGGCAGACCTGGCCCAGACCATGATCTCCAGCCAGAACTATATGCCCCAACTACCTACCGAGCACAATTCTACCTAGAGTACCAAACCCCTCAAATAAAACATGCTGAAAGCCAAACTAATTAATTTCCCTTTAAACTTTCTGTTCCCTCACAAATTGGGCTGAATTACAGATGTAGAGATGGGAGGGACCTCAGAAATGATCTAGTCCCACCCTCACTTTTTGCAGAGTAGGAAATAAAAGTGAAATGGCTTGCCCCTGTAATACAAGTAGTGAATATCAAAAGTAGATTATGAATACAGATCTTATGAATTTAGAGCCCTGTGATCTTTCCTCTGTGCCACTTAGTTTCTCTAAGACAGGGAAGCTGAGGCCAAGATTACAATGACAAATTATCCAAGAGAATATAACAGAGATTCAGACATTTAAGGTTGAAAGAGACCACAAAAGCCATCTAATGCAACCCCCTTAATTTGCACATGACATGAATGAGACCCAGAAAGATCACACACCTTGCCCAAGACCACACAGCATCTTTGTTATTTTCTTTCCATAGCCGATCTCTGCTTAAAAACTTCATGTGGTCTTGAATTAATTCTTCTCTTTCAACAGGATTATCCCATTGGTTATCGATAGAGTAAGATTTAGTAAGCATACTACTATATACCAGGTATCGTGCTAGGCAAATAGGAATCAAAAGATAAAAAGGAAACAGTTTGCTCTTAAATGTCCATTCTGCTGATGCATAACAGTACATCCATCATGCATGGTATTTATTGTCCTGGTGATTTTGGCAAGTGATTTTTCTTTCTGGACCTCAGTTTCCTCCTCTATAAAATTCAAAAGATACATTTTAAAGAAGGAGACCTATACACATACATATATAGATATACACATATAGACATATATATGTGTATGCATATATCTACTTATATGTATAAGTATATAAATATATACTTATGTGTGTATGTATATACTTATAAATATTTATACATATATGTAGATAGGTATATCTACACCTATAGGTATAGATATATACTTATGTATGCATATATATTCATATATATGCCTATATGTGTATGTTTATATACATACATATATATGTATATATACTTATATCTACTTATACATATGCATAGATATATAACAATTAATTTGCAATTACATATATTGTAATTACATATATAAAAATATTATATATTATGTATTACATACATAAAAACAAATGTTTATATTATATAATATATAATTATATAATGTTAATATATAACATTATATTACATAATAATAGATAGATAGATAGATAGATAGATAAGGGATAGAGATTGGGTATTTCATTGTTAAATTGAATATAAGAAAGTGAAATCAAAATGCTTTGGAATGTTGTTCATCCTTCCTTTTCAAAGATGAACAATGATATCATGGAGTAATATCTTAACCTGTGCATGAATTGAATTCAAGTGAGGCAGCCTTACACAAAGTTGTCAGTCTCACTCTTCCAAACTCTATCTCTTTCAAAGTCCAGTGGCAAGATAAAAGTCAAGACAACTGGTGACAATCTGGAAAATATTACCTCATTTAATTCTCTTGACAATCCTAGGAAATAGATGCTGTTATTCATCTCCATTTTACAGATGAGGAAACTGAGGTAGGCAATGGTTCAGGAACTGACCCACGGTCACATAACTAGTAAGTTTCTGAGGCTAGATTTGAACCTATCCAGCGCTCTATCCATTGCTCTACTTCACAGCCACATGACAACTATATAAACTCAACCAACAACACGTTGACAGAGTTGTACCACATGGATTTGTTTACAGGAATAGAAGTGTTTACAATGGCAATTCAGGTTAATGGTCAACATTCCAGAAATTATAGTAGGTTTATTTGTAAGAAGTTCAGAATGAATGATCAATGTGGATCATACAAAGAAGTGGTTTAAAAGAAACTACAGTATGTCAAATCTGTTTTAATAACCATCATGATTAAAAACTGACAGTGATTTCCTATTGCCCACTATCTGGCCTTCAATGTCCTCCATAATCAGACCGTGTTTTATCTTGGCACTTACCCTGAGTCAGGAAGACCCAGATCTCAATCCTCTTCAATTCCATTAGTCATTTCACCCTGAACAAGTCACAACTCCTAAATTTAAGTTTCCTCATCTTTAAATAGGGATAGGAATAGTACCTATTTTATGAAATAGAGAAATAATGTACATAGTTTATAAGGTGCTTTCAAAATCTTCACAAGTTACATAAATGTTAATTAGTAGTAGTGGTAAAAATAACATTTTAGTCATGCTTATTCCTTTTCAGAAAAGACTAGCCCCTTGGATGTGAGGGTTTGCCAGCTATTTTTTAGAGCTGTTCCTCTAACTTTGGTGTCCTTCACCCAACTCTCACCGTGGCTTCAAGAAGCTATAGTACATTCAGGGACCATACTCTGGTAAAAACAGCTTCAGCACATGGACTAAACCAGGTGACCAACAGACCCCAAACATATTGATAAGTTAGAGGGATGTCTGCTCCAAGCAGGTAAAAACTTCCTCAGGTGTAATGGGCAGTTGAGAACAATTTGTCACAAAGTTAACTGAAGCAACACTATGGAGAACTTAGGGCTTTGTCAGACATGGAAAATACCAAGATCTTCCCCTTCTCTGTGATATCCAAAAGGGAATTTCCCAAGTTTCTGATGGGGGAAATCAAGGAGGATTTCTGAGGAGAGGTGAACTTCAACTCCTGTTTCCATAACTTTGCATTAGCAAGCTCCTCCTTCTCCCATCCTTTACCCCTGTGCCCATAATGTTCTCCTCTTCCCCTCCAATCCATAGATTCCCTCTTTTCCTTCAATATTCAATTCAAAGACCAGTTTCTGTAGCTTATCTTAATCATCCAAAGTGCTAGTATCTTTCTTTCCTAACTACCTTGTACAGTATTTATTCTTTTTATATGTGATAGATGATTAATCAATTGATAGATGATAGAGAGAGATGATAGGGTGTTCCAAAAGTCTTAGTGTGGGTTTGTTTTAATATATAATATCTATACATAATATATCTATTATATATGTGTCTGCGTCTCCCTGGTTAAAATGTCACTTCCTTGAAAATGGGGGTTAGGAGAGAGAGTGGTAGGGAATTGTCTTATTGCTTGGATTTGCCTAGCATTGTAAAAGCATTTAAAGTGCTTGCTGTTTGTTGGACTGATTGAAAAACATGTACATGTATAAGTATCTACAAAATATGTACAAAATCAATATAAGGTCATTAAAGAAGGCAGTAGCAGTTAGGAGTGGGGGGTGGGTAGAGCATGAATAAAAGCCTCATGTAGAGAGAGACCTCAAGCAGATCATTAAATGAAAGGAGGGATACTGAGAAACCTAAGACTCTATTAAGTATTCTTGATTCTTGATTGTCAATGCTTCTGACTCTCTTCTCACTCCCACCACTCTAATACAGATTACTAGTTTTTATTATTGAGATAGCTTTCCTGTTTCTTCTCTCTAGCCCTGCCACTCCTTCTCTTACATGACAACCAAATTCATCTTTCTCATGCATGATTATAGTCCTATCACTCCTCTGATCAAAAATGTCCAAGTGCTGCCTAACAAGTAAAGATGTAACTCCTTTGCTAGGCCCTTCATAATCTGGCTCCATCTTTGCCTTTTCAGCCTTATCTCACACTGTTACCTTCCACAGAGTCTGCACTCCAGCCAAAATGGACCACTCCCTGTACCCTGAACATGCCCTACCCTTTCCTGTTTCTGTGCCTCTGATCACGCAGATCCCAATGTCTGGAATGTTTTCCTTCCACCTTTACATTTTAAAATTCCTACCATCCCTAAAAACCCTTCAAAGTTCAACTTCACTATACAAGAATATATTTCTGATCTTTTCTGGTCAATGAAAACCTTATTCCTTTTGGATGTCACAGAGTACTTTGCTTTTACCTTTCTTTATCCAATTCAACATGCATATATTAAGAATCTGCTTCATGTAGCACAGTGCATTAGACACAAAGGGTACAAAGGCAGCTAGGTGGCAGAGTGGATAGAAGGCTGAACTGGGATCAAATTCTATCTCAGACCTTATTAACTATGTGACCCTAGATAAATCATTTAATCTTTATCTGCCTCAGTTTCCTCATTTGTAAAACCCACCCCCTATCAGAAGATTGTTCTGAGAATCAAAGGAGATAACATATGTAAAATACTTTGCAAATCTTAAAAGTGCTCTATAAATGCCATCATTAGTGTCCACTATCATCAATTGTTGTGGCACAGTGCACGACTGAATCAGGAAAACTCATCTTGGTATGCTCTGATTTGGCCATTGACACTTACTATTTGTATAAGTCTGGGTAGATCACTTAATCCTGTTTGCCTCAGTTTCCTCATCTATAAAATAAACTGGATAAGGAAATGGGAAATCACCCCAGTGTCTTTTACAAGAAAATCTCAAATGGGGTCATTAAGAATCAGACATGAGTCTGATTCAATCATCATCATCATTATCACAATCATTATCATCAGAGACGAAAATGAAATAATCCCTGCCTTTAAGGAGAAATATTTTACTACTATAAATTCCTGTATTTATGTGTTATGATTACTGGATTATGATTATTGGATCATAACAATATTGGATCAGTTCACTCTTGCCTCAGTTGTTCCAAAATTAAAGGATCTTAAACTATTTGGTTTCTGAGGTCCCCTCCAGCTCCCATATCTATCAGGTTGAAAATCTGGGAAAGTCTAAGCCTTTCTAGTTCTAAGTCTGACTGTCATTCTTTAGTATATTGACACTGTTTATGTATGCATCCATTTTCCCATTAGTCTCTAGGCTCCATTAGGGCAGAGACCTTTGCTTCCCCAAACTTAGCATTAAGGATACTGCCCAAGACACAACACAGACGTCTCCTTGCCATTTTTTAAAAAGGTGTGTTGAATTAAGCTTCAATGAGTTTGTCTGATTGTGCTGCATTTGAAGTAAGAGATTGTTGTGGTTTGTTGTTGAGTTGTGCCCAACTCTTTGTGACCCTATTTGGGATTTTTGTGGCAAAGATACTAATGTGGTTTGCCATTTTCTTCTCTAGCTAAGAGAATTTATTATTAAGAACTAATGATTTGGGGAAATTCAGCATACCCCTTTTTTCTCTATCCTCATTTCAAAACCTCAGTCTCTGAAGATTGAGCTAACCTTCTCCGCAATCCCATCCCACCCAACCTTATAAGGAATCTCTAGTCTAAGGTGAATTCCATTCAATCAAGCTTGGGTGGAGATAGACCCTTTTGTCTAATTGCCCAAAGCTGGGGGTGTTCTAGTTATAGAGATTGTCTCTTGGTCCAAGAGTGACATGATGCCATTCTCAACTCCTCATTGGAATAAGCCCACTTCTCTTTATAAAGTCTACATCTCATTAATTATTAGCCAAGCAGGGTTGATTGCCACCCTAGGGAACACTCACTCTTTGAAGGGCATTAAAACTGTGAACCTTTCAACCTGCTGTCACAATTGTCTTTAATCTAAGAGAAAGCCAAATGACTTCTTTTATTAAAATATTGGCATTATTAATAAAAGGATTAAATTGCCAGAAAATGAATCTTGAACCTTTTAAAAAGCCACACAGATCATTTTACTGATGAGGAAACCAAGACAAAGTTAAGTGACTTGCCCAGAGTCACATAGCTAACAAGTGTCTGGATTTGGGTTCAATCCTCTATGACTTTGGACAATTCATTTTATTACTTGTAGCCTCAGTTATCTCATCTGTAAAATGAGGGGATTGTATGATATAACCTTTCTGGATCTAAATCTTTGATACAATATTAGTAAATTATGTACTATTTAAGAGCCCTGTTATTTATGGCTATATTAGCTTCATAGCTTTCATGCCTTACTGAGAAACCTACAGAAAAGAATTTCATATTTTGTGATATAGTAGAAAGTGTATAAATCTTGAATCAGTAGAGCTTAGTTTGAAGCATAAGTTCAGATACTTAATAGGTTTATAAACTTCACAAGTCAGAAAACCTCTAAGTCTGTTTGCTAATCTGTAAAATGGGAAATAGAATAATAATACTTGTCCTATCAACTTCACTGTGTTGCTGTTAAACAGTCAGTATATACATAGAAGGCACTGAAGGACAGTAGGAAAAAAATATTGAGTTTAGAGTGATTGAATATAGGGTCAAATCCCAGTTCTGCCACTTACTATCTATGTGAATTTTGGCAAAAAAAAAAAGTCATTTACCTCTCTTGAAGTAAGCTCTGCCATCTATAAAATGAAGAGGTTAGGCTAGTTGACCTACAAGGTGCCTCCTGCTCTGTATTTATGATCCAAAGCTTATTATTGTGGGAGCTCTGTAATAAGGTGAATCGAGTCTTGCCTTCAGAGTGAAAACTCACAAACCTTCACTCCAACACTTAGGATAACATATGTTGATCAACAAAGTGGACATTTTATCCCTTCAGTTCAATTTTCTTATCTGTGTGATGAAGATGATAATGCTTCTATTAACTGCTTCACAGGACTGGAGTGAAGATTAATTTAGATCATTTCCATCTAAAAGTTATTTCCTGAATTCTTTTTTTTTGGTGAGGCACTTGGAGTTATGACTTGCCCAGGGTCACACAGCTAGTAAGTGTTAAGTGTTTGAGACTAGGTTTGAATTTAGGTCCTCCTGAGAAGTGGTACTCTATCCACTGTACCATCTAGCTTCTCCTATTTAATGAATTATAATGCATGTTGTGTATGTCAGCTGTTTTTATGAGGAAGAATTACAGAAAGATGTGGACAAGTCACAAAGGATGAGTAGGCAAAGAATGGCTGCCATCCATATCACTGGAGGGAATTCCTGTTAATATTGATGAGATCACAGGCTTAACTGAAGTTCTGGAGTACAGTTAGGGGTCTGCAACTGTCTAATGGCAACATTAACTGTAGTTCAAACTTTAGCCTGTACTCTTACACTGGAATGTGAATAATTAGATATTTTTCTCTATTTCTGTGTATCAAAAAATTTCACAATGATCTTGTAAGAATTAAAATATTAAGTATAAAATTATCATTTTAAAAGAGTATCTTTGAAGGAATAATAAAGGGGGAAAAATAAAAGCTGCATATGTAAGGACAGAATTAGTCTTTTCATTTGTTAAATTTTTCATTTAAACTTTTTAGGTAAAAAGCAAACAAAATAAAACAAACTTTGGTAATATTTTTTTATGAGACATCTCAATCTAGAGATAGTCTTAACCAATAAGAATAATAAAAGATTGGTATGTTGTATACACAATGGCAATAGACAAGGAAAGTTGAATTGACCTCTGAGGTACCTTCCAATTTTGATTCCATAAGCCTCTAGATGTAGCTTTCTGCTTATTATCTGACTTTAAAAAATGACTAGAGCACTGACTCCTTGGATCTTTCTTAATTCAAGTACCAGAACAACTTATGATTTTAATTGTATTATTCTTTTTGTTTTGTCTTTCTCCATTAGAATACAACCCTGTGAGAGTAAGGACTATTTGGCACATAATAAGTGCTTAATAAATGCTCCCTCCTTCTAAGTTTGTGTGTGTATGTACGTATCTGCCTGTCTGCCCATTGGAAATCACTTACTTTCCTATGCTATCTTGAGCTTTAAGAGAAGTGAATGACTAGCCAATCCTTGTTTAATAAAAGTCCATAGGCCTCCTGATTCGAAATTAGATAAATTTAGAGATGCTGATCACCAGAAGATTGGCTGCCAGATGATGGCTGTAATTTTGAGGCCATAACAACTCCTGATTACTGTCTATTAAGGTGTGAGGCACTGAGCAGTTTGCCTACATGGTGGCAGTACTTATATCCTTTGGAATTACATATCTCTTAAAAATCCTGAGATAAGAAGAGAAGTTCCAAAAGCGATGTATCAAGCTTCTATAGGTTAGTCCATGACAAATGAAGATTTGTTGTTTGGGAGCTTTTACCCATTACTGTGTGAGCTTGGGACTGCTTACAGAGAGCAACAAAAGCAGTGGCTACAGAACTCTATGTGAAGGAGCATCAGGCAATACTGGACAGAGAGATCATCTCTATATATGGCTTGGTTTAATACCCACACTTATTCACATACCAGCTGAGCATGGCAGGTAATAACTCTTCACTCAGCCCTTTAATACTTGTTCCAGTATTCTTACTTGTCTTATTTGAGTTATTCACAAAGGGTAGACTTAGGAATAGTAAGTAGAACTTGCAAAGAGACAGATTTAAAATTGACATTAAAAAAAAAAAAACTTGCTTTTAACTCAAGTATCTAATTGGTGACCTTGGAAAGGAGGTCTCTCATTTGAAAGCTGTAATAAGCAAAAGATAGATGATGACTTGTGAAAGCATTGTGCTGGCATGAATTGGACTAGATTGTTGAGTGTTTTGACCTTAAGATTCTATAACTCTTCTGGAAGTCTGTTGAGCTCAATAGCCCCTGGAATAGCTTCCTTCATTGTTCTCCATGATGATGACTGAGTCTATGTGGATTCTCTAGCTGTCATTATTAAGGCCTTCTTTTCTTCCTTTATAATTGTATCCAATACCAGTAGGTGGATAAGGCAGGAAGTAGCCATACTTTAAAATATATTCTAAATATGATTCAGTGGCAGATACCTTGGGAAGTCAGGAGTTAAGAAAAAAAGAAAAAGAAAAAACACAACTAACTGTCCTTGAAATTTATCATAGCCACTCTCTTAAAATAAATATCTCCTAGAGAAATACATCCAATTCTATGCATTAGCACAAACTCTTATTGCCAAGTATTTCCAATTTTTTTCTGAAACCTTGAGTAAAAGCATTGAAATGAGACTCAATGAGAATTATTCCAGAGAAAAAAACAATTGATATCAGAAAATGTATATTTTTAAACCAAAATCTTTCTTATAACATTTTTGTCAAGAAAATTTAATTGTGAGACATTAAATAGTTTCTATTTCATGAAAGGCCATCTTACACTGGAAAGTTTGTAATTGGTCAGAGGGACTGGAAATAACTCTTAGAGAAGGTTTATGTTTTGTATTTAAATTCACCTTGAAATTCACCTTGAAACAGCAAGCAATCCAATATAGTTTAAACATGTGTAATTCTTCTAAACATATTTCCATATTCATCATGCTATGCAAGAAAAATAAGATCAAAAGAGGAAAAAACATGAGAAAGAAAAAAAACAAATAATAATAACACTCAAAAGGTGAAAATACCTGATTTGATCTATATTCAATCTCTATAGTTCTCTCTCTGGATGCAGATGGCCCTTTCTATCACAAGTCCATTGGATTGCCTTTAATAACCTCATTGTTGATCAACTCCATCATAGTTGATCATCACATAATCTTGTTACTGTGTACAATGTTTTCTTGGATCTATTCATTTAACTTGGCATCAGTTCATGTAAGTTTATGCTTTTCTGAAATCAGCCTGTCCATCATTTCTTATACAACAATAATATTTTGTTATATTCATATACTAACTTATCAGCTGTTCTCCAGCTGATGGTCATTTACCCAATTTCCAGTTCCTTTCCACTACAAAAAAAGGGTGCTACAAACATTTTTACACATATAGTTCCTTTTCCCTTTTATAATCTCTTTTTGGGATACAAACCCAATAGAAATCCTGCTGAGTCAAAAGTTTGATAGCCCTTTGGGCACATTGCTCTCTAGAATGGTGGGATCCTTTCACAACTCCATCAAGAATACATTGCTGTCCCAGTTTTCCCACATCCCCTCCAACATTTATCTTTATCTGTTCCTGTCATCTTAGCTAGTCTGAGGAATATCAAGTGGTACATTAGAGTTATCTTAATTTGCATTTCTCTAATCAATAGTAATTTAGGGCATTTTTTTCATATGATTAGAAACGACTTTAATTTTTTCATCTGAAAATTGTTCACATTCTTTGCCCAGTTATTTATTGGAAAATGGCTTGTATTCTTATAAAGTTGAGTCAATTCTCTCTATATATTTTTAAATGAGGCCTTTATCAGAAACACTGGATAAATTTCCCCCTCCAGCTTTCTGCTTCCCTTCTAATTTTGGCAACATTGATTTTGTTTGTGCAAAAACTTTTTAATTTAATGTAGTCAAAATTATCCATTTTGCATTTCATAATGTTCTCTAGTTCTTCTTTGGTCATAAATTCTCCATTTTTTCACAGATTTGAGAAGTCTGTTCAGCAGAAGACTGTTCAGCAAGTATCAGAAAGGAAAAGCTGTTTCAAAGGAGGGGTGACTTGTCTCATTCCTTATAGTTTGGCAAATGGACAGGATGAGCAGAAGTAGATGAGGGAAGATCTTTATTGTCAAAGGGAAATTAACTTGAGACCAAAGGTCCATTTGAATATCTAAGTAATTAAGTACAATCTAGGAAGCTAGTTGAAAGTTGTCAGGTTTCTGGTGAATCTGGGACATGCAGACAATGTTCAGAATAATTCAGGCTTTTAAATGGCTTTTAGGTCCCAAATTGCCTGAACTTCAACTTTAGAACTTAAAATGGCAAATATTTTCCTCCCTATTCCCTCAACCAATTATCCAGCACAGGATGATACTGACACCAACTAAAATATTAGGGTTTCTATGTCTCAAGTCATCTATTAAATTCAGGAAACAGTAAGTGCCTCCCATTTACAAGACCCAGTATGAGTTGCTGGTGATACAAAGTTGATTAATTATGAAGTCTCTGCCTTTAAAGTCCTTGCCTTACAATCTAGTAGGAAGAAAGACATGTATAAATTTGTGACATGTTAAGGACCTCATAGGTAAAGTGAAAGAGACTTTTGTGACGGATTTGAGGAGAGAGTGATCACTTGTAACTGAGGAGGTAAAGAAAGTCTTTCTGGAGGAGATGGTATTTAGGTGGGATCTTGGAGGAAAGAAAATAAAGATTTCAAGCAGGAGAAGTGTGTGTATGTGTGTGTGTGTGTGTGTGTATGTGTGTGTGTGTGTGTGTGTGTGTGAGAGAGAGAGAGAGAGAGAGAGAGAGAGAGAGAGAGAGAGAGAGGAGAGAGATCTAATTCAGACCTGGGGAACAAAGTACATGAAAGAATGGAAGCAGGAGAGAAAAGGAAAGAGCTTTAAACAGCTAAATACTAAATGAAATGTGGTTGTGCCTGAGAGTACATGAAAAGGAAGAGTCTGACCAAAAAATTGTAAAGGGAGTATGGAAGGTAATAATGGAGGGTTTTGGATGCCAGGCTAAGGCTAAGGAGCCAATACTGTATCTGGTAGAAAATGGGGAGCTCTAAATCTTTTCAACAGTCAGTCAGCCAGCTTTCTTTCATACGGCTACTAGCACCATCATGCTTTATGGTCCATAGACCTGGACTGAGATAAGAGCACAGGAAATTTCAGGTTTTCCAACTGACCTAACCTGTTCTTCCTAGTTTACCATGACCCAGAGAGATGTTGTTTTTCTCTTACTGTGAAAGAGGATGGAACTATTCTAGGTGGTAACTTTTCTTCACATGGTGGTGATACAAATTCCCTTGAAAGGAAAACTCTTTTCTTAAGAATTTCCCAATGGAATCAGAATGGGCCAGCATCTTTTTTCTTCCCTTCTCTGAAATTATTTCCAGATTAATTGCTTCTGGCCTAGTTTAGTATTATTCATTTCTGTAGTGATTGTATTATCACCAGAAATAAGTTTCCTCCTTCTATTGTAAGAAAAACTTTCAGAAAATATTATTAAAACTTTCTGCTTCCTTTTCATTCTGTTTTGTGGGGAAGCATTTTATTCAAATTCTTCCTTCCCGGGAATCCTCTTGGGTTGCATGACGTTTCTGCTGAGGAAAAAAAAAAAAGAAGCAGTTTTGGAGAAAGTTTTGAATGAAGAAAAAAAGGTCTATAACTGGAAATTTTGTCTGTGCCATTGAATTTTTTCTAGATGTGTACACTTAGTATATATACTGCTAAGGCACTTATCAAATGACAATTAATCAGAAGCAACAGTAATTTAGCTAAATTCTCTCAGATACCCAGTGAGAATACCTCACTCTCATCCCCACTGACCAGAACCCAGGATTCTCCTTAATTAGGACTTAATTTGCATTGTGGCTTAGTAGTATTCATAACTGGTCAAATGATGTCAAAAGACCAATTTTGAAGTGGATAACTAGGAACCAAAAGTGCAAGGAATATGGAGGAAAAGAGAAGTAAAGTGATTTGCTTATTGTTTAAATTGGTGAGATATAGAAATAGCAAAGTAGGATGATTTCTCCATGTGCCCTATCCTTTTAGCCTAGATTTGCTGAAAAGTGTAAGCATGATTACAGGTTTTTCTGGAAATAAGACAATGTTCAATTACATATCCAACCATTTTGATTATTAATCGAAGATCCAGGATGGAAAAAGAAAAGATATGGTTCCTCCTCACTTTTTTTCTTCCCTCCTCTCTCCTCTCTTTCTCTTCCCTTTCTTCTCTACTCTCCCTTCCTCTCCCTTTACTCTCATTTATTTATATTTTTAATTTTTAATTTCCCTTTTTTTCTGTCCACACATTCTTTTTTTTTTTTTTTGTTTCCTTACAGTAAGTATAATGGGGTGCCTGTCAAAAGTATAATAGAACAGAGGAGAGAGAAATGGATAGTAAGATTACAGATGAGTAATAACTTCAGTAAAGTAGCAGGATATAAAGTATACAAAAGTCATTAGCTTTTTAATGTATTACTAGTAAAAGTCAAGAGGACAAGAAAGAAAAAAAAAAGCAAATATTTAAAATAACCAGAGAATGTATAAAACATCTTCAAATTCAGATATGTAGACATAGACAGGAATTGTAGGGTATAAGTCCAAAACACTCCTTTCCATGGCCATTTCCACACTATGTTACACTTATTTAAATCTTCATTTCTACTTCCTACTCCCTGGAAACTTGTACCCCATTCCTGGAATTACCCTGATTTTTGATAGTGAACTTATATTTTACCATTCTGAGTTCCAAGTCTTCACTTCCTTTATTATTTATCTTCAAACCTTACCAACAATGCATATTATACTTTTCCAGTATCCTTTTATTTGTTGTCTTTTCTCATCAGAATATAACCTTTTTAGGACTAGAGTTCAGCACAGTGCCTGGAATGCAGCAAACAATGAGTATTTTATCTATCTAAAAGCAGAATTAAGTAATTGGAAATATTTTAATTGCTCATGGTTGGACCATCACAATAGAACCTAAATTAATTTATGGATTTAGTGTTATATCAATCAAACTATGAAAGGTTAACTTTGTACAACTAGAGAAAATAATAATGAAATTTATGTGAAGGAACAAAAGATAAAAAATTTCAAGAAAAACTAAGGGAAAAAAAGTGGGAAGGAAAAAAAGTGGGAAGGAAGGGAGTAAGTATAGTTTCAAAGTCAGCATAGTGTTGAATAAACACAAACTTCCTAAATTACTTGGTAAGGATATACCTTTTTGTGTATTCTTAGTTCTGGCCAGACTGACCTTGCTCTTCCCCACATAAGACATTTCAATGCTTGTCTTTAAGTCATTGCATAGGCTGTCTCATCATCCATATATTTTGTAATCCCTAGTTTCCTTTCAGGCACAACTAAAATGCCCTTTCCAATGTGAGGGCTTTCCTAATTCCTATCAAAGTTAATATACCTGCTCTACCCAATCACCTTGAATTTATTTTACATTTTGTTTATATATAAAATTTAAATCAATCACAGCAACTATCATATACTGAGACAGGAACTGTGTAGGTGATGGGTGTACAAATAAAAAAAAGAAACAATCCCTATTATCAAGGAGTTTATATTCCAATGTAGGAGGTAAGAACCTATACAAGTGTACATGGACAAAATAGATATAAAGAGAATAAATAAATAAATAAATACAAATTAGATAATACAAGACAGGGAGGGAGGACAGTTGAGGGAATCAGGAAAAGGTTTTAAAAGGTAACCCTTGAGTTATGCTTTGAAAGAAGAGAAAGATTTGATGAGAGAGTACTTTCTAAATTTGGGGGACAGTCATTGTAATGCAAAGAAAAAGTTCAAAAGGCAACTGAGTGTGTAAGCAACTGAGAGGTCAGATTGGCTGGATCACAGAGTGGCACAGGTACAGTGAATCTGAAAGGGTAGAACAGTTGCTCTCAGTTGAATATAAACTCCTTAAACATAAAGACTGTTTTATTTTGATCTTCCCAGTGGCTGATACATTTTTGGTTCTTAATAAAATTTTTGTGATTCAGTCATTGATATTAAAAAAGGATATATTATTATGAAAAAAATCCCTCTGACAGTAAAAGATGTTTCTATAAACTCTCTTTGTAGCTCTCCCAAAATATCACATATAAATCAGAAAAGATAATGGGCCAATTAAAGAAAAACTAATGATCTTTTAGAAAGTTCTTCACTGGAATAATTACCGGATATTAGATTAATAGATTATTTGTTAGACTATGCAATGGAATCGTGAATATTAATTGCCATGAGTTGAAGTCATTGACAAATAAAGTTTTAAACTTTAAAAAATGACCAGGTATATGTTGTTCCCAATTTGCACTGGTTGAATTCCAAGTCATTAAAAATTGGATGCTTAAGACTTGAAATTCGTTTTCCTATAGAATGAAAAAAGAAATGTGATTCACTTTCCAGAGGAATCCTTTAAATCCATTTAATCCATAATGTAAATATCTTAATCCAAATTCAGGACACTAAAGGCAGGGCCTTGTGATTCTAGGGGACTAAGAATAAAGAATTTTCCTCAGGCCAAGACTGGAAATGTGTGGAAATGTTTTGTCTTTGAAATCTACCCATTTCTCTTTCTGGGCATCTTCACTTCTTTCCAAGATTCCAATGTTCTCAGGCTACATCAGATCATTTTCCTACCTTACCTCCCACTTAGTTCTCCATCCCCCTCCTCTCCGAAATAATTAATGATTGATTTTTAACTTTTTGAGTTCCAAATTCTCTTTCTGCCTCTAGTCACTCCCCTCTCCACTGAGAAAGCAAGCAATATGAAATCACTTATAAATGTGAAGTCATGCAAAACATTTTCACATTAGTCATGTTGTAAAAGAAATCAAGAAAAATAGGGGAAGTGAAAAAATCTGCTTTAATCCACATTTGGAATTTATTAGTTCTCTCTGAAGGTAGATAGCATTTTTCATCACAGGTCCATACTTCTACTTATGGTCAATACTTTGCTCAGCTCTGCCAAAATATTACATGCTCTAAAATTACCTACTTCTCCTAATCCTATATTCTCAATCAAAATTCTCATTTCTTCACCATAACTGATCTCATACCAACTGATCAGTTGGTAGGAAGAAATCATTCTTATGAAAGAAATTTATATTAATTTATATATTACAAACACCTTCAAATGTTGTATATTAGCACTTTTTAAGGGATTAGGCCTTAATTCAAACCAATTATAATGTTATACTAATTAGATAATGTTGCAAAATGAAATAATAAAATAGTATGAAAATGACAAATATTGCATGGATAAATCAGTCATGGCTAAGAATCAATAATTAATTCCTGAACTTTTTGGGCAACTAGGTGTTAAAGTCAATAGAGTGCTGAGCTTGGAGTCAGGAAGATTTCTCTTTATGAGTTTAAATCTGGCTTCTAAAACTTATTAGCTATGTGGCACTGGGCAAGTTACATAAAGGCTTCAGCCCCTCATCTGTAAAATGAATTGGAGAAGAAAATGGCAAACCACTTCAGTATCATTGCCAAGAAAAACCCATGGTATGAAGAAGAATATATACATATATTTTATTTTTGCAGGAGAACTCCAAGGAGAACTAGTCTATTTACCCTACAAATTAGAGATCCTTTCTAACACATCTCTAATAGATTATTAAAGAATGGTGGTTGGATTCCTCTAATGGGCCAAGAATTGTCCTGTTTGGTGGCTGGAGTCACAGGCAAAAGGTGTAAAAAAGGTGTAAAGGTTTTGTATCTGGAAATACGTTTCAACAGTTAGAACTATTAATAAACAGAACCAACTTTCTATGAAATTAAGAGGTCTCTTGCAAAGGAGACCCTTAAGCAGAATCTAGATAATCACTTATAGACATGTTTTAAGGGAGATTTTTGACTTGGATGGTCTCTGAGGTTCCTCCCAACTGTAAATACTCTGTTCCATCAAAGCAAACCTTTTGTGAAGATTTAGATATTTTCCTCTTGATTCAACCCCAGACCATGTTAACTATGTTTCTTCCCTCATCACACTTTATTATATTGACTTTGCAATGTAGATCTTTTTTCCCCATACAAATTGCTTTCTATACTATCGCCCACCTGCTATACTTATATAGATTGGGTGTTTTTTGACCCAGATACAAAAAGTTACATTTCCCTCTATTCAAATTTTATTTTATTAGATTCAGCCATCACTTCAACTGGGCTCACACATTTTGGATCTCAGTTCCATCCATTGTATATTAACTTCCTGTTACTTGCAGATCTGATCATAAACAGGACTTTGTTTTAAGATCCAATTGAGGACAAGAGGACAAATAAAGACCAGTGTATGAAGATGATGAGAGGAAGATAAAAGGTAACAGAAGATGAGGCAGATAAGAGTAAGTAATTCTCTAAAGCATTCTACTTGATCGTTTCTTTCTTACCTTGTTGCACTTATCACCCAACAGATTCTATTTCTCTTTCTCTCTAAATCCTGGATTCCAATTCTTCTGAAGTTTCTTTTTGGTTTTGATCCCATTCTCTTTATTGCAGATAAAACTGAAACCGGTAAAAGTTGTGACTTGCCCATTCTGTCACATAGGCAGTAGATGCAAAATTAAGATTTGAATCCAGGTCTCTTGATTCTTTCTCCTTTACTGCACTGCTTGCCTAAAACCAGTGGCTTAAGAAGATGACAAGATTGTGTAGCAGAAGTTAATTTTTTATATATATGTCAAGATTGGCCTACATATATTTTGCATGCTAAGAGGAAGAAAGTAAAAATGAAACAAATTGAAGTTTTTGAAAAAGAGAAACACATTGTGACACAAAGTTCTCTTTATTTTATAGTTACATAAATTGGGAAATCACAAATCCCAATTTAACAATTTTATCAATCAGGTGATTTACCTAGAAAATGAATCTTAGATTATCATAGTTAAGAGAGATCCTAAATATTGAATTTTTCTAAATTCAATTATTCTAATGCTTTTTTGGTTCTGCATGATAAGATGAAAACACATTTCTTAAAAAGTTTAGACATTTCATTTTGGAAATAGAGTATACAAAAAAGATCATTTGAATTAAAAGGAGGGAAAACAATTATATGTGTTTTTATATATCTATATCTATCTATCTATATATGTATGTATGTATCTCCAAATAGTAAACTTCTGGGAAGCAAAGACTTTGGACCTAGAGTCTCTATCCTGAATAGACAGGTAGAATGACTGTTTCCCTTTGTAATATAATAGGTTCTGGTGTCTAAAACCCTATTAGCCTATAAGGTGTTAAGATATTCACTAGAAGAGATTCATTCTCTTGGGTCTTGAACAGAGAGAGGTAAGATAAGGCATTTTTATATATAATACTAGCTTGAATAGACAATCCTTCTGAAACTATAAATACAGCAATTGTGTTTTAGGAATACTGTCTTAGGAGAAAGACAGTTCAATTGTCATCTGAAAACTGGAAATTAACATGATTAGAGAGAGAATATGTTGTCCAGAGAGAAAAAAAAAAAACTAAGAAAATTTTGCTGAGAGATTGAGGGACTTTATCTTGGGCAATTCTTGAAACATTTTTACTGCTATTCCAAAACAGTTGAACAATGAGACTATGTTTCCAGATTTAAGAAATTAGCAGATACAGTTGATAGCTAAAGACAACCTGACCCCAGAAGTCCTTTTACTCACTGTGATACATTGTTAAAATATCTAAATGTGTCTTTATATTATTTGTTAAATGGTTAATAAACTATGTAGACAGAAATTTTAATGTTTAATCCCATGAGTTTAAAGGAGTTCATCCTGAAGATGACATAAATAAAATTTATAGAAAAAATAGTTTCTTCATTTTATTAAGATGGGGTTCAAAGTTAATTGATTAATTAATGAGAGATTGCGCATGTCTACTACTTTAAGAGGAAAAAGTAGACTTCTAAGAATTAGTGTGATGTAATTTTATATACTCGGTGTTTAACAGTATTCTCCACATAGTAGTACTTAGTAAATTTTTATTGGTTATTGACCAGAGGATAGATAGCAAGCAGGCTTTAAAGTGAGGAATCATACTAATAAAAGCTAACACTTACATGGTGCTAAAAGGCTTGCACAAAGCACTCTTTACGTTCATTACCCTATTTTTACCCAAAAGACCTGTGTTGTAAGTTTTGCCTTTTATACATATTCCCTGTGTGATCCTGGACATGACTCAGCTTCTTAGCGCTGTAGTCCAGAGGTACCAAACTTGTAGCCACTAGCAATAAGAAATTCTGAAATGAGGCATAAACCAGATTAAAATGTAATTTGAAAATATTGAACAAAATAAATAAAAATACAATAAATACATATAATGTTAATGTATGGCTTTCTAATCATTATGTAGCTCCTTTCAGGTTTCTATTTGAGTTTGTTGATGCCTGTAGCAGGCTGACCTCTGAAAAGGTATACTTGAATCACAGCATGGTGCCTATGGCTGCGCATGCTCAATGTGATGTAGTGAAGTATTGTACTGAAGTATTTAAGGGTTGGGGGAGGGAGAGAGAGTTCTTTGGGTTGCAGCTCTCTCAGACAGAGAAGACCTCAGGCTCCAGATTCCAGAGTCCAGACTCCATCTTTGACCAATCATGTGGTGACTCTCCTGTCTCCTTCACTTCTCCACCTAAAGACCAAGGACTCTGGCTGATCCTGAGGTCCTCCAGAGAGCTAGTTGGGACATTACAGATACCACTGTTCAATTCAACTCTGTGAGACTATAAATTGTAGAGGTGTCAACTTGAGGGAAGTTGCATACTAAGTTGTTCTCTATATCAGTGAAAACAAAGCCATAAACATTTCTATTTCCTATCAGAATATAACTCTATGGTTGCTTTAGAAGCCTGGCTAAGAAATAATAAGATAACAAAGCAAGTAATAGGTAGAGAGGTGGGTGTTTGCTGTAGTTGTTGATTAATGTAGTAATCCATATAATCAACCCAACCCACCCAAGCTACAGATGAGGGTGTTAACCTTAAAATCTCTTACATATATTTCAGGTGGTTTTAGAAAAAGTACTGCCTAAATGTTGCTCTTCACAGGAATCTCGTGCCTATATTCTCATAAAACAATCTATTTCAGGGGTTTATATGGCTGGAAAAAATCATTACTTGGGTAGATAATATTCTAAAAATGAGCATCTCTATGTTTACACTGGTTTTCAGACCATTGAGAAGGGTTGTACCTTGAATAAGCTTCCAGAAGATAGTTACTTTCATACCCAAATAGGGCATCAACAAAGACTTTTGACTTTTTTTTTTTTTTGGTAGAACTTGATTTTATTTTTTATTTTTTTTAATAGCCTTTTATTTACAGGATATATGCATGGGTAACTTTACAGCATTAACAATTGCCAAACCTCTTGTTCCAATTTTTCACCTCTTACCCCCCCCCCCCCCCTAGATGGGAGGATGACCAGTAGATGTTAAATATATTAAAATATAAATTAGATACACAATAAGTATACATGACCAAAACGTTATTTTGCTGTACAAAAAGAATCAGACTCTGAAATATTGTACAATTAGCTTGTGAAGGAAATAAAAAATGCAGGTGTGCATAAATATAGGGATTGGGAATTCAATGTAATGGTTTTAGTCATCTCCCAGAGTTCTTTTTCTGGGCATAGCTGGTTCAGTTCATTACTGCTCCTTTGGAAATGATTTGGTTGATCTCGTTGCTGAGGATGGCCTGGTCCATCAGAACTGGTCATCATATAGTATTGTTGTTGAAGTATATAATGATCTCCTGGTCCTGCTCATTTCACTCAGCATCAGTTCGTGTAAGTCTCTCCAGGCCTTTCTGAAATCATCCTGTTGGTCATTTCTTACAGAACAGTAATATTCCATAATATTCATATACCATAATTTATTCAGCCATTCTCCAACTGATGGACATCCATTCAGTTTCCAGTTTTTAGCCACTACAAAAAGGGCTGCCACAAACATTCGTGCACATACAGGTCCCTTTCCCTTCTTTATAATCTCTTTGGGATATAATCCCAGTAGTAACACTTCTGGATCAAAGGGTATGCACAGTTTGATAACTTTTTGAGCATAGTTCCAAACTACTCTCCAAAATGGTTGGATTCGTTCAAACTCTACCAACAATGCATCAATGTCCCAGTGTGGACTTTTTACAAAATAAATATGTAAGTGCCATAAGACCAAAAGTTTTTTGTCATTAAAAGTATGTATCTAGAGATACTTTAACATGTTGAGTTTGAGCATAGGCAGTTGAGAAACTGTTATGATTGCTCCTTTGGCTTCATCTTATTTAGAATCACTGAATTGTGATGACCGTGCTAGCACCTAGATACCTTAGAATCAGCTGGAATCAGGATAAGCAAAAGTCCTTAGTCTTTATTCTTGGTCTTTAGGGGTAGAAGTGAAGGGGATGGAAGCAGGATCTCTGCAACCTCGTTCTTCCTTGTCCACTGCCAAAGTGACCCTGGCTAGTCTTACTCTATCCCCTAGTCCCTCCTACAATCCTCTGTATACACCAATCATCGAGCCAGCACAGGATAGTGGGAAGGGCCATTTTCCAAGCATATGCCCATAGAGTTTTGTCCAATTGGTAGTTAACTTTAAGTGCTCGGCTGTCCTGACCTCAGTGCATTGACTCAAGAATTTCAGCCCTCTACACTAAATAACACAAAAATGGAACAAATTGGGGAAAGTTCCTATGATGTATATAAAATGTGACATAAAAAACTGTCAGTCAGGTCAACCTTGAAAGAAATCATTTTAGAAAATAAGAAGATTGAACACTATAATTTGAGTTTTTTTTCCTATTCTGAAAGTGCTTCATCATATTATCAATCTTAAGAAAGTACTTGTGCAAGATGCTAAACTATACCTTATTTTAAAATTCCTTTCTCTAAATCTGAAAAAGAAGTTGGATGCTATCCTTCCTCACCAGTATGTGGATTTTCACTTGTTAAAAGTTATTTATCCCAAGTTTTATAATCACTAACTTTTGTCATTTAAGAAGAATTCTTCACAGAGATTTGAAATCTCAAAATTTGTTGATATACCTCCTATACACACATAAGATGGTAACATTCTGGCACAGAACCCTAGTGTTATTGCTAAGGACCATAAAACAATACATTTTAGTACACACACACACACACACACACACACACACAATATAAGATATAAAATATTCAACCAATATTGGTTGAATTGGCAAGTAAGAAGCTACTTTTCCATGGAGATATGGACACTGATCAACTTTTCAGAATCTTTAGAGCTTTGTGATCCCTAATTATGAAATATTACCCATGTTGAACCAATGTCAGATCATAAGAGAATGCTCCCCAAGTGGGAACCAGGAAGCCTGGTATTCTATGTCAAAAATCTAGATGAAAATATCATAAATCTGCTCTCTAAAATGGTTGTCTCGTATTCTGCCAAACAAATTGCTGGCAAAATGACATTGAAGCATCCATATTATATAGGACCCTTTGGCCAGAATAGTAATTGGAGAATCTTTGGAGGGTTCCCTCCCAGCTTTGCTTCTAGCTTTTCAGATATATCACGATTTATTTCCTTCTCTTCTAGGCAGCTAAGTAGTCCAAAGGATAATACTGGACTTGGAATTAGGAAAACTTGAATTCATATCTTGCCTCAGACATTTACTACCTTGGGCTGGTCACTTCATCTCTAATTTTCTCAGTCTTTCATCTATAAAATGATGATAATAAAAACACCTGTCTCCTAGGGTTATTGTGAGGATCAAGTGAGATATTTGTAAAGAAATTGGGTATGTAAATGTTAGGTATTATGGTTATTCTTACCCAGGATCTTCCCTCTTCTTGCCTGGAATATCCTTCTGCCAACCTAGCCCCCTTCTTCCGTTGGTGAATTCCTTCCAGGCCTCTATTTTGGAATCCAAATCTTGGCTGGATATGTGTTGATTATTGGCTTTGCTACCTTTCCTTACTCCCCTATTTCTCTCCCACTATTTTTCAGCTCCTCTTTACATATAATCTTCCCCCAGTAAGCACTTGGACTGCTTTCTTTTTGCTTAGCTTTTTAGCCCAGTACCTAGTACATAGCAAGCCATATTTTTTGTCTTCTTCCCTGCTGAATCTGGACAGTCAGATTAAAAAGCTCTAGTTCTCTAACCAAATGCTTCTGGGGCTTTGTATTAAGAATGAATAGTCCTCTTGTATTTTTAAAACTCTGTCAATCTTTGTTTTTATATATGTATTTTTCCTCTCTTTGTTGCAAAACTGAAGCTGTTCTTTGTTTTTAAAGGTATTGTTTAAAATGGTAAATATCATTAAAACTAATAAAGCTCTATGTAGATCTAATCATTATACTGTTTTGTTTTCTAAAAGTAAAATTACAAATCCAAAAAAAATCGTATTGTATACAAAATATGCTCATGACATACTTTTAAGTTTAATCTCCATTATCAACATTTTATCAGTTTCTAAATCCTAGACAATCAACAGCATAGTAAATCAAGAGCTAATTTGTAGAGATTTCTCTGAAAATTTAATAGAATCAGTTTAAGCTGGTTCTGATAAACTCTGAAGGATGTGTATTCTCATAGGTATTAGTACTCTGTGTCATGGCAGATTACAATCTATCTATGCTTTTTTTTAATTCATTGAAATTCTGGTCCATATTTTTCTTTTTTCATTTTATTATTCAATTAACAAATATTCATTTTTCTCTCCTTTGTACCCCACCTCCTGATTTAAAAGAAAAAGAAAAACAAAGTGCATAGTCAAGTGAAACAATTTCCTACATTGTCCTGATTCAAAAATATGTCTCATTTTGCATCTTGAATCCATCACCTCTTTGTCAGGTGATGGACATATAATTCACCATCAGTCTTCTGGAAGCATGATTGATCATCATATGGATCAGAGTCCTTATTACTTTCAAAGCTATTTGTCTCTATGATATTATATATCATATATATAATTTAGATAGTTTACCTGGTTCCTGGATCAAAAAGGACAAATGAAACAATTTTAATTACAAAACTTTTTTTAAAAATTACACCAATAAAATTAATACAAGGGGATTAAAAAGGTATGGATTTGGGAAAAAATTTACATTCAATATCTTTGAAAAAAATTTAAATATAACTTACAATAGCTACAGAGATATCCCAGAAAAGTGGAAAATTAAAAATGATTGCCTAGAAACAAGAGCTCAAAAGACATCAATGGTTTTGAAGAAAATAAAAATTATTAATAATTAGCCAAAAAGTATTCAAAATTACTCATAGCTAAAAAAAATGCAAATTAAAAATTACCCCACACACAGCCAGCATTAGAAAGTTGTTTTGCTTAACTAGCCAAATTTGTTATAAAAGATTTGCTTTTTTCCCCTTTAGTTATGGGGGAGTGGAAAGTAAAAAGAGAAGGAGTCGTGTTGCTCTCCACCCCTAAAGAAAACCAGAAAAAAGAAAAGAAAGAGAGTCCTTGAAATGTTTGTGAAATGCATTGAGAACAGAAGGAAGATCAGAAGTGTTAGGGGTCACGGCTCCAACTTCCAAGTGGAACAGGCCTTATGTGACCAGCACTGCCTATCCACCTGAAATGGCAAAGACAGTAAGCAATGAGGGGCGAGAGCCAGGGTGGTGTTAGGTTCAGTTTATTACAAAGATTGCAGGTGTTTTTATCATCTTGATGCTTGTTTCTAGTTACTACTTCATACGTAATCACATTCTAGCCTATAGTAGGTACATGATTCTCTACAGGAAATTACACATAGGTATGTTGTGTGCATTCCTTTCCTAATAAGGATATTCAAGGTACTCCCCTCTAAGGTCCAGCATGCCTCTCCTGGGAACTGCCACGTTGCTCCTTTGGGTGGGACCCCCCTCTTCCCAGCGCCATCTTGTTTACCCTTACAAGGCTACCCTCAGATTACCCAAGCCATGCCCTGTGTGATGTCCAAGGCTGGTGGGGGGTTGGCAAGCCCTCTTACACAGAAGTAAGACTAAGTAAGACAGTTTTGAATGCAATGTTGAATTTATTACATGCTTTAAAAGAAAAGCAAGTTTTATATAGCAGAAATTAATATTTTTTTAATTTTTATTTATTTATTTTTTATTTATTTTTAGATTTTTTTTTTATTTAATAGCCTTTTATTTACAGGATATATGCATGGGTAACTTTACAGCATTAACAATTGCCAAACCTCTTGTTCCAATTTTTCACCTCTTATCCCCCCACCCCCTCTCCTAGATGGCAGGATGACCAGTAGATGTTAAATATATTAAAATATAAATTAGATACACAATAAGTATACATGACCAAAACATTATTTTGCTGTACAAAAAAAATCAGACTCTGAAATATTGTACAATTAGCTTGTGAAGGAAATAAAAAATGCAGGTGTGCATAAATATAGGGATTGTGAATTCAATGTAATGGTTTTTAGTAGTCATCTCCCAGAGTTCTTTTTCTGGGCATAGCTGGTTCAGTTCATTACTGCTCCTTTGGAAATGATTTGGTTGATCTCGTTGCTGAGGATGGCCTGGTCCATCAGAACTGGTCATCATATAGTATTGTTGTTGAAGTATATAATGATCTCCTGGTCCTGCTCATTTCACTCAGCATCAGTTCGTGTAAGTCTCTCCAGGCCTTTCTGAAATCATCCTGTTGGTCAAGAAATTAATATTTTTATGTAAAACCCTCTTCCTGTTCTAATTATATATGGAATAATTATTCTAATTTATGATTATTAAAAGTTAAAAAGTGGAAAAAAATAAAAAAATCACCTTATGTTCATCATCAGGTTAATGAGCATTCAATAAACATCATCTATGTGCCAGGCACTGTGCTAATATATCCAGGAGTGATGAGAAAAACCTATTATCACCTGTGGGAAAATAGACATGCTATTTTGCTGCTTAAGGAGCTTTGAATTATCTTGAAAATAATTAGGATATACAAGAAACAATAGAAAGAGCACTGGATTTGGAATAGGATGACCTAGGTTTGTACCTGGATTCTGACACTCATTATTCAGGAGAAGATGATCACATCTCTTAACTTCTTTGGTTTTCGGTTTCTTCACCTGTAAAATATGGGAATTGGACTATATGATGTCTATGGTCCCCACTAACTTTAAAGCTGTGATCCTACAAAATAAAAGTTAAATTGTTCATATGCTTTGACCCAAAGATTCCATTTCAGAGACTATATATTGAGGAGGTCAGTGATGCCAAGAAAAGACTAACATGTATAAAAAAAGTTCATTGTATTATTTATAACAAAAAGATGGAAACAGATATTTCTGTAACTGGGGAATGGCTTCACAAACTAAGTTAAATTAATGCAATGGAATGTTCATGCTCTATAAGGGATGAAAGGAAGGTATCACATTATAGATATAAAGTTTACCTAATCTTGAGGAAGAAGTAATTGTGAGATTATGAGGGCCTAAATTGTCTTTTGCCTCTTTTTGTATACCCCAGGTTTACACACAGCGCCTGATATAATTGTTATTGTCCAATTGTTTCATACTCCTTGTGACCTCATTTGGCGTTTTCTTGGCAAAGATATCAGAATGGCTTGCCATTTTCTTTTCCAGCTCATTTAAAGAGTGGAAACTGAGGTAAACATGATTAAATAACTTGCCCAGGGTCACAGAAGTAGCAAGTATGTGAGGTTAGATTTGAACTCAGAAATATGAGTTTTCCTGACTCCGGGAGCAGTGCTCTATCCTCTTTCCCATCTAACTGCCCTAACATTTCCGTTAGAAGTTGCCTTTATTTAAATTTTGAGTTCTACATTTTCTCTCTCCCACCCATTTGAGAAATCAAGTAATATGGTAACACAATGTAAAGTCGTGTAAAACATTTTCATATTTGCCATACTGAAAAAAAATAAAGCAAGTGAAAAAAATATGCTTCGGTCTACCCTGAGTTTATCAGTTGTCTCTGGAGGTGGACAGCATCTCTCGTCACCAGTCCTTTGGAACTGTCTGGTTCACGACAGCAATAAGAGTAGCTAAGTCTTTCGTTATTTATTGTTGTTACAATATTGCTCTTACAATCCTGGCTCTGCTCCTTTCATAAGTTTCCCTAAATTCCAGTTAAAGGTTAATAAAAATAGAGCTGTGGTTTCCCCCTTATCCAAACATCTGAAACCTCGCCATGGACCAGGTCCCGACGTTAGTCAGCCTCCAGTTGGCTGGATCAGAACGCTGCTTTTGCCACTGCTTGCGTGACAAGGACTGTGCCGTAGCTTCGCCGGGCCCGTTTCCCGCGCCGCTCGCTAGCATTTGTTCAGTGTCTGTGCTAGGCGTTGCACTGAGCACCAGGGGTGCAATGAAAAAAAAAGTCTTTGCTCCAAAGGAGGCACGGTCTCACGACACATCGCTGACGACTCCCACAGACCGGCAAAGAGTACACGGAAATAATTAGCAGAGGAGACAAGGTGGACCTTGAATGGGGTCTCGGAAGGAGGACACCACTCTAGGCAGTCATTGATTCAGGGACTCGGTTGTTTCATCTCTAAAACGGGGGCAGGCGAGGGGCAGAAGGGGCTTGTGCTTGATCTCAGGCCCCGCGGCTCTGCGCGGGGACGCGGGGCTCCGGCCGAAGCAGGCCGGGGCTTACGCTCGAGGCCGCCCCGGCCGAGACTCCTTGTAACTAGTCTCACTCTTCCCCATAATGTGGCCGATCACCGTATGTATTTCCCGGCGCCCGCTTCGGGACCCACACAGGGATGGTTCGTCCAGACGGCCAGAAGCGCCTCGCGCTCAGGGGCTGAGCCAGGAAGCGCGGGCCGAAGCTCGCACGCCTGCGCCGTCGGGAGAGGGGTCGGGCCCACGTGACCCCGCGCGGTCACATGGCTCTTCAGACAACATGGCTGCGCCCGGGTCGGGGCTGACTGGGCCACGCCGGGTGCCGCCGCCTCTGCTCCCGCGGCTGCTGCTGGTGATCCTTGGGGCGCTGGGGGCGGCGCGGGGCCTAGACTCGGAGGCCGGACCTGCCGCAGGCGACGCGGCCCGCGCGGCGGGGACGTGCGGCTGCGGCTCTCCCCAGCGTCCCGGATCGGCGGCGCACAGATACTCTCGGGACGCGAATGTGGCGGAGCGGGCCTCCTCCGAGCGCCCGGTGCTGCCCCTGCAGGTCGGCCCTAAGGGGGCGGGGGCCCCGAGCCCGGGCGGGGGGGAGAGCCTCGGGAGCATCAGAGGCTCCCCGGGGGCGGGGATCAGGCGGTCGCAGTGGCCTGCGGGTACCAGTCTGGGGGCGGGGGGAGGGGGGGGGAAACGTCCCCACGCAGTCCAGGCCGCGGAGCGAGCCGGGGTCTGGAGTCGGAACCCCGATTTCCACTCCCAGCTTCGCTTCTGCCCACGTGTCGTGGTCTTGGGCCTCGGTTTCCTCCGCAGAATCTCGGGGGTGGGGCGGAGGACCCGAGAGGCCTGTCACGCCCCTGAGCGAAGCGAAGCCCGGGCCAGGCTTTGTCCCGGCCTGGTTAATTGCAGAATCCCGGGGCGGGGCTTGCAGTCTTCTGCGAGGAGCCTGTGACTCCCGGTCCTGGGACGATGAGGTTCTGGCGTGCAGGTGGCCCTCCTCAGGTTCACATTCTCAGGACGGAGCTGACCTTGAGCCGCCGCTTAGTCTTTTAGGATTCGGCTTCTTTACCTGTAAATGAGGGTTTCATGGCATAGATGAAGGAGTGTTGGATTTGGAGGATGTCTCCTCCAGCTCTAAATACAGAGGAGGGGTCCCAGTTAGAAGGGCGTTTTAGAGCATCCTGCATGTTCTTCTTCTTCTTCTATGGGGCCTGAATGTTCATCTGGCCCCATTTCCATAGCAGTTGTGGCTTTCTCAACCATTAGGAACTTTGAATGTTCAAGAGGCATCTGCCCTTCTGTTCCTTGGGGAGTTAATAAAATATAGTTGCTGATTCCTTTGGGAAGTCCTCCAGGGATTTCATAGAAATGAAGACTTTTTAATGCTTGTCATAATGGGGAAGTTAAATAGCATTCATTGCCTATTATTGGCTTGACAGACTTGGATTTTATTTTCTTCGTGTTTCTATGTGGTAGTTGATGACTTTCAGCCCTGAAGTCTTCAAGGATGTGTAACATAGTGGTCTTTGGTAATACATTTCTTAAGGTTTGTGAAGTGCTTATTAATATTTCTTCTGTGAGGTGAGGACTCCAGGTATTATCCCTTTTTTAATAGATGAAGGAATGGAGGTTCAGGGAAGTTAGGCAGCTGTCTAAGGTATCGATAGATAGCTTGAACAGCTGTTTTTCCTTTGTAAAAATTAGCCTGTCCTAAGGTTCCTGTGGGCTTACTTTGAAACTTCTTCTGCCACTTATTATTGCAATGAGTCAGATGTACTTATCAGTGACCATGCTTGGTATTTCTTGTACTAGATATTTCTCTCAAGTTTCTTCCAACTTTAAAGCCTTATGTAACTTGTGATTGATTATTCCTAGGCTCCTAACATTAAATGGAATAACACCAGTGTCTTCATGACCTGGAATTTGCCCTAAAGGATCTCCGTCTACGATTTAAGAGGATCTCCACGAACTTGGATAGGAAAAAAAAATGCATCTTGTTTTTACTAGCTTAGGAAATTTGACAATTACTTAAAAATTTTGTTCTGTGCAAACATTCATAATTTTCACCAGATTGCCAAAGGGGTTCCTGCCATAAAAAATTTAAGAACCCTTAATCTAAGGAGTGGTACCCTCCTCAGTTTGGTTCTCAACCACAAAAGAAGTGAAGATTTATAACGTGCTTCCCTTGCCCTAAAGGAACCAGGATTCTTTTTTTTTATTTATTTTTATTTATTTTTTTTATTTAATAGCCTTTTATTTACAGGATATATGCATGGGCAACTTTACAGCATCAACAATTGCCAAACCTCTTGTTCCAATTTTTCACCTCTTACCCCCCCACCCCCTCCCCCAGATGGCAGGATGACCAGTAGATGTTAAATATATTAAAATATAAATTAGATACACAATAAGTATACATGACCAAAACGTTATTTTGCTGTACAAAAAGAATCAGACTCTGAATTATTGTACAATTAGCTTGTGAAGGAAATCAAAAATGCAGGTGTGCATAAATATAGGGATTGGGAATTCAATGTAATCGTTTTTAGTCATCTCCCAGAGTTCTTTTTCTGGGCATAGCTGGAGGAACCAGGATTCTTATTGGAAAGATATGACATGGATTTTAATTCATTCTTTTAACAAAAATGCCAACCAGCTGGTTGGATCATTATGACGTTAATAGGATTACACATTAAGATTACTAGTAAATTATATTTAGGATACCAGGATAATTTTTTTAATGGAAAATAGATAACTGAATTTTTCAGCTGTTTATTTAGAAAGTAAGAACTTGGTCAAGATAAAGTTTTTTCCATTTGTCCTTTCATTAGTAAAGTCATTAATAGTACTGTGTTAACATTTATAATGTATTAAGAGACTATTAGTGAGGGGAAAAGGAAATAAAACTTGAATTGTAACCTATGAGGTGCCATAAGCAGGCTAGTTTTCTGTGTAGAGAAGTTCTGAAAAGTAGGGCACTGTATATGCCCGTGTGGACAGCTAGGTGTTGGAAGTGGATAGAGTGCTCAGCCTAGAATTGGGAAGATTCATTTTCCTAAGTTCATATCTGACCTCTGACACTTTTTAGCTGGGTAATTTTGGGCAAGTCACTTAACCCTATTTATCTCATTTTCATCATCTGTAAAAATAATCTGAAAAAGAAAATGGTAAAGCACTCCGATATCTTTGCCAAGAAAACCCCAAATGGGGTCTAGAAGAGACAGGTAGTACTGAAAAATGACTGACCCTATAAAAATGTGCCTGCTTGCTTTAAAAGGAGACTTTGGCAGAAAACATTAGAAAACTCTGATTGAAAGCTTCATTTTAAATAAGGCCAATGAAAGTTTATCATTGTTAAAATGATCTTGAGTTGACTGCAAATCCTAGTACTTTGCAACAAGACAGGCCCCTTTTGTTATTTCAAACTTAAGAAATTTCTTAGCATAGTAGCTCTATTCAAGAGACAAAAGTTGAGGACAATGAATATGTATGACTGCACATTTGTACTACTCAAATCAGATTTTACTGTCAAATGAACTTTCCCTCTTCCATAAGTTTTCTTTAAGCCCAAGTTTGAAATCAAACTTGCCCTTGAATCTTCCCTGAATTTTCCATATTGGGATAATTTCCCTTTTTAACTCCTCCAATCTTAAACATAATTGCATTTTACTTTAATTTTTTCTGTTCATTTTTCATTTTCCTAGTATACTCTAAGCCCTTCCAGGGTAGAACCTTTGTATTAGCTTAACGCCTTGCATATAATACATGTTTGAATGAATGAATGCACTGATATCTTTCTTTGGTATTTGCTTTGATGAAAAGCAGTTCTCAGAAACTAACAAGGAAATGACATCTGTGTGCATCCCTTTTTAAGCACTTAAAACCTAGTTCCCATTTGTAGACATGTTCACTCTGGTCCTAGGGAAATTGAATTTTTGATTAGTCTGTTTTTTTTTTTTTAATATTACTAGAGATAATCTAGTCTGTGTTTTGCTTGTCCCTCTAAAGTTGCAATAAGGCAAGGAGAAGGTTAATGTTTGTGAGCGAGCAATAGAGACAGAGATAGAAGAGAGAGTGAGGGAGAAAGAAGAGGATGAGTCTAACTATTCCAATCATAACCCATTTAAAGCCATGTCCTCTGCTTTTCTTGCTGATATTGAATGTTTCTTGTCATTCATTTTCAAAGGGGACCAATAACATCACAGGGTGATGTCTTGTGAGTGATTTGGCTTGAAGTGAAACAGTTTTACAAAGCCATCAGCCTCATTCTCTCTCTGTTCCAGAGTCATTGAAGTCTAGTGGCAAGACAAAAGTCTAAGATGCATCTTCAATGTGTAACCAAGCTCTAAGCCTCCATAGATCCTTCTTCAGCCTCCTTTATGGTCATTGGAACAAATGGTTCTTCTCTGCCCATTCTTCTAAAAGTCTTCCCACATTTGAGGCAGACATCCCCTTTGCTCACAGACAGGTCTGAGGTGTGTTGGTTTCCTCAAACTGGTTTAGCCTATCTGTTGAGACAGTGTTACTAAGGTGTGTCCACTGCACGTTATAGGAAGTGGATAGCAAATGTGGATGAGCAGCCCAGAAAAGTCTCGGGAAGCCCTCACATCAGAGGTGCTAGTCTTCCCTGTATACCCTGTGTATCTCTGAGAGAGAAGAAGGAAGAGATTTATAAAATATCTGTGCTTTGGGTTTGATTCCCAGCTCCTATAATTCTCAAGGATGTGTCACTGGGCAATAGTAATATATCATATCAGTAACCCTTTGAACTGTTCCCATTTTACAGTGGGGGGAGACTGAAGAAGGCTAAGTGCCTATAGCCACAGTACTTGGATCTGAATCTTGGTCTTTCCAATTCTATATCCAATACTCTAATCACTGCACTGGGCTGCCTCTCAAAATCAAATCTTTTTTTTTTTTTTTTAATTAATTTATGTTTTTATGTTAAACATGTACAATTCTTCGATACATATTTCCACAAATATGCTGCATAAGAAAAATCACATCAAAAAGAAAAAAAGGAAAAAGGAAACAATGCAAGCAAAAAAAAAAAAACAACAAAAAAAGTGAAAATATTATGTTGTGATCCATATTCAGTCCCCACGGTTCTCTCTCTGGTTGCAGATGGCTCACTTAATCACAAGACCATTGGAATTGACCTGAATCATTCAAGACCAAATCTTAAACATGGTTGACCTGTTGTTTCAATATCTGTAGAATGGACAACTTAGCTTATGGAGTTGTAGGGAAAGCACTTTGTGAGCTGTTAATATTGGTATTTATGCTGTTTCAATATCTGTAGAACAGACATCTTAAATATATCGGCAACTTAGCTCATGGAGTTGTAGGGAAAGCACTTTGAGAGCTTTTAATATTATTACTATTTATATATATGCCTCTTTTTTTCCTGAGTCACTATAAAGCTTGAATGGGAAAAACAGGATTTCTTCTCTTACCTCAGTCATTCATAAATCTGACTTGAATGAAAAGTCCCAAGATGGGGTGGGCAGAGGGAGCTCTCTTTCCATTTGAATTCTTGGGGGAATATTACTGCTGACTTGCTGACTGGAAAAAGGAATTGAGAGTTTCATGCATCGTAACAACTGCCTTTGGCAAGGCTTGGCTACAGACCCTGTCAAAGACTTTTTGTTGTTGAGTTGTTCAATGGAGTTCTGACTCTTCCTGACTCCATGACCTATGCTCCAGGCCTTTGTATCCTCCAGTATCTCAAGAAATCTGTCCAAGTTCATGTTCATTGTTTCCATGATATTGTCTCTCTCCTCTACTTTTTCCTTTTGCTTTCAATCTTCCCCAACATCAGGATCTTTTCCAATGAGTCCCATCTTTTCATTATGTGACTAAAGTATTTAAGCTTCAACTTCAGTATTTAATTTTCCACTGAATTACCTGAATTAATTTTTTAAAATATTGACTGATTTGATCTTGTTGTTCAAGGGATTCAGAAATGCCAAAGACTACTTGTTGCTTATCATGTCTCTTCAGAATACTTTTAAATTTGTAAGGTAGGATAACAATGACTTCATTAGTTCAATTTGAGAAGCATATTTTTATCAGAGTAGAGCAGGTTATTTTTATCTTCAACCTTTACAATGGAAAATTGTCTTCTGTAGCCTTATTTCTTCAATAAAAGAAAAAAAAAATGAGGACAGGAGGCCACAGTGGAATTCTTTAAAATTGTTGATATTCACCTTCCAGCAGGAGGAGATAAGGGGACAAAACTAGGTAATTTAAAAAACTCTATTAAATTAAATGGGCACAGCTTTCTGTTGATTTCACTTTTGAGCTGAAGAATCGACAGCTATTCTCACAATAGGACCTATTTCTCTTGTGGAGGAAGTATTTTTTTTTTTTTTTTTTTTTTTTGCATTTTTTTCATTATAACTTTTTAATGACAGAACATATGCATGGTAATTTTTTTTTTTTTTTTTTTTTTTTTTTACAACATTATCCCTTGTCCTCACTTTTGTTCCAATTTTTCCCTTCCCTCCCTCCACCCCCTCCCCTAGATGGCAGGCAGTCTTATACATGTTAAATGTGTTATCGTATATCCTAGATACAATATATGTGTGCAGAACCGTACAGTTCTTTTGTTGGACAGGAAGAATTAGATTCAGAAGGTAGAAATAACCTGGGAAGAAAAACAAAAATGCAAACAGTTTACACTCATTTCCCAGTGTTCCTTCTCTGGGTATAGCTGTTTCTGTCCATCATTGATCGATTGGAACTGAATTAGATCTTCTTTGTTGAAGATATCCACTTCTATCAGAATACATCTTTATATAGTATTGTTGTTGAAGTATATAATGACCTCCTGGTTCTGCTCATTTCAATTAGCATCAGTTCATGTAAGTCTCTTCAAGCCTCTCTGTATTCATCCTGCTGGTCATTTCTTACAGAACAATAATATTCCATAACATTCATATACCACAATTTACCCAACCATTCTCCAATTGATGGGCATCCATTCATTTTCCAGTTTCTAGCCACTACAAACAGGGCTGCCACAAACGTTTTGGCACATACTTGTCCCTTTCCCTTCTTTAGTATCTCTTTGGGATCTAAGCCCAGTAGAAACACTGCTGGATCAAAGAGTATGCACAGTTTGATAACTTTTGGGGCGTAATTCCAAATTGTTCTCCAGAATGGTTGGATTTGTTCACAATTCCACCAACAATGTATCAGTGTCCCAGTTTTTCTGCATCTCCTCCAACAGTCATCATTATTTTTTTCTGTCATCTTAGCCAATCTGACAGGTGTGTAGTGGCATTTCAGAGTTGTCTTAATTTGCATTTCTCTGATCAATAGTGATTTGGAACATTCTTTCATATGAGTGGAAATAGTTTCAGTTTCATCATCTGAAAATTGTCTGTTCATATCCTTTGACCATTTATCAATTGGAGAATGGCTTGATTTCTTATAAATTAGTGTCAGTTCTCTCTATATTTTGGAAATGAGGCCTTTATCAGAATCTTTAACTGTAAAAATGTTTTCCCAGTTTGTTGCTTCCCTTCTAATCTTGTTTGCATCAGTTTTGTTTGTACAAAGGCTTTTTAATTTGATATAATCAAAATTTTCTATTTTGTGATCAATAATGATCTCTAGTTCTTCTTTGGTCACAAATTCCTTCCTGCAGGAAGTATTTTTTTACCCCTCCTTTAAATACTTTCTAAAATTTCATTGGTTTCTTTTTAAACTAATTTTTAAGCTTTTATATTTTAGTGTTTTCCAATTTTTTTTTAAATGGGGGGCAAGAAAGATAAAGCTAATGTAAGAGAAATCTGAGTTTTTAAGGACTAAGGAGTTTTATAAACATGTGAAGGAATTGTAGACTTAGTTTTTATGATATTAGGACCTTATAACAGTATTTAAATCTTTATGTGAAGACCTCTAGTGTTGGGGAGTTGTCTGCTTGCTAAGGTGGTCTATTATACATGCTGCATTTTCTAGTTATTAGGAAATTTGTTTTTAAATCAAAGTTAAATTTGTTTTTTTGTCTTATCTTCCTAGTGGTCTTAGTTCTCAGGATCTATTCTATACAGTTGTGTACTTAGGGGATAGTATTATATCGAGGTCCTTGCTTGTATTTTGTATTGAAGATAGATTGATCTAGTGGTCAGTTTCTCAATGTGGTGTGTTAATAGGTCATGTTAGATCAGGATTCTAATATTGACTCTAATAATACCTATTTCCTAAAGATCCCTGGTCATTTTACGTGCATTTGTTTTGGAAGGCTGAAATGTGGAGTAGATGAATCCAAATATCATATACTGAGACTCTGATTTTTCTGTTTCTTTTTCAGAATTATTAATGATGCTTCTTCCTCTTCTCCCCCTTTCCACTTAAACTCATATTTCCTCTTAATTTCCCTTAGTTTCTGTCCAGGGTATTACTGTTTTTATAGGAGCCTAGGTTCACAATTTAGAAGTCACATTCCACTCTTCTTTCTCAGTAAATCCACATATCCAATCAGTTGCTAAATCTTGTCACTGTATTTCCTAAATAGATACATATTTTTTCTAATGCACACCAGAACACTCCAGTTCAGACCTTTAGCGTGAACTATTGTCATTGGCTCACTAATTGTCTTCCCTATATCCAGGTCCTCCCCTCTCTGGCCCGTCTCTCATATAGCTGACAAAGTAGCTATTTCCTGCCCTTTACTCCGCACCTTGGTTCCGTCTCCCTTGTCCATCATTTAAAAAGAAAAATGGTATTTCCAAAGCATGGGTTTACTCATGTCCCATCCCTGCTTAAGAACTTTCATTGGCTTTTCATTGTTTCTAGGATCAAATATAAACTCCAGTCTTTGACATTTAAAAATCCTCCACAAATCTCTGTCTCTCTTTCTCTATCTGTTTGTCACTGACTCTGTGATTCTGTCTTTCTCTGTCTTTGCTTTCCTTCCATATTCTCCTACTTACTGTTTGGTGAATATAATATTCAATTTCCTATTTCTGTTTCTGTATACATAGCCTGTTCCCCTTCATGCTGGGAATCCTCTCCTTCCTTGTCCTTACCTCTTAAAGCCTTCATTGCCTCAAAAAGCTCAGCTTATCTGCCACCTCTTTTAAAAAGCCTCTCTTGATTTCTTTCCCCTTCCCAACATTTGGCATATATTTTGTGCCACTTGTATTTAGTCTTCTGTGAACATGCTGTGTACTCTCAGTAGAAAGTAAGAACCTTGAGGATGGAATTATTTTTATTTTTATCTTGGTTATCTTCAGGTCCCAGCACAGTGCCTGATAAATTGCCATTTAATAAATGCTTTCCATTAATTGATTGTTTGCTGAGTAAGTGGGAGTAGAAATTGAACTCTTAACTGCTAGTTTATTCAACAAATGAAACAAAATTCTCCTGCTATGATCATATCCTGTCTTTTAATGTTAATAAATGAGTGGTTTTGGGGTTCTTTGTCCTCTTCCTTCCCCCAAACCTCCCAGTATCCCTTACCCTTAGTTTCCCGAGCAGTAACATCAGGGGACTGAACTAGTTTAGAAGGGTTCCTTCCTGCCCTACATTATATTAGAAAGATTCCAACAATTTAGTTTTAACATAGCATTCATTACTTTCCATGACTCCCTCATTACTCTAAAAGATTTGGCAAATAAAATGTTCCATTCAAAATGACTTGGGGACACAGATATGAAATTATTTTGCCTCTGCTAAATCATTTAGGGTGTTTTTGAGGAAGAACCTATAGTGTTATAATGAAAGGACTAATTTTCTAATGTTGACTTGTGGCATTTAAGATGACATTACTAATTGAAGGAAAGACATCTTAATTTCCTATTCATAGGATCATAGAGATTGAGCTAAAAGTGTAACACCTTTTTTTATAGTTGAAGATATTGAGGTCCAAAGAAGTACAGGGACTTTAAGGCTACATAGTCAAGCATGGTTGAATCCAGTGGGTTTTGATGAGAAATGTGGTCCTTTTCCTCCTGCACAGTGAAATGATAGCATAACTTTTCCCTAATTTTTTCTCTCTTTTCCAGATGGCCCACATCCCTGCGGGTATATTTACAATGGGCACAAATGATCCTCAAATAAAGCAGGATGGGGAAGGACCTGCCAGAAGGGTCCAAATTAACTCCTTTTACATGGATTTATATGAAGTCAGTAATGCTGAATTTGAGAAATTTGTGAACTCCACTGGCTATGTGACAGAGGTGGGTACCTAATTCCTTTAAAGTGCCTTTAAAAGTGGCTTAATTCTTTGGAGTGGGAAAACCAGACAATGAGATGGCAGTCATCCAGAGGTCATGAACTGCTTCTGAGTCAGTAGAGAGTGAATAAAACAAAGACGTCTTTCCTGCAAAAGAAAGAAGGGCAGAGAGGCTCAATTTGCTGTTCTATTAGGGAATAACATCTGTAGCTTCAAGATGCCCCTTGAAAAGCTTGCTGCTTATTATGAATTCTAGTCACAATACTTTGATGATTCTTTTATTTTTCATAATACTGCTAATAGTAATTGTATCTCCCTTTAGAGTTTCCCAAAGTACATTCCTCACAACAACCCTGTTAGATGGATGGCACAGAGGCATCAAGGGGATACAGTGGGTAAAACATTAGCCTTGGAGTCAGGAGATCTGAGTTCAAATGTGACTTCAGACACATGGCATTCAATGTAACCCGGGACAAAATCATTTAACCCTGATTGCCTCCCCCTTGAAGGGGAAAAAAAAAGATATCACAAATGTCATTCCATTGCCTTTTTGACAGGTAGGAAACTTTGGCTTGTGCTTACAGACTTTCGTAGTCTCAAGTGAAATAAATAGGAAGTGTTAGAGCTAGGGCTCCACAAAGGTCTTGTGAGTGTAAATTTGGCTTTCTTTCCTCTCACCCTCCTATCTTCTTTTAAAAATTAATGTCCTTCTCTTTTTAATAGTAATTGTTTCCTAATATACTTTTCTTCCTTCTTTTTTCCCCTCAACCTCTAGAGACAGCTGGTTGGCACAATGGATAGAGCTCTGGACCTGGAGACAGGAATACCCGAGTTCAAATCCAGTTTCAGATATTTATTGACTATGTGATCTTGTGCAAGTAACTTAACCACCATTTTTCTTGGTTCCTTTAGCTATGAAAAAGGGATAATAATAATACGTGTCTCCCAGGGTTGTTGTGAGGATTTCATGAGATTTGTAAATGTTTAGCATAGTTCCTGACCCGTAGTAGGTACTTAATAAATCCTAGTTTCATTCTCCTTCCTATCTTTTTGACTACATTTTTTCTGAGTCCTTGTCCCCTTCTTGCCCCTTAAATATAGATATTCCTTAAGATTTTATCCTAGGCTGTCTTCTTTCTCTTTCTATTTGTCTTCTCATCCATTTCCATGGTTTAAATTATCACCTATATATGGATGATTTGCATATCTTCATCTGTCTAGTCATCTTTCATCATGATTCCATCTGTGTGCTATATAGTTAGCTCAAATACTGGATGTGTGTGTGTGTGTGTGTGTGTGTTTGAGGTGTAGTAGTAGGGAGGACAGTGTTCTATTCCTTATTATCCCACAGAAAAGATAATATTGCATATCCAAAATTGTGGTTTTTGGGGGGGATGCTTGGAAGATTTTTTGTCATCAGATTTTCTGCATGGTTCTGCAAGGTAAAATATTTGCCAGCTCATCAAGCGTTTATTTATTTATTTTCTTTATTTTTATAATAGTTTTTTTTATTTTTCAAAATACATGCAAAGATAGTTTTCAGCATTCACCCTTGCAAAATCTTGTGTTCTAAATTTTTTCCCTCTCCTTTCCTGCCTTCCCCCATTGATAGCAAGTAATCTAATATAGGTTAAACATGTGCAATTCTTCTAAACATATTTCCACATTTATTATGCTGCATAAGAAAAATCATATTAAAAAGAAAAAAAAATGAGAGAAAAAAACAAGCAAGCAAACAACAATGGTGAAAATATTATATTGTGATCCACTTTCAGTTCCCATAGTCCTCTTTCTTGATGCAGATGACTTTCTCCATCCAAGTCTATTGGAATTGGCCTGAATCACCTTAGTATTAAAAAAAGCCAAGTCCATCACAGTCATCAAGCATTTATTAATCACTGTGCAAGGTCCTTTGTTAGGAGGCATTCAATCACTTCAAGCTATATATTCACCAATTGAACTGAATAAGTGTTAAAGGATAATTTTGGCCTGTTTTATTATCTAGGTAGTATTTTCCAGTGGATCTTCTGAAGAAATATGAGAAAGTATAAACTTTTTTATTTTAAGCCATATCATTCCATTAAATATTTATAATACTTATATAAGGTAAGTAAGAGAAGTTTTCATTTTATTGATTAGCAAATTAAGGCTCAGAAAGGTTCAATGGGTTGCCAAAGATTCCTTAACTAATGATAAACAGGAACTTGAACCAAACCTTCTCATTTCAAGTGTAGGATTCTCAAAAGTAGTTATTTTGATGACTATAAAGAAGCTGATATGTGTGCAAGCCACTTAAAGATTTTATTTTTTTTCCCCTTCATTATAGGCAGAGAAATTTGGTGATTCCTTTGTCTTCGACATCATGTTGAGTGATCAGGTGAAGAACGGCATTGATCAGGCAGTAAGATATATTTAATTAAACTGGGTACTATGGCTGACCTAATTACATTTGTGGGACAGTTTTAGGGGAGATGAGGGAGGGGGTGTTGATAGAAAGTAATATTCCTGAATAATGAACTATCTGGGTCAGAACAAATTAAATTTAACTAAAAATAAATGGATCAAGTCCTAGATTGAATCTAAGCAAGTATTGTAAGACTGTGATAGAGGATAAGGAGTAGAAGAGCAGAAGTCATGGTGTGATTGTTGGTCCTGGCACTGCCTTTTATTAGATCTGTCATCATGGAGGGTCACTTTATTGTTTTTTTTTTTTTTTTGTTTGTTTGTTTTTTTTAATTTTTAAATAATAATAGCTTTTTGTTTTTCAAAATGCATTCAAAAATAGTTTTCAACATTCAGCCTTGCAAAATCTTGTGTTCCAAATTTTTCTCCCTCCCTCCCTTCCTACTTCTCCACTCCCCTAGACAGCAAGTAATCCAATATAGGTTAAACATGTGCAGATCTTCCAAACATATTATATAGAAAATCATTTTGGAAAATCTTTCTTTGTAAAAGAAAGTGTCCTGCCTGTTTTGAACAGTGGTTGGGAAGAGAACTTTGATAAACTGTAAAACATGATGTAAATCTAAATGATTATAATTGTTGATATCATTTCAACTCATTTATTCATGTGAGCAAGCAATACATAATCTTTTTTTAACAGGCTAGTGCGTAGTTTGAATTGGAACTTCATTGGCTACTATCCAAGGTCCTGACAGTTTTCTGTTTATGATCCTGAAGATATAGTAGAGAATTCAGATGAGAAATTTTGGTTCTAAATTATAAGAAGTTGTAAGTTCTAAACTATAAGAAATTATAAGCTTGTGTTAGTTCAGATTGGTGTTAGAGCTTGAATTTCAAACATTAATGAAAAAAATTAATCAAGATAATATGAGAAGTCCTTTTGTTAAGGACTCAATTTCAAATTTTTTATATTGAGCCAGAAGTTCCTGCCCTGCAGTATATACTCTAAAATAGAATTTCTATGTGTAGAGTGAGCCAACTCTTTTTGTACCTTTCTTGAGAAGGTACTTACTTACTCTGTCTACACCAATTTTAATTGTAGTTGTGTGTGTGTATGTCTACCTGCGTGTATGGAAACTTAATAACAACCATAGCAGATTTAAATAATGAACTAAATAAAATAAGGAGTAAAATCCGAAGAAAAGCAAAAAAAATTGTGATTCATTATTTTTTAGTAAAAGAAAAAGTCCCAACAAACTAATAATAATTTAATCTGTTTTGTGTTCTAATTTCTTTTGAGCACCTTTCAGAAAAATAACATTTAATAAATGATGTTTAAAATCATTGTTTTACCTTCTTATGATTCTTTCGATTTCCCCACCTTAAGTTGTTTGAAGCAACAGAAAATCAATGAACAAGATTAATCTACTCATTAGCCATGTATGACAACATATGTCTCATTCCATACCTCCACTCTGCCACTTTGTTGCTGAGAGTAGGGAGCCATATCATGTTTCAGTTTTCCTTCCCAATCATTTCTAACTTTTGGAGAAAGATTTTGAGAAATGCTAATTTGTGTTCCCCACCTCTCTCTTCCCCCCCCCCCCCCCCCCCCCCCCCCCCCCCCCCCTTCCCCGATCCATAACCAGCATTTTGTTCCTGGTAGTTTAAGTTTTAAGGATTTTTTTCTTATATTTGTACATTTGAAGTTTGCTGGTGAATATCAGCATTTTAAGTTTTCTCTCGATATTGTGGGAAGTCTTTCTAATATTTCTTGTGTTATTTGTTAAAGTACACCAATCAAATTCTTTTCTCTTTTTGGTAATTACTGGATTTTAGTCATGGAGATTTTCTTTCCTTCACCCTCCAAACTGTCTCTTTTGTGTTCATTAAATTCCAGACTATATCCAGTTGAGTTCTTTTCTGAGCTTGGTATTTTATTTCAACTTAGGAGCTGCCCTTCTGTTGTATTAATCTTGTTTTTATTCTATTCATTGGTATTTTCAGTTTTCTCTCTGCTTGGTTCCCTTTTGTTGAATTTTTTTTTTTTTAAACATTTAAGACATTTGTCTTGTTCTCTGTCCAGTACTTCCTTAAATTCTTTCAATGTGTTTTATTATATCTTAAAGAATTTAATGAATGTTGCCGTTCTCTGATTTAGTTTCTAATACTGCTTTGTGCATTTTTCTTTTTGTATTTTCCCATCATCCCTTTTTCTGTAATATATTTTTTTTATTTTATCAGAAGCCTTCTTTCATTAACTCACTAGCTTTTTGGTGAGTTTTTACTTTCTAATGGGATTTTTCTAGCAATTTTGTTTCTTTTCTGTTTCTTGAGGTTATTTTTGATGGGGGATCATGGTTAACCTGGAAATCCTAATCTTCTATATGTTCTATATAGATTATATTCTAGTCTTCTAAACACCGATGTTTAACTGATTTTGGATGATTTAGATCTAGGGAGTGCTTTATTTTTGTTTACTGTCTAGTAGATTTCTTAAAGGGTTAGTCATTTGATGACAGAAGTAGGTGGCAAGGTGCCTAATTTGAGAAAGGTTAGAACCTGAAAAGGAGACAAAAAGGAATTGAAGGCTCTGAAGATTGGAATGAGACTGTATTTGAACTATCTTTACAAATGAAGGAATATAGTCCTTATCTTTTTTTTTTTTTCTCAACAAGTGTTTGTTTACCTCCTCTAAGAACTGAATCTTTGTATATTGATATAACTCTGCCCACTTCTTTGGGAGCTATTATGCTAAAAAATTAAAATTAAAATTAAATTAAATCCTTCAAGCAAGTTTTCCTTTCCTGTTGAGAATAATGTAGTGAAATACCACTGAAAAAACTGAAGAAAGAGTGATGTGAAGTCCTCAAATATTTTATGAAAATCAGAAAATTTTTTAGACATCTCTCCCCATGACAAATCTTTTTTAGGACTATTTATGGGGAAATGGTTCCCTCCTTACAAGTTTGTGTTTGGAAATTAGATTGCACAATAAGTACTTATATATTTATGGTTTACTTAAGGAGCTAGAGATCTGTGTGAGCTGATTATTTTATGCATTTGCAACTTAGCATCAGGTGCTTATTTTAAGATACTGGGCTTAGACTGGTAGGCATTTGCATTAGTATCGCAAGTTTGCACTTGCAGATATATGGCCTCCTGTCACTCAAGAATTTCCACATGCATTAGATATAAAAGGAGTGGCAGATTATTGCCAGGTTCCCAAATGTGCTTGTTAAGTAAATAGTGACAACTCTGTTCATAACTAGGACACGGACAAGTAGCTTTTTCTGGATTGTAGTATTGATCACTTGCATAAATGGCTGCTAATGGTAAAGCAAATGTTTTAAGTGTATTTGGAAAGGGCTGAAGCTAATAAAAAGATTCTATTTCACTGGTGTACTTTGCCAGTTGATTTTCCTACACTGTTGTTTTTTAGATCCTAAAGGCAGAAGATGGGGATTGATTTAAGATTCAAGCTTGTTTATTTATTTATTTTTTTATTTTAGAATAACTGGTATTCATTGTAGACTTGTGGTTCCAAAAAATTATTTGTTTTTATATTCAGAATATTAGATAAAGAATGCTCGTTCTTAACTTTTTTGTTTGATACTTTGAGGTAAAGGCAGTGTTCTAAATTGAAGTAGAGATTTGATAAGAAGTGGAATTGAGACTAGGGCTTTGTATTGTTTGATCTTAGGTGGCTTTTGGTCTCTGGGAAGGATAATATTATTAGGGTCTGCTCTTTGCTTTGGTTTTAATAAAGTGTATTATTAGCATATCTCTTAAATCTTGGGCATGAGGAATAAATGGTAGGGTAGGCATACAAAAAGATATGGGTATTCTGACTCTGTTGTTAGGCTTCCCAAGTGACCAATAATTAGCTCCTTGTTTGTGGTTTGGCCTTGTCCAGCTTGTCAGCAATCTAGAAAAGCAAATTCCTGAGCAAGTTGTCCCTTGATAAAGGAAGGTGGAATTCTATTTTGAGATTTTCCTCTGTAATCAAAAAGAGAAACTCATTGGTCTTATTCCTCACATAACAAGACATCAAGGTTATAAATAAGTCATTATGAGTAAAAGAGATCCCAAGACAAAGCCATCTTTTTCAAAGAAATGGTGGGGATTTTGTTGTTTGGACCTCAGCTTCTTAAACTGTGATTAGCAACCCGACATGGAATCTCATAACTGAATGTGGGAGTTGTGAAATTATGATTTATTATCAGTAAATGATTTGTATACTTGTTTTTATACCTGTATACCCAGGGTCACCCAAAAATATCTTGGTTGAAAAGGGGTTGTGAGTAGAAAAAGTTTTAAGAAGGCCTGTTATGCTGGGAACGAGTTAAGGTAGGAGGGTCAGTTTGCCTTGGTCATTTCTTAAACAAAAAAGAGTGAATTCTATAGCCTGGGCTAAGAACTGTTAAGTGCTAGGGATTTCATGCAGTTATATAAATGAGCACAAACTGTAATGAGAGCTGTCTTAAGGCCTGACAAAAATCTACTTTCTCTCCAAAAAATAATATAAAAAATTTCAAGGTTTAAGAAATCTAAGTAAGATTTAACTGTGCAGTAATACAAGACAGAATACGTTTTCAGAAAGGCATGCTTCAGTGGATAGTAAAAATAAAGTAAAATAAGCCAAAACAGGTGCCAGACAAAATCAGTCAACATTGTGTTGAATGTTACCTTACTCACTTTTTTATTAGTTCAACAAATAGCTTGCTGTTAATGCCATTTAACTTTGGCTAATGTCCTCTATGGCATCACTAAGTTTGTTTTTTTTCCCTGTAAATCAATAACTGAATCTTGTGGATTGGTTGTCTTGCATCTTTATTTCTCCTTGCTACAATCTGTTTCTCTTTTTGGCCTGTGAGGAAACTGTCCTAATTTAAGCATTTTTGCTTTATTGAGAGCTTTTGTTATATCCGTGTAGAACAGGAGTCAGGAAGACCTGAGTGCAGAGAGGGCCACTTGCTAGCTGTGTGACCTTGGCCAGGTTGTTTAGCTTTCCTTTCAGTTTTCTCATCTGTAAAATGGGGATTATAGCACCGACTTTCCAGGATTTTTATTAGGGTAAAATGAGATAATACTTGCAAAATGCTTCGCAAAAACCATTAAGATACTATTTGACTGCTAGCTATTATTATTAGGTATTTTTATGCTCAAAATTGTACCAGTGGCCATTTGCATTTTGAATGGATTAAGTATTTTTATGGAGGAACTTCTCCTACTGCAACAATGGATAGTTCTTGTATGTCTTTAGACCCAGAGTAACGGTTTGGATTCACTTTGTTTTGGTGCAGCAATACCCACCCACATCTACACCTATATTTGCACCCATTGCCCATGTTGTTTTTCACTTGAGAATATGATATCCTTGGCAGTGGAGAGACTTTCCTTTCTTCCTAAAGGTGTGAATGAGTTTGCTTTAGTCCTGTCTGGTCTCCATAGTGACCAAGGTCATACATTTATAGACTGGCCAGGTTATAGAGTATGATTCATTAAACAAAATGAAAACTAGGGTTTGAATCTATGAACTTGACCACCAAAGTATTGTAGTCTTGTATCCCATATCTTGGAGTTAATTGTTCATTTTTTTCAAAAGCAGTGATATCAAAGAAAGATCTGCTGTGCTTTGTAGAGTTCAGCTGTGCTTTCATAGAAATAAAATAATACAACTGATTTACTGGGGGTAATTATTTATCAAAGGAACTCCCTTTATGACATTAGAATATTAATGGTAACTTACTTTGGGAATTTCCCAGACTGTGCTTTGGAGTACACTAATGCTTTTCTCAGGATAAACTCATCAGGGAAAATCTTTTCACTCCTTTCCTTTTGTGTATTGTCTTTCCTCCACTAGCTTGTAAGTTCTTTGAATGCAGGGACTGTTTTCCTTTTTCTAATTTTCTGTGCCCTGAGCTGAGTATAGTGACGAATATCGAGTAAACAAATGTTTTTTGACTGTTGACTTCTGGCCTGGATGTCCCCTGTTCCATCTCCCATGTTGAGCCTTGGTTTTGGCTGTTCCCATTGGCTTGCCATGCTCTCTTTCCTCCCTTTTAGACTTCTTGGTTTCCTTCCAGACTCAAGCATCCCTTTTTGCTGGTTGGTACCTTTGACCCCTCATAGCTGGGACCTTCTTCTCTAAGGTCCCCTTACATGGAATCTGAACATATCTTCTGCATTTCTCTTTGCATCCGTGCTTTCTTCCCTTTTGAGTGCCAAGTTTCTTGATGGCAGAAACTTCTATTCTTTGTGTCACCAGTGCTTGATATGTGCTTGATGATTGATAGCTTCTTAGTGCCTCAGTCCTCCTTTCAGCATGGAAAACTAAAAACCACCTGAGGCTGGTTTGAAGCCCAGATGACAAGGTAAAGGTTGAGTTAGATTAAGCAGATGTCCCAGGGAATCCATCAGAGCCTAGGAAACAAGCCCTGTGCTCCAGGATAATAATGGAGAGAGTGTTAAGTATGGAGTTAGGAGAAGTCTGACCAGCCTTGAGACCCAAGACAATTCAACCTCTCTCTGCCTTAGTTTCATCATTTTACAGATGGAGTGTTGCTGTGAGGATAAAAGATGATGCTATTTGCAAAGGCCTTTGCCAGTCTTAAAGGGCAACACTCAGTTGCCAGATGAAGAAACAGCATCTGTATGACTTGCCCCAATGGAACGAGGTTTCAGAATCCAGTCACATGTCACGTCCAGCTTTCTGCAAACTTTAATGTAATAGATGTGTCATTGTGGTTATTGGTATATTTTCTCTTTTTAAAAGTATAGTTGGTATATTTTGAAAATGTTATCATGATAAAGGATTTTTTTTTTTTTTTAAAGAAAAAGCAACAAAAAGAAAAAAAAATATCCTGCGCAACTAAAGCATTGGTTGAACAAATTGGGTACTATGTGCACTGTTCCACCCCTGGATTTCTTTCCTTCTTTCTTTCTGCAGAGGAGTGAGATGAGGAGATGCTTCTCAATCTTCTTTAGGATAGTTTTGTTTTATGTTATTTGGGTTCATTTCTTTGTGATTGTTTTGTAATGGTTCTTTCTTTTGACAGTGTTTTTGTCATTATGTATACTGTTTTCTGGTCTCCACTTTCTTCACTTGGTATTAGATTGTGGAAATTTTACTATGCTTCTCTGTATTCATTCTGTTTGTCATTTCTTACATTACAATAATATTCCATTGTATTCATGTATCATAGTTTATTCATCCTCAATTGGCGGATCTGTATTTTGTTTCTAGTACTTTGCTGCTGTGATGAGAGATACAGTAAATATTTTGCTACCATTGGAACTTTTCTTTTTGTCAATGACCAGAGGAACATCTAGGTCAGAGAATATGGACATTTTAGCCCCTTCATTTGCATAATTCCAAATTGCTTTCCAATGTTGTCATACTAAAATCTTTATCTTGTTGTTTTTCCTTTATAATTGATCTTCTCTAAACTACTGCAGAGATTGATAATCTGAAGTTCTTTCTCAGACTTCTTGATAATTTAGAATTGTAAACTTTAACATGTCTTGGATCTTGAGCTATATATATATTTTTTCCTTTCCTGGAACTGATCTGTGGGTTGTTTTGGTTGGTGCTTTGTTGCCTATATTCAGAAGTTTGTGCAGTTTTTCTCTTCCTGTGTAATAGTGTTCAGTTTTTCTCAGTTGCTATGTTTTTCTGGGAGACTTATGATCTTTAATCTGTTTCTGCTCATCCTGTGTTCAGTATCAGTAACAATATCATTTCATTAAAAATCATGAGTTCTTTGAGCATTATTATTATTTGCTTCTTCCAGATTGTATTCTTCATTATATTTGTATTTCAACTAAGGCCTGAGATTGATTCATATTTTTCTTGAAGGCTTTGCATGCAGCAGTACCATTTGGAATCTTTCCTTTTGTTACTGGACTGAGTCAGTTTTAGCTGCTTATTCTGGGCTTTTAGAGATTGGAAGGTTCCTGTTCTGGGTTGTCCCTCTAGCCTTTGGGATTATTTAAGCTAGGAGCCTCATTAGTTGTAAAGAAGCCTGATTTCCTTTGTCTCCCTCTAGGCAGAATCAGGGCCTCATTGTAATTGGAGGGGAGTGGGCATCAGGTTTTTGAATCCCAAGGTGGAAATGCCAGAGCTTAAAGGTTGGTGAGAAAGAAGTGTTGAGTGAGTATAATTAATCTTCATTTAATTCCTATGACTGCTGCCTCATTGAGTGTAAAGGGCTGAAACTCTTGATTGTGCATACATGTTTCTAGTAAGACCCTTTAGTCCAGAAACCCCCTAACAATATCTGGCTTGACTCCCCACTTCCTTTGGTGTTTTCACTTACTGAGAAGTCAGAGATGGCATGATCACCTGTATTCTAAAACAAAAGAAAGTGGGAGATGTAAAGGGCTGAAACTCTTAAAAGGTGTGCTTGAATGGGACAACGGAGCACTTAAGACTAATTACCCATTCGACAATGACTCTATTAGCATATGTTTGGGAAAATGGCCCTTCTCACTGTTCTGTGCTAGCTCAATGTTTGGTGTATACAGATAATCTTAGGTAAGGATTAGAGGATGGGGTGAGACAAGCCAGACTCACTTTTCCACAGGACAGGGAGGAGAAAGGTTGGTGCCGAGCCTGTGGCAATTTGCCTATTTCCTTCACTTCTCCCCCTAAAGACCAAGGACTTGTACTTATCCTGACTCCAGCTATTCCTAGGCCTCCAAGGAGCTACCCTGGATTTTACAATTGAGCTTCTTGTTTTCTTGTCCTGTGGAATCAGCTTTGATTACTCCCTCTCTAATACAGAATTTTTCTTTTTTTTTGAGTCAGTAGATAATAAAGAAAATTACTAGTCCTCTTTCTTGCTGGTCCCACAACATGTTTCCAAAGATTAAAATGCTTTTTGTAGTTGATTGAGAGTATCAGGATGTAAGCTTATCTTCTGTAAGCTCATTGAAAGCCTTCTTAGTTTAATTCCAGTAGTATATAGGATGACAGGAATGATAAGTATCTTAAATTCTTCTCATTTGATTTTGATCTTTTTTGCTAGGCTTCTAAATTTTCAAAGCTTCTTGTTCTGTGTAGCTTGGAGATTATGAGTAGTAGGTGTGGTGACATCTATTAAAAAATTGTTCTTTGATTTTTATGGATCAGTGTTTTATCTGAGTAATCATAGGCAAATTTTCATTCATTGATATGGTCTAATTCCAGTACAGTTTATTGGTTGAGTTCTCCAAGATATTTTGAGATCTGTATATGTAGTATGAGGATTTATCATCGTTTAGTCCAGAAAAATAGTGAGCTTTTGATGTAAAATTCTAGCCACCAGGATTTATATTGCATGTTATTTGAGAAGTACTGAATCTTTACATCTTTCAACAATATATTTCATAGTTTCCAGTTGTCCTTGCATAATTTGCATTATTTGGGTTCATCAAGGACAACTGTACTATTATTTCTGATAGTAAATACTAGTCTTGAATTGCCATCATTATAGCTCCCTTTCCACAGACAAATCTGCATGATTCAGCCTTTTGTTTGTTGAATGCTTCTTTGTTAACATAATTGGCAAAGTTCACTGAATATTGCTCACACAAGGTCTTTGAATCCATTCTTAGTTGTTGACCATTTTTTAGGTACTTTATGTAGGTAAAGCACTTTCATTATATTTGACAAGCCCAATGTCATTCACTTGTTAACCTTTACTATTGTTTGGTAAAATAACAACAGTCTGCTCTAAAAGTGTTTCTGTAGTTGTGACATGTTTATCTTGGGTTCTAATGATTTCCATTTTGGCAAGAAAGTGTCAAACTTTGTATAGTTTCCTTGGGAGATTGGCCCTGTATTTAATCAATATTGTACAGAATTTTATTAGGATGCTTTCCAAATCTAAAATTGAATCAGAAAGTGTAAGCTAAGTGATATACATATATGTGTGTGTGTGTGTGTGTGTGTGTGTGTGTGTGTATGTGTGTGTGTGTGTGTTTTAATTGTTTTAGGTATTTATAATTAGCTTTGGTTTAAGGATGCTAATAAATTTCTTAATATATTCTGCTACAAGTTTCTCTGTAATGGCATTATGTTTGTTATATCTCACCTGGAGGATCATTGTATTTATAAATGCTGTCTTTGACTAATGGCGCACTTTGACTCCTTTATTCAAGTTTAAAGGCTTCATTCTGTTTCATTGGCATATCGTTAAGAATTTTACATTTATCAAAACTGAATGGCATTTTGATACCATCAGAGAAAAATTTCATGAGGAGGAGCTGTTTAATGTGTTTTTCTATTCACTGGGGGTCAGTGTACATCAGATGATTAATAAAATTTCTGAGTTCAACATCCTCTTTAATTTGGAAGCCATAATTTAGTTCTGTGCAGAAGAAATAATGCATTTAAGGCTAGGAAAAGCCATGATAGGTTTTCTGTCTTCCTGAAAAGTGTCACATTTTATTTGAATTGTTTTTTTAATGTTGTATTGTATTAGATATGTTTTAAGTAGAGAACAGTTTTCTATGTAGATATTGGTATTCTAGTGTTCGCACTGCATGTAAATCAATTTTACATATTTGTGGTACATGAATAAGCCGTGGATATGGAAAATGAATCAATGACTTTGGAATAATCAGTAAAGGTAAGAGAAATTCATGAAGGTTTCTGGTCTCTTGTTAAATAATTACTGAATTGATAGTAGAGATAGAATTAATTCATGTAAGAAAGGTGAGATCAGATTTATATTTGAGATAAAGATGACAAAATGTTTTGTCAAGAATTCATACTTTATTATGAAGCTTTTGAGTCAATGATTATCCAGTTTCTTCTTTTCACTTTTTTAGAAAAGCACTACCTTTTCTCTTCTAATGAATCCAAGTGACCTTGCCTCATTTTAATTGTTGGCCATAGTATATGTATATATCTTTCACTTGGTTTTATTGTAGCAAATTTATGTTATTTGGCATTATAAAGGCTGAAACCATTTATCTAATTCACAAGGTCTTATTCACAACTAAAGCTAACGAGATTGGAGGCATTGTCCTTGACAATTTCTTAAAAGATGGTATCTAGACTCTTTTTTTTTTTTTTGATCATGGCTTTCAGGTAGTCCAATAATTCTTAAATTATCTCTCTTCGATCTATTTTCTAGGCCAGTTGTTTTTCCAGTGATCTATTTCACATGATCTTTTCTTTTTTCATTCTTTTGATTTTGTTCTATTGTTTCCTAATGTCTCATAAAGTCATTAGCTTCCACTTTCCCAGTTCTAATTTTTAAGGAATTATTTTGTCAATGAATTTTGTACCTCTTTTTCTGTTTGGCCAGTTCTGATTTTCAGGGCATTTTTCTCTTCATTGGATTTTTGTGTTTCTTTTACCAATTGACCTAGTCTCTTTTTTAAGGTGTTAATTTTCTCCAGTATTTTTTTGTGCCTCCTTCACCAAATTCTCAACTCTTTTTTTCATGATTTTCCACTATCATTCTAATTTATCATTCCTTCTTTTCCTCTACCTATTTTATTTTATTTTTAATGTCTTTCTTGAATTCTTCCATGGCCTGAGACTGATTCATATTTTTCTGTGGATGCAGCAGTTTTGGCTTTGTTGTCTTCTGAGTTTTTAATTTGATTTTTCCTGTCACCCTAGTAACTTTTTATAGTCATGATCTTTTTCTGCTGTTTTCTTACTTTTCCAGCCTGTTTCTTGATTTTTAACTCTGTACTAAAGCTAGACTTTGCTGCACCTTTCCAAGCTTCAGGTGTTTTTGTGCAGCTGTTTTCAGAGATAATTCTGGGGAACCTCTACATTTTTGGTTTTTTCAGAGGTTGTATGATCTTGAAAGAGTTGTGTTTACTACTATTTTAGTCTGTGCGCTGGTCTGTGAGTAACTGCAAGTACTTTTTCTACCCTGGGACTATGATCAGGTCCCAGCTTCCCTGTAGTGCAAACTCTGGTGTGTTAGTGTTCCTTCTTGCCCTGGGATTGAGACCCAGGACTGTGAACCAGATCCAGATTTGGGCAGTGCAACAGAGTCCTGCATCCAGTGCTAGCAAAGGGATCCCTATAATCTCCTTCTGCCAGGTTGTTTAACCCCTTCTCTATGGGCTGAGAAGTCAGGAAACCGCTACTGTCACTTGACTCAATGGCCCCCAAAGGTTTGCTGGGGTATAGCCTTCACTAGAGTGTATTTCCATTCTTCACCCTGATGTAACAGACCTGCTGAATTTCTAAGTTGTATTGGGCTGAAAATTTGTTTCATACCATCTTTTTGTGGATTCTGCTGGTCCAGAATTTGTTTTGGGGAATTCTTTAAAGTTGTTTGAACGAGTTTTGGAGAGAGGTCAAGCAAGTCCCAGGCTTTTCTTTGCCATCTTGCTTCTGCCTGCTTCTGAAATGGAGGCATTGTCAATATACAATAAAACTAAAGTGAGCTGACTTTGTGGTTCAATCATCACATTTTACAGAAGAATATTGAGGATTTTTTTTTTTTGGGGGGGGAAATAAACATTATAATGAAAGAGGTAGAATAGAAAAGGGAGAGAAGGAGATCATCAACATTGTTAATATAATGAAACAACAGAAGAACAATCATTTTGAGACAGGTGGAAAATGTTAGCTTTTCTGTAAACCATGTGCTGTGGTGGTGTTGAAGAAAGAACAGTGGCTTTGACATCAAAGGACCTGGAGCTACAATTTTTTTTCTTGAATCTTCTCCCCTTCCTTCTCCTCCCCCTTCTCCTCCTCCTCCTTATATATCTTCCTCCTCTTCTTCCTTCTCCTTCTCCTCCTTCATCATTACCTTTTTTTCCTCCTCCTTTTTCTTTCTCCTTCTTCCTCCTCCTTCTCCTTCCTTGTAAAAACAATTTTTAACATTTGTTTTCAAATTGTCTCCCTCCATTTCCTCTCCCCCTCCCTGAAATGGTGAGCAGTTTGATATGGGTTATACATGTGCAATCATGTAAAACATTTTCCTCTATCACAAAGGAGAAAAAATACAGGGAAAGGTTAAGATAAAGAAACTGAAAGACAATATGCATTGATCTGTATACAAATGTCATCAGTTATTTTTCTGGAGAGGAATGCTAGTTTTCACCATAAATCCTTCAGAATTGTCTTATGTCATTGAATTGCTGAAAATAGTTAAATCTTCATGGCTGTTAATGTGTTCTCCTGGTTTTGCTCACTTTACTTTGCATCAGTTCATGTAAGTCTATCCAGGTTTTTCAGAAATAATTCTGCTTCCCCCCCCCTTTTTTTTTTTTAATTTTTACTGAGGCAATTGAGGTTAAGTGACTTGCTCAGGGTCACACAGCTCCCGTTTTTAATAGAACAGAATTATTCCGTTACAGTCACATTTATTCAGCTATTCCCCAATTGATGGGCATCCCCTCAATATTTCACTTCTTAATGAATATCATCTTGAATGAGCCACTCAACCTTTCCAGTTTTTCATCTGCAAAATGATGAAATTGGATCATGTTATCTTAAGGATTACCTTCTGCCTTGGAATTTGTGATTCTATGAGTTTTAGGTCGCAATCTCATATAACTTTAGTTTTTCTATAAAATTATACTTGTAATACTTCTGCATGTAGTCATAAGAATCAAATGAGAAGGTGTATGTACTTTATAAATGTCTAGCTGTCAAAAATACTTCCTAAGTACTGAGGTTTTTTGAATAGGGAATAAATTTAAGTTTTTCTGTTATTTTTTGGGTATTTCATATTTAACCATTATTTTAGGGTTCCTTGAACTCATTTGAAGCCCTTACTAATTTAGTTTGGAAAACAGTGTCCTCTGTTAAAATGAATTCTTACAGATATAATTACCATGGTCCTTTTAATGACACTTGATACCCCACTGTGACTTACATTTTTAAAAATCCATTTTCCTTATCATCTGATAGAATAACCGGTCTTGACAACCTCCTGGACCTGGACCTGATGTGACCCTTCTCAGGTTTAAGTCCAGATTTTCTTTAGTAAGAAAAAACAAAGCTAATCATCAGAGTTGAGTAGGTGTGTGGTAACTAAATTATTCAGGAAGGTAGGTTTGGGTAAGAGTGAATGGATAAGATAAGGAGGGAACAGTTGTCAAAACAGCTACCCTTTGTGTCTTTTTGAAAAGAAGATTTGTTTGTCTGACCCTAGGAACTAGTGTGCTGTAGAGGTTTTAGAAGGGTGCCTATGATAACACCTGAGGGTAAGAGCCAAGTGTGGCAGGATAATGGCACACTTTTTTATCTGTTCCAGAATAAGACATCTGAGCACAAGGGATCTATCTGAGGCAAGCCAGGGAGCTAAATCTGATTTTAGCTCTTGTTTGCTGCCGCCTACCTATTTCCTCAGAGCTCTGTCTTTGAGTCATTGGAGATCAGTTCTAAGTCAGAGCAATAACATGCATTTTTCTTCCTGTCATTAAAATATTCTGAGATTTGTATCACAAAGCTACCTTGTGATAAGGCAGAGAGGTCATTTGGGAGATAGCAAATGGGTGATCCAAATATATATGTGTGACCTACCTTAAGAATATCCTACATATAAATTGAAATGTTGAGTTATAGAAGCCTAGAGTTAGAAGGAAACTTTAAATTATCTCTTCAAACACCTTCAACTTTACAAGTGAGGGAGTTGATCTAAAAAAAAGTTTGTGACTTGACCACAAATGCACTTTACCAAAGTTATTGACAAAACAACAATTAGAACCCAGGTTTCCTAATTTTCAATTCATTTAATTCATCCTCATTCTACAAATAGATAAATTGAGAACCATAAAGATTAATGTCTTGCTTATTATTCCATAGCTAGTAAGATTTTTGTTGTTAAAATGGATTGTTTTAAATAAGTAAATTTGAGGATATGATTTTGATTTACAATGTGCCCAGGTATACTCCAAATAGATATGACTTAAATACAATTTATAATAGCTTTTTTGTTTTTTTAAAATACATGCAAAGATAGTTTTCAGCATTCACCCTTGCAAAACCTCGTGGGGGAAAAATGAGAAAGAAAAAAGCAAAGAACAACAATAACAACAACAAAGGTGGAAATACCATGCTATGATCCACACTCAGTATGGCTTAAATATAAAAAGTGACATAAATAAATTAGAAGAATGAGAAAGACTTCGCCTGTCAGATCTATGGAGAGAGAAAGAGTTCAAGACTAAACAAGAGAGAAAGAGGATCACAGGAGATAAAACACTTTTTTGATTATACATAAAATTAAATTGTTTTTTGCACAAACAAAACAAATGTAATTAGAAGTGAAAGTAATTAAATGTCAAGAAATCTGCCTTAAGATTCCTAGAAAGAAATCTTATTTTAGAGACATAGAGAACTAATTGATAAGGATAAGAGCCATTCTTCAGTTGAGAAATGGTGAAAGGAGATGAACAGGAATTTTTCAGAATGAGAAATCTTAAGTGATCATAATCATATAAAAACGTTTTAAATGACTAATAATTAGAGAAATTAAACAATTCTTGAGCTTTTACGTCATACTCCTCATATCAGCAAAGCTGGCAAAAGAGGAAAATGACATGATAGAAGGGCAGTAGAACAGATAAATTATTACTGTTATGTCTTGGACTATGAATTGATCTAGCCATTTTGGAAAGCATTTAGGAATTATGACCCCCAAATTATTAAACTGTTTATATTCTTCAACCCAGTGGTAACAATATTAGGTCTATCCTCCAGAGAGATAAAAGAATGGGGAAGACTTTTATAGCAACTTGGTTTTTAATTTTTGTTTTAGTAACTATTTTAGAATAGTAAACTGAGTGGGTGCTCAATTGGGGGATGACTGAATAAGTTATAGTATGTAAATGTGATAGAATGCTATTGTCTTATTAGAAATGGTGGAGAATTAGAGACCTGGCAAAATTTGTATGAATTGTTTCAAAGTTACAGAATCAGAAGGACAATTTATATTGTATTGTGAAAAGAAACATCTGTGAAAGACTACAGGACTGAGTAACACCATAACCAATGACAATTTGGGAGGATTCATGATGAAATGCTCCTCCCCACATGACAGACAGGCAGTAGACTTTGCTGATGCATGGTGAGCCAGCCTTGATCGCGATGTTTCCCTTTGCAGGATGAAAGGCCAGGCGAGAGGGAGGTCTTTGGCCTGAGGAAGCTAATAGTGGATATGGTTGCATATTTATATTGCACTCCTGAGATCTTTGCTGTTCTTTGCCACAGCCACAGGCTGAGCTGGTATTATCCATACTTCAGAAGGGAACACATTGAAAGAGGAAGCTAAGTGATCTTTGTTTCTTGTCCCTTGAGCCATAATAGAAAATCACTGACCCTGTTCCAAAGTCATCTTTAGAATTCAGGAGCCTCAAAGGCCGCAGCCTTAGTTTAATATAGAACTAAATGGGATATTGACTATATCTTTTAATCTAATTTTAGGCATAAGCAGTCCCATCTTGGAGACGAAAAGAAAATGTTGGAATTGCTCTCAAGGGGAAAAAAGACCTTTCCTTATGTTGAGGAAGTCAGACTTGCATGCTGAGCTGTAGCTCCTCATCATTGAATCAGAGATCATTCAGCTTAGTTAGGGGAGACCTTGGTTTTTGTGGGACTCAGAGGATTTCTGTGAAATGAGGATGACTTGGGAGAAGACATCTGTCTGAGAGCTATATTGGTTCACTAGCTTACTAACCAGCTGGCAGTTTTTAGTTTTCATCACTTTCAGTCAGGATCTCTTGGGATTGTTTCTCTTCAAGGTGGAAGAAAAAGCAAACTCCATTGGTCTGGGTCACAGAATCCCAAAGGATCTCAATAACCATTTAGTCTAATCCATACTTGGCCCCAAGTATCTCATACAACACCGCTGACATGGTTAACCAGCAGTGTTTGCGCAAAACCCCGTATGTGATGAGTGTTAGGGGTGTGGTGGATAGAGCAGGAGGCCTGGAATTAGGAAGAAGTGAAATGATTCCAGCCTCAGACCCTCACTCTTTTTGATACCCTGGGCAAGTCACTCAATCCTGGTGCCTCAGTTTCCTCATCTGTAAAACAAATTGGAGAAGAAATGGTACACCATTCTAGTACCTTTGTTTAAAAAAAACCCAAATCTGACTAGTGTCAGAAAGACTTGGACATGACTGAAATGACTGAACAAGAACAAAACAGTACAGTGAGGGGAAACCTCTTGCTTTCCAAGGTATTTGGTCTTGGAGAGCTCCAATTGTCAGATTTTCCTTGTGTTGAGCCTCAGTCTGCCTCTCTGCAACTTTACCCACTGTCTTAATTGGCCCTGGAAGGGAGAATTTGTTTTTGGGGCTGAGTCTGCAATCCCCCCGATCCCCAGGGCTTTGTCACCACCTAGGCTGTGTCTTGTCTTCCTACTGGAGCTGTATCTGCTCTGCCCATTCTGCTTGCCTCCATTGCTGTAGTCTTTCCTCTCTTTCACTAAATTCCTATTCTGATGCCTCATGATGTGCTTCATGATTCCTGGCTTCTTTAGGGCAGTGGGCAAACCCTGGCATTTCTGTCAGGTGAAAAAACTCTGAATATTGGCCTAATGACAGGCTGCATGTTGATCATCTCAAGGCCGCCCTAGTTAACACCAAAGGAGCTTCAAAGTAATATCAGTTTTGACCTTCTACTACACCTGCACTCTTCACTGATAGAGGGACTACCAGTGATAACAATCATTGGGGTATATTTACTTCCTTCCTTCCTCTATCCTCTGATATGTTTTCTTGTGGCTTCTTTAATTGCCACATAATCCTCTCCTCAAACTCTTCTTTATCTGACTGATTACTTTACCCTCTCTTGCCTGACCCCCTCAATATGTTGCCTCATATGGTCTGGTTTTATGAGGCAGTTAATTCTCCTTGTTCCTTGAACAGCTGGACGGTGAATTTTAGAGAAAAGGTTTATGGGTGGTAGAAAAGGGGTTCAGTCTTATAGTTCACCTACATGATAAGTAGCTTCTTTCTCTATTACTACCAAAGCTAGCCTGTTGAATAGAAAGGATAGAAATTGATCTATGTAGTGTGATATAAAGGATCTATAAAAGCCCCTTCTGGCCCAAATGTTTTCTTTTCTTCTGATCTTCCTGGTGCTTTAAGGTCATCCAGTTGATTTAAGGTATTATATCTTAAGGCCTATGATAAAATATACCTGAATATGAGTGCATTTTTTTTTTTTTTGCCCCAGTGGTATTATATTTTTCCAAATACATGTAAAGTTAAGTTTTCAACATTCATTTTTATAAGATTATGTATTCCAAAATTTTCTCCTTACTTCCCAAGATAGCAAGCAATTTGATATAGGTTAAACATGTGCAATCCTTTTAAATATATTTCTGTATTGGTCATGTTGTGAAAGAAAAATCAGACCAAAAGGGAAAAAAACCACAATAAGGAAAAAGCAAACAAACAAAAAAAAGGTGAAAATACTAAATTTCTATCCACATTCAGTCTCCATAGTTCTTTCTGGATGTGGATGGCATTTTCCAAACCAAATCTATTGGAATTTTCTTGAATCACTTCATTGCAGAGAAGAGCCAAGTCATAATTGATCATCACACAATCTTGTTACCGTATACAATGTTTTTTGGTTCTGCTCACTTCACTTAGCATCAGTTCAGGTGAGTCTTTCCAGGCTTTTCTGAAATCAGTCTGCTCATCATTTCTTGTAAGACAATAATATTCCATTACATTCGTACACCATAACTTATTCAGTCATTCCCTACTTGATGGGCATCCACTTAATTTTCAATTCTTTGTCACCTCAAAAAAAACTGCTGCAAATATTTTTGCAAATGTGGGTCCTTTTCCCTTTTTATGATCTCTTGGGGATATAAACCCACTAGTGACATTGCTGGATCATAGGGTATGCACATTTGATAGCCTTAGGCATAGATCCAAATTGCTCTCCAGAATGCTTGGATCATTTCACAATTCCACCAATTCATCAGTGTTCCAGTTTTTCCACATTCCCTCCAACATTTATCATTATCTTTTCTTGTCATCTTAGCCAATCTAAGAGGTGTGAGGTGGTAACTCAGAGATGATATGATTGCATTCTTAACATGAAGTAGTTTTGAAAGGTAAAAAAAAAAAATACATAAGTATGCTCTGCAAAAATAGCATCAGGTATAGACCATACTTAAGTTTTCTGCACATTATATTAGGGAATGTATAACTTGTGTGCAGACCAGCTTTGCATATTTATATTGCCTTCTATTTTAACCAATTTAATTCAAGAAATAGGTATCTTGTATACAAGTTCTATGTTAGGTACCTAGTCCCTAGGGACTAGGGGTTAGTCCCTGCCCCCTAGAATTCATGTTCTTATGGGAAGAAACTGCACGCACACACACACACACACACACACACACACACACACCAATAATTGAAATACAAGGTAATTTAAGGAGTAAGAGAACATAAATAACTGAGGGAAAGTAAGCTGCTAAGAGAGCAGACCCTTATGGGAAGATAAAAATCTCGTGAGGGAGAAGAGGCAAGTGCATTGTCGCCTCAGAGCATGGTATGAGCACACGGTGGGAGATGGCATTCTGAGTGTAGGACCTAGCCAGTAGGACAGCTTGGGACCACTTGGAAGGGAAGTGAGCCTGGATCTAGATTGTGGAGCACCCTAAATGCTTGAAGGAGCAGAGGCTTTAAGAATCCATCAGAAGCTTCTGAACAGGGGAGCAAAATGGTCAAACTTTTATTTTAGGAAGATTCCTTTGGCAAAAGTATAAAAAAATAGAGAGCAAAGGGAAAATCTAGAGGCTAATTAGGAGGCAGTTGTTCATCACTAAGAGGTGATGAAAGTCTGGGATAAGGCATGAGCAGAGAAGTATTTGTGCAGGTGGATTAGGTAAGACCTGGCAACTGATTGAATATCCCTGTGAGGTAGAATGAGGAGCTATTGTGACTCTGGCAGCAGAGGGAATATCTTCCCTTCTTCCTCTCCCTTTCTTTCTCTCCCTCTCTCCTTTTCTTTCTTCTTCCCTCCCTGGAATGTGGGTTCCTCCTCCAGAGTGAAGAACATTTGGCAGCATGGAGGAGCCAGATACCTCTGGGGTAGAGAACCTTCAGGGATGAACTTTGCTTACTTGTCTTGTATTTTTGTCTGCGAACAGCTTTTGTATCAGACATTCTCCCAGAACACCACTATGGTCACTTGGCCTTACTTCCCTGTGCCTATTTAAAATTACATTTGTCTCCCCAAAGGAGGAGAAAAGAGGCAAGGTGTTTTAGCTTCTCTTTCCCTTTTATCATCTTTATTTATATATGGGGACTTTTCTGCCTGGGGTTATGTTGGCAGACTGGCTTCCTGGAGGTTCTCAAGGTTAGGCTTGTCCTCAGCTAGCTGTGTGACTTGTGCTGACAGTGGCTGCATCCCTTCCTCATAGCCCTTCTCTAATAAGTGTTCTATTGCTTTCAAGCCCCAAGTGAAACTGGAAAAAATAGAATTGTATTGTTTAAAAGATACTGAAATTTCTGTGCTATTTTCTCTAACTTTCTAGGGTTGGGTATTGGGTAAGAAAATCAATGAACAAGTCATTGGCTGTTAAAGGATATCATCTGTCATGTTCTGTATTTCGTAAGCTTTTTGTGTAACTTCATTTTTATGAGATATCTTTTATTTCTCTTTGAAGAAACCAAAGTGATTTGACAACTGCCTGATTCTCATTGCTTTTTCACTGCACATACATTTCTACCGTACATCCCCATGGTTCAGACTCTGATATAAAATCATTTCATTTAAAAATGCTTCAGTCGCTCCACAAATCTGCTGCAGGATCAAAGAAATATTCAATCTACTGGATCTGTTTCCTCCTCATCGGTAAAATGAGGAGATTGGATTGGATCTCTTCTCTTAAAATCCTTTCAACTCTAAATACTCTGATGCTGTACAAAACTTAATTCAGAGGCTTTAAAATCAGCTTTAAGAATCCATATGAACCAGTATATCAAAATCAAAAGTTAATATGGTTGAAAAAAAAATTGTTAAGCCTCAGTTTAAAAAAACTAACAACCTACATGTTCAAAAATTGTGTTTTTTGAATATGTCATTTTGAACTTTCATTATTTATTTTTTCTTTAAAAAATTTAAGCTCAAATCGGGCTCTTCTGTTTACTTGATCTTATTTTAGCTGCCAATTTGCAGATAGAAAGGCCCTTTTGCAAATGACCCAAAGTCTGATCTTTGGTCTTAACATATTCATGGGTAAGGGTATGCTTTCTCCACACTTATAGAGGTGTACTGCCAGCATGGCTCAAGATTGTGAAGAATTATGTGGAACTTAATTAAAAATCAAAGGAGAAGTATTTTGAAACCTCAGGCCAATCTAGAATTTTGTTTTGACTTTTGCCAAAATCGAATAAAAGAATGGATGATATTTTCTGCCACTTTCCAGTGTATCCCTAAACTGAAACACCTATTTAGCAGTATAAAGATCCTTGACAAAGGACTTTTTTTCAAAATAAGCCATCAAATTTAATCTATCCATTTATTTTTGCAGGTTTTTTTCTTTTAATAAGGCAGATTCCTCTTATGATCATATACGTCTTGGGTGCTAAGTAAAGGACTTTTATCTGGGTATCTGTGTGTTTAATTCACTGGCCATTCAGTAACTGCTGTATGATGCATAGACCTTGAATTTCTATATTTTGTTCCCTTTTATTATGTTATGTATACCCTAGGCATGTATATAATTTCTCATTCATCAGTAAAGGTGCCACCTGAGAAATCCTCTTGAGAGCTGTTGTCATGTTTATGCTCTTTTACAGCAGATGACCATCTTTTAAATTCATTTGTCTAAATGTAATTTGATGGAGGCTAGTTATGAAACTGACATCTTTCTCCAGATTTGATTTGCATAATTATATAATTCTTGATTTCCCCATGCTGATTTCTTCCTCTCGTAGGGGTTGTGTATGTTCAGAAGAGTGCAATTAACACCTCCAAAGAATAAAATCCCCTTTTCTTCCCCCCATGAGCTGTTACTACAGATTGGTTAGGCCTCCAGAAAGAGCTGGACAGACTTTTTTTCCTCTGCAAAGCCCTTTAGTCCAGGCCTGACTGTGCTGCTCCCATGGATACTATTTACATTGTAATCTGTCTCTTGCTGTCAGGTACAGCTGTTTCACTTAAACACAAGACAGTTGCTATGGAGATAGTTGAATAGAAATAGGTCAACTTAAAGCCATTTTTTTTTTTTTTTAATATGAGGAGTGTCATAATTCTGGGAGTTGTCTCATTTGACTGGGAAGATGCAGGTATAACACAAAATATCCTTGTCATTTTTACTGTGAAGTTCATCATAGAATTGCTTTGTCTACATATATTGTAAATAAATAGACCTAAAGATTATTCTTGGCTCAAGGTGTTGAAGCAAAGTGAAAGATAGTGTCACAGTTAGCAAGAATGGAATCTTAGCCATGAGTTCAATTGATACCATCGGTTTCTTAGAAAAGCACCATGTTTTGATAGAAGGCAGTGGGCTAGGCAAAATGAAATCCTCCCCATGATCTTGTCTCTAGTGGTCACTTATATCAGTTTCCCCATCTGTAAACTAGGATTATGACAATTCCCCCTAAACCTGAGCAGTATGATGCTGTCTGTGTTCCTTCCTAGAAGGAGATAGAACTTCAGCATTTTCATGCTTCTTTTGAAATTTAGAGGTGGAGAAAAGGTAGTTCTCCGTATCCTCCCTTCTCCAGGTTGAGTTAACTGAGGTTGGTTTGTGATGCTGGACGAATCTCTTACAGTCTTGGGGTCTGATTTCCTCATCTATAAAATGAAAGAGTTTAATTAAGCCATGTGTTTTCTGTGTCTTGGACCCTTTTGGCATTCTAGTGAAGCCTATAGACCCTTTCTCAAAATGATGTTTTTAAATGCATAACAATATAATACAGAAGATTATAAAGGATACCAATTGTATTAAAGTATAGTTATCAAGAATATTTTAAACAATTCATGGTTCCCATGTTAAGAGCCCCTGAATTGGATGATTTATGAGTCTCGGCTAGTCCTGATATTGTCTGTTTTTGAGTATAAATCAGATTGCTTAAACTGGCATTTATTTAGTGCCTATTGTATGCTAGGCTCTGAGGCTATAAAAATCAGGTGGAAAACAGTTTCTTTCCAGCAGAAGTTTTTTATACAGATGCAATCTCTTCTCACAGAGAGATACTTCTGGACCCTTTGCATAAAATATCCGTGAGGTTAGGATGATCCTGAAATAAATAATTTTTGTGAGAGTCTTTGAGAAACTCATTCTTCATGACATTCCTCAGAATGTATTTGTCATGATGGTCATGTAACTGATAGTCCCTGGATATTTAGAATGAGGTTAGTCCAAGGGTAGGAAACCAATCATTGGCTTTAAGGCCAAATCTGATGATTTGTAGCTAGGTGGTGTGGGTGTGTGTGTGTAAATACTGGTATAATTATGTTGATGCTATGATCAGAAGTAATATATGCCCTATGAAAGACCTAAGATAGTCTTATAAGCCAGAATGTGAATCAGTGTAAGCATTTGTTACTGCTTTTGAGTGTAATAAAAATGAAATTCAGAAAATATACTACTTATTTTTGCTCTTGATGCTAAGTCTGAAGTCTGGCTTCTACCTTCAGTAAGGTTAATGGCCTTTGGATTCACCACTGCCATTTTATGGTTTGCATAAGACTGCTTTTGAGCCCTGTTATAATTGTTGGATTATGATTTTAGGATATATATAGATGCCACTCTCCATTGGAAAAGGAAGGTTAGGATGTTAGTGAAAAACCTTTAGAGAGACGAACTCTGGAGAAAGGGAAAATAGGCTTACCACCAAGATGTATAGAAGAGAATGGAACCCAATGTCTCAGGCTCAATGAGCTCATGGCTTTTTAAGCTGAAAGGGATTGCAGAGGTCAGCCAGTCTAAGCCTTTCATTTTACATATGAGGAGAGTTAGGTGACTCCAGCCTAGTGGGCTCTATGTACCATATTGCTTTTGGAGCCTTAAGATTTCATGTGATAGCTGCCAGTTTGCCAAATGACAGTGTTTTAAATATTTGGCACAGGAAATCTGTACTTAATGTGTCTCACTTTGTCCATTGGTGGTACAAAAAGTTAAGTTCAAACTGAATTCTGTTTGGAATGTTTTAGAAAATAATCTTGCAATGAAGCCTTTTTTTTAAAAAAGTAAGTCATCCATGTTCAAGATGACAGGAAAAGATAATGATAAATGTTGGGAATGTGGAAAAACTGGGACACTAATGCATTGTTGGTGGAATTGTGAACGGCTCCATCCATTCTGGAGAGCAGTTTGGAACTATGCCCAAAGGGCTATCAAACTGTGCCTACCCTTTGATCTAGCAGTGTCTGTACTGGGTTTGTATCCCAAAGAAATCATAAAACAGGGAAAAGTACCCATTCGTGTAAAAATGTTTGTAGTAAAAACTAAGTAGATGCCGATCAATTGGGGAATGGCTGAATAAGTTATGGTATATGAAGGTAAGGGAATATTATTGTTCTATAAGAAATAACGAACAGAATGGTTTCAGAAAAGCCTGAAATGACTTACATGAACTAATGGTAAGTGAAGTGAGTAGAACCAAGAGAACAATGTACATAGCAACAGCAAGATTATGTGATGATCAACTATGAACTTGTCAGTAATACAGTGATCCAGGATAATTCGAATAGACTTGGGGTGGACAGTGCCATCTGCATCCAGAGAGATCTGTGGAGACTGAATGAGGATTAAAACATACTATTTTTTTTTTAAGTTTGCTTTACTTTTTCTTTCTTATGGTTTCCCCTAATTTTTTTTTCTTTTACAACATGACAAATATAGAAATATGTTTAAAATGATTGTAACACGTGTAACCCAGATCATATTGCTTTCTATCTTGGGGAGGGGGAGATAATGGAGGTAAACTGGAACTCAAAAATCTTACAAAAATTAATGTTAAAAGTGAATCATCCCTACCACTTTCAACTTTTTGGTGTGTGTGGGGGTGGGGTGAGGGTGGCAGTGAGGGAGAAGAGTCAAGAGTAGACTTCTGTTTCGAAGCATAATGGATAGACTAATGGAGTAGAAGTCAGAAAGACAAGAAGTTCGGAACTTGCCTTTATGAGCCTTTATTATGAGCTGTGGGACTTGGGCAGAACATTTAACCTTTTGGTACCTCATTTTCTTCATCTGTAAAATTAGAGGTCTCGAGGGGCTTATTAAGCTCTAAATCCTCTTGTATAATTGATTTTTTTTTAAAAGTGGCAACCATCCGTACCCAAGTCCCTAGGCTGGACCTGAGCCAAATGCTTGTGAGGGGCTCCTTAAACATTAGAGGGAAATGACCTAAGTGTTGTTCTGCTTGCTGCTTGACATCTGATGAATTACTTGTCACTGGCACTAAACATTGAACTGTCTGGTCAGTAAGAACATCACAAGATTAAAGTTCTTGCCAAGCCTCAAATAAAAGAGGATGCTTTGCATCTGAAATGTGCTTTGTATATTTTCTGGTTTCCCTGTGAAAGAGTACTTTGATGGTGTCATATAAAGAACATAAGGTTTCTTTTTTTTCATGCAAAGATCTCAAGTTGTGATTGAGTTTATATATATTATACTAAAGTGGGAGGAGTTGTTGTTGTTGTTTGTTTTTTGGTTAATTAAAAAAGGAGATTTGGTGTTTTAAGCTAGATTTAAAAAAAAAACATTTAATATTTTATTTTTTAATTACACATACAAAGTTTTTAACATTCATTTTTTAAAACTTTGAGTTCCAGATTCTCACTTCCTTCCCCTCATTAAGAAGGCAAAAAAATTGATCTAGTTATACATGTGTAATCATGCAAAATACATTTCTGTATAAATCATGGTATAAAAGAAAACACAGATTAGAAAAAAAATCCAAGAAAAATAAAGTTAAAAAAAATCCTTCAATCTACATTCATACTCTATTATTCATATTTTTTTTCTCTGGAGTTGGATAGCAATTTTCATCCTTCCAGAATTGTCTTAGATCATTATTTACTGACAAAAGCTAAATAATTCTCACTTGATCATTACATAATATTGCTGTTGCTTATTCAGCCATTCCCTAACTGATCGGCATCTACTTAGTTTCTACTACAAACATTTTTACACATATGGGTTCTTTTCCCTGTTTTATGATTTCTTTGGGATACAAACCCAGTACAGACACTGCTAGATCAAAGGGTATGCACAGTTTGATAGCCCTTTGGGCATAGTTCCAATTTGCTCTCCAGAATGGATGGATCTGTTTACAACTCCTACTGTTACAAAACTCCTAGTTGGGCTCATTTCACTTTGCATCAGTTCACATAAATCCTTCCAGGTTTTTCCGAGAACATCCTGCTTATCATTTCTTATAGCTTCATAACTGCCTCACAATCATATACCACAACTTATTCAGCCATTTTCTATTTGATGAACATTCCTCTCAATTTCCAATTTTTTTACCACCACAAAAAAGCTGCTATAAATATTTTTGTATGTATAAATTATTTTCCTTTTTGTTTTTGATCTCTTTGGGATACAAATCTAACAATGATATTGTTGGGTCAGAGAGTATTTATGGTTTTATAGTCTGTTGGGCATAGTTTCAAATTGTTCTCCAGAATGGTTGAATCGATTTACAACTTCACCAGCAGTGCATTGGTATTGTAATTTTCCCATGTGTCCTTCAACTTTTATTATTTTCCTTTTCTGTCATATTAGCCAATTTGATAAATTTTTATTTGCATTTTTCTAATAGTAATTTAGAGCCTTTTTCATATTAGTATAATTTTTATTACTTTATCTAAAAACTGCCTGTTCATGTCCATTTATCACGCATCAGTTGGGGAATAGTTTTTATTTCTATAAATTTGAATCAGGTGTGTATATTTGAGCAATGAGATCTTTATCAGAGAAACATGCTATAACATTACTATGTATTTCCCTCCATCCTATATTCTCTCCATTTATTTTACATTCTTTCTTTCTCTCTCTCTCTCTCTCTCTCTCTCTCTCTCTCTCTCTCTCTGTCTCTCTCTCTCTCTCTTTCTGTCTTGCATCTGTCTCTATCTTTCCTGTCTGCCTCTCTCTCTTCTTTCACCTTGTCAGTTCTCAAAAGGGTTTATTTCTGACTTTAGCCTTCCCTACTCTGCCCTTCCTTTTATGTCTCTTCCTTTCTCTCATTTTCTTATCCCCTTCACCACCTATTTTCCTGTGGGGTAAGAAGAATTTCTATACCCAACTAAGTATGTATGTTATTCCCTCTTGGATCCCATTCCAGTGAGCTTCTCCTCTACCTTAAAAACTCTTTTGTGCGAGTTAATCTATCTCATTGTGTTTCTCTTCCTCCTTTTTCTAATTCATTCTTCTTTCTTACACTTTGATTTTTTGGTGTATGTGGAGTATCCCCTCATAGTTAGCTCACACCCATGCCCTACATATACTTCTTCTAATTGCCCTAATAACATTAAAATTCTTAGGAGTTTGTTTATTTTTCCAGCTTCTTTCTGGACTTCTGAGGTTGAAAACACTGTCTCAGGCTTCTGTTTTGTGCTGTTGCTCTCTTCAGAGCTAGTTCTGTGAATCTGTTTTCAGGTGTTTCGAAGAGTTATAATCTAATGAGAGGTGTTTATGGTCTGTGAGAGACCTTGAGCTCTCTTCTGCCTGGGACCTGGGATTAGGGTTCCTGCTTCCCTGTGGTTGGTATGTTAGTGCACCTCCTTGCCCTGTGACCCAGATTCACATGTGGGCAGTGCCACAGAGTGCCATACCAAGTGCCAGCAAAGTCCCCTTGCCATTTGGGCTGAGAGCTCCAAAAGCCACAGCTTCCATGTTAGTTGGCCCAAGACCTGCCACTGACTTGCCCAACTGTGCCTGTGCTGCACAGCACTCCATTCCCAACCCAGGGAGACAGAGCTTTCCTGCCAACCTCTAAAGTTGTCTTAGGTTGGAGAATTGTTTTAATCCCATCCTTTTATGGATTCTACTGCTCTAGAAAGCATTTTGAAGCGTTATTTAAAATTGTTTGGAAAAGAATTTGGAAGAACTTGCCTTTTCGCTGCCATCTTTGCTGTTCCCTTCCTTCTTGCCAAGTTTTTTTTTTTTTTTTTTAAACAGTAAGAACAAAAGGAAAACAGAAAAGAAATACAAAACAATATAAAGCAAAACAAAAGAGAACATTGTCATGTGCATTAGGGAGGACATTAGGGAGGAATTAAAATATATAATAACAAATTACCAGATCAAGAAAGTATATGTATTCCTAGAAGAAATTATGTTCATGAATGACCATTTTTTTTTTTCTTTACTTCCTTGTAAATTGTTCTTTGGTTCTCTGCTGCTCACCTTATTTACTTTATTCTATTTTTTCCTCCTTTTATCACCCCCATCACTCCCAAGCCAGCTACATTTAAGAAAAGATATATATATATATATGTATACATATAAATAGATAGATAGATACATACATACACTCATCCCCACACGTATAATTCTGCTCCATAACTTACCTTGCTATTACTTAACCTCCTCCTGCCCAAGGATTCCTCCCTTATCTTCTTCCCTCACCCTTTGCTTTGCCATCTCCCCGTCCCTTATTTCTTTATAGATTTTGGAGGATGCTATACCCTTTAATATATGTAATGTTACCTATTGAACCCATTCCTAATGTGAGTAGGTTTTTAGAACTATGAGACCTCTTCCCCTCTGTAATATTTTTATGTCTATTCTTCCTCTGTGCCTCATTTGTATAACATAATTACAATTTTTACTTTAACTTTGCCCCAATCTTTCTGTTGAGCTATTCTATTATTGATGTGAATCTTTTACACACACACACACACACACACACACACACACACACACACACACAAATTGTCCATTTTAAGTCTCTAAAAATTGATCTTTCATATTCTCTCTTATCTGTTAAATTTTCTGTTAAGTTTGGGTTTTCTTGATAGAAAGTCTTGAAAATCTGCAAGTTCATTGAATGTCCATTTTTTCTCATTGAGGATTATAATTTTGCTGGATATGTTTTTGGTCACAGGCCCAGTGCTTTTGATCCGTAGATATGATTCCAGGATCTTTTATTGCAGCTGCTCATAAGTCTTGTACAATTCTAATTGTAACTCCAGCATATTTGAATCATTTTTTCTTGTTCCTTGCAAATTTTTTTCTTTGATCTGAAGGTTTTGAAATTTTGTAATAACATTCCTGTGTTTTTTCTATGCAGCATTTCCTTGAGGTGCTGATTGGTGGATTTTTTTCTGTTCCTATTTTCCCTTCATGTTCTATCATGTGTGGACAATTTTCTTGGATTATTTCCTGTATTATTGTGTAAAAGTTCTCTTTTTGGTCATAGCTTTGTGGCAATCCACTTATTCTTATATATCATTTTTTTCTTGATCTCTTCTCCAGATCTGTTTTTCTTATGTTTTACATTCAGTTCTGTTTTCTAATTCTTTATAATCTATTTTGTTATTTCTTGGTCTCTCTATAGCTTCACTGGCTTCTGCTTGCCCAATTCTAATTTTCAAAGTATTGCTTTCATCTTTGAAACTTTGGACCTCTTTTTTCTAGTTGGCTAATTTTTTTTCATAAACTTCTTGTTTTTCTTGGATGGTTTTAATTTTTTTCTTTAGTTTTTCTCCAGTGTGTCCCATCTGATTTTTAAATTCCTTTTTTGAGTTCTTCTATAAATTATCTCTGGGCAGAAAGCCATTTCATGTTATTCTTTGGAGTAGAAGCTTTTTTTTTTTTAATTAAAGTGTTATCTGAAGATGAACCCTGGTCTTCCTGTTCCCTTAATATGTTTCAGTGATGGGGTTCTTTCTTCTTTGCTGGTTCATTTTTTAAAAATAAGTGTAATATTAGTGTAAGCATTGTAATTTTATTAAATAAGCACTGTAATTATGGGGTGCAGGGATGGTACCTCAAGCTTCTCTTCAGCTTCCCCCTCTGACCAGGAACTCCAAACCAAGAGCTCCCCACTCCTGCCAGTGTCCACAGCCAACAGCCTCCCTGCCAGCTGCCTCTGTATTCGCCTGGTGCTGACTCCTCACCCAGGGCCTGGTCTCAGCAGCACGGCTGGGCCAGGTGTTCCCAATCAGCTAGGTTTGCTCAGCCTTCCCAGACTCGACTCCACAAACAATCCTGGAGATGAAAGTCTCTGTGGATCCTGCTAAGGCTCCCGCCCCATCCAGTCAGCTCCAGGGGTCCCTACTTGGGATTTCTCCAGAAGTGTTTCCACTTCAGACCGGTTAATACTGGCTTGGGGCCTTTCTTCAGATCTTCTTGGGTTGTATCTACCCCTGTTCTGCCCCAAGTCTTTTTCATTTTTCATAAAGTCTATATTCTCCCTGAGGGGCAAATTTGTGGGAAATCTGCAGAGCTTGAAATTTACCAAAGTACTCTGCCATCTTCCTAGAATCCTTCCAGCCCTTGGCAAATTTATTAAGAAGTGAGGAGGGGATAGAGAGAGAAAGTAAGGGAGGAATAAGAGACACAGAGATACACATACAGAGAAAGGGGGGGAGGAAGGGAAGGAAAGAGGGAGTGGCCACGTGCATTCATATGCAGCATAATTTTTGGCATGTTGACCAGAAATTTTTCCATGTTGTGTACATCACTGTTTCTTAAACTGTGGCTTGTGATCCCATGTGGGGGTCTTGTAACTGAAGGTGGAGGTTATGCAATTATGATTTATTATCAGTACATGTTTGATTTGTAAACCTGTTTTGTAAAATGATATGCCTGGATCACATACTACTTTCTCAGGTGAAAAGGGGTCACAAGCAGAAGCAGGTTTTTTTTTTAATTTTTAATAGCTTTTTATTTACAAGTTATATGTATAGGTAATTTTATAGCATTGACAATTGCCAAACCTTTTGTTCCAATTTTTCCCCTCCTTCCCCCCATCCCCTCCCCTAGATGGCAGGATGACCAATACATGTTAAATATGATAAAGTATAAATTAAATACAAAATAAATATACATGTCCAAACCGTTATTTTGCTGCACGAAAAGAATCAGACTCTGAAATATTGTACAATTAGCCTCTGAAGGAAATTAAAAATGCAGGTGGGCAAAAATATAGGGATTGGGAATTCAATGTAATTGTTCTTAGTCATCTCCCAGAGTTATTTCGCTGGGTGTAGCTGGTTCAGTTCATTACTGCTCCATTGGAAATGATTTGGTTCATCTCGTTGTTGAGGATGGCCAAGTCCATCAGAATTGATAATCATATAGTATTGTTGTTGAAGTATATAATGATCTCTTGGTCCAAGCAGAAGCAGTTTAAGAAGCCTTGGTGTCCATTACAAAAACCAGGGCACTTCACCAGTTTTGCTGTGCTGCACATAGTTTGGCTGGATTTCTATGGAAACCCACTATAAGACAATGCAAATGATTAAAAAAAAAAAAAAATCTACTAGGGCTAATTACCTATCAAAGGAGCTCCAGTATTCCATCATTGGAATATTGATGGTAACTCTGGGAATTTCCCAGATGTGCTTTGGTATACATTAAACTATTTCCCTGGAAAAGCTCATTGCCAAGAGTCTCTTCATGATGGAGATTGCTTCAGCTTTGGTACCCAGCACCTTTTCTGTCTCTGATTAGTGGCCTGGGGAGCAGAGCAAAAAAATTATCTCAGAGCCTCCTTTTATGTAAAGAGGTTTCATAATTTTTTGCCAATTCTTCATTTCTCACTGGTTGTTCTGTTTGGGTTTGACTCTAGGGGTCCAATTCTTCCCCCCTCTCCCATTTCCACTTCCTTTTGGGCACGGACTTACCCCATGAGAGTGTAAATTCTGTGAAGGCAGGGACTGTTTTTATTTTGTACTTCTGTGCTTAGCACAGGGCCTCACACACAGTAGTGTGTGTGTTTTTTTTTTGTGGACTATTCCACTCTTTGGAGTGGAATATTTATTTGTGGACTATTCACTCTTGTTTTTGGTACACTAGTTATTTGTGTACATTATGAGCTCTCAACTAAATTCAAAGAAAGGACTTTGAGGGCAGAAGTTGTCTTAACTGAATCTGTATTTTCCTAATGATAGCACAGATTTTTACTCATAGTAGGTGCTTCATAAATGTTAATTAGAAGGAATTATACACCTTTAGGATATCATGCCACTACTCGGTACTTTTGGGCAGTATGGTGGCCCATTAGATAAAATTTTGTACCTGACATCAGGAAGACCTGAGTTAAAATCCAGCCACAGATACTTGGTATTTTTGTGACTTTAGGCAAGGCACTTGGTATCTACATTTTCCTCATTCCATAAAATGTAGGTCATTATAGTTCTTACATTTTAGGGTTGTTGTGAGGATATTTATAAAGTGCTTTGCAAATTCCAAGGCACCACACAGGCACTAGTTTGTTATTTTTATTGTTATTGTTAATATTAATGCCAGAATCTCCTTCCTGTATATTGAGTGGATGCAGGGCTGGGTGGTAGTAGTGAAAAGGCAAATCGTCTTTTCCTAAGAGCGAAGGTCCACATTTGATCAGATTTGCAAAAGTCATGAAGATATGAGGAAGAGGAAGATCCAATAATATTTTTACTGGTTAACATGATGGAATATATTAAATGTGTGTAATAGAAATATATTTAATAGGAAACCATGTAAGTCTCTATATTTAACATTTTAAAAAAAAATCAGCTTTACAAATAGAAGTTGTTGGGAGATAAGTCTAGACAGCGGTTTCCTTGAAAAAGATAGGAGAAATTTAGTTGAATGAAAGCTCAGTATGAGTTGGCAGTGTAAAATGGCAACAAAAATAACTACTGTGAGCCTTGGCCATTTTAAGAAAGGTTTAATAGCCAGAGTGAGGGATTTTACATCAGAATTTCAGTCTCAGCTTTGGAAGGGATCTCAGTAGCTGCCTTGTCCAGTTCTTACCTTAAGAAGAAGACTATCACATTTCTGACATGTCAGCCAATGTTTGATTGAAACTCTTAAGTGAAGATGGAACCTTCCATCTCTTGACTCAGCCTATCCAATCCTGGATTGTTTTAATTGTTGGGGACATTATAGAAAATCTGAAAGTGTATTTCTGTAGTGTACATCTTTTGCTTACTTCTATCCTCCAGAACCAAGCAGAAAAGTTTAAAATTTCTCCTCCACATTGTAGTTGTCCAAATACCAGAGGAATCATTTACTACAATCTTCAGTTCTTTCATCTTCATGTTGATTGATTCTCCTTTGATCCCTTCCAGTTTGTTAGGATACTTCCTGAATTGTATCCAGAACTTAATCCAGCACTTCAGAAGAGGTCAGACTGGGGCAGGCAATGGTCATATTCTCTTTGCTTATTCTCAGTACTATGCCCAAATTGCATTATTTTGGGGACCTGATGTTTTACACAATTGACTTTTTTTTCAAGACAGTTATGTTTTAAAAATTTAATTAATTATTATTATTATTATTATTTGCTACTACATGAGAGAATTCAATATGAAATAATAAATTTCCATTTCAAAAAAAATCCTATATAATCAACACATTGTTTTCAAAGCTGTTTAGCTTTTCTTTGCTTTCTCATAAATTATCTTTTGTTTTCTGATTAATTTTTTCTCCTCCCTTTCCCTAAAGAAGGCTACAATTAAGCACACACACACATACATATAAAATCATACTTTCTGTATTTGTGTTTATCAGTTCTTCCTCTGGAGGTGAATAGCATCCTTGTGACTTGACTCTTTCTGCACTGTTGTTTCTGTACCTATAAACTTGGAATGATTCTACTCATGTCTTAATTGAATTTCTGGAAGACTTCTTAATAGACTTTTATTTTTACAAAAATGAATATGTATTCCTCTCTCCTTTACTTCCTCGCCTCCCTAAGATAGCAAGCAGTCTGATATAGATTACACATGCAGTCATTCCAAACATATTTCCCTATTTCTCATGTTGTGAAAGAAAAATCAGAATAAAAGGGAAAAACCATGAGAAAGAAAAAAGCAAACAAAAAAAAAAGTGAAAATAGTATGCTTCAATCCTCATTCAGTCTCCATGGTTCTCTCTCTGGATGTAGATGGCATTTTACATCCCAAGTCTGTTGGAATTGACTTGAATCATTGTATTCCTGAGAAGAGTTAAGTCCGTCATAGTTGATCATCACACACTCTTGCTTTTAGTATGTATGTCTCTTAGTTTTGCTCGTGTCACTCAGCATCAGTTCATGTAAGTCTCTCCAGGCCTCTCTGAAATCATCCTGTTGGTCGTTTCTTATAGAATAATAATATTTCATTACATTCATATACCATAATTTACTCAGACATTCCCTAGTTGATGGGCATCTACTTAATTTTCAATTCCTTGCCATCACAAAAAAGAGCTGCTGCATACAATTTTGCACTTGTGCGTCATTTTCCTTCTTTTATTTTCTCTTTGGGATACAGACCCAGTAGTGACGCTGCTGGAACAAAATATATGCACAGTTTGATAGCCCTTTGAGCATAGTTCCAAATTGCTCTCCAAAATGACTGGATCAGTTCATAACTCTACCAAAAGTGCCTTAGTGTTCCCTTATCTCCTCTTTCATTTATCATTATCTTTTCCTTTCATTTTAGCCAATCTGATAGATGTGAGGTAGTACCTGAAAGTTGTTTTAATTTGCACTTTTCTATTCAATACTGATTTAGAGTATTTTTTCATATGACTATAAATTGCTTTAATTTCTTTATTTGAAAATTGCCCATTATATCTTTTGACCTTTTTTCAGCTGGGGAATGACTTATATTCTTATAAATTTGACTCAGTTCTGTATAGTTTTAAAATTAATCCTTTATCAGAAATGCTGCCTGTAAAAATTGTTTCTTAGCTGTATACTTCCCTTATGATCTTGGTTGAATTGGTTTTGTTTGTGCAGAAACTTTTTAATTTAATGTAATTAAAATTATTTATTTTCCTTTTCATAATGTTCTCTTGTTCTTCTTTGGTTTTAAATAAGGAAGACTTCTTTAAGTTCTGTGAATATATAGCTATAGGTAACCTGTGAATATGTCATTTTAATTTAATCTTTACAATAGATTATAAAAAAGAAACATTTATATGCTTAAAATTCATTCACATGCATTTTTGTTTTGTAAAAAGTTGGTAAGGGGCCTAGTTTTCAAAAATGCCCCAAAGAATATTACAGATTGTGGAGCAAATACCTGGTACACTTAAATTTGTGCCTAGTTATCAAGAAGGTCTCTTAGGGAATTTAAAGCTCATTAGTAACATCTTCTCCTTGGCCTGCTTTTATTTAAGGTTGCAGCTGCTCCATGGTGGTTGCCTGTTAAAGGAGCTAATTGGAGACATCCAGAAGGCCCTGATTCTAGTATTCTGCACAGGTAAGTTAGGCTGCTGTTTCCCACAGATGACTCCTTCTTTCTAGTTTTGCAGACTTCATGGTTCTGGTTTTTTATAGAATGAATTCAAAATCTTCAGATGAGCTCCCCAGAATTTGGTCACTCATGGAATTTATTTCATATTTTGTTTTAAAATAAATTTTGTTCCCATTTCATACCATGGCTCTTTTCATATTTCATTGATAGTGGGCTTTTAAAACTTTTTTGAAATGTGACATTTAAATTTTTTTTAAATAATAGCCTTTTATTTTCAAAATACATGCAAAGATAATTTTCAGCATTCACCTCTGTAAAACTCTTGTGTTTCAAATTTTTCTCCCTCCTTTATCCCCCTCCCCCAAACAGCAAGCAATCCCATATAGGTTAAACATGTGTTGTTCTTCTAAATATATATTCACATTATCATGCTGCACACACACAAAAAAATCAGATCAAAAAAGGGAAAAAAATGAGAAACAAAAAAAGTAAGCAAACAACAACAAAAAAGGTGAAATAGTCTGTTTCGATCCACATTCAGTCCTCATAGTCTTCTCTCTGGGTGTAGATGGCACTCTCCATGCCAATTACTTTGAATCACCTCACTATTGAAAAGAGCCAAGTCTGTCACAGTTGATCATCACATAATCTTGTTTTTGCTGTGTACAGTGTTCTCCTGGTTCTATTTATTTCACTTAGTGTCAGTTCATGCAAGTCTCTCCAGACCTCTGAAATCATCCTGCTGATTTTCTCTTCCTCTTCCTCTCCTCCCTCCCCTTCCCCTTCCCTTCTCCCCCTTCCTTTTTCCCTCTTCCTCTCCCTCTCCCTCTCTATCTTCCTCTCCTTCTTCCTTTCTCTCTCCCTCTCCTTTTGTCCCTCTCTCCCTCTCTCTCTCCTCTAAGTGACAGCCAGGAAGTATTAAGTGTCTGAGGCCAGATTTGAGTCACATCCTCCTGACTTCAGGGCTGATGCTCTATCCACTACGCCAACTAACTGTCTCTGCTGGTTGTTTCTTATACAATAATAATATTCCATAACATTCATATACCATAACTTATTCAGCCATTCCCCAACTGATGGGCAGCCACTCAGTTTCCAGTTCCTTGCCACTACAAAAAGGGCTGCCACAAACATTTTTGCACATGTGGGTCCCTTTCCCTTTAAGATCTCTTTAGGATACAGGCCCAGCAGAGAGACTGCTGGATCAAATGATATGTAGTTTGATAGTCCTTCGGGCATAATTTCAAATTGCTCTCCAAAAGGGTTGGATCAATTGTGACATTACTGTTAAAGAGGAATGTTAAGTTTGTGAATTGTTTACTTATATCAATAATAATTCTGTCCTGCTAAATGGCTGGTTCTTGAAGATATGTGCTTTAGGGTTAAGGATTTAAATTATTTCCCATTTTGGATTGGCATACTTTTTAAAAATTTTTAAAAATTATTATTATAGATTTTTATTTACAAGATATATGCATGGGTAATTTTTCAGCATTGACAATTGCAAAACCTTTTGTTCCAACTTTTCCCCTCCTTCCCTCCACCCCTTCACCCAGATAGCAGGTTGCCCAATACATGTTAAATATGTTAAAGTATAATTTAAATACAATATAAGCATACATGTCCAAACAGTTATTTTGCTGCACAAAAAGAATCGGACTTTGACATAGTGTACACTTAGCCTGTGAAGGAAATCAAAACTGCAGGCAGACAAAAATAGAGGGATTGGGAATTCTATGTAGTGGTTCTTAGTCATCTCCCAGAGTTCTTTCGCTGGGCGTAGCTGGTTCAGTTCATTACTGCTCCATTGGAAATGATTTGGTTCATCTCATTGCTGGAGATGGCCAGGTCCATAAGAATTGGTCATCATATAGTATTGTTGTTGAAGTATACAATGATCTCTTGGTCCTGCTTATTTCACTCAGTATCAGTTCATGTAAGTCTCTCCAGGCCTTTCTGAAATCATCCTGCTGGTCATTTCTTGCAGAACAATATTCCATAATATTCATATACCACAATTTATTCAGCCATTCCCCAATTGATGGGCATCCACTCAGTTTCCAGTTTCTAGCCACTACAAAGAGGGCTGCCACAAATATTCCTGCACATACAGGTCCCTTTCTCTTCTTTAAAATCTCTCTGGGATATAAGCCCAGTAGAAACACTGCTAGATCAAAGGGTATGCACAGTTTGATAGCTTTTTGAGCACAGTTCCAAATTGTTCTCCAGAATGGCTGGATGTATTCACAATTCCACCAACAATGTATCAGTATCCCAATTTTCCCACATCCCCTCCAACATTCTGCATTATCTCTCCCTGTCATTCTAGGGATTGGCATACTTTTAAAAATAATCCCTAAAGTGCCACAGTAACATCATCTGAGTGGTAAATTGCAAAGCAACAAGTTGATCAAGTCTCTAAAGTGCTGGCAAAGTAATTATCTGCTGTTCTGAATGGACCTGATTCTGACTAACAAAAAAGAAGTGGTTACTAAATTTAGAAGTGATGGGAATCTTGGTGAATTAGTTCATCTCAGGATTCTTGATAGAGAAGGAAAGTACACTTATCTGATGTATACTATAAGTTTTTAGGAAAGCAGATTTCAAAAAGATTCAGAGAAAGAGAATATAGAATCTCATAGAATAAAAATCCAGAAGGGAGAAGTCAACCCAAGAGAAGGGGAACTTCTTTGAAATTAGTCAACAAACTGATTGAGCCATTTTTTAGAACAATTTAGAACTATGCCCAATGGACTATACAACCATGCAATGATCCAGCAATACCACTAGTAGATCTGTATTCCAAAAGAGAAAAAACAAAAGGACCTATAAATACAAAAATGCAAAGCAGATCTTTTCTGGGGAGAAAGAATTATAAATTGAGAGGATATTCACCTACTGAAGAATAGTGTTTTGTTAATGTGATTATGGTAGAATACTATTGTACTATAAGAAATGATGAGCAGGATGCTCTCAGATAAACCCACAAAGACTTCTATGAGCTGATGCAAAATTAAATGTACTGTGATAAAAGTGATAACAATAGTCTAAGATGATCAGCTGTGAATGATTTAGCAATTCTAAGCAATACACTGATTTAAGACAGCTGCGAAGTATATATGATGAAAAATGCTACCTATTCCCAGAGAAAAAATGATGGTTTCTGAATATAGATTGAAACATTCTTTTTTTTTGTTTTTTTGTTTTTTGTTTTATTTTTTATTTTTTGTCTTTGTTTTCTTTTACAATATGACTATTATAGAACTGTTTTGCATAACTACACATGCCTGCTCAGTGAGGGGAGGAAAGAAAGGAAGGAAGAGAAATGATTTTAGAAACGAATGTTAAAAATTGTTTTTACATGTAACTGGGGAATAATAAAATACTAAATAAATTTTTAAAAAGAAATTAATCAACAAGTCCTTATTAAGCATACTTACTATGTGCCAGGAACTGTACCAAGAATATACATGAATTTTTTCAAAATATTCATATTTTAATGGCATAAACACAAAGGATGTCTAAGTACATCCAGCATAAACATAAAGAAAACAAATGTAAATGAATACAAAGTGATTAAATGCAAGGGAGTGTGAAAAAGAGGATGCACAGTTGAAGGGATTAGGAAAAGCTTCTTGTCCATGGTAGCACTTGATCTGCATCTTGAAGGGAGAGAGGGATTCTGTGGGACTGAGCTGAGGAGGGAGAATAAAACAAGTGTTAGGGACACCCAGTGTAATGATATGGACATAGAAGGTCAAGTGTTGTGGGAAGAATGAAGAAGAAGCCAAATTTGGCTCAGTTGGAGAGGGGAGTAGTTCCAGTGAGGCTGGTGCAAGATCATAAGGGAGTTTAAAATCAAACCAGAGCAGTTTATGTTTGATTTCTAGGAGAAAGGAAATCACTGGAGTTTATTGAGTAGAAGAGTGATGTGGTTAGAACAACACTTCAGGATAATCACTTTGGTGGCAACCTAGAAGAACTTTAAAATGGTAGAGTTGAGGCAAGGAGACCAATGAAGGGATCATTGTAACCAAGTGGCTGAGAGATGATAAGGGCTTGAACAAGAGAAGGGGCCATTTGTGAAAGTTGTGGAAGTAGGAACAAAATTCAGAAATTGATTGGCTCAATGGGGTGAAAGAGTTCAGAATCAGGGGTAACAACCAAGGTTATCAGTGTAAGGGACTGAAAGAATGGACTTTGGGCAGAAATAGGGGGATTCAGTAGGAAGAGAGTTTGGGGAAAAGACAATTTTGTTTTGAATGTGTTGAGTTTGAGATGTCTCTGAGACAGGGAGTTTAAAATGTCCATTAGGTCGTTGGTGATGATTTTATTTCAGGAGACACAAAAAGAAAAAGCAATGGTCTGATCGATATGGAGGCAAAAAGAACCCATTAACTTAGATTGGAAAAAAAAAAGGCATTTACAGAAGAAACAATAATACTGTCTATCATTTAAAAAGAGAGGACTGCTTAAGTAAGAATAGTGTTAGGATGATTGAAACTTAGAATGAGCTTATGTTACTGATAAATGATAAGAAAAAGAATAAAGATTATGTTAGTAACTAACGAGAAGGAAGGATCAAAGAAGGCTCATAATTGCCTGTTGAGAGGGAATGGACAAGAAGAGAAAAAAGGACACAATTTGAATTTTGATTTTTTTTCCCCCTTTGTCATGTTGAATAATTTTTGAACTGGAAAGAACAGAGCAAAAATGATGAATTAGGAGAAAGTAAGAGCATGTCTACTTTCACAGAGTTTCAGGGATTAGCCTTGAGTAAATTTAATTTTTAGTTAGTAAGTAACTGGTCTATGGGCTTTCTAAGCCACTGTCAGTGGCCTTTGAAAGATCATGGAAAATGAGAAGAGTGCTGACAAATGTCCTCCAGATTTTTGCAGAAGGTAAGAGAATAGAATGTGAACAGTATAGACCAGTGAGTTTGACTTTGATTTCTGGCAAAATTCTAGAACGTCTCCTTAAAGTAATAGCTTATGAATTCTTCACAATGAAATAGTGACCACAAAAAGCCAATGTGTCTTTATCAAAAGCAGGTTATGCCAGACAGATTTGCCCCCTTTTTATTTTTAATAAGATTATTGGTCTGGGATTGTTCACTAAATGACCAAACCCAAAGAAGAACATTACTGTTTTAATAGAAAAAGTACTAAACTTTGAATATGTTCTTAGATAAGTAACTTAAATTTTCGGAGTCCCAATTTCCCCATTGTAAAAGTAGTGCTTATAATACCTAACTTGACTTAGTTATTTGGGGAATCAGAGGAGATTAATGTATTTAAAGTGCTTTCCTTTTAAAATGTTTTTAATTTTAAAAATGTATGTTGTTTGTTTTTACCTTACTTATGAGTATTAGTGCTTCCTTTTTTCCTCCACTTCTTAGGAAACTCTCCCTTATAACACAGACAAAAAAAAGAAAAGGAAAAACTAGCTTAGCAAGACTAGTCAAAACATTGAAAACTATTTTAGTGTACATGGGGTATAAAGTGCTTTTCAAACATTGAAGCATTCTCTAAATATTTATAAATGTGTTGTTATTAATAGGTCGATGCCAGTGTGGAAGGTTGCATCTAATAAAGTGCCCTGTGGATATGTCTTTGTCCCTGAACTCTCTAATGTGTTTTGCAGGGATGGGGACAAAGGTATTGATGCATACTTTAGTGATTTGGCAGAGATTAGCTAACACAAGACATCAGGCAATCAGAGTCTCTTAGCAGTGGCTAAGCAGTCTAGAACCTTGGTCCAAATCAAATGGAAAGAAACTGATTAGGGACAAAGATAAAATCTTAAACTCCACTTCAAAAGGTCCAGTTATACAGGTATAAGATGGGCAAGATAGGCGAAGCCTGGAAAATATCTGGTGGGTGGAGTTAGAATTGTGAAAGTTCAGTGTGAGTCACTAGTGTAATATGGCAGACACTCAAGGTATCCCAGTCTTTGACCCCATTTACAAAGGCAGAGTGTCCAGAGGAAAGGGTGGTAATCTGGTTAGTCAGTGAACATTTATTAAGGGCCTCCTGTGTGCTGGGGCCTTGCTAAGTGCTAGATTCACAGAAGAATTCAAAGACAATCCCTGCCTTTAAGGAGCTCACAGTTCAATGAAAGAGACAACATGCAAGCAAAATATGGATTAACAAGTTGTACATAGGATAAATGGAAAATAATTATTAGAAGGAAGGTAATAGAATTAAGAGGGGAAAAAACTCCTTTTGGGGAATTAGGAAAAACCATTGGGAAGATGGAGTTTTAGTTGGGATTTAAAGGAAGCCATTAGATGAAGATGAAGAATGAATGCCATTTTTGTTTTTCTTCCCAGGTTATTTTTACCTTTCTAAATCCAATTTTTCTTGTGCAACAAGAGAACTGTATAGATATGTACAATATATTGTATTTAAGATATACTTTCACATGTTTAACATGACTGCCTGTCATCTAAGGGAGGGATTGGAAGAAGGGAAGGGAAAAGTTGGAACAGAAGTGAGTGCAAGGGACAATGTTGTAAAAATTACCCATGCATATATTCTGTCAATAAAAAGATATTAAAAAAAAAAAAAAAAAAAAGAATGAATGCTAGGACAGCCAGAAAAAACATCTGGAGCTGAGAGATGGAGCTTCTTGTTCCTAGAATAGCCCAGAGGCCGGTATCCCCGCAAGTAAGGTCTGGAAAGGCAGGAGGCTCAGTATGAGGTGGTGAGGGTGTGCACCAAGGTGACAAAGGTGGGAAGGAAGGACCTGAGGTCGAGGCTTGGCTGGATCAAAGTGGGGAGAAGAGGAGGGAGGAGTTAGTGCAAGGGAGGTGATCTGGGACAGAACTGAGGGGTCAGGGATGGAGGTCCCCTTGTAGATGAAGAGCAGGATTTTGTAAGGGAGAGGAGAGAGAAAGAGGTGGAAGGCAAACGTTTACATTATAGTAAGAAAAGGTGGGTGGCGGTAAGATCAGTAGTATGACCATGTTTATGTGTGGCCGACAGTGGCAAGGAGGAATAGCTCTTAAGAAGTGAGTACTTCTGACGGAGAGTTATGATCTTCACCACAGTCAGACTATAGCAGAGTATTGTGTTCTTTTCTCAGGACCATTGTTTAGTAAGGACATTGCAAAATAGAAAATCAGTCATAATTTTGCAATGCCTTGAGATCATGCCATCTTTAAGAGTGACAATTTGAAGACATTGGGGATATTTCATGTAGAGGCAAGAAGTCTTGGCCTTCACAGGAGAGCACGATAGCTGTCTTCACCTATTTTATTGGCTGTTGAGTGAAAAAGAGATGAAAATTGTTCTGCTTAACCAAAGGAGGCAGGACTAGGAATAGTGGATAGAAATTTCTGAGAGGCATATTTTTGGCTTGAGATAGGAAAAAAATTCTTTTAATAGAACTACTCAATCTGTATCCCAGAGAGATAAAAAACGGAAAGGAAAAGTACCTACATGTACAAACATATTCATAGCAGCACTCTTAGTGGTGGCAAAAAATTGGAAATTGAAGGCATGTTTATCATTTGGGGAATGGCTGACCAAGTAGTATATGATAGTGATGAAATATTTTTGTGCTGTATAAAATGATGTGTAGGATGCTCTCAGCAAGACCTGGAATGACTTACATGAAGTTATGGAAAGACTGATAAGGAGAACAAAGAGAACATTGTATACAGTCACAACAATTGTGTGGGATGATTAACTTTGGATGACTTAGCTGTTCTCTGCACTACAGTGATCCAAGATGGTTCTGAAGGACCTGTGATGAAAAATGCTATTCACCTCCAGAGACAGAACTGATGGAATTTGAATGCAGATTAAAGCACACTTTTTCTTTACTTCCTTTACTTTTTTTTCCTGAGGCAATTGGGATTAAGTGACTTCCCCAGGATCACACAGCTAGCAAATGTTAAGTGTCTGAGGCTGGATTTGAGCTCAGGTCCTCCTGACTTCAGGGCTGGTGCTCTATCCACTGCACCACCTAGCTGCCTCACTTCCTTTACTTTTTTTTTTTTCCCCTTTCAAATTTAGATTGAATTCATTTATTTAGATCTGTGTTTTCTTTCACAACTTGACTAATATGGAAATATATTTTGCATGACTGCACATATATGATCTTTCTCAAATAGTTTGTCTTCTCAGTGAAGGTCAGCTTTTAAAGAATATAAAAAAAGGGGCAGCTAGATGGCACAATGGATAGAGCACAGGAGTCAGGAGGGTCTGAGTTCAAATCAGATCTGCTCTGTGACACTGAACAAGTCATTTAAATCTAATTGTCTCTCAAAGAACAAAAAAGCAAAAAAAAATATAAATTTTTTTTTTCATGTTTTTTACATGAAATTGGGGAGAAAATAAAATATTATATTGCTTTAAAAAGTAGTTTGTTCTAGGAACTGGGGAATACTCCTTAGCTGGAGACTTTTAAGAATAGACACTAGGTTAGGGTTGTTGTAGAGAAATGTCTGCTTCTGTTATAGGGTTGAACTAGATGAAATCCCTTTCAGGGTTGAGATTCTAGGATTCTGTAATTTTTGGGGTAAAGCAGAAAACAAAAGATAATGTTGTTCAGCACTTAAGCACATATGAACCTTGGACTAGTATCTGAACATGTCTGTTTAATCCATGTGGTAGTACTGTTGGAATGATGGGGCTTTTTAAATAAAGTGAGTCTCATCGACCGCTAATCTTCTTTGCATGCTTATTTGTGTCATTTTTCTCTTGTCATTAATCAGACAGGATCACCCAGTTCTTCATGTCTCCTGGAATGATGCGGTTGCGTACTGCACTTGGGCTGGAAAACGCTTACCCACAGAAGCCGAATGGGAATATAGCTGCAGAGGGGGCCTTGAGAATAGGTACTCGTGGAGAATAAACCTTTCTAATTTTTTTTTTAAAATGTTCAGATCTTTCTTTGTTTCTTTTCTTTTTTTTTTTTTTTTTGAGATCTTTCAGTGTTCATATTCATTTTTAAAAATCTTTTCTTCATTTTCTTTTCTTATTGTATTTAATTCATTTCAGCAAAGTTAGTTGGGGGGCATATTGACAAATGGGTAACCAACTAGTACATCACCCAAAAGCAAAGAGCTGGCCAAACTCTTTTCTTGGTATTGTAAAAAGAGTTATAATCCTTCTGCTTTCCAAAGGGCAAAGGTTATTGGGGAATGCTGGGGAATTAGAAAGACACTCATTGCTCTTTACATTGCCTTGGCAGGCTCTCTCCCTGTAAGCATTTTCCTATTTTTAGGCATCTTCTAAACTAATACATATTTCTATGTTGCTAAAACTTGGAGTGCATTGATGCCTGTTAAATCTTCTAGGAAAAGACTCCTTAAAATAGTGAAATATTTCTAAAGAAATCCCAGTGTAGAATTGTGTGACCAGGCTACCATATAAGTACATGGTGTGGCCCCTAAGAATGCCTCTATTTCAGTTCTTGTGAACGATCCAGAGAGTGATAGAGGGAGCTGTGAGCTTCACGGGGTCTGGTTCTGCAGACGTGCCCCATTAATGGCACTTGGCCCGGCCACTGTAACCATGTCCTTTCTTTTGGGGGAAGGGAAGGGGTTGACATTCTTCCCTCCCCTGGATTCCAATCCAAGGGCCTGAGCACATTTGACAGGCTCTGCTCCTGTCTCTTCTGACAGACTTTACCCCTGGGGCAACAAGTTGCAGCCAAGAGGTCAACATTATGCCAACCTTTGGCAGGGAGAGTTCCCCGTGAGCAACACTGGAGAAGATGGCTACCGAGGAACGGCGCCTGTGAGTATTAGGGCTGGCTAGAGACAGAAGGACCCCCTTCCCGTGCTCTGCTGCCCACGTGGCCTGAGCTGCAGGTGATCAGATGTTTAAATGAAACAATTTGGGAAGCTCCTTATTTAATGGCCCGGAGAGAAACTCATGGTTGGGAGTGAGTACTTTGGGAAGCTGCTAGCTTATTTTCTTAAATTGTCTTTTTAAAAAAATATTCTTTCTTTCTGCCTCAAGAAATAAAGGCAGAGAAGATAACTACACTTTTAGATGTCAAAGGAAAGACAGGAAGTAGTTTTGCATGTATTTTTAAGATGCTGAATGACACCAAGTGATTTTTTAATGGTAGAATGCTATGAAAATACTCAAGGATGTTAGTTTCTAGAAAATAAAACTTCATGTCATGGTTTGTTTTATAAACTTTTTTTTTCTCCCCCTGAGGCAATTGGGGTTAAGTGACCTGCCCAGAGTCACACAGCTAGGAAGTGTTAAGTGTCTGAGACCAGATTTGAATTCAGGTCCTCCTGACTTCAGGGCTAATGTTCTATCCATTGTGCCACCTAGCTGCCCTGCTTTATAAATTTCTTAAAGACCTATTGGCAGTAGGACAGAGTAGAAAATGGGTTGACCTTAGAGTTGGGCATTTGGATTCTCTCTCTGGCAAGTATAACCTGTATGACTCCAAACAAGTGCCTTAACTCCACGGGGAGCCAGGCTGCCACCAGATGAAATGCCGATGTGGAGCTTCGGAGGGAGTTTCCCCACTTAGTGGGATCATTTGTCTGTCCTCTTTGATACCCAAACATTATGCAAACCTATTGAGCCTTTTTGTTTCAGGTAATTTTATAGTATGAGATTTCTTGACTGGGGCAGCTTAGAAGTGTAGTGGGTAGAGGACTGAGCTTGGAGTCAGGAAGACCCGAGATGTATTTGATCTCAGACATTTACTAAAATGTCCTTAGCTAAAATCATTTTCCCACAGTCTGCCTCAGTTTCCTCAACTGTAAAATGGGAATAAAAGCATTTCCCTCCCAGTGTTGTTGTGAAGATGAATTGATAGCTGTGAAGTGCTTGGCGCAGTACCTGGCGCATCGTAGGTAGGAGCTGTATAAAGGCTAGCTATGATGGTGATGTTCACAGTTCTTGCCCAGCTGTCCCAGTTGTGCACCAGGCTCAGCTTGTTCAAAGCAGAATTCATTCTCTTTCTTGCCCAACCTGTTTATTCTCCTGACTTTCCTATTCTTAACATTTCTTGAATCTGTATTTGCCCTTCCCCGTGCCACCACTATAATTCAGATCCTTGCTTCATCTGGCTGAACTATGCCAGTCCTCTCCTTGCTAGTCTCCTTCCTCCAATCTTTTTGCCTTTTAGTCCATCTTATATATTTGATGACCCAGGAATCTTGAAACACTGTTCTGATGATGTCATTCTTTTATTAAAAAGTTTCATTATTCATCTGTTTATTTTAATAAAATCTATATTCCTAAACCTATAATTTGTAGAAGGCTGGAACTCTAGAGAAGTATGCTTGAAACAAGGATATTTAAAACAAGGTGTTAACTCAGTGTGATTGATGAAATCATGGTTCTCTAGTTTACATCTGCTTAGTACTTAGCATGGTGATGTAATGGTTCTCTAGTTCACTCATACTCAGTATGCTATAATGATGTAATTGAAATAGGGTATTTAAGGGCTGAGAGAACTGGGGACACAGTAAGTCAGTCAGAGTGAACAGACTGTGAAGGAGACAATAAAGACTTTAGACTCTATTCCTGACCATCCTTGTGGTAACTATTCTGCTGAGACCAAGGCCCATCTGGAGGACCTCCAGAAAGCTAGCCTGGATACTACAATAATTCATGCCTATTCACTTGTCCAGGTTGTCTTTTTATGTTCTATTTCAACTTGTCATCTGCTCTTATTCAACAGCTCCCAGACTTTTAGGACTCCATTATACTTTTATTTTGTTTTTTGATATATATATATATATATATATATATATATTTGTGATGTAGTTGGGCAACATGTTTATGGTCATACAACTAGTAAGTATCAAATATCTGAATATGGATTTGAACTCAGATCCTTCTGACCCTCCATTGTTATTGAGGATACCTAAGAAATTTTGCTTGTATGGGTTATATCTATCTATATTTACCATAATGGAAATTAGGATCTCTTAATGTTGTTTTGAAAACAATTTTGACATCATGGATCCTGATAGGATAGAGGCGACCTCTGGACCACACTTTGAGAGCTGCTGCTCTGGCCCACTGTACTCCTGTTCTTTGTTTTCATCACATGCTTTTATTCATTTTCTTGCTTCCCCAGGAATATTTGAAACCAAGAAAGTCTGAGATTCAGCCCTGTCTCTCTGAGGGTTGGTTTCATTGATTTTCCGAAGATCATAGTAATAATGTTTGAAAGACTCTAGAGAAACCTCATACAGCTATAAATATGTCAGTATCTCTTGTCCTGCTTGTTCTTTCCCCATTCTTTACTCCTAATTTGCCACTGTCAGCTTTACTTGTAGTTGTTAAGGTCCAGTTCCAAGGTGGTATCTTCCCGGAAGCCTTCCTTGATGCACAAATATGAAATGATTGTTAAATTCCATTCAAAAAGTGAGTGTATGTGATTATGTGTGTACACATACACATACATGGGCAACTAGGTGTTACAGTGGATAGAGCACTGGAAGACCTGAGTTCAAATCCTCCCTCAGATAACTTACTAGCTGGGTGACTCCGGGCAAGTCACTTAACCCCATTTGCCTCAATTTCCTCATCTGTTAAATAAGCTGGAAAAGGAAATGGAAAACCATCCCAGAACTATGTTGTTACTGAGATTAGAGGCAATTCACAGCCAAGTTTATTTTAGTTTATTTTATCTATCCTCTTCTGTTAGATGAAGTTTTATTTTATAATCAGTAATAAATTTTCCTGTTAGAAATAACTTAATTGCATTTTATACTACATAAGTATAAACTCTTTGTGGGTTTATAAATTTCCCTTGAGGGCCTCAAACTGGGAAAAGCATCTTTGTTTGCATTCATGTTTGTTGGCCAAATTGTATTTTGACTGATGAAAGGGATGTTAATTTTCACATATGAAAATCAGAGCTCTAATTTAGTACCTTTTTTTCAGCCAAATGGGTGTATGGAAACAGATGAAAATTTTAACAAATTGTTTACTTTGTATAGGTTACTGCCTTTCCTCCAAATGGGTATGGTCTGTACAACATAGTCGGGAATGCATGGGAATGGACCTCAGACTGGTGGACTATTCATCATTCTGTTGATGCAACCCATGATCCTGTGAGTATCCCTTTTTGAAGATTTGCTTTTTGCTGCACTGGCTCTGTATACTTTAGTAATCTGCCTTCTCTGGGATTTTTCTCTAGTATCAAGAAGATGTTCAGTTCAATTTAATGGCACTTGGTAGGACCTGTTATGATTAAAGCCCTGAACTAAGATCTCTGGGCTATATAAAGACTTGGTCCGCGTCCTTGAGGAGGTGAGAGTCCAATAAGAAAAAGACATAATGATTTTGTAGTGGAGCATATGATGAGTATTATAAGAGATTAGTCATGTACTTTGGAACTTGAGGCTGGAATGATAGTATCTCTTGGATTGGGGGCAGGATCCGTAACAGAGATCATTTGTTTCATAACAAATGCCATTTGAATGGGACTTTATAGTTTGAGTAGAACTTTGGTAGGCAGATCTGTGGGGATAAGGCATTCTGGGCCAAGAGGAGCACGTGAGCAAAGATAGAAAGACACGGTATATTTGGGGTACACTAAGTAATCTAGTTTGGGTGCACTAGAGAGTATGCTGAGCGTCAGTGTGGTGGAAAGGAGAGTGAGCTGACCTTGAATCCAACACAGATGAATTCTGTGACTCAGGGCAGAGTGGGTCCTATGAGGGAGGGTCCTCCTTGAAGTTGGGAAATCACAGATGGTCAATTTATTGTCACCGAAATAGTGACAGAGGTGAAGAGTGGGAGGTGGTTCTGAAAAAATTGGGCCTTGTTGTAGAGAGGCTGAAATTTCAGGCTGAATAATTTGGATTTTAGTCAAACCATAATATGGAGCCACTGAAAATTTTTGAGCAGAAGCTTTCAGTAAGTAACCTTGAGGCAAAGTAGATAGTAAACAGTTTTTAAGCACTTGTTCTTTGCCAGGCACTGTACTAAGTGCTAGGGGTACAAAGATAATAAAAAAGATAGGCCCTGCCCTCCAAGAGTGTATATTCTAGTGAGGGAAGATATACATAAAAGGGTGCGGAGAAGAGGTGAGGTTGGGAGGGGGGCAGAGAAGGTACTTGTGTGGGGGCCTGTTAATGAAGACCTGGGGCTCTTCCCAACATGGTGGCAGTAGGAGGAGCTCACCATTGGGAGACTAGGGTGAGTGAGATATTACTGGATGAGAAGACTGTAGGTCTCAATGGGAGTTCTTGGCTGGGAGATCTGTACTTCTAGGGGGTGGCTGCAGCTCAGGTGTGGCTTTGAATTTCAGAAAGACAGAATCATGGCTGGAAGAGGAATAAAACTTGGCTGGCGGGGCCTGTCCCAGAATAAAGGGACCAAGAGAAACTCACCAATGATGGAAGGGGGTTATCTGGCAGAGAGATGTTCCAGGGTGGGGAGACCTTTGTTTCACAGATAAAAGTATCTGTGTGGTTGGAAGGCAAGCACAAGGCCGCAGCCTTTTGGAATATTGTGTGTGTGTGGGGGCACTCTCTGTAAATGATGACTTAGGTGACTCTCCAGTTAATTGAAAAGGATTGTGCTCATTTAAGAAAGCTTAGCAATTTTCTAGATATAATAGGAAAGGACAGTGGATGTATTATGCACTGTTTCTGCCTGCAAGTTGCTTATGATGTGGTTGGATGCAACTGCTTTTTTACCTTGGCTCAGTCAGTAACTAAACATTTATTAGGTGCCTACTATCTACAAGGAACTGTGGGGATACAAAGAAGCACAAGACAGCCCCTGCCCTTAAGGGACTGACTAATGAGGAAGAGAACATATTAACCCCCTGCGCCCCTCTGTTCCCTAAGAGGGAGATTGGGAAGTGGAGGAGAATGAATTCTGCAGGCTGGGGGTGAGCTGCAGTCTTGTGGGCAGGTGGGAAATAGGGCGGGACTGTTCTGGCTCTGCCCTAAAGTGGAAGGTCTGGGAGGAGCTCCCAGGTGTCAGAGCGCAGGGCCCATGGGAGTGAGTTTGGTATAATATTGCAGGAAGAAAGGAAAGGAGACGCAGAATAAGTGAAGACCCTGACCATGTCTGTGGGCATGTGGGTGGGTGTATATTCACAGTCGAGGCAGCTGGGGGGCGCAGGGCAGAGATTGCTGGGCTGGGTTCCTTTGAAAATCCAAATCTGGCCTATAAAACCCATCAGCTGTGTGACCTGGTTTGCCTCAGTTTCCTTCTGTGAAATGAGCTGGGGACAGCAATGGCAAATGACTCCTGTCTTTACCAAGAAAACCCCAAATGAGGTCACGAAGAGTTGGGCATGACTGAAAATGACAGAACAACAACAAATTTACATACACATTGAAAATCCATCATTCATAGGCTGAAAACACTTTGGCATATAGATATAGTGGAATATTCTTGTGCAGCAAGAAATGATGTGAAGAGTTCAAAAATGATAAGGTTTGTATGAGCTTCTATAGAGTGAAAAAGTAACAAAAGAATGAGCACTGACTAGAACAATGTAAATAAAAAGATCTTTCCAAAAGAAATAGAACTGAATAATTGAGAAACCATTGATGGTACCAGAAAAGAAATAATGAAACACAATTTCTTTCTCATATTAGGGTAGAATGTTGTATGCATCCTCAGATGAAGTAATTATATATTTTCTTTTTGCTTTGTCACAAGGAAAGTGTTCTTCATTGACAGGGTAAAAGGAAGAATTGTCTCTCCCCTCCTTCTTACTAACACTGTTCACAAAAGACATCAATAAAGCTTTTTAAAAAGAAAACCTAATCATTAAGATTAATATCCTCAAATGTATTTCATTGTGTGAACAGACTGAAAAGTCACACACAGAACGTCCTTGAATAAGAAGCTCAGACATTCAGATAAATCCAGTTTTGGGCGTCTCTATTTCTGCTAATACTAGTTAGACAAGGAGCTAACATACTTAATTTTACATTTTGGCCTTTTAAAAATAAGAGAAATTACTGGAAAAGGAAAATAACTTCTCAGGATTTTCTCACTGGTGGGTGGGCAACTGTCATTTGCCACTCAGGAAATTTTGTAGAGGTTGTCATAACTCAGATTTTTGTGCCCCAGGCATGTTTCTTGGTGTGATTATAATTTTGCTTTCTCTACAGTGTAACACATAGGCTGTTCATGAATAATCTAAGTCTTAGATGTGCTTCCCTGGTGAAAGATGAAAAGGCTGAATCCTTCAGGAGCAGCAATGTTTAGGCTGAGGGGCATAGAGAGGTCTTCCTGAGAAGAAAATCCTCATTGGGTCTGTAGCCAGAAAACATCACTGTCCACTGGCAAGATGTAGACCCAGTGGTGATTTGCAATCAGATGAGGAGGGAGCTTTTTCCTTTATTCTCAGATAAAAAGCATCTGCAAGCTTAGAAGCAGAGCACGAACTGCAGCCTTCTGGCGTAGTGGAAATACATATCTTTGGCCATCTGGTGCCTGCCTGAGTGGGTATTAGCTTTCTGTCTATGAGTTTCTTCCCAAGGATGTGAAGAGGATCTCAATAGTCTCTGTCTTCGCCAGTCACAGATTGCTCAGTAACCGATTGGAGGTAGCTTTCTGCCTCGATTATTTCACATCTACATTTGCTTCCTCAAATGACTAGGAATGATGCCCTGGTTATGTCAAAATTTGAGACTCTAGAAACCCATCCAGCATCATGAGTATTTGAGCATCTGACACTTGTGGTCAGTGGTCATGGTCAGGGTAGGAGGGAAAAGTGGCAGAAGCAACCATTTTTAGAGTTGAGTTTTGTTTGATGAGAAATATTAGGATACAAGACATAATATCAGGCATAAATGAGATGTTTTGTTTTAGGGCCTTTTACTACCTGCAAACAAAGTTGTGCCTTTGGATCTTGACATGATTGGATGTGTTTTGGGGAGTTGATGAGTCTGTTAAAATCTGGCACCCAGAAGTGGACAAAGTACTGTACATAGGACCTCAGCTGTGTAGAGTCCAGTAGTCCTATTATTTTCTCTGATTTAAGCATGAGAATGATTGTGTAGATCAGAGGGCCCTGCAGATGGCTATTTTTCAATCTCTCATTATTAGCTTTAAAGCCGAATATCAAATAGAAAACTACATTTTCCTACTTTGTGTTTGTACAGTCGATGTTTTGAATTTTTAAAAATTCATTCTTGTCAAATGTGGACAACTCTAATTTTTAGAAAGTTTTTTCTGACATCAGATCTAAATTTTCTTGTTGAAACTTTGATCTGTTATATGGCTTTCCATAGTCTTTCCAACAACCATCATTTCCATTTTTTCTCATCTTTGCCAATTTTTAAGGCTGTGAGATAAAAGTTCAGTTTTTCTATTATTAATTTGGACTCTGGTTTGACAAAAATAAATTATTCTTTTATCAGGAAGAACAAAACAAACTAAAACTGAAAGCTACATAAATTGTAATGACCAAGGATGACCCCAAAATAAACCTCCAGGCCTCATGTAACAAAAATGATCTTCACAGGGATAATTGCATTTCTAAAAAACATATGCTAACAAGGTAGAAAAGGAGAGGATTAATGCACTGAGTATACTTTTTTCTTTTTTTTAAAGAAAAACCCCAAAAAGCATAGAAAAGATTTAAAAAATCTTTTCTTTAATCTTTAAATCTTTAATCTTTAAAATCTCATTTTGCATCAGGTCATATATGTCATTCCAGTTTTTTTCTTAAATTTTTCTGTTCATCATTTCCTTTTGTATAATAATATGACATTACATTCATCTACAGCACTTTTAAAGAACAATTAGTCCCATTACAAAAATTGATAAAGTCGTTAAACTCTTTTTTTATAAGACAAATACCCCTCTGACATCTCAGCCAGGAAAAGATAAAGAACAATAGATTAATATTATAAATAAATATTGATTAAATTTTTTTAAATGAAATCCTAACCAACGTATTGACGTAATTTATCTGAGAAATCAATGATTATAACTAAGTTGGATTTTTACCAGAGATAATACAAAGATGATACAGTGTTAGGAAACACTTTCAATCTAATCATATTAAAAACAAAACCATCCCAAACCACATGATTTTATCCTTAGATGCAGAAAAACAATTGACAAAGCCTAACTCATTTATGCTAAAAAACATACAAAGCATAGGCATGAAGGTTTTTTTTAATATTATAAAAAGTAGAATATGAAGAGAATTATCTCATTTCAACCACTCAGTCTTCAGATTAGTATTAATGTTTAATGGTTTTTGGCAAAATCCTAAAACCCAAACCAAAGCTTATATGCAATAACGATACACTCGAAGCTTTCCCAATAAGTACAGGAGGAAAGTGGAGATGTCTACTCTGCTTACTATTATTTGATATAGTTCTAGAAATTCTAGAAATAGAAATGGCAGACAAAAAAAATAAAATTAAAGAGGTAATGATAGGCAAGCAAGAGAGAAAAATATTCCATTTTCTTGATGATACGATGGTTTATCTAGAAAATCTTAGGGAGCTGGGCATGGTGGCTTATGTCTGAGATTCCCTAATACTGAGGAAGCTGAAGCTGACACATCTCTTGATCTTTAGAGTTCTAAGCTATAGTACACTAAGCTAGTTGGTGTCTATACAAAGTTTGGGATCTAGTGTAGCATTGCCCATTCAATATTTGTAGACATTGAATTACAAAATGCTCCTTGAAGAGATAAAGAACTTTCATAATTGGAGAAATATTCAATGGTTTTGTCTGGGCCATGCTAACATAATAAAAATAACATCACTTCCAAACTTAACTTATGGTTTAATGCTATATTAATCAAATTACTAAAGGGAAACTTAGTAGAACTCAATAAAATAATAACAAAATTCATATACAATAGGAAAATATATGGAATATCATTAAGAAAAATGAGAAGTATCAATGAAAGAGGAATCACACTTTCAGATCTCAGACTATATTATAAAGCAGGAGTCATCAAAACCATATGATACTAGTTAAAAATAGAAAAGTATATCAGTGAGATACACTTGACAAGGTAGAATCAGACAAATTGGAACTCAGTAATCCAATGTTTGATAGAAGTAAACTGCTAGGAAAACCTGAATTGAATTTGGCAGAAATTAGACTTAAGCCAACCTCTTACACCAGATTACACAATAAATTCAAAATGAATCTCTGACTTGAATGTTAAAGATAAAAAGATAGTTAATTTAGAAAGATAAAATAGCTAATTTTGGTTATTTCTTGAAATTGAAAAGCTGAATAAATAAAATTCATCTAGAATAAAAAGAGAAGTGATTAACTAGGAAAACATTTTACATCAAGTTTGTCAGATATGGATTTGATATACAAGATATGTAAACAACTAACAGATATATAACACAAAAAGACATTCCCTGGTGGATAAATGGTCAAAGAACAAACAATTCTGAAAAGGAAAATATGAAACTATTGATACCCTTATAAAAGAATGCGCTAAACACTCCTCACTAGCCAACAAATTGTCAGAGTCGACTAAAGATAGGAATGCTCAACACTGAATATGTTGTACAAGATACAGGCATCCTAATGAATACTTTGGTGGACCTGTGAAATAGTCCAACCATGTTGGAAAACTATTTAGAAATGTGCAAGCAAAGTAAGATGTCCACACTCTGACCCAGAAATTTCACAGCTCAGCATACTTCTCAAGGAAATCGTTGACAAAAAGCAAGTCTTATATACCAAAATATTTATAGCAGTATTTTTTAAATCAAAGTAGATGTCCATCAGGTGAGGAATAAGTAAATTTGTGGTATATGAATGTAATGAAATATTATTGTTTTATAAGAAACAATGATTGTAATGGATTATATGTAAAAAATATTATTATATAGAGAGCATGGAAAAACTTTCAAGTGATGAACAGAGAAGGACCAGAGTCAAGAAAACAATGTCTGTAATGTCTGTAATAACATAAGTGGAATAAACTAAACTACAGAACACAGTATAAGTACAAGTTGCAAAATTACAAGGAATAAGCCTAGCCTCAAAGGAGAGACATGAGGTGATACCTCTCATTACTTTGGAGATGTGTGGGGCAGGGAGAGAGGGAAGAATGTGGATAGTTGTGGTCTACAAATATGCAATATTTAAATTGATTACTTATTTTCCTCCTCCTTCCTTAATAATTTTTTCTTTAAAAAAATATATTTGCTAGCTCAGGGAGGGAGAAGGAGGGAAGCACCTGAGGAGATTTAAGTGATATAAAACAAAATAAAACAAAACAAAAAAATCAACAAAAATTTATTTTAAAAGAAAGAAAATTCATGTTACAAAATTCCAAATAAAAACTTGGGCCCAAAGAAGATATATCAGAAGACACCTTCCTCCTTTCCTTTGCAGAGATAGGTGGTAGGAAAAGTTCCTGAGTGTGGAACTTTGTGAAATTTTTTATCTTTTGATTTGGTTTTATTGATTTTTCCCTCCTCTTCCCTTTCCCCCCCTCCTCCCCTTTGTTGCAAAGAATGGTTGTCCTGGAGAAGAGAAGGAATATAAGAGGAAAGCTAGCTTATACAAAAACAAGCAATATCAATAAAAATTTATTTTAAAAAGAAAGAAAATGCAACCCCTTCCTTCCCTGAAGAGTTAAAGAACTATGCATGTGGATTGATGGTTAGTTGTCTTGAACTTTTTTCCTTTCTTGAACTGTCTTTTTTTTTTTTTTTTTTTTTTTTTTCTTTTACAATTTTTGGTACCAGGAATGGTTTACTAACTTGGAGATGGGAAGAGATATAGTCTTTAAGGATTATTAGCAAATATAAGAGTGAAAAAAAAGAGAGAGAGAGAGAAAAAAGAAAAAATAACTTAATATCTGTTGGACACTTATCTATTGAGAAATGAGAAATTTTTGTTTCAGTTCCCCCATATATGTTGATATGCAATGTAAAACTTTCTGCCATCACAGTTAATATTTGTTATAGTTTGTTTTTCTAACTAGATTTTGTTTTGTAATGTCAAACTTCTTGCCTTTTGTTTAATTTTGCCTTTTGTTGTTTTGTTTTAAAATCTTTACTGTAATAATAATTATAGAAGGTACCTCCTTTGACTTATCTCTAAATTTTTATGATGTGGTTATTTATAGTCATTTCACATATCTCGCAGCTCATTGTGGTATATCGGAAGTTGGTCCAAACCAAATTTCTGTCCAATTGCTTTCCCCCCCACATTTCTTGTCAAATATAGAATCCTTCTCCACTAGTTTATGTTCTTGGGTTTATCTTTTTGTTTGGAATTTTATAACATTAATTTTTGGCTTTTTATTGCTTCTAGTTCTTGTCTCTTTTCTCTATTGTTTCTAAGTGGTTATGGTTAGTATAGTGCATCTGGATACCTTTCCCCAGCCCCCTATTTTAAAAATGTCACAAGCAATGGGAACCTTTAAAGACATTTAAATATTTGACAGCAGTTTTTAGGGTGAAACCTTTTTAGGAATCCAGAAGGAAAATAACAGATGGAAATGAATATTGTTAATTAGGTCAGATTGGGATTGCTTTATTAACTTCAAAGCTCCAGTGCTATTTCTTTTCTCTTTAGAGGTTCTGTGATTTCCTCAGGATGGATAATTCTTTTAACAGTGAGCATTGTAAACACTTAGTACCTTGATGTTTTTTAAGAGTTAACATGGCCAGAAAACTCATTATCTCATATATGGCTACTCTGCTGATAGGCGTCTCTGGATATAACTAAATTAGTCTGACACTAGGCCCATAACCATAGAAAATCTATAGGTTTTCTAGGGTTAGAGTAAACACATTCTGCTAATTTGATCTTGAGAACCCAGTAGCCTTCCCCTTTTATTGGGACACAATGAAGAGGAACTTTTGGAGAAGATGAATTCTTATTTTCTGTTCTTCACTTACTTTTAGCAGTTTGCCTAAGTACATTATTCTCACTCCCTATGAGAATGGCTTTGTAGATGTGTTAATACGTCACAGTCACATTATAAAGGTCTAGCATCAATAAACTTACTGATGTGGTTTTTAAAAAAGAGAACAATATTTGGTAATTGTCAAATTCCCTGAGTGCTTTTAATCACTCCTAACATGTTCTTTTTTTTTTTTCTTTTTATTTTTATTTAATAGCCTTTTATTTACAGGATATATACATGGGTAACTTTACAGCATTAACAATTGCCAAACCTCTTGTTCCAATTTTTCACCTCTTACCCCCCCACCCCCTCCCCTAGATGGCAGGATGACCAGTAGATGTTAAATATATTAAAATATAACTTAGATACACAATAAGTATACATGACCAAAACATTATTTTGCTGTACAAAAAGAATCAGACTCTGGAATTATTGTACAATTAGCTTGTGAAGGAAATCAAAAATGCATGTGTGCATAAATATAGGGATTGGGAATTTAATGTAATGGTTTTTAGTCATCTCCCAGAGTTATTTCTTTAATAGCAGTTTTTGCTTTCTTTTCCAACCTGAATTAGAGACAGTTAGGTGACATGGTGCATAGGATGCTGGACCTAAAGTTAGGAGGAAGAGGAGTAAAAAGAAGAGGAGAAGGAGAAAAAGTAGTAAGAGGAGGAGTTGTAGTAGTAGTAATAATAGTAGATTAATAGCAGCAGCAGCAGCAGTAGTAGTAGCAGCAGCAGCAGTAGTAGTATTTGTAGTAGTAGCAGTAGTAGTAGTAGTAGCAGTAGTAGAGTAATAGCAACAGCAGTAATAGTAGTAGCAGCAGCAGTGGTAGAGTAATAGCAACAGCAGCAGTAGTAGTAGTAGTAGTAGTAGTAGTAGTAGTAGTAGTAGGAATAGTAGTAGTAGAGTAATAGCAACAGCAGTAATAGTAGTAGCAGCAGCAGTAGTAGAGTAATAGCAACAGCAGTAGTAGTAGTACTAGTAGTACTAGTAGTAATAGCAGTAGTAGTAGTAGTGATGGTAGTAGTAGTACTGACAGTAGTAGTAGTAATGTAGTAGTAATAATAGCAGTAATAGTAGTAGTAGGTGTGATGACCATGTATTTAAAATCAGCTGGAGTCAGGAATTCAGGTTAGGGGAAAATCTTCTATCTTTATTCTTAGTGGAGGTGAAGGGGGATTGTGATCGCAATGTGAACATCTGCGACAAGACGCCAGTCAGCAGTCTTCCCCCACCTCTCTTCCTGCCCCTCTGCCTCCACCCACCGAAATCATCATTTCCTATACAATACATCAGGATTTGCACAAAGAGTGGGCGGGGGCCATTCTTTCTCCAAGCATATATATTAATAGAGTATGGGACCTCAGTGCATCAACTCAAGCTTCAGCCCATTACAAGTAGTAGTAATAGCAGTTGTAGTAGTAATAGTGGTAGCAGCAGTGACAGTTGTAGTAGTAGTAATAGCAATAGTAGTAATAGTAGTATTAATAACAGTAGTAGTAATAATAGCAGAATTAGTAATAGCAGCAGTAGTAGTAGTGGTGGTGGCAGTAGTGACAGTAGTAGTAGTAATGTTGTAGTAATAGTAGTAATAGTAATAGCAGTAGTAGTAATAATGGTAATAGTAATAGTAGTAATAGCAGCAGTAGTAGTAGTAGTGGTAGCAGTAGTGACAGTAGTAGTAGTAGTAATGTAGTAGTAGTAGCAGTAGTAGTAATAGCAGCAGCAGTAGTAATAGTAATAACAGTAGTAGTACTAATAGTAATAGTAGTAGTAGTAATAGCAGCAGCAGCAGTAGTAGTAGTAGTAGTAGTGGCAACAGTAGTGACAGTAGTAGTAGTAATGTAGTAGGAGTAATAGCAGTAATAGTAGTAGTAGTAATAGCAGCAGTAGTAGTAGTGGTGGTGGCAGTAGTGACAGTATTAGTAGTAATGTAGTAGTAGTAATAGCAGCAGTAGTAGTAGCAGCAGCAGTAGTAGCAAAAGTAGTAGTAGTAATAGCAGTAGTAGTGGTAGCAGTAATAGCAGTAGTAGTAGCAGTAGCAGTAGTGATAGTATAATAGTAGTAGTAGTTGTAGTAGTAGTAGTCAGCAGCAGTAGTAGTAGCAGAAGTAGTAGTAGTAATAGCAATAGTAGTAGTAGCAGTAATAGCAGCAGTAGTAGTAGTAGCAGTAGTAATAGTAGTAGTAGTAATAGCAGTAGCAGTAGTAGTGGTAGTAGTAGTAGTGATAGCAGTAGTGACAGTAATAGTAGTAATGTAGTAATAGTAATAGCAGTAGTAGTAGTAATAATAGCAGTAATAGTAGTAATAGTAGTAGCAGGGACAATAGTAGTAATAGCAGTAGTAGTAGTAATTATAGCAGTAATAGTAGTAGTAATAGCAGTAGTGGTAGCAGTAGTGGTAGCAGTAGTGAGAGTAGTAGTAGTAATAATAGCAGTAATAATAGTAATAGTAATAGGAGGGACAATAGTAGTAATTACTACTACTACTAATGTAGTAGTAGTAATAGCAAAGTAATAGCAATAGTAGTAGTAATTATAGCAGTAATAGTAGTAGTAATAGCAGCAGCAGTAGTAGTAATAATAGCAGTAATAGTAGTAGTAGTAATAGCAGTAGTAATAATAGCAATAGCAGTAGTAGTAGTGTAGTAATAGTAGTAATAGCAGCAGCAGTAGTAATAATAGCAGTAATAGTAGCAGTAATAGCAGTAGTAGTAGTAGTAAATATTTTTATAACACAGTCACTGTGCTAATGGCCTTAGAAATAGTACCTCATTTGATCCTCACAATCCTAAGAGGTTCAGGATGAGGAATGATGAACGAGGAAACTGAGACAGCAATTAAGTGACTTGTCCAAGTCCACACGGCCAGAAAATGTCTGAGGCCTTTTTTGAATACAATACTTCCTGACTTGAGGATATTCGTAAAGTACTTTGCAAATCTTAATGTGCTTTAACATAAATGCTACCAATTAATATTCTTCTCTAACTTCTGATTTGTGCTGAAAGTAAAAATAGAATTCACAATGAACAATTCGTTTTATTTTTGCAAGTCTAGTTTTTCTTTTCTGTCATGAGCCTGGGGTTTAGAGAATTTCTGTTGTATAACTTGCTGGAGTTTTTAGTGAGTAGCTTGTAAACTGTTCTCTTTACATTCATTTGTTCAATATAAAGATTTTTATTAGCTCTTTCAGAGTTTATAGCTGCACAGGGAAGGAACTGCCATATGCTGCAAGGTTTGGGTCATTTTAGAAGCAGAAAATCAGCAAAATGGATTGGGACAATAGGTGGAACATCAATTGAAGACTGAATAATTTATTCCTCATACAAATAGAGCTCATCAGTCTAGTGAATTATACTTCAACATATCACATCAATTTGACTTCTATATACTTGGGATTTATTTCTTTAGTGTAAATATTATGTCCTCTTCCCAATCCCAGTGAGATTAAAAGAAGTCCATTCCTTTCTTTTCAGTGTTGGCCCTGCAAGAGTAAAGATCAGAATTCATGCCTCATGATTCTTTTCCCCATAATATTTTTTACCATCTTTTTCATTGTGGTGAGTAGTCATCTTGAATAACGTTGTATCTTGGCCAGCAAGAGACTGGTAATTAAGTGGGGAACCAGGCCACTAGTAGGTTGTGAATCCCTAGTTTTGTTTCTTTACAAAACCTGAGATTGATTTTCTTTGTTTTTATTGCACTTTTGTTCTATATAAAAAAAATTTAAAAGCTTATTGAAAAAATTTAAAAGAATAGGGGAAAGAAGCAATGCATAAAATTAACTAGTGTGTCACTCGAGTCTGATAATGTCTGCAATGTTTCCCATCTATGCTTAACCTACTTCTACAAAGAAAGGAAGGAGATATGTTTTCACCTTTATTTTATGAGAAAACTTGATTATTATAATTATTGTTTATATTTTGTTGCTTATTTACATTGTTGAAGTTTATGTATATATAAATATATGCACACACACACACACACACACACACACACGCGCGCGCTGAGGCAATTGAATTTAAATGATTTGCCCAGGGTCACACAGCTAGAAAATGTTAAATGTCTGAGACTAGATTTGAGCTCATTTCCTCCTGACTTCAGGGCTGGTACTCTATCCACTGCACTACTTAGCTCCCCCACATGTACGTACATACACACACGTTAATGTATACATATATGTATAAACCTATATATGCATGTGTGTATACACATATATGTACATATATTTAATTTTTCTTGTTCTTTCACTTTGCAGTAGTTCATATTAAGTCTTCTCTTACTCTTGAGTTCTTCATATTTATTCTTTTTTACAGAGTACTAGTATACCATCACATTCATGTATCACAGTTGGTTTAATCATCCCCAGTTGTATCACGTTAACCTGTCTCTAGACCTTTGCTTCTACAAAATTGTCACCATCAATATCTTGGTGTATATGGGACTTTTTCTGTTTTGGGGTATGTTTCTAGCAATGGGATTTCTGGCCAAATCAAAAGATTTGGCCATTCTGACACTTAGCATAATTTCCTATTCCTTTGCAAAATGTTGGGACCAAATTACAGCTTTATCAATAGTGCATTACTGAATCCCAGACTTATTTCTAGAATGCAGTGGCATTTTTGTTAATGCTTTTCTGCTTCTTGTCTATGAAACCAGTGCCAGGCTGGGAACCAGAGCAGGCAGTCCCTCCTCACCTGTGCTTCTCTGGACACTGGGCAGAGGCAGGATGGGGCAGATGGTACCTGGGGCTTACGGGCATATATTGGGCCTGCTTGCTTGCGAAGACTCTACCCCTTCACACCTCTCCCTGAACTTCCATTATCGTTTTCAGGCTTTGCCACATTAAGGACCTGCTATAGAATGTCTCTTTTTCCCTTTCCAACTGTTCTTGGAGATCTTTGGGGTGGATATTAGGGCTCCTAGGATAATTTGACAGATTTCTGTGAGGTCCAGGTCTCTAGGTTGTAGTTGTGAAGAGTAAAAACAAAAGAGCTTGGGCCTTTGAATCCTGTTTTATTTGCTTCACAAACATAATTGTCCTCCCATTCCCTGTTTGATCAGTCAGCTGTCATTCCTTCTTTTCTCTTTCACTCCTAGACATGTAAACACAAGTAGACGACCTAGCGCCAACTTGAAATGTGTGAGATGCTCTTCTTTTCTTTTGAAATGCTGAACTCTTTTATATCATACCCTTATGGCAGTGCTGTGGAGGAGGCAGGAACGACAGGTGGTTTTCATTTAAGAGAATTCTAGGAGACTTTTGTCCAGAACCTCACTGTCATTTGTAGAGCTGGGTCTGGAGTCCATGTTTCTAGATGTTGAGATGTGGGGCAGCATTGACTGGGCCCATCTTTGAAATGCAATACTGGAAATGACCATTTATGCTAACAGAATGCAGTTTTACAATGTGCTGCACACATAAGAACAGTTCTTTAAAGAAAATCTTTAATGATAAACGATATCCTAGGAGATGTGATCTGTATATCATGCTATAGTTTCTCCCAAATATATGCATCAGATTGCAGGTGAAGTTTGGTATAAAAGGGGCTTTAAGATTGTGGAAGGTCATCTCTAGAATTCTTCTTTAGTATCGCTATTTTGTCTCTCCCCTTTCTTTACTCAGTTAAATTCTTTTCAGCACTATTGATTTAAGACTTTGAATTTTAAAGCAATTAACTAATGCAGTGGTAAATGAAACACAAGTGTACTACTTTAAATGTCTATGGAGTCCTTTTTGTGAATGTCATCTCCTGTTTATTCTTTTCCCTTCCCCATAATATAAAATAAAGCCATTGGGGAAGGTCATTGTATTGATAGGGAAATTGAAACCTAGCTCTTTTGAGTTCTTCTTCTTCTTCTTTTTTTTTTTTTTTTTTTTTTTTTTTAAACTGAGCTAGCTTGGTTATTAGAGATTCCTTTGTTTACAGCACCACTGGGAACGAATAGACATATGCTAAGAAATTTGGACAACAGTTCAACAAGATGAGATCAGATTCAAAGTAGAGTACTCAGTGAAATACATATGTATATATATCCAGTACAAGCATCCAACCTGATTGAGATTCATTCATTATTCAAAAAATATTTCTCAGATGCCTGCTTTGTGCATGGAGAAATGTACAAAGATAATTAAGGCACAGTCTTACCCATGCGGAACTTGCCTTCTAGTGGAGAGGGGAAGGGAAATGATATTCCCAAATATACTTTAGCAAAATAACGACTTGTATATTAGACTGTCATGCTAGAGAAGAAGAAGCATATAGAAGAATCTCATCAGAGATGTATATGACTGGAAAAAACAGAGGATCATCATATAGTAAGGTCAACTATGTTGATTCAGTATTCCTTGTTACCCATATACTGTCAAGAAATCCAGAAGATGAGAGCCGTTCTTCCTACCCCTTGAGATGTTTGAGAGGAGATGGACAAGAGTCACAAAAAAGGAATAAAGCATGGATGAACTGAAATTTGTTTCACTGGAGAGAGAATTCACCTGGATGATCAAGGATCCATCACATTAAAAGTGGTAGAAAGTGCTTTTTGCACCAAGGAAAGATCACTTCTGATGACAATATAGGAGAGGGGGCATAAATAATGTGTTCAGTGGTCTCTTATTCCAAAAAGCTTACAAACTCATTGTTTATATCTATGTCTTTATTTAAAACACCTCTTTTGTGACATGGAAATGGACCATCTGGTAGCTTCCATCTACAAATAATTCTTCTTTTCGTGGATCCTGTCTTGATGCTCAGGGAAGGAAGTACAGAAAAACTGGTCTCTTCCATCCCAGATAATGTATCTGTTGGGTAATATGCATTGTGCTAGCCCTTGGGAATTCAAATCCAAGGACTGATCTGTAGCTCTTTTAGGTTTGCAAAGCCTTTACATGCCATCTTACTAGATCCTCTTAGAAATCCTGTGATTAATTATTGTTATCATCCACACTTTTACAGATGAGGAAACTGAGGCAGAGAGTGCTTGTCACTCACCTAGTATCCTACAATTAGTAAGTGCCTTAGACAGGATACAAATTCAGTTCTTCCTGACTCCAAGTCTACTGTTCTATCAACTATGCCCCCTAAAGAAATGACTCAACAACAAAAATGAATAGACTCTATCCTTCAACAAGTTGCATTCTCTTGCATTCAGGGAAAAAACTGGGAACAGAAAATGTGTCATTTAACCTCCTGGCCTTGGTTCTTTTTCCCAGCACCCCTCTATTATCAGATATGGGGGAAACTGGATATATTAAAGTCCCTGCCACTTGAGAGTTTGAAATTTTTTTTCCTTAACTAAAGATGCAATATAGTAATAGCTTATTGCTTTAGCCTTCCATAACTTGCTAATGGATAAGAACTGCTCAATGTGGAGACTATAAATGAAATCTTAAGTAAAAATAAATTCTAGCTATGATTTCTTTACCAAGCCATCTTCCCTCCCTCATCTCTCCAGTTCCACACTAGCTTGGAGCCATTTCTAGAATATGTAATGCAATGTTTTCCACCCTCATTATTTTGTGATATATAAATCATGGACTTATAAAGATTCTTAAAGCACATGTAATCAATAAGCTGAGACTCTTGGGGACATTGTGTTTATTGTCATGGTTGATAGTTGGTTTAGAATAAGACTGTACCTAACACGTAGCTATGGAGCAAACAGCAATTACTCTCCATTTTCAAATCCATCCTAGTTTGGTGCCCTGAAGCCATTTTTCCCCCCTGAAAATAAGTTTGCTGGGAAGTACTTTAAAATTGTAGAAACAAGTGGCAGTTGTTCAAAATTTCATTTAAAAGAAAGTCATTATCATTTGTAGGAAATGGAAAATGATTCACTTTGTATTGTTAAAGGATTCCAGTTCTCTTAATAGCTTCTTCCTACATTGTAATGTGATGGAATAAAACAGACCAGTTATTAGCAGCCAGGTGTGACATAAGATTATGTTATTTAAAAACAAACAAATCCAAACAAAACTGCCAACTCTTGGCTTAGTCATTGCACACACCTGAGCTCGAGTCTTGCATTCGTGTAGCACTAACTTGGAGGCTTTGTTTGAAAGCAGCCTTTTTCTTCCTCTCACTTACTTTCTTGGGGTCACTGTAAATTGGATGATGACCAGGGGAAGAAGTCTAAAACAACTAAATGCTCAAGAGGACCCCGAAGAGAGAAGTGACTTAAAATTCTGCTCCTAAAACCCACTTACTGTGTGACGTTGGCTGGGTAGTCTCCAGTAAAACATGGCGGTGGTCTCAGTGGCCGGTGGGTCCCTCTGACTCTACCTACATGATCCCAAGCCAAGCCTTTCAATTCTCCTGTGGAGAGCACAACTCACTAGGCTGGCCACACTGCTAAATGCCAAATGTATGCTTGCCAAAAAGATTATTTCATGGAGAACTCACAGAGGGCAAGCACTCACAAGGTGGTCAGAAAAAGCAATACAAGGACACTCTCAAGGTTCCTCTTAAGAACTTTAGAATTGGTTGTAAGATATGGAAGACACTGATCGCCCAGCATGGTGTGATGGTGTGCCCTCATCAGGGAAGGTGAGCGAAGCAGAATTGAGTTAGCTCAGAAGAAGCATGTGATGTGCAAAGTTACTATGTGACATTGGCTGGGCAAATTAGAGCGTATTTGTGTCCGACCTGGAGCAGGGCAGTCTGAGCCCGAATTGGTCAGATTGACCACAGTGCGACACGCTGCAGCTCAACTTTAACTTAGGGATGTCATTTTGGTCCACTTTGGGAATGCAGGACAACACCCCCAAGTAGGTCCATTGACCCCCATTTCTATTTGCCTTACCCCCCTCTAGCTATAGCCAATCTCAATGTCTCCCTGTGCATTCTCCTTGTCTGACCATTGACCTGGGTGAGAGTAATTTAGCTGTCCTTCCCTCTTCATCGCCAGTTCCCTCTTCATCTTCATCTTTATCATCCCTTCTCTCTACTCACAGAAATCCCTCCCTCTTTCAGATGGAGGCTAATCTGCTTCCTTGGGCCCTTGAATGTTCTTCCAAAGACCTTAGGCTGGCAATCATCACCCCTCTGTTGTCCAGCTCTGGTCTTCTCCCTTGAGTCCTTTTGATGTGTGTGTGTATGAAAGGGTAGAATTCAAACTTGTTGCAAGAGGCTTAAGAGAAGTGCAGGTTTCTCTTTCCATCTCCCCTTTTTGTTTTACAGGAAAAAACTAGAGTAAGGGCTGGATTTATGAATGAAATGTTCTGGGGAGTCTGAGGAAAGGCTTCTTACCAAGCAGACGAGCATTTTCTATGTATGTTTAGAGTTTGGGGAGTTGCCTGGGGACACTGAGTCTTGTGAAGCATTATGCTTCTAGAATGGGTCAGAAGTGGGACTATGCCTTATATACAGATAGGGCTTTGGACTTGGAGAGAAAATCTGAGTTCAAGTTGTGGCTCAGACACTTAGTTTTGTGAACTTAAGTGAGTCACTTAATGTCTTTCTGCCTCCATTTTCTCATCTGTAAAACTAACATAAAAGCACCTAGTTCTCAGAATTGGAGTGAAATCCAAATGTGATATTATGTAGCTGCTTTGCGGTGCAAGCTCATTAATATTGCATATCAAATTTTTTTTTTTTTAGGAAAGAGAAATATGGGAAAAGGCAAAAGTTGTGTTTCCTTAAAAGCTAAAGAATGTATTTTAAGCTGTCACTCACATTTGGTTTAGGGGCTTCAGTGGTTTCCATGGTATCCTCATGAATTACAGGCAGGTGTAAATTTCAGGGGGAGATGAGATATCCTAAGTGGGGAGTTTTATTGACTACATGGAAAATACGGACAGTGAGAATCCCACGGAGCCAGTGGTGGATATTAAGAGCCCTGAGAATGTCAGACCTTGCAGGGAATGCCTGGCTTTGGGGTATGACAGGCTGTGCTGTGCACAGGGAAGGGTGAGCCACCTGCCATCTCTTTGTGAAAGCTGATGGTGCTTGGGTCAGACAGGAGTTCTCTCGTCCTTTTAGCCCCAGTGAAGTCTGAAATGTGGCAGAAATGCTGTTTTCTTTTCACTAAAAAGGCAGCCTTCTGACGGGACGGGCTGGTTTTAAAGAGAATCTTGTTTGGGTTGGAAACCCAGCACTTTTCTAGAATTCAGAAACCCTATCCTGAGGTGACCACAGGAGCTGCTGAGTGGTTAGGTTAAGGGGCACCTCTTCCTCTGTTACTTTCATTTACTTCAGTTAGTTGGTCTGTTCTCTAACCAGGGGTGAGATCTGCCTCCCCCCACCCCTTTATTCTGGGCTAGCATCTGGGTCTCCTTGCCTTGTGGCCACAGTGCTGGGTGCCATCGTTTCCTGAAGCTGTGTTTGCTCCCCCTCTATCTTCAGGAACAGACGGCTTTTCTTCCTGTTTCAAAACTTGGGCCTTCTGTACTTCCCATGGAATTTCTGGCTCCAGTCTGAGGAGATGCCTCCAGCTCCTTTGTGGGGAAGAGTTTTTGAGCAGGTGCTGAGCTCCAGGCTTAATTAGATTTAGTTAACCGGTTTCCTCTTCCTCCTCTCAGGTGATCTTTGGATAGCTCAGATAGTACCCCTTCACCTAGAAAGCAGTTTTCTAGAACTTTTACAGTGGCAAAAATACTTTAAACAGACAGTAATAACAATTTCTCCAACCTCCTCCTCCACTGCCCAGTAAAAAAAGGATCTTCTCCCTCTTTCTATCTCCCTTCCTCCTCCCTCCATTTCCTTATTTTTATTTTAATAAGGTGCTGCTATGAAACCACAGCAAGACTGTTGTTTTTCTTTGACCTGAGTACGGTCAGCTGTACTATACAGCTATACTATAACTGTGGGGGATTTGTATGATCTGGCAAGTTGAAGGCATGGCCAGCCTTTGGCTACGTGCCCCAGTATGCCTTTTCTCTCAAATGGACACATATGGGCAGAGATTATATGGATCTAGAGTGAACTTTCAGATTTTTAAATTTCCCAATGCCTTTCTACAGACAAAACCCAATTTGGTATACTGAAGGTGTCTTGTTTTGTTTTGTTGTGTTTTTGCTTATTTGTTCGGTTTTGCTTGCGGCACTTTAATGCCTTGGGAAAGACATTTTGACCTTTTACCACAGGTCTGTTTGAAGTTCCTCTCACTGGATTTCAGAATAATTACTGCTGTGTGCTGAACTTGGGTTGAGCAGCCCCCATTGAAAGATTAGAAAAGCTGTATTTAAAACATTTTTCAGATGTTCCCAAGATTACTGGTTTTTCTGAGAAATGTTAGAAAGTGAGGTCTGTTTCTGTGAAATTGAAATAACAAATTTGGTCTTTCCTAAAGGTGGTTGTGGTATAGTGGTCGGAGAGCAGAAGCAACTAAAACTTCTCAAGGAGAAATATAACTCTTGTAGAATTATGATTGAAAATAGGATAGATTGAAAATCCCTCTAATGGTAACACTGTCAATTTCAGGATAGTCATATTGAAGGTCACCTTTATGTCCTCTGTCACCTATGTCCCACTTCCTTGACTACTTTGACATTATCAAAATGTTGATCTCCTTTGTTAGACATTTGATTCAAGATGTTGGAAGCATTTAACTTTATGCCCCAGTATTGCACTAAACACTTGCAGTAGAAAGGCCAGAAAGTCTGGTAGAAGATGTTTTGAACCCAGTCTACATAGTTATGTGATTTCTTCTGGTTTCTTCTAGCACTATGTGAATTGAAGTCAAGGGAACATAGAATAATCCAGGATTGGGGTTTGGATGGGTATTGTTGCCCTGAGTTGGAGGGATATGAGAGTGGAGGGTAGTATGGAATATGTCTGGTTCGCCAAGGGATTTATGAGGGAGAATGGCCACCTGTAGGGGTGACGGTCCGGGAGAGAAGCCCAGGAGAGAAAGAAAGGGACTTTCACTAGTGGGCTTTTGAAGTTCCTCTAAATAGGTTTCATTTAAATTCAAATAATGATTGCTGTGTGCTGAATTTGGCTTGAGTAGACCCCATCCCTCCTCCAAAACTGTACTTAACCACTAGGGGTTTATTGGGAAGTGAGAATGTTGCCAGTGTTGGGGTGATGGCCAGGAAAAGACTTGCAACCTGGAGAGAATGGAAGGCAAATTAGAACAAAGAATAGGATGGGGAGTCGTAAGGCAATTAGATAAAGGGATTTTAGAGTTTACAGATATGGAAATGGAACACTTGTGGCTGATGGCAAGGTCTTATGTGACCCTTTCCATATGTGGCTGAGATGGAGTGGAGAAGCCAGTTATGGGAATTGAATGAAATGACGAACTGGATACTTTGGATATTTGAGGAAGTATCATTATTTGCTGATATAGGTTGATATATATATATATATATGTTAAAGTCCCCTAGTATGAAGTCAGGAGTGGAGTGGAAAGTGAGCCAGGCACTAAATTCATTGAGGAAGGAAGAATAGTGACTTGGAAATTGGGAAAGATAGGTCACCAGGATCTGGATTGGATGATAAATGTGGATATCCTCTTTTTCCCCAGCTTGGGGCCTGAAACTGGGGATGGCCCTGGGGTAGGGCCCAAATAAATCTGAAGAGTAAGAGGGCTGCGTAGGGTCTGGGTGTTTCACAGTTAAGATGATATTTCACAAGGACATTACTTTGCTTTAAGGGATGTTCTTTGAGGAACTAGGACAGATGGTCATTGTGATGGGCTACTGTGATGTTGGAATTCAAAGGCTGTAAGCCATCTGGCCTCTGAGGGCAGGTGAGGCCTTAAGGGAAATTGAGTTATCAAGGGATTGTTGTTTTCTATAGAACATTTTATGAGATGGTGACTAAGAGAGCATCTTGTGAGATGATGACTTGGTCCCTTGGATTAATTAATGAAGTTTGAAGATGAAAGGTGAGGAAGAAGGAAAAGGGAGCAGGTGGAGTATGCCTCTGGAAGGGTCTGGTATTAATCTATTGCTTCTGAGAGAATCCAAACCTGGAGTGCGGCCTGGTTTGGTATCTTTTATTTCTTAGAACTCACAGTACTTGTGAAAGTGGCTTCATCCTCGAGACCAACCTCTGATTCCAGTTCTCTTATGAATGCTGGATTTTGTTTGGTTTTTAAAGTAGTTTCAATTTGTTTCTCCCCCCTCTATTTATTGGGTGATGTTTCCATTGGACTCAGAAGAGAAACAAGAGGAGAAGGTTCTTCTGTCTGAATCTTTGGGTGGGTTGCAAGTACCTAAAGCACCACAGAGTACTGCCAGAATCAAACTGCTGTTTTTTGTTTTATTTTTTTTTTCCTAAAGCTGATAATGACTTTGAAGTCATGGTGGAAAAAAGCGACCCCAGAATTCATTGGTGCAGTGATGGTAATCCTTTGATAGAGATCCAAATTTTGTTTAATGTTCTTGAAGAAATATCCTTTGTTATATTTAGAGATGTAGGTTCATCACCATAATAAGTACTTAATGGAAAGGTAATGGAAATAGTGTTAGATTTTTACTAGTTAGTTTTCTTTTTCTCCCAGTAGAACCAAACAAGTATGTTCTGGACCTGTGTGCGTGCGTGCGTGCGTGTGTGTGTGTGTGTGTGTGTGTATTTTAAATCGTATTCACCCATTGTTTAGAGGTCATGGGTGGGTGTCTGTTTCTGAGCTCCTGTCTGTCCCTTCTATTACTTTTAGCAGGAATCTCTTCTGTTTTTGATGTCAGAAGCTCAGCCCTGCTAAGTCTCAGAACTCTAATCTAGGGAGGCTTCAGTCCTATATGCTTGCTTCTCCTTAAACAAGCAAACTTGCTTCCTCATGGTTTACTTTCTTAGACTTTCCATAGTTTTCCTTCTGGTGGAGGTTGTGCAGTCATGTTGCAAGGCTTTTATATAGTCCCCTTTTCCCGATGTTTTGAAATGGATCATGCTTTTCCCTCCACTGACAATGAATGCTACATCCAGAACACCTATCATCCTACAGCTTACGGATTCATGACTATTTTGCTTTTTTGGAGATCTCATAACTAGCATTGAGCTCTCTTTATGATATTAGTGCTTTGTGAAGTCTCACAGGGCATAGAACTAAAATGACTTTAGACCAACCCAACAATTTACCAGTGAGGAAACAGGGCTGCAGTTTCTGTTTTCTCATTCTCCCCTAGTCACATTGGAGATGGTGGAGACTGCTGAGGTCATTCACACAGCTCTGCCCTTCACTGAACAGGAATGTAAGGTAGAACATCCATTACGAATGATCATCTATCTCCAAAATGAAGACCTCCATTCAGGTAGCCCACATCAGAAAAGCCTGAATTGTTTCAGAAACTTTTGCTTGTTGTTGTTTGTTTGCTTTTTTTTTTTTTTTTTTTTTGATTGAATATACCAACCCTTCCTATAGCTTGTACTCAGTTCTTTCCTCTGAAGTCAAACTGAGAAAGTCTAATCCATTCTTTCACAAGCTAGCCCTTCAATTGCTGTAATACAAGAATCACATTCTCCTCAAACTCCAACTTTTCTAGACATCATGAGTTCCTTCACAAGAGAGTGGTCTTCAGTTCCTTCCTCAGACTGATTGCAATCCTTGTATTCTTTCTCCCTCCTAAAATGTGGTTTCTGAACTCCAGGTATGATCTGACCCTTGCAAATTACAGTGCAACTTCAAACCTTAGCTCAGCTGCTGCCCATTGGGAAGCCTTCCTCAGTCTCTATAGTTGTTACCATTCATCCTTGGATCTTGTGGTATTATATTTTCCCTGTCTGTGTTTGTTCATTGCTCAATTAAAATAGAACTTTCTTAAGGGCAAAGATGATTCTGTTTTTCTCTAGTGTACCAATTAGAAAGTATTAAATAAATGCTTACTGAGATGGATTGATCAAACACTATTGTCCATGTTCTATCTCTTCCCCCCTCCCCCCGGCATTTCTTTTAAAGAGCTATACCAGGGTGACTAATTGCATATGGTTACATATGGAGAGGAAATATTCAGAGCACGTAGGCAGCAGTATTGCTAAGTGTGAGTTATATCTGAGAGCAGCATTAAAGATTCAGGGCTGTTTCTTTCTTGTTTTGTGTGATTTGAAAAGCCCCAGTGTTCTGTGTTTTCTTTTAATTGAACTTTCTGAGTGAAGAGATGGGTCTTTTTGAATAAGCAGAAAGATAAAGTAGCTAATGCAATGTATGACAGACAAGTACAGCTGCCCTATGTTCATACATCCTCCAGAAACAGCCTTAGTGATAGGCAGGCAGCCTTGAACAAGTATGATTTGCCTGCCCTTTCCTTGCACATATGAGATGAGACTTTTCCTTTCAATTATTTTTTTTCTATTTTTCAGCAAAATGGCCCGTCAGATATTTGTAATTACTTGCCTGTCATATTGTTGCCAAGGAAATGGCTTTATTTGTAAAGTTCTGTGGATGATTCACTAATGTAATATATATGTATATATAATGTTTATATATTAATGTATGCATATGTATGATACTTACATTACATCAGTTTATGTAATACATTATATATACATATATATGTACACAGGATGGTCCAAAAGTTTTAGGACTGTTTTACATCATTACCTCATTATATCATTAAAGCTTTTACATTCCCATGCATAGGTATATATGTGTTATCTTTAATTTAAACTTACTGTGGTCCCATCGAGACAGAAATGTTCGTGGTAGAATTCATATCTATTAATTGAATTCTGAGTTCAGCTCTGATATCCTTCCTTCTCTTCACTGCCAGATTTCTAGTAAAAGTAATCTCCATTCAGGGCTTCTGCTTCTTCCTCACCCATTCATTTGTTAGCTTCCCTGCGGCCTGGTTTCTGAAGGCCACCAAAGAACTCCTTCCCGATGGAGAGACCAGAAGATCCCAGGGAGCATCTGGAGTGACTTGTCCCAGACATGAGTGGTTCATGGACAGTCGCTTGGCTACAAGGCTCCATTCTTGGCTCTCATTTCTTTTTTGTCTGTTGACTCACTTTGACATCTTGTCTTTGCCTTTGACTGCAGTTTGTTCTTTCACTTCCATTGACTCCCGGGTTATATCTCTAAGCCTTGACCCTGAACTTCAGTCCCATATTTCAGATGGGCATCTCCACTTGAATGTCTCAAAGCACTTTGAATTTAGCATGTCATAAATTGAATTTATTACTCCTCTTTTCAGATGTGATGCTCCTAATCTCCCTACTTCTATTCATGGTACCACTTTTTTCCTATTTACCCTGCCTTAAAACATAGTATTGATTGCTGCCTTTCTCTGTCTCTTTACCAAGTCCTATCAAACCCATTCCTTGAACCATCCCCATTTTTAACACTACCTTAGGTCAGGCTCCTGTTACCTTTCACCAGAACTCTCCTAATAACTTCATAACCAGTCATCCTCTTGTACTCTTCCCTCTTCAGATATAGCTGAAGAAATAATGGCGTAATGCTTAGGGCTGACCGTGTCGTTCTTTCTCCTGCCCCAGACCCTGCCGTGGTACCCTCTTACTTATAGTGTAAAATACATACTTTGCAGCCTGGCAATCAGGGCCTCCTACATCTCAACTACTATCCATCTTTCCAGTCTTTTGCCTGGCAAGTGCCTAATAAATGCTTGTCCATGTAACTGACTTATAACTCTACGTTTTCTACCCTCCTTCTCTGTTGAATTCCATTTTGCAAGTTCTGACAGGACATCTCCAGCTATTTTTCCCCTTGGTCACCAGTCAGTCAACAAACATTTATTAGTCATCTTCTCAGATGATGGATGAAGATACAAAAAGAGTCAAGGACAATTCAGAGAGTACCCAATCTGAAAGGGGAAACAGCCTGCAAACAGCTGTACACCAACAAGCTATACAGATGGAGTAGATTGGAGTTGGTTGACAGAGGGAAGGCACCACCATTAAGAGAGATCAGGAGAGGCTTCTTATAGCAGGTGGCATTTTAACAGCAACTAGAAGAGAGCCAGGAAGTCAGAATCCCAAGATGAGGAAGGAGAACATTCTGGGTCTGAGAAAGAGTCTGAAAACACCCAGAGAGGAAAATGCCGAGGTGTGCCTTGTTCATGGGCCAGCATGGAGACTAATGTTACTGGATCACAGGCTAATGTGGAAGAGAGTAAGGTGGAAGACCGAAAAAAGGAAGAGGGAGCCAGATTGGGAAGGACTTTGAAGGCCAAACCGATCTGGAAGTGATAGGGAGCCACTGGAGTTTAATGAATAGGAACATGACACGGTCAGCTTTAGCCAATATGAAGGTTAATTAGAAAACTGAGTGGAGGATGGACTGGCCCAGTGCTTCAAAAGTAGAATGTCCAAAATTGGACTTATTCTCTCCCTCCAAAGTCTGTTCTTCTTCTGACTTATCTGTTTCCATTTATGGCATCAGAAATTGCTTCTCTCGTTAGAAAACCTGTCATAATCTTTGAGTCCTTCCCCCCACAATATGATCAATTTTTCAAGTCCTGGCAGTTTTGCCTCTTTAATATGTCTCATCCTCTTCCTCCTTTTTCATTCCTTCCCATATCTCACACTTGTAAAGTATTTTTTCTCCCTAGATTTCTGTGAGGTTGGTAGAACAAGTGTTTTCACTCTATTTTTCAGATGAGTAAACTGAAGCTTCTGGAGACTATGACTTTTTTTAGTCCCTGCCCAGTGTTCTTTGAACCATTACACCCCACTACCACATCCCAGTTCAAGCTTCCATTGTCATTCACTTAGAATATTCCAGCAGTATCTTACTAGTCTCATTTCCCTTCTCCTGTCCCATCTGCCACTACTTGCTTTACTTTTCTAGATCCCTAGACTTCATGAACTAAAATCTCTCCTTCCTTTTGACTTTATCCATTTTCTTTTGAAGGACTTATTTTGTATTCTAGCTGATTTTATAGCTGTCCTTTCCATAACTACTTTGTATGCTCCTTGAGTGCAAGGAATGTGTGTCTTAATGAGGACAGTGACTTATACATAGTTAGTGTTCATTAAGCTTGTGTTTAATTGCATCACATTTACTGTACTTGACTTTGAGTAAGTGTTGTGGCGGAGCTAAGAGGTTATCAATTAGTTTATTGCCACTTCATTGCTGAGGGATTAGAATTACAAACCTTATCCTGCTGACTCTGGTGAAGTGTTTATAACACATCAGGTATGCTAAGGGAAACACCTGCTAGGTTATTTTTTTTTTTTTTAAATTCTCTACCTGTGAGGGTCTTATTGTATCCTTACTAGTGGGAGATCTGACACCCAAAGAATATATCCAGAACTGATAGTTCAGCATTAAAGCTTAATTTTTAGAATTGAGCCTTTGAGGATTTAGAAGATTCATTTTGTAATCTTTGATGAAATTCTATTAGTAGCAGCATTAAGCAGTGAAGAAGGCTAAAAAACTGGGCCTCCACTGCCACAGGAACTGTGTTATTGCTTGACGTAGGGCAGTTGCCCAGGAGCTGGAAACGTTTCTGACAGAAATACTTCTTTACCTAAATAGATCAGTACAGCTTTTGCTCTACCTTTTCACTGCATTAAAGTTTTCAGAGTTGGTGATAATTATACCTACATTCTGGACTCTTCTTACACTGTGACAGCATATGATGGACAAGAGAGGAGTCTGCCTCCTAGGGGGATCCATGTATCTCTAGCATTCTTTCTGTCATTGCTGGACAGGGATTGGAAAGTGACTGTCCCCCTGCTTCCCCCTCTCCCTTCACAGTGAGTGTGAACCATCTCTGCTCTGTGAGCTGCTTTGCCATTGGCTCCTCAAGGGTGTGACAGTCTCATGTTGGCAACTGAGTTTCTGGACTATGTCCACGTTCAATGGCTGGTGATGAAGGCACGGCTCTCCCATGCCCGCCCTTCCCAGAAGGAGCAGGCCGGCAGATTCTGGTTTGGCCCAGGAGAAAGCAGTCTGAAGCGTCATCTGCAGTATATGCCTGTAGACAAGTACATAGAAGGGAGCTTGACCTCTGAGAGCTTTAAATAGGTGAGGACGTGAGATGTTCGCACATGAGATGTTAAATAACACCCCAGAAGGAGAGGACAAGGCCCATAGTCTTTCATTTTCTTTATTCCTTAGTACTCTGAATGCTAAGATTTCATCTAAGATCATCTTATATTTAGTGTCTGGAAGTAATGGGTCTCTGTGCCTTTGCTCAGATTGCTCCCCATTGCAGAATGCACTTACTTTTCACTTACTGCTTTGAACCCCTACTTCCTTTCAAAGCTTAGCTCAGGGATACTTTGTACATGTAGCACTAGATTCTAGTGCCCCCTAATTACTCTGTGTGTGTGTGTGTGTGTGTGTGTGTGTGTGTGTGTGTGTGAGAGACACAGAGACAGAGACACAGAGAGAGGGAGGGAGGGAGAGATGGAGAAATAGAGAGACAGACAGAGATGGGGGGTGGGGAGAGAGCAAGCATACATATATATGTCCCCGTGGTCTCTTCAATAGAAGAGGGGGGAAAGACTTTAATTTTTGGTTTTGTATAAATGCTTTAGACAGTGCCTAGTACATAGTAGATACTTATTATATGCTTGATAATTGATTGTTATAAAGTGACCAGCCTATGATTCACTGTTGCAGTTAGTGCTAGAGAAATTTGTAGACAAGGAAGGTAGTCTGGAGCAATCACAGAAGCTTTCATTGAGGAAATGGACACTAACTAGGTTGAGGTTTGCAAGATTGATAGGATTTTGGTATGAGGAGACTAGGAAACACTGACTGGGATCTGGGGGTAGAGAGGAGAAAAGAGGGCAGCCTGAGTAGTTTCCATGTGAAGTATATGTTCCAGAGAAAGAAAAATGGATGGTTAGGTTGGAGTACCTTCTCTTCACTTAATGACAGTCTTGTTTTCTGACCTGACAACTTGTCCTCTCTGTCCACAGAAAGGGCCCCACTCCGGGAGTAACCGGGTGAAGAAAGGAGGATCATACATGTGCCATAAGGTAAAAACCACTTGGGAAAATCAATGTATTTCTTAACAGGCTTGTGGAGTCACCTATGCAGACTCCCACATAGGTCCAATAGTGTAGCCTTAACTCTCCTGCTTCTTCCCCAAACGGAGTTGACTCGGTTGCAGCCAGGAGGAGGTGATGATACAAAAAATGAATGGCCTGGGGAGACCCTGAAAACTTAATAAAGAGGAACACAGAAAATATATAGTACAGAGATTGCCCATATGAAGGCTAGATACCATTTCTCTGATATTTGTTTTAGTTGGAGACAGCCCTGTTTCTGAGACTCATTGTAAATGATGTTTACATTACTAATAGTTTATATACTTCAGGACTTACTAGCTGAATGTCTTGGGGAAAACCCCTCTTACTTGAACAAAAAAGAATGCTTCGAATGCTTCCCTTCCAGGGTGTTGTGGAGAAAGTGCTTTGTAAATCATAAAGCTCTCTTTAAATTTGATCCATTACCACTTCTTCTATTACTATTACTATTACTATTACTATTACTATTACTATTACTATTACTATTACCACCATCAAAAAATAGTACTAGTACCATTTCTGCTATTGCTATCACCACTGCCTTCGCCACCACCATCACTACCACCATCGCTGCTGCTGAAGTTATGGTTGGCTTCCCTGAATAGGACAAGTAGATTGTATTTGTATGATACAATCTATTTCTCTATTTGTATATTAGCTTCAGTAGAGACTCTACTGAAATATTAGATTGCTAATTTAATTTAAAAAGATAGTGGATGGAAGACTTTGGAAAACCCTTGTTAGCTTAACTTTTAAAAGAATTCCCGGTATAGAATGTGTGCCTTATGAAACCTAGTGGGTTTTTATTTGCACCCTGGTTTTCTGCTTTGCCTTTTTTTCACCCTTGTTAGTGACAGAGGTACTCTGTGGTTGGAATAACTTGTGGCTTGTGTTATAAGCAGAAGGAATTTTGAACATGATTTGATCTGAAGTGAAGTAATGCTAACTCACATTTAGTTCTTCACTGTTTGCAAAAGTACTTTCTTTGCAAAATATTTGTAGGTAAATAATAGATGAGAATAATAAAGCCCAAATGAAATTAAATGACTTTAACAGCCACAAAGCTATTTTTCAGAAGATCTATGACTTATTTTTAATGATTTAGACTTGTTTCTTCCTCATTCAAAGATGGCTCTTTGCAAATGGTGATTTAAATACTTTTTTTTTTTTTATTGATTTACTTAGTTCAGATGATCCAAGACTCATAAGAAACCTGGGGGTGGCCTCCATTATTTTCCCAGTTAAAAAGAGACACTTGATAATGGGTATGGGTTCAATAGAAAAGACAGTAACCTTAATTTCTTTAAATTTCCTACAGAAATTTATTTCCTTTTTTATTTCCACATATATAAATTTGGTAATTGTATATGGAGGAATATTGTAAATCTTTTAGTTCTAGTAGTATTCTTTGGGTCACGGGTTTAGAGCTTAAAATGATCTTATAAGGTATCTAGTCCAAATTTCTTACTTTTTCAATGAAAAAAGTAAGATCCAGATTAGAAAAGTATCTATACACTGAAGATTCTAACTTATTCTTTTTGCTTCAAGTTTAGCACTCTTTCCACAATATCTTATTCTCTCATAATAAAATATTGGTGATCCATGGTTTTGGGGCCTTCAAATCTCAGGACTTATATAGAAAGGGTCAGACCCAACGTAAAGGATCACTTTTTCCTTTGCCTCCACATTAGAATTTATTCCAAGGAAATCTTCAGTTTTACCTAAAACTTAGATATAGCTCTATCTAGATTTCCCAAATGTGGATAAAAAAAGGATAGCCCACCATTCTAGGAATTAAAGGGACCTTAAGTAGTACAAACTTTAAGTGTACAGAAAATTTATAGGATTCAGGGGACGCAAAAGAGCCAATTAACAAATTAAGAAAATACAGAAAGTACTCAAGTAAGTTCTAAGGCCCCTTACACTTTAACAAAACTTTAAATTAATATTGGACCAATGCTTTGTTATTTTAGTGAGTTCCTCTTTCCTATGGGTTATCACATATTTTACCCTCAAGACTCAGACACATGCTGTGGTTTGGGTTCCCACCCAAAGGTAAATGCACTCTGGAGATTATTGAACAAGTAATTCCTTCCTTATTTACTCATTTGGGTGGAAGTTCATCAAGGGTAACATTAAGTTATTTCTTTATTTGTGTGATGGAGTAGTAGCTAACAGACTTTATATCAAACATCCATTGTTTTGATTTTGAATCATAAAACCATTTTTCCAAATCCTACCCCCATGATTTTCTCGTTCTTGCTCAATTGCAAACTTGATCAGTTTCTTCAGAAGCTATATGTACATGTACTTATTACTGATTTGTTAGGGACCCAGATGCAGGTGCTTATGGTATGCCTTAGAGCAGAAACAAAGTGTTAACTTGATCTTTCTCTGGAAGAGTGGGGATTCGCTTCCTTCCCTGGAATTGATGAAGAAACCCTGGTGAAATAATTGAATCAGAGAAGCACTGAGGAACAAAAGGTTGACACTCTTATCATATGGAGGTTTACATATTTGAGTTGGCCCTAGAGCTGAACCTTTAAAAAGATCAGGAGTTCTCACTAGAAAAGAAAATACAGGGAGGAGGGCAAAAAACCAAATCCTTTGCTTCAAAGAGAAAGCTACAATAGTAGTGAAAGCCAACACCTTCCCATGGAGGACTGTTTAAGGGTGAAGAGAGAGACAGAGCTGCAGAAGCAGCCATACAGGAGAGACACAGACCATTCCCCAGCAGTAGGAGCCCTGAGCCAAGACATCCAGGAGCACCTCCTGTCTCTGTCAGCTCCTCATTCTAATCCCAAAGATTTCACTGGGGTCTCTAGAAGCAGTAAACAGACAGAATCCTATTCAGGAGAAGCCAATCATAACTTTGGTGGTGGTGGTAATAATGGTAGTTCCCTAGAGAAAGATCTGAAAATACATATGATCCTCCAGGAGAGGAGCCAGTGCTTGAAAGAGAAACTACTTGGATATATTCTTTCAGGGTTACTGAGAGTCATGTGAACTTCATAGGACCCTTTGTAAAAGTTATCTTGGTTATTTCTGAGCTCAGGTATAAGTATTTTGAATCTGCTATCACGTTGGCCTCTGTTCAGGTTGGTGATATGTAAAGCCTGCCTTTTTCTGTTGTCCATTGTTTGACCATCAACTGATTCTTAAGAGACTGATATTGCATGAGTCATACCACTTACATCATCAGTGGAAGAATATTGTCATATTACTGTATTGAAAAAGTGGACCTTTGCTTTGAGTAGAAGCTCAGAATCTTTTGAAGTACCAGGAAGGCAATCCAGTCAGCTCTGCCCTCCCAGTGCAGGTTTCTGCTTTGTCTTGTGTCAAAGTTTGTCTATCCAGCTGCATTGACATTCTCCTTTGGCTTGGGTTTGCAGTTTCAATAAATAAACCAAATCCTTTTCAGTGATTATGGAGCTATCTATCTCATTAGAAGATTGTCTAATATTCTGGGCTGGAATCAATACAGTGTCATTCACTAACAGAGTTTCTGGAGGACCTCACCGTCCCTGGGGACTATCTCTACTTTTTCCATTTGGCTTTGTAAACTCTAAAGATATGTTTCTTGGTAATAGCCCATCCAGATGAATAGCCATTGATAAAGAGATGGGAGGATATGCTTGTTGTCTTCTCTGATCCCTCTTATTGTTAATGTTCTTGGTTTCTTAAATGTTTTAAATTTACTTCTGTGTTTGCATATTCCAATAGAACATAAACTCCTTTAGAGCAGTTGTTTATTTTTTATCCATAGCATGTAGGACAGTGTCTGGCACATGGGAGGCACTTAATATTGAATTAAATTAGGTAAACCCCCCTTTGATGACCTTTATCTCTTGTCAGCATGGACTCTTCCTCACAGCACATGATATTTTCTGACAAATATTTCTATACCATGTTGTCCAGTCAAAGGATGCAGATTTCTTGTTTTGCCCTGAAAATTACTTCATTGTGGGGGCTTTTCCCACAAAGATGAGGCCATCTGTGAATTGTTCTGCCTGATTTCTGAGCCCTGCCTTGGTAGATCATCTTTTTCATTATATTGCTTTCATCTGAGTTCACATTTTCAGCACCAGTATCTGGCTCAGGTGAAATCAATGTCATCTATTAATTAACTAGTTTGATTAAATTTATTCTGGAATGAATTTCTCTCCTTTTTCATGATTAAAAAAGTGACCCAATTTTCAAGATACCCAAAGACCTCTTATCCTAAAGAATCATTTCTTGTTCTAAAAGTGGATATTAAAAAAAAAAATAAAACAGCCCACATATGTGCATAAGCTTATAATGGGAACATTCAGAATTAGGCCATGTAACTGTTTAATTACTTGATCCATTAGTTGCTAAAGATTAGAATTTCAAGTGAACCACTTTTCTCTTGAAAATGGATTTATTGTGCCACTTGCCAGTGTTGGATTAGGAAGAGGTAAAGTGGGGAAAGATACTAACTTTCTTGTGACTGCTATTAGTGGCAAGACTTCTTCCCTCATTTATTGAAGTTTTAAGTTCATGATCTTTTAGGCTAACACAAAAACTGGAGAGAGGAAAAGAGAGGGGTTTTAGCAACTGATCAGATCCCATGTAGGATCAGTCATTGAAATGTCTTCTGTAACCATGAGCTGATTCTTTCTGCACTGGTCAAAATGCATGTGGAATATCATTTCTTGAAGGACACTGATAATGGAGCATGTGCAGAGGAGAGCAATCAAGATGTTAGGGTTCTTAACTTCCTATGATACAAAGATCACTTGCAGGAACTGAAAAAGTTTAGACTGCTGAAATGAAGGCTTGGGGGTAGGGATAGCTGTATTTAGATACTGTATTTGAAAAACTCTGATGTGGAAGAGGAAATAGACTTGCCCTGTTTGGTCCCAGAGGACAGAGTTAGAAATAATGGGTAGAAATTGCAAAGAGCTAAATTAAGTCCTGATGTCAATAAACGGTCCCAAAGTGGGATAAGCTACATCAGCAAGAAGTGGGTTCCTCCTCATTGGAAGGCTTCAGGAAGAGGCCAGACAGCTACTGATAGGGTTTATTATAGTGGGATTCTTTTTGGAGACTGTGCATTGGTCTACATGGCTGCTAAGGGCTCTTCTATCCCTAAAATTCTGTGCTTCTGTGGGCACTTAAAATATCTTGTCATGCTAATTGAATGTTAGTGTAAGTGAATGGTAATATTTCCTTGGTGTCATAAACAGAGAATGTGTATTCTTTGCCTTATTGCACATGATCTCGAAATAGTGACCAAAAAAAAAAAAAAAAAAGCAAAACTGGGTCTGAAAGTGTGTGTTGACTTAGAAGGGAGATAGTCTGGAGCAATAGATAGAAGAGTGGCACTGGATTAGGGGGACCTGAGCTTCAGCACCCGCCTGAGAAAGTCACTGAACCCTCTGAGTTTCACTGTCCTCCCCTGTGAAATACAGGAGTTGGACTCTTGAGCTGTGATTAAATGCCCTCTTAGGTGACTCCTTCCTAGTACCTCCAAGGAAGTGTGTAAGGCAGAATTTGAATCCAAATTTTCCTAATTCCAAGCCTAATAACCCCTTCATTCCACTATTCTGTCTTTAAACTTAGCTGGGAGATGTGTGAGAAAACTTGCCTGAAAATAGGTTTTAAGCCCCTATGATGTGCCCACCCTAAAAATAAAAAAGTGATCTGGAAGGTGAGGGTGGTTAAAAACTATTACTTATTGTGAAAGTTATTTTGAGAAGTGGCTGCATTTTGAAGCTTACAAGTTAATCATGGAAGGCCTTCCTCCTTTTGCTTTTTGTAGTTTGTCCTTTAGGTGAGTGGCCTTCCAAGGATAGCATGTGGACAATTACTTGGGGGAGCCTTTTTTAGCATTATATGGACTTGATATATCCATAATAGCTATTTCCCCCCAGCCTGAACCTTCAGTAAAAATTTTCTCAAGTCCTGGCTTTAAGCTTCTTTTATTATAGCAGCTTAGGAAAGAAGCTTTGTATTTACAAGACAAACATTCTTCATGCAGGTATTTGCAGGACTCTAAGCTCAACGGGATCCAAAGAAAAGTCTAGGAAAGCAGCCATGATGCTACCTTAAATGGCCCAAGACCTTGAAGGCTTTCAAATCCAGCCTTTCAAGAAGTGGTTATCTAGCTTTTGCTTGGATATTTCCAGAAAAGAACTCCATCAGCCCATTGCACCATTAGTGTTCTTACTTTGAACTGAAACCTGCATCTGGATCTTCTCCCTGGTGCTTTTTGGTGCTTTTTGGTACTGGCTTTGTCTGATTGTTCTTGCATATGACAGGCCTTTCCCCATTTGGAAAACACTGTCTCTGCTGACTTCTGCCCTGCAGGTTAAACAACCAGTCCCTTGTAGGCCATGTCCTCTTATCAGTGAGTCACCTTTAACTGGTTGTGCTCCAGCTTGTCGGTGTTCCTCAAAGATCTTCTGGGATTACCTGCATTTATAATTATGACAGAGGTGGAGTTAGAATTTGAATTAAGAAAATTAGAAGTTCATTTTGGGAAGTGGGTCAGATGAGACATGATATATACATAATTAAACAGGGACTTTGTAATAAAATAGTACATGTTAACTGTTCCACCTAATAAACAGATCACTATGTATTTCTTGGTTTCTTATAGGATAATATAGGTTTAGAGTGAAAGAGACTTAGAAGCCTATACATAATCCCATCCCTCTCTTTACAGATAAGGCAGCTGGTTACAGATAGTAATTGACAGAGCCAGAATTGGAAGCCAGTTCTGATTCCAAATCTAAGACTCTTTTCCCATTGTACCATGGACTTTTTTCCGGTCCCAGTTTCTTACTGTAACTGGTCCAGACTTCTCTCTTGATTTTCATAATGTTCATCATCTGCCTTGCTTTTGCTAGAACTAATAGAATAACTAGCTCTAAATGTTCCTATAGGCTTTAAGTTTTACAAAGTTTTTTGTTAAGTTTTGGGGGGGAGGAGGAACAATCCCATGACGTAGGTGCTTTGACTATTATTATTTCTATTTTACAGATGAGGAAACTGAGCCTAATAGAAATCAAGTGATCTGTCCAACTAGTAAGCATAGGAGCCAAAATTCCGAAAATTCAAAGCTAGCTCTCAAAACCAAGTCTAGTGCTTTTCCCACTGTAGCACTGCCTATCGAGACTCTGATAGACCCCTAATACTTGGCTTTCCCATGAGAACCCGCTGAATAGCAAAATAGTGAGGCTACCATTGCACTTTGATACATAAATATCTTCTGATTATTTGATAGTTTCCTAATATATAAGGAGAAGTATTTTCCTTGAAATCCGTCCTATAGTTCTTATTATTTCAGATATGTTTTTCTTCATTCTCCCTGTGCTAGCTAGAGAATATTAGCATCACTTTCCTTCCTATCCACAGGATAAATGCAGAAATAAATCTGGATTATCTGATTATAGTAACCATACTTGGGGGGGTGGGGTAGGGTAAGGAGATTGTGCCTTCTCTAGAAAATACATGGGGATAATTTCTCAGAACGTTAGGAATGTGCTACTTATGCGAGGCAAGTTGTTAAACCTCTAACTCTTGACTTATTTTCACAAATCACAAATTAATTTTTTTCAGTTCTGAGGTTAATCTCCTCACGATTCCTCTATGAAATTTTATATAGTTCATGACCTCCTGTTTAACAAAGAGCCAAATTCATCGTTAGATATTTTTGGTACGCAAGAAAAATGATTTATTGTCAAAACTCAGGGATTTTTAGCTCAAAAGGCAATAAATATCAGATGAGATAATTTATGTAAAGTGCTTTGCAAACCTTCAAGGGCTGTACAAATGTCAGTTATTATTTAGGTTGTGGAAGGCTTGGGTGGTGCCAGTTCATAAAAGTATGAGGATCTGGAAGCTTTTAAAATATTCTGTTTGCAAAGATTTTACTATGTGCTCAGCACATAGTAAGTGATAAAGAAGGTGATAAAGAAGAGGCTTGAGATGTGATCCCTGCCCCCCAAAAGTCTTACAGTTTTGTTAAGGAGTTATTAACATGAAACAGGACTAATAGAATAAGACAGTACACAATTAAATCAACAGGTTGATATGGATTTTAAGTGTCTCTGAGAATTTGTGACGTCCATCTAGAGGAGGGTAAGCCCTACTTTATGTAAAATCGGAGAGTCCTGTTAATAAGTCTCAGTTCCATATGATGCTTAATGGTACTTTATATTTAGTACCTTCCACTTTTTAAAAAACAACAATAAAATCTCTTTATCCATTTTCTCATTTGATCTTGGCAACTGTGGTGTGAAGTCGGTGAGAGGGTTTTATTATTGCCATTTCACAGATGGGGAACTTGAAAATAAGAAGGGCTAAGAAGAATTATCTGGTGAATCCAGAGTCCATGATTTGAATGCTGATTTTTAGATTTCAAGTTGAGTTTGTTTGTTCTTAAGTTAACAGCCCTTCTCTAATCACTGTAACAGTATGGGTGGAAGGATTGAATTGGGACCTGTAGTTCTGGTATTTTTCTATTCCTGCTTCTATTGTTTTTGCATACTTCTGAACTGTGCCCTTCCTTTTATTTGAATTTTTACCCAAAACTGCTAATGATCATTGAGGAAAAACAACAACAACAACAACAACAACCCAAGTATCCTTTGGTGATTAGAAAACTACACATATGATTTTATTTGAATCTATATACAACATATGAAATAGTGTGAATATTATTAGGCCCACTTCTCAGATGAGAAAACTGAAGTATACAAGGAAGTTAAAGTGATTTATGTTGAATTAAACAATTGACACGTGAAGGAATGAAGTTTCAAATTCAAATTCTGACTCCATTGTACTTGTGGTCCCCTATTCTTTGCTCTGGGGCTGAATTATTGTCTCCTCTTGCCTTGTCATAAGCTTCACCAGGCTCCCAGATCTCTACGAAACATAACCTTGACTTCAAGAAGAGTCCTTCTGTCAACTGGATCTCCCCAATTCTGCATTCCTGACCCACAAATGCTGAATGACATGAGGGGATCCCAGCTGGCATGGAAGGAAAGTGGGATAGGAATGGATCCCTTGGCTAATTAGCCCCTTTCAGAAGCCTGCTGCCTTTCTTTGGGCTATTGTATCAGTGGCTTAGGGGGCCAGAACCGGGAGCAGGCGCAGTTGTAGTTTTTCCATTTTCTTAAGTGAGAGATTCTCCTTTGTAGTCACATTATTTTCAGAGATCTCAGTGTTTTTTCCTCTTGTCTTCATCATCCCTGTGCTAGATGGGACATTTGTAGTAGCTAGGGTTCTTCTACCTCTCACTTCTCTCCCTTTCTCATTACCGACTGAGAGGACTGGTGTCAGGAAAACTTGAGCTCATCTAAAGCCACTTTACTGCTCTCTGCCTCAATTTCCTATCTGTAAAGTGAGACTAAAGCCCCCCCCTCCCACCTCTCAGGGTGGCTGAATGTCCTATGTGGACCTGACAGTGACATGTCTGCTCATGGTGCTCACCTCAATAGGCCTGCTCTGTGCCCTGAAGCCCCAACTCGATTCATTGAGCATCTATAAAAATGTGCACACCACCGTACTAAATGCATCGGCAACGCAAAAGCAAACATGAAATAGCGCTCATATTCTACGGGACTAGATGCAACCTGTGCACAGCTAAATAAATGCAGAATGTATATAAAATGTTTAATAAGGCAGTTTGGTGGGGGTGATCATGGGATGGAAGAGAGGGGAAGAGTCCTAAGGACAGAATCTCAAGATTATTTTTGCATCGGGGTGTGTTGCTCTCCCCATGCAAATTAGCGGGAGCTTTCTACTTTGGGACAAGAGGCAAAATTAAATTAGAAGCTTGACCTATAAAGAGCATACAGACACAGGATCTGAATCCTGTACTTAACTTCTCAGCATGTGGTGGAAGGGTGGTGTTTTTGGCACTCCCAAGTGGAACACTTTTAGCACAGGAAGGAACTTTAAATCTAGAAGAGCCCAAAATGTGTATACATCCAGAGGTCACCAGTCACTCCCAATTTTGTAGTTGAAAAAACAAAGGCATTGGTTACATAAAGGGTTATTTCTATTTGGAGGTGTTATTTTGGGTGTTTACCAGGAAAAAGTGTCAAAGGGGTAGGAGGTTGGTGAAGATGTCTTGAATTCAGGGTGAAAGGAGAAAAAAGACATATAATAATGTTTTATCAGCCTTTAGGAAATGTTTTGGTGGTCAGATAATTTTTAAGAAATTATTATCGGTGTGGACCTGTGATTTCATTCTTATGGAGAACATCTGGTATGGAAATTCCCTCCATTGATACAGATAGCTGCCTTATCTATAACTAATTTGAAGGAGTTGTCTGGGATGCTGAACTTTTTGCGTAAGTTTTTGCTTGTTTAGTTACACTCCATGTCCATGTCAATGGCAGAACATGAACTCTGGTGTTCCTGATGAAAGATGAGCCTCTCTCCTGGAAGCTTACTACGCTGGTTCTGTTAAACAGTATTCTTTTCCTTTCCTCCAAAGAGCATCTTCTCCAGGGGAGACGCCACCAGCTTTATCCCTTCAGTAGGTCTCTGTGCTCTCAGGCTCGGTTTCCCCTTCTTGTCAAATGGGATAATAATACTTACATTGCTGTCCCCAGAGAGCTGTGGTGAAGAAGCTGTGGGTCTTTCTAAGCCTTTGGGTGTGAAGTGTGTTTGAATTACTGAGACAACATGGCCTTGGCAGGCAGAAGGAACTGGCATGAAGTCCTGGCTTTTCTCCTTCCTAGCTGGACAGATTTAGGTAGTCTAGTGGGAAGCCCCTTGACCTTGCTGGCCTTCAGTCTCTTCTACAAAACAAGGAAAAATGGGACCCAGTCTTTTGGCCCCATGCTTTCTATGTTTGGCAGAGGGCATGATCACTTTCAGAATGTTTGCCTATTTGGTTAAGGTCAGAGAAGTAAAGTTTTTATGTTAAAGTATTGTTTAAACTAAAAATGTTATTTATTTATTTTTTACACCGAGTATGCTTTACCCAGTTCAGAGCCTTTCGAAGAGAGTAAAAATGCTATTTCTTCTCTTTCTGTGCTTAGTCCTATTGTTATAGGTACCGATGTGCTGCCCGCAGCCAGAATACACCAGACAGCTCCTCTTCGAACCTTGGGTTCCGCTGTGCCAGCAGCCGTCTCCCAGATACATGAAAAAAGCCAAGTTGGGGAGGAGGCCTCCTGTTCCAACCAGCAGAAGGATGATGTCCAGCCTGAACTGGGCTTCCTGGAAAGCTTTGAAGTGGCCAATCTCTTATCAAAGGAAATGCCCAACTTTTGGCAGTTTCTGCATCCACTGAGCTGCCAGCCAAAGGACCCTCCCTTCCCTGCGAGATCCAATCACTGACACAGAGTGTTAGTAGCCAGTGTTTTATTATTGTGGTGTGTCTTTGGAGAGAGCTGCAATTTTATTGTTATTTTGGGGATGGTCTTTAAAGAGCAAACATAATTTCCGAACAACAATCTATGACATTTATTTTTTAGCTAAGATGTTTTTACATGTGTGAGTCTTGTGGGATATTAATCATGTAAACAAGAGTTGTCTTATGTCAGGCTTCATTCAGTGGGAGGCAGGGCATAGTACTTTGTATTCATTGGCACTTTTTTCTTCTTCAAGGAAATCCAAGGATAGTATATTGTGACTGGAAGAATGGGATAGTGAGACGCGGGATAGCTCACTGTCCTGAATGCCTGGGGAGGGGTGATTCCGTAGTGCTATGTCTTTTAAACATGAAGTGCCTTTAGTTTGAAGGGGCAGCTATATACTAAAGCCCCATTTTTCCTTTTGCCAGTCTTTGGTGAATGTGACATTTGAGGTCTGTAGTCAGTCCTTATTCATTCTAAATATGGGAATGTTGGTGAATGGCCTTGAATGGACCAAGTTCGGATGGTCCAGAATTCTTAATCAAAGAATAATAGGACATTTAGTAGGCTTTGGAATAACAGATGCTTTGAATTGTGCACTATTTTGAATAAATCATTGTAGGCTAAATGAGGTTTTAATTGAATCAGTTTCTTTCTTAGATCTCACTGTGTTTGCTTTTGAAGATAAAAAAGATTCCTTACGTCATAGTAATTACATATATAAGAGTAGTCTTAGATCAGACTTCATTCAGAGGGAGGAGGCACCTTTGTATACATTCACATGTTTTTCTTCAAGGAAATTCCAGGATGGAATATTGTTGCGATGACTCCCACATGGGAGAATGGGAAGTGGGCTCACCATTAGCCTGTCTACTGGCAGACCACTGCCCCATCCGGTTCCTTTAGCCAAAGCTTGCATGTCAGAGGCTAGAAATTGTTCCATCGGGCATTTGGAAGGTCCAGTGAGGTCTGTGTTGCAAGTGAGAGGCAGTGTCACATAGTGGAAAGAAAGCCATCCTTGGAGTTGCTGTCTAAACCCCAGTGAGCCACTTTACTTCTGAGTGCCCCCAGACAACTTTCTTCCACTCTCTTTTAGGGAACCTTTGCCTGTTAACGCTGGTACAAGGAATTTCCTTAATGGGAGTTTCCTATACCAATGAAATCAGAGGCTTGAACCCCAAAAACGATTTCTGTGATTTTAGGGAGGAAAGATGGCTGAGCAGAATGCCCTTCATGCCAGCTCTTCTTCCTGGCAGCCATTGATGGCCTCCTGAAAAGGCAGATGATTGCATCCTGAACATGCCGACGTCTGCCTGGAAGAAGAGTACTTATCGCTGTTCCTACAGTAAACTCTTGCATGAAGTCCCAGCATCACTGGGGTGCCACCTGCCTTCTAGAAACATGGTGCAGACCTTTTATGGGCTTTGGGGACCAAATATGCACACTTTTGGCCATAAACTTTGGCCAATTTTTGATCCTTAGGAGAAACTTATTTTGTAGTTTGGAATTGAATCATAGGTGTACATAATTGGTCTTTATCTGGAAACCAATTAGATTAAGAGAAGAGCCAATGTGAAGCTAAGACTACCCAATTGCTCCCATATTAAGTCTGACCTTGTAAAGCGTGACCAAGCAGGGGACAAGGATGTTGTGGAGAAACAGAGGAGTGGGAATGGAAAAGGGACCAGTGAATTCAAGTCCTGCTTTTCACACATGATGGCGGTGTGACTGTGGGCAAGTGACTTAACCACTTATTGCACTTTGGGCAAGTGACAACCATTTATTGTACTAGCCGACTCTCTGAGATACCAAGTTACAACACTTGCCAATCTGCGTTGCTAGAGAGGGTTGCTTTACTGAGGGCTCCCTACAGCAATAAAGGTATAGATTCAAACAAAAATCGCGCTCTTTGTAATGCATCAGTATTCAAATTTATTTCATGTTTGCCAAATGACTTCCAGGAAACTTCCATACTGTTTATTTCACATATCAGGAATACCTTTACTTATCTCAGTTTAAAGTAGGAACAGATACTTTAATTCATCTTTCTTTAACTTCAGAAACATGGAACCAATTGGATAAGAGGAGCCATATTTAGGATTTCACTGTCTTCAGAGGTTCAAACAGCATAGTAACCTCAGATTTTGTATTTTTTAAAATTTGAAACTTAGGCATAAAGATATATAAAGGTAAGTAATTTACCAATCCATTCTGGCAAGTCACTCAATCAATAAACATTTATTAAGCATCTACTGCATGCCAGGCACTGTGTTAAAGTTGGCATACCATCCTAATGACCCACTAATGATCTGGAAGAAGTTGAAGGTACCATGTAGGAATCAATCAATGAAGATGACTTAATTTGACTTGGACAAGAGTGGGAAAACATAATTCTATTGATTACAAAATCAGTCTACTAGCAATAGTTTTTAAATGGAGAAGGAACTATTAAGTGAGACTAAATAGTAATGAACTTTCTTATCAATAAAAGAGTTTGAGGTATTGCTCAATTGGGTATAGCTGAAGTATTATTTATTTTTTAAATCGATCATATATGTCTACCTTATTTTACCAGTTGCACATAAAAATCTTTTCTTGATAAATCCTCCAGTCAACTGAACTATGATGTCTTGATATGAATTTGAAAAAATTGCTGAAATAAGAATTTAACCTGAAACTGCTTTGTGAATCTCATACAAGGTGCATAATTGGGTGGCTTGAATTCTTAGTCCTTAGAGTTCCATAGTCTTTAGTGGTTTTTCTTTTTTATATTTTATATTTACTAAGAGTCTACTGTGTACCAGATTCTGTACTGAGTTCTGAGGATACAAAAAAAGGCAAAAGAAAGTTCCTTCCCATAAGGATCTCTAACCTTAAGCAGTGAACTGGACAATGAGAATAAAAGAGGATGCAGTGTGTGAATAGGCATAAAATTAAAGTCCAAGTAATGAAGTTCTGAGTAGTTTAATAGCCATCTGAGCCACATCCATATTTACTCGCTCTTTTCCTGAAGTAATAACTGTCACCTTTTCCCCCTACCCTTTTCCCCAAGTACTATACAGTTCCTTCAAAGTTGTTGTTAATTATGAGCTGGGAATGGGTTGGATCGAATATGTACAGATTCTGATTGATTTGTCTTCATCTTCAGGGACGTGGAAACTTGCTTAAGTTAGTCATAACAAGTAAGGGGCTACCTAGAATTCATACTTGCTAATTTTCTGTCTGGTATTCTGTCTATTATAAGCACTTTTCTTATTTTTCTCTTCAAAGAAAGAACCATAAAAGGACACAAGAACAATATTTTAACCTGGAAATCATAATCATTGAGCACAAGTCTTCTAAAGCTGAGATCCGTTTCCCCCATATCTCAGACAAAACAAAATCAAATTATTGTTAAGTAGCAATTTCCTTGAACCCCAAGAGTTGAAAAGTCGTAGTCTTGGTCTAAAGGTAAGTAGTATTGGGAGCAAGTGGGACATAATGATGCCTTGTGCTTTCTGGTCAGTAAGCTCCCGGATCTTAAAACTTTTTTTCTTTCTACCCAACTGTTTATTTTTCTGTGATTTCTTTTGATTTAAAAGTTTATTAAAAATTGCCAAAGAATGGACTCACCATATTTGTTTGTGATGAATAGATATTCCTGTTCACTATTTTCTTAGATGCTTACAACAGCTTGGAAATGACGGTCACAAAGGGCCTTAAGTGAAGAAGTGACATCGGGCCTGACGAATTGTTTTCTTTTGGTCTTGTGCTTATAAGAGAGAAGGGGTTTGATTAATTTCTTAATGAAAAATGGGATGCCATTACAAACTATTTTCAGGTAAGTTGGAAAGTGAGACATGTTCATTTTGAAAGCTTCCTCTATTAAGATAGGAAAGTTGATGGGGATTAGTAAGGAGTTATTTTCTTGCTTGAAGTCATGAGTTTTAACCTTTTCCAAAATGGTAATGATGCCAAAGTAATGACTATCTGAAAGTTAGTGAGCCTTTCTGAAATAGCTCTATAGTTGGGAGGAGATAGAACTGAGTCCTTCCGGGAATATTGCAGGAGACAAGGCACAAAAAGATAACATTGTAAACGTCTAGTAGATGAACACAAGTTAATATGGAGGCCAGATCTGAATCTCTCAATGTCGGCCTCAGTTTATTCATTTATAAAATGAAAGTTTTGGACTAGATGACCTGCCCCCTGTGGTCCTTTGTGGATGTAGATTTAGGTTCTTAGGTTTCTAAGCAGAGTGGGCTTGTGGGTGAACAACTAGTGAGAGAGATCTCTTTTTAGCCTCTTGAGCTTCTCCCTAAATAGGGTAATAAGGTAATAATGCAAAGTGCTGTGAAGCCAAACATTAGGGAAAGAGCAGATGAACTCATGGAAAATCAAGAGGGAAAAAGGCCACACGCTGTCAGGTGGCACTGACATGCCTTTTCATCTGGTGCTGATAGGGGAAATTGCTGGAGTGTTGCTGGGTTGGTTTGTTTTTTTTTAAAGAGACTAAGTTTTACTACATTTCTGTATTCTGAAAGTCGTGGATTTTTACTTCTTAAACAAATTGCAAAGTGTTTTATTTTTACTCTTTAAAAACAAGTAGAGAAGAAAATCTCGCTGGGATCCTCCACAGGATGGTCTCATGAGCAGAGGGGCTAGAAAGCCTGCCTGCTGTGGATCACAGAAGCATGCACTGGAAACACTGGTGGGAAGGGGTCCTTCCAGAAGGCAAGAGACTGCATTTAAAAATCCAACATGAGTCTCGTGGCCCATCTCAACCATGCAAAGCTACAGTTAGAACGATTACCATTCGTGGCCAAGAATGTGCTCTGTAAACTTCTTGACTACATTGTCCAGAAACTTCATTAAGGGGAAATTTGGACATCGCTGTCAAGATGTGACTGGCAGGTAGCTTCCCTTTTGAATATTCTTCACTCGAGGAAATTCAGGAGGCCCTGATACTCTTTGGAGGTGAATGTTTGTATGTGTGTCTTACTCTGTCTCTCTGCCTCTGACTCTGTCTCTGGCTCCCCCTCCTTCCTCTTTCTCCCCCACTTCCCCACATGTTCTGAGGGACAGTAAGTTTCCCTACAAACAAAGCAAATCCCCAAGAACACCTTGCTACTGCCCAGATGCCTACAAAGTTCACACCACCTATGGAGTTTTCTGGTACTCTCTTGCTTCCTGGTATAGAGGTTAATTCTTCCATTTCTTTTTTCTTTTTTCAGGCAGTTGAGGTTAAGTGACTTGCCCAGAGTCACATAGCTAATAAATGTTAAGGGTTTGAGGCCAGATTTGAACTCGGGTCCTCTCCACTCCAGGGTCAATGCTCTATCTACTGCACCATCTAGTTGCCTCTTAGGAGTTTCTTTAAAAGAATATTTTGTGCTGTTTCTTTAAAACCTTCTTTCTGCTTAAATCACTTGAAGAATTATTAGTTTATTATTTAAGGCAGTATCCTGTTTGGGATCTCATAATCTGAGAGAGGTAGAGAATCTGGATAGTGTCCAAGTGAGAAAGTTTTAATGGCTTGGCAAATACAATACTGGAGGTGCTGTTTAGTGATGTCTATCCAGGAGCAAGGGAAGTTCTCGGAGTGGGAGACAATGCCTGCCATTCTGCAAATTTACTGAGGGCAGAGAAGAGGAATTACATGAAGTATGAAAAGAATGAACTGAAGACCTGGAGTCACTCTTTCAAATCTTGGCCTGGAATGGAATAACCATATGATGTTGGGCAAGTATTAAACCTCTTAGAGCCTCAATTTTCTCATCCATAAAATGGGGATACTGAACCTTAAGTGACCTGCTTGAGAGAGTTATCATTGGGAATAAGAGCGATCTACCTTACAACATTGTTGTGAGGATCAGATGAGCTACTCGTTAAGTCCTTGATATAGACCCTGGCCCATTGAAGATGTGATTATTCTACCCTCCAGGTGAGGCAGCCTGAAGTTAAGTGACTTGGCCAGGGTCAAACAACTAGCAAGTGTCCGAAGGCAGATTTGGACTCGGGTCTCCGATTCCAAACCCAACACCATCCACTGCACCAGCTCACTGTGATCTGCCATTTTTGCACGTTTTAGTTGGTTCTTACTAAGAAATTTATTAACTTGCAAGAGCTGTGTGATGATTGAGCAGTTTTACTTGTGCGACAGAACCTTGTACCAGTTTGTCAGCCTCCGGGTGAAGCCTACCTAGAAGCAGCAAAAAGTGGAATTGAGTGACCAGGCCCATTTGAACCTTACCAACCCTGTGTTGTCATATGCTTCCCCAGGTGGTTCCATGGAGCAGGACAAGGTAGGCCAGACTCTATGTATTTTCTAGACTATATAGAGTCTGTGCCTCCCTGGCCTTGCTCCATGCTCTGCACTGAAGACGACCTTCTCCACATTGCTTTGAGACTGAGAGACCTGCTCAGAGGGAGACCATGCTGGGCCAGGGCTCTGTGATAGAGGGGTGGCTGAGCCTGGAGGCTTGGAAGGAGGCCAAGCCAGAAGAATCCAGGTATTAGCAAGGTATTAGGGATCCAAACACAGCAAGTGAAAAGGCCCTTACAGGAAAGGAGCTTCTCTTCCAATGTACCTTCCCTATAAAGCACTTGAACAAATCTCTTTATTTTCAATAGAAGGGGAATGACCCCCATACCTATGTCCTACCAAGACTGGTGGTAAAAGGACAGAGTAGTAGAAGCAACAGTTGGTGCCAAGGGAAGGAAATGGGGAGCTGATTTTGCCCTTTGGGAGGCTCTTTCCTTCACTGCAGATGGCCTGGGCCAGCAGAAGGAGGCTTCCTCTTTAGTAGGACACTGGTCACCAGGGGCCACATTGCAGTCCTCAGGACTTTGTAGTTCCTGGAAAGCGACTTCCATTGTTTGTTTTTGTCATTCCTAGTTCCTGATCCCTATGCCAAGAAGAGAAGGTAGAAAGTTTTTGAGGAGCTAGTACAATTCCCTATAAATGGCCTGGGGCTCTTTTCCATAGTACCAAAAGGCAACAGGAGGGGGAAAGGCACTGGAATCTCATTGGGGTGGAGGACAGGGGGAGGAAATTGTGTCCTCTGGCAATCTTTGGGAGTGTGGATCCTTGGAATGGTGAGAAATGGGATTTGCCTGTCATGTACTTTGCTATGCTGTTTAAATGTTCTGCTTTGAACTAATGTTTTCTGATTGGTTAGGTTAAAAAAAAATAAACGCCTGGGGACTTATGAGTTGTAGTCTAAAGCAGATGTTGGGAACACAAACATGTCTTGAATCTGGTGTAATTTTCAGGGGCTTGCAATCAATGGGGGAAAGTACAGATTATTTAGCAACAAAGTCCCATGTTTTCTAAGAGATTATTTCCAGTGACTGCCCTAAGTAGCTCATGTAATGTTGTGTTGAACGGCTGTCTTGTCTGGGACCTTGCAAGTGTTTGGTACATGGTGCAACAGTCCTTTGCGAGTGTATTGCACCTCCCACAGTGACACAATTGTCTCAGCTGGAAAATCCTTAAAGTTAGGGAAGTTACAGGTGCTACTACCCACTCGGGCTGTGGCTGACTTTTAAAAGCTCAGAAAATGTGCCTCTTGTTAAATACGATCTGTGAAGTCAATCTAGTTTTTCCGCCTCGTGGTTGGCTAGTTGGAGTTGTCACACGACCCATAAGTCACTTTGTGCTGTGAATATCATTCAGACTCACATTTGTGAGCCTGGTTAAATCACAACCTCTTTGGGTCCCAGTTTCCTCAGGATGATTTTGGAAAAACCTGGAAAGACTTAGATGAACTGATGCATAATGAAGTGAACAGAACCATGAAAACATTGTACACAGCAACAACAATATTGTATAGTGAAAAACTGTGAATGACTTACTTATTTTCAGCAATGTCACGCCTGATGTCTGAGTTCTGGCCTTAAGAGTCAGAAGCTCCAGGTTCTCTTCTTGGTCTTCCAGCTTTCCATCAAGTTGACTTTTGGGTAAGTTATTTTGGGACTCGGATTCATCAGCCATAAAATGAGGGAATTGGATATGACGTCCTTTGAGGTCCTCTCTAGCTTGAAATCAATGATTTTATGAGCCTGTGCTTAGGGATTACACTGCTTTGCATGCTGTTTGTTAAAAGCCATTGCTTGTCCCCATCAAAAAAATCCATCTGTGAGAAATTAAGAGGCCATTTGGATGTAGAGGCCCCAAAGTCAGAAGAATGTTAGTTGCAGAGATTGTACCAGATAGACCCATTTATTATTGGTTTGTTTTTCAAATCTAAGTCAATTTTCAGTTTTTAAAATGAGAGCAATTGAGGAAAAACTTAGCAAAGAGTTTATTTTGGATAGGAGAGAGGCAAGAATAGCATAGTATATACATGCACATGCATGTACTTTCCATATTTTGCTCAAAGGAAATCCTGTATTTTAAACTGTCCAGGCCACAGCAACTCAGTAATGTTCCAGTAATCACTATTCTTAACACAGCAGTCAGGCCACTCTTAGTGAGATACCCAAGGTTAAGATTACAAATCCCCAAAGGCCAGTGTTTCCCTCTCCTCCCATTTCTTCCAAAGAATGTGACCTCTGTGTTTATAAAGTGATTATGTTCCAGCAAAACAGGTGGTTCTCTCTCTCTTGTCTGTCTCTCTCTTTCTGTTTCTCTCTCTCTCTCTCTCCTGTCTTTCTCTCGCCTATCTCTTTCTCTGTCTGTCTCTCTGTTTCATCTGCTGGAAATCATGAAGACCCAAAGGTGAATATCAGTTCCACTACTAGGCCAGGAATCTCACCCTTTAGATAAAGGGGACAGGAAAGATGAGGAAAGAATGTAAAGGAAACTGTTTTGCTGGGTTAGGCCTGTTAAATTGCAACTTGGCAAAAGGTTATGGTACAAAGACTTTGATTAGATTAAGCTTTCCTTTGCCTGGACTTTGTGAAAGGAGGATAAAGTTTCTTACCCTCCACAGTCACTGTTCTTCATGTTAACAAGTGAAAGTTGATTCATAAGACCTAATTCCAAGGTTATGTTGATTGAGAATCCAGCCAAACTTTAGCTTTTTTTTCCCCTTGACCTTTCTCCATTCTTGAACTGGTCAGGCCTTTGTAAAAAGCTTCCACTTTGGGGATGGAGGGCCATGTTTCTGTTTATCTCATTCCCGGCTCATTTATGCAAGCACAAGAGGGGTGGTCCAGTGCTGCTATGATGTCCCCTGGTGCTACTAAGCACTGTTTAATAAAACTTGATGTAGCTAATAATTTTGTATCTATCCACAGGAAATAACTACTTATTTGTCTTTCAGATGGGTTTAAGAATAATTGCACGTGTGCTCCCTCTAGTGGTCACTTTGTGATTTTTGAAGAATGAATTCAAACTAAAGGGAGAAGAATTTGATCTGATCAGAGAAACACCCTGGATTTCCATCCCTTCAGTTTTACTAATGGTTCTTTGAGGTCCTGGATAGTTAGGTACGGAGAGAAACTGGAGCAGTGATGAAATTGTTCCCTCGGGCAGGCAGGAAAAAGGCTCTGATAGAGATCAGTTGGTCCCACCTTGCTGTGTCCAGCCAAAAAATCCAAGTTATGTTAAGCCTCTGAAGCCCACCCTTAGTGGGGGTCATGGCAGCCTCACTTTGATGCCATGAAATCCCAGTCATGTCCCTGAGCTTAAATCTTCCCCATAAATCTACTTATTGCCAATGCCATCTTTGCTGAACCTCCTTTTGGGTCAGTCTGCCACGACACTGTCTCTTGGTGTCTTTCCCCTTGTCCCTCTTCCCTTTGTCATGGGGTGTCTCTCCTAACCCAACTAGCCTTATGGTGTCTCTCCTCTCAGATTCCCACTTCTCTTTATAGCTAACTAACTCTTTTAGGTGCTAAATCTCTTTTAGGATTTAGCTTACCAGCTAAGGACACACACTCTAACCTTGTGGGGTCTTTCCTTTCTCTTGGCTAATTGTAAGTTCTATTAGGGAACTTTTCTTTCCATCATTAATTATTAAAACTATGTACTCTCCCACTCTATTTCATATTTACCATTCTTGATGGTCTGTTGTATCTCTTCATTTTGTCTGTAACCTCCTCTCTTAAATAAATCTACTCTTTGCCAAAGAAAATGGCCAATGTGAATTTTTTACCTAACCGAACTCCAACATTTGTTTTCTCCTAAAGCCCATCACCTGGAATCACACCATTTGCTATATCAGCAAATAATGAAGTATTTCATTATTTGAAATACTTCAAATCAGTACAAATAATGAAGCATGGGTGCTAAGTGGTCATGTTGGGTTTGGAACTCAGGTTTTCTAATTTCAGATTTTCTTTTCCTCTGTCTTATATTATCTTAATAAGACAATGCTTTTATAGTGTTTTACAGTCAATTAATAAGCATTTATTAAGCATGTTTTATATGTCAGCTACTGGGGATACCAGGACAAAAATGAAACAATCTCTATCCTTATGGAGTATACATTCAAATCAATTGACCGAACACTCCTTGCAGTCTTTCTGTGAGATAGATGCCCCAGAATATTATCATCTCCTATTTAAAAGTGTCCCAAGGCTCAAGATTATGACTAAGTGACTTACACAGAATCATATATCTAGCTGGTGGCAACCACAACTGGAAACTAATTCTTCTTTAGGAACCAATTTTCTCAAGAGCTATCCTTTTTTTGGTAAAGTTTATAGGACCTCAGAACACAGGGATAAGCTGAGCCAATCTCTGCCTGAATATAAATTAATCCCTGCTATGACATGTTGACCTATGACCAGCCTCCAATAAGAAGTGGGTGGGGGAGGCACCCTATATATAATAGAAATCTGAGACCCAGAAGTGTCTTGTGATGCTAACTTGATAGCTAAAAAGTCCACTGACAATGTCACTGCAATAATTTAACCCTGATTTTATTCAGTGCACCAAATGCTGCTTCCTCATTCCATACCATGGTGTAAGAAACAAAATATTTAACCAAGAACCCCATTAACTCACAGATGAATGCAGGAAAGATTTATATTCTTATAAGAATGGGTTGCCTAGGTGAGTAGACACACCTTTGAAACTCAAAAGGCAGTATTTTATTTCCTGTCCTGATGCACAAGTTCGTCTCCTGATTCCCCATTAATTGGATGTTACAGAAGTTACAGGATATGAATCTTTATCCCTTATTACATAGCTAGTCCCTGCTCCCAAGGAGCTTATTTTCTAGAAGGGAGAAGATGATAACTTTTGCTAGGGGCAAAGAACAGATTCTTTTTAAACCTCAGGCCGCCACCCCTGATTATAAAAGTCAATCCCTGCCCCCAAGAAGCTTACATTCTTACATTCTTTCAGTGGAAGGTAACTTGCACTCTTGATTATTCTTTGATGTCCTTGGGAGTTTCAATTTTCTAGTTTAAGTTTCATTTCTCCAATTTAATTTTCATAACTGGAAACCAAATAAATGCCCATCCATTTCTCATAATGGCGACTCATTGATTTCTTGGTCTGTGTTGACTTCCATTACAGAAATCATCAGTAGCATTTATAGGATGTTCTTCAACTTTACAAAGTGCTTTATACACACATTCATTCGAGCCTTACAATCCAGCAAGGTAGATGCCGTGAACTTCATTTTAACGATGAGGAAACAGGAATCGCAGATTGTCAGAGGAAAGATTCAAACCCTGACCAGGACTCCATCCACTGTTCTATGATTCTGAGGGACTGAGCATTGTGTAAAAAATAGAATAGTTTTATTAAAACAAACGACAATAATAAGCATACAAAGTTGGCAACATGATATGAATCTCTTATTATATAGGATGTCTTTTAATTTCTGTACATACAAAAAGACTATGGATTATAAGTATTGATTCAATGTTGAAGACATGTTAAAAGCACACAAAATGCCAAGACATTCAGTGAGTGATCTGCTAAATAACCTGTTTTGACAGAAGAGAGGTGCTTTATCCATAGCAGTTGCCATTATCATAGAATCTTTAGAGAATGGGAAGATTGCATATAGAAGAGATATTCCATTCTGATGATGATACAGTCTTCTAAATGCTAATGAATGGGACTGATTGGATGAAGTTTTCTTAGTTTGAGACTAGGCATAAGGTCACATGATCCCTATTCCCAGAGCTGGGATATCAGGCCTTGGACTCTGGGTCCAAGAAGGACCCTGGGAAGTCAAATGATCTCTAAAAGGTTGGACCCTAAGCCACAGGAAGTCACAGGAAGTCACAGGAAGTGACATGACCTGTGGGAAGCAGACAACTGGTCAAGAATGGTTACATTCTTTTAGTCTGAATGAAAAAGCTTGGGTCTTTTCCTGTTTAACCAGGTAATCTAATTCCAGCTGGTCAAGTTCAGGGACATATGGTGGGAGCTGGGATGACTTCCAGGTGTGTGTCTGGGCCTCTCCCTGCAGGGATTAAATAAATGCTTTTTTTTTTTTTTTTTTTTTTAATACCTGAAGAGGTCTCTGATTAGCTAATTTGGGAAAGGGGGGTCTAGCACCTATCCCACATACTGTTACCTGACATTTATAGTAACTAAATCAAATCCGCAAATCCCATAAAGGCTCCTTGATGAAATGCAATAGTCATTTGAAAGAGATGAGCCTGGTGGTTCATGCTGAAGAAATTAAGAAGATAAAGATTCCATTTAGGCTAATAAATATGAAGCACCTACTAAGCCTGTGCTTATTGTCCAAATCCCAGATGATGTGTATGTTAGAATCCTTACAAAGTGATGTCAGTTGCTTAATTTAGCATGGGTCCTCTAGCTCACTAATGTATTTAAGTACTCATTGGAGTTCACACTTTTGGGAGATTCACAAGTCAGTATTCAGTATGAGATTCACAAGTCAGAAACCCACAATCCCACTCTCTCAGAGGAGGAGTCAACCTTTGAGAGAGCATAAAAACAACTGAGCTCAGTCAGCAGGGTTAGCCAAGAGAAAGCAACTTTTCCTAATTGCAAAGTCCATTTCTTCCAGTGGTTTTAAAGTTAAAAACTCATTTATGAGAAATGGATGGGCATTTGGTTTCCATATTTATGAAAATTAAATTGGAGAAATGAAATTTAAATTAGAAACTGAAACTCTCAGAGACATCAGAAGGTGGCCAAGGATGGAGGTTGTCTTTCCCCAAAAGAATGTAAGCTTCTTGGGGGTAGGAACTGACTTTTGTAATCGGGGGTGTTGGCCTGAGTTGAAAAAAATCTTTTGTTCTTTGCTGTGGCCTTCCTCTGTTACCTTTCTCATACTAGAATGTAAGCTCTTTGGGTGAAGGGATAGCCATGTAATGAGTAGAGATTCATGTCATGTAACTTCTGTAACATCCAATTAATGGAGAATCTGGAGAGGAATTTGTGCTTCAGGATAGGAAATAACATGCTGCCTTTGGAGTTTCAAAGGTGTGACTACTCACCTAGACATCCATTCTTGCAAGAATATAAAATAAAATATTTTCTAAATTCATCGGGGAGTCAGTGGAGTTGTAGGGAGGATATTTTGTTTCTTACAAATGGGGGCTCGTCTAGGATCCAGACATTATGAGTTAGTGGTGACCCCTGCTGAAGCATGAGTTGATGCCTCCCAATGATTTCAGCGGCCTTGTGGCTCAGCTCTGGTGTCCCCCACTCAGACTGTTCAGGATCTCAGGACAACATTGATAAGTAAGGTCACTGATGAATCCAGGAATCAGGAGGGAGCTAGAGTAGGTTCTAAGCAGCCAGGCAACTCTGTACACAGACCAAAGATAAGAAGAGGGACCATTTAGTATTGTTTTTGGGCTGGGGTCATCTTACACAATTTGAGGTATCAGAAAGATTGGTAAAATGGGGGATTTAATGGTGCCAAGGAGTGGGAACCCCTGGAACTTCCCTCTCATATAGTCCTGGAGGAGAGGGGATGTCAGGAAATCTAGAGCTGAGTCAATATCAGTGATCTAACCCTATACAAGGTTTAGGGAAAAGTACAAAATTTTTTTTTGGGGGGGGGGATAGGAACCATTGCAATTTTGCTCACAGTGGCCTATGTCTCTATTTCAGGTCTTAAATAGTTCACTGCCATTTTAAAGATTTCAGGGTGTCTAAAAAGAGTGGAGTTTTTGAGGGAGAAGAGGAATTTCCTCCCAAAAATATTACCTAAATTTCTGTGTGTTTAAATTTAAACTATACATGATAGAATTACTTTCAATTCATGCATTTGGGAATAAGATTTTAGAAATATGTGTGCATTAATATTGAAGTATTTGCATGATCTGTTGGCTCAGGTAAGGGATTAGTCTACCCCTTCCACAGTGGGTGTGGCTGCTCCTTAGAAATGAGAAAATAAACACACTCACTCAAATCCCCCTTCCTTGCCCCATCCCCCAGGTGGTTAAATGAAATTCCTTTAACATCAATTACTTCTATTGTTTGGAGGAATAGCTTATTTGTTTACACAGTTTTAATAAATGAATATTTATTTTTTATTTTTCAATCTGGGGTTTTAAGGCAAAGTCATTTGTGGTGCTGTATCAAACATTCTACTGCAAGGATAGCTTTTTTTCCCCTAAGTACCTAAAGCAGGATTTCAACCTGACAGTTCTGCATCTAATTTTGGTGTGCTGTGCAGACACATGGGATAGATAGTTTAGGATGTAAAACCTGATTAGTAAAACTTGCTGCTGAGATGAAATCTCTTGGAATTATAACTGTTATTATTTGGAGTTTTGAATTTGGGAATGATTATCTGATGAATTATTGTTAATAGCTCACAATTTGAGAGTGGAGTTGGTTATAAGGTGGGATTGTTACTATGTGATTGGTTGTTAGCTGTGATTTATGTTGCCTGAGGCCTGAAGGGCCTGTTTTTAATGCAGTTATAATCAAGCCCCTGCTTTTTCTCTCTTAAAACAAATTTCTACATTCAGAGCAAGTAATCAGTAGAAGCCATGAGCACAGCACAAGTATGTAAGATTTTGCTGTTTAAAATCTGAAAATATGTAGTCATACCCTAAAAAATTAGTTAAGTGAATATTTGGCCTAGTCATCTGCCTGTTACTAGATATATACTTGTATGAAATTAAGTCCCTAAATTGATATACTGTCTATGGGACCTTTTGTTTTATTGATTATTGAAACTAAAAGCTAAAATATCTTTAGGACAGTTTAGTGTATTTAAGCTTTCTTAAAGGGATGTAAGTTATAGACTATTGTTACATCAATGGGAAAGTCAATTTTATTTGTTTGTTACTAATGTGGGAATAACATTGGTTTGTATAGTGTGTCCTATGGCACAAACATGTTTTCTTTTGAATAATTTATATGAAAAGATCTGTGAAGGAAGAATTTTGTGAATGCCTCTGTTATTCTGATGGGATTCCCCCTTTCTCAAAATTGCTTTTGGTTTATGATGTAGTCCCTATTAAAAGAAATAATGCCCACAGAATCTTCAGATATAAGCACACCTTCCAAGAATGAAGATTCTGCTCTTTGTACTGGCTTTCTCTCCCTAGTTTTCTTAGGTTTGTTTTAGCAATTCACTTTCAAATGACCAGCACCAGACAGCTATATTGATTAGCTTTAATGAACTGACTCAACCCACTGGAACTTCAGTTAGCTCCAGCCCTTCAAATGGGACCCTGTAGGATGATCCACATATATTTTCAGCAGGAAGTAGTTTCAGAAGATGAGGTCATTGCCCCATACTGCAAAGGACATTGGGTCCCATTTATTTGGGAAGGAACTAGAACTGGTTGGTGAATGGACCCTAAACTACCCTGTTAGAGTAGGTTCTCTATAAGAATCCCATCAATCCTGTGAATAGATGAGGTTATAAAACCTCCCTTTCTACAACAGTATTTGGGGTCACTGAGTTAAGATTTGGGTTAATATTACTGAGAAAGATACCCCACAAAAATTTCAGTTTGATACTTGTCAAATTATAGAGGCTTGACTAACAATAGACAATTACAATAGACAGTTACAATAAGGGTTAATATTACCCCACAAACAATTCATTTGATGCTTGTCAAATCATAGAGGCTTGACTAGCTATAGATGATTACAATAGACAGTTACACTAAGTATTTGTGTCCTGATAGAGAACAGGATTTTATGGTACTGACTGTCCAGTTTGGAATAACATTTGGTTTGGTACAAGGGCATTCAGTGAAGAAAGTAAGACTAAATCAGAAAGAATTAAGTCAAGGATATTAACTGATGAATTCAAGACTAGAAGTCTAATTCTGGATTTGGAGCATTCCTATTCTGGTGAGTAAATATTATTGGATAAGTTACACCAAAGAAACGGGGAAGGAAATAACAGAGTAGTTAGGTACCACTAGCAGAATGGCATAGGGAAATAGAATTACTCTAGAAAGACTGTTGGAAAAAGGAGGAAATAATTGAAGGTAGTTTCATTTCTAGTACAGATCTGTCAGAAGAATTAGCACACAATTCAGGAATTAATTATCCATTCTGTGTAAGGAGATCTGTGCAGGGATTAATAAACTTTTATGAAGTGAGAATGCTTTTAAAAAATAGCCAAATTTGAGGGGTTAGAAAATGATGTGGAAATCAAATTATTAAAAAAGAAAAAAAAGGGGGGAAATTGTGAGAAATGAATGGGCACTTAGTTTTCACAGTTATGAAAATCAAATTCAATGAATTTAATGAAATTCAAATTAAATTGAAAAGAATCTTTTGTTTTTTGGTCCTAGACCTCCTCTCTTGCCTTCCCCCTTCTAGAATGGAAGCCCCTTGAAGGCAGGGATTGGTTATGTAATGAGGGTTGGAGATTCATGTCATGTAACTTCTGTAACATGAAATTAATAGGGAATCAGGGAAAGGACTTGTGCTTCAGGATAGGAAATGCCTTTGGAGTTTCAAAGGTATGTCTATTAACCTAGGCAACCCATTCTTGCAAGAATGTAAAAAAATCCTGTTTGCTTTAAGGCAAAGTCAGTGGAGCTTTGGGGAAGGTATTTTGTTTCTTATACTCTTCATTCACTAGGTTAATATCACAAACGAGGGTTTTTAAAAAATATCCTATTTTCAAAAAAATTAATTTTGATTAATACTTGTTTTATGTGAGTGAATGCCTGATGTGGACTATCCCACAGAAAGTTGAGGACAGCACAGGTTATGGTGGCTTTTTTAATCTTCAAATCAGTTTTCTTAATTTTTTTTCCTTATATCAGTTCATTTCTGAATCTATTATTCCTTTTTCTTTCCCACTTAGTGAGTCTTTTCTAGTAACAAAGATTGAAAAAGAAAAAGAAAAAAATATTTCGCCAAAACCAACTGACACTGACATCTATGTATAATATTCCATGCCTGGAGCCCTCATTCCTTCTCTTTATAACCCTGCACCCCCTAATTGGAAGGAAGGAAAGCAATCTTCAAATAATGAACTTCTCTCTGATGTTCATCTTTGTCACAGGTGGCTTCTAGGAAAGATATTGATGTTGGGAGGTAACAGATGAGAAGGCAGGAGTTGGCAATAGAAGGAGGCAATAGTGATGGGGGTGGAGGGCTTCTTCCACATGAACTTCTGCAGGGTGAAGTAGAAAAAAGAAAAATGATATACGTAGCTTTGTGGTAGTGGTTAGATGCTGTGGCAAACAGAGATGTTTAGCTGAATCTTTTATTCACCTCCACAAATATGCCTAGATGGGTTTCTTAGTGTAAAAAAAAAAAAAATCCCTCTCTGCTCTAAAAAGCTGTAGCAATAGAATCTATAATTCTCCATTTTCTAGCTCAGAGCCCCCAGTTATTGACATTGTTCTGACAAAACAGCTTTTTAAATTCTCTTTCCCCTTGGACGATCTCCCTTAATTCTCTCTTTGCATCTCCAGGGAATCAAATGCCTGTGGTTAACAATGTTTATAAACACAAAATGAATTTTTTTTTTTAAAATTCTCACCAAGGCTGGAAATGCGGTGGTCATTCATAGGCCAGATCCTATTATCTATGAGCACAGGAGCTTTAACCTGCTACCTTTTTTGTTACTTCATTTGGCACAGTGGAAGGCTTCTGTTCCCAGGGGCTCTCTATTTTGGTGCTGCCCTGAGTGGAGATACCCAATCATACCCATCCTGCAGCTCAGAACCGAGCTTCCATCAGCCTCAGCCACCAGTAATAGGGATTGCAGATGTGCGTCTTAATCAAAGTAAACAGGGTAAAACAAAGGCACAATTTTAAGAGACACATTTTTCTTGTGCCTGGAAGAAAAAGATTCAGCTGCCCACGAGGAAGTCCAAAGGGAAAATGGAATACAGAATGGTCGACTTGGCGGGGAGAGTGCATAGGAGGCTGGGGAGGGGGCGGTTTCTGGAGCATCTGTTTCAATATGGCAGGATTAGCCCACACAGCTTTGCTCTCAGAGTCTCGACACTTGTTCTTCACCTCAGCTTGTACTTCTGCTTTTCCAGTTCCTTGTGGCTTCTTAGGACTTTACCTTCTTTAACTCCATGAGGAGCTCAGCTCCTGCATGATCTTCTTCAAAATGAATGTTCAGCTCTCTTTTTAGGCCACTTGGGACAGATTCAAATCAGTGTTCAGCTGCACTAGCAGGCCTCGTTTTTAATTCAGTCAAGGAACTTGTTTGTATTTCATAAAGGAAATCATCAACTGTGGCCACATTTTTTCAGTTAATTCAATCACCTTGTTGCTGGTTGGCCCCTTGCGTTCCAGGATCAGATACAGGGCTGGGGATTAGGACCAACTCCCCTGAGACAATTATGAAAATTGAAAATACCAAAACCAAAATGAAATAAAAAATGCTATTTAATCATAATCAGGGCATAGAAATGATGAGAAAATGTACCTTTCTTCCCCTTTTCCCTAAAAGTAAAAGACTATGGATACGGGAAATTGTTTATAGTATGAGATTTGGTTGTATTTTGTTGAACAATATTTTTAATATTTTGTTACAAGGAATGGGTCAGTGAGTAGGAATGGGGCAAGGGAGGGACATGTCTGGAAATGATGGTCATATAAAAGCAAAAGATACTGATACATTTTAAAATTTTTCTGTATTTCCATTTAATTTACTTTCTTCTTTATAAAACACACCCAGATTTGTAAGTCGGAAATATGTAAGCATGTAGGTGGTTGTCTAAATTATCTCAGTATTTCCCATATAACTTTCTGGCAAAGTGGTTTATTTAAGTATTCTGGACTAGAAATGCACAAATGGGTCTCTGGGTATAGTTCTGCCACTAACTAGTGACCCCTTGAATCATTTAAATACATCATGGACCCCTCTCTTTTTGGGTGTGTTGTAGAATTACTGTGGGGAAGAACTCTCAAGGAATGCATGAAATACAGGAAAATTCCTACTGCCAAAAAACTGTTACCAACCTGCATGAAAGGATGTGGGTTGATAGCTCCCAGGATTTAACTACACCGACTTCCAAACATTTCCTGCTGTCAGACCTGCTTTGGGATTGCAGGTGAAGTAAGTGTCATTGGCTTCTGATCATAAGTACCCCTTCTTTCCAGCTCACAGACGTGATTGATCATCCTTCTCCTACTACTTGAGGATACATTAGGCTGGGCCATAGAAGCCCAGAAAAGAAGGATGGCCAGAAGGCAGTGGCTCCATGTTGGACCAGGTTGTTCCAGCCAACCATCTGCTGGGAACCTCTGGAATATATCCCTCCTAAATGAAATTCTATGATTAAAAACCATAATAAAAAAATGTAATATATGCATACACACATATTTGTATTAAATATTACTATATATACACATACATATATACACACACATACAATTTATTACGTATCTCCTATGTGCAAGACACTATGCTAAGTGCTATGTATACAAATATAAAAAAGAAATACATTTCCTTCCCCTAAAGGATCTTATAATTCCAATGGAGGAAGTTAATACATAAAGGGAAGCTGAAAAGAGGATGGGAATGCCCGAAAGAACTTGGCATGGGGACATGATGGGGTGAACAAGGGGGTGGTAAATGAATAGGTGGTTGCCATTTTGAGCCCTCTATAATAGGGAGGTTATGGTGGGGGGAGTTTTTTGCTTTGCCCTTCAGTCTTCCAATCAGAGACAGAAGCAAATGAGGAATATATGTATTTCAACAGATGTATGTATCTATGTCTGTATAACATTTTAGTCATTCAGCCAATAAACATCAAGTACCTTCCACCTCCCAGGCACCATGTTGAGCACTAGGGATGATAAAAGAGAAAAAAGACAGTTCCTGTCCTCAAGTAGCTCACAAACATGTACAAAAACAAACTATATGCAAAATAAATAGGGAATAATGAACAAAGGGAAGACACTAGAGTTAAGAGGGCCTAGGGAAGGCTTCCTATAGGAGATGAGGCTTTATCTGGGAGTTGATGGAAGCCAGGAGACAGGACTGAGATGGCAGACCAATCTTGGCACAGGGGACAGCCAGAGAAAATGCCTGGAGTTGAGATGGGAGCATCTTTTTGTGGGACAGGAGGCCAGTTTCCCTGGTCAGAGCACATGGTGGTGTTAGGTGTAAGACACCTGAGCTGAGTTGTGAAGGGCTTTGGAACCAAACAGGATTTTATTTAGTCATAGAGACAATAGGGAGCCCCTGGAGTTGATTGAGAAGAGGACTGGTGTGGACAGACGTGCACTTTAGGAAGATCACTGGTAGCTGGAGCATGGGGAGGTCTGAGGCATTCAGGAATTGCAGTAGGCCGGATGTGAGGGGAAGAGGATCCATACTAAACTGGTGGCAATATCGGAGGAGAGAAGGGGGTGCATTCAAGAGGTGCTGCAGTGAAGTCAACAGGAACTAGGCTGGAGTCAGTGGGGATCTGGCCTAGTGGATCCAGAACTAGAATCTATGATAGATTCCTTTATCATGTAGAAACAGCTGCGCTTAGCCTGTAATTAGGGAAACTAAACAGAAGCTACCAGGCGGTACACAGTATCTGGCTGCAAAATATGCTCTTTGCCCAGACTTCCCTGAATCTTTCTTTAAATACTAATTTGTATCTTTCTTGCTCCTTTCCCTGGGGCATATGGTTATGGCTGTAAAAAGGCAAAGGGCTCCTGAGGCCAGAGAATCCAATTCATTTTACATGAGAACATGTGAGCCCAGCCAGGCTAAGTCACACAGCAACTAAGTGGAAGACCTGGGGTTGAAATCATGGTCCCCCTGGTGCCAGCCATGGGCTTTGCTAGTCTGATTGGCATATACGTTTGTAACTGCCCCTCCTCTCCCTTTGCTGCGCTGAGGTTTCTCTATCACCCTCTAAGCTAGTGATGTGATATCCCTTCCCTACCCCTAGTTCTGTTCCTTGCTTCTCATTTTGATAGGGAGGAAGAGAAAGATAGAGAAGGGAGGGTGGAGAGAGATGAGAGGGGGGGGGGGAGGGAGGGAGAAAGAGACTTGATAAGTATAATAGCAATTTTAGAACGGGAAGGGGGAGGGGGAAGAGAGACAGGACAACCATTTGGACTTTAAGAAGAAAACAGAACTAGGTATTTTCCAGGGATAAGAAAGATGTGTAGGGGTCATATGGCAGGAGGATGGTCTTTAGTTTTCTTTTTTTAATCTTAAAATTTAGATTTTTTAAAATTAATTTTTAAATTAAAATTTTAAAGTTTAAAAGTTTTAATTAATTTTTAAAAATTAGTTTTAATCAAGTAAGATGTATTTTTTCAACCTCACCCCCTTCAAATCCCTTACCCATAATTGAGAACATTATACGCATGCATTATACACATGTGTAATCATTCAAAACAAATTTCTACATTAGCCATGTCCAAAAATAATTTGTTTCATTCTGCATTGAGTTCTTTAGGAAGTGAATGGCATATTTCTTCTGGTTGGTCATTATGATAGGTCAGAACAATACAATTTGTATTCCGTAACTTATTCTTCCCTTCCCCAATTAATGGGACTTCCCATAGATTCCCACTTTTTGCTATCTCAAAAAGTCAAATATTTTGTTTTATAGTTTTAGAGTTTGTTTGGCTTAGGAATCACTTTCCCCTTAATCTTTGAATCCCCTCCTCTTTCTCTCTTTTCCTTGTCTTCCCCTCTGTGCATTCTGATGATAATAAAAACAAAATAGAACCAACTCTTGGGCTTTGTTTAATTGGCTTTCCCCTATGAATCCTGATGCTGATAGGCTTCAGAGAGCATGTGTACTGACTTCCAATATTTTAATGTAAGCAGTCTATCTTATTTTACTTCTTTATTATTGTACTTTGAAGTTTCTTTTTTTATGTTTCTCCTAACTCCTATGCTTAAACTTCAGAGTTCTTCACTGGTCTAGTCTTTTCATCAGGAATACTTGTTAGCCTTTTATTTCATTAAAAATCCGTCTCCCCTCCATCTTCCTAACCCTGTAGTACTATACTCAGCTTTGTTGAGTTTTTCTGGGCTGAAAGTCTATCTCCTCTGGATGTAGTGTTCCACATTCTCTTCTCCTTTTTAGTTGTAGCTGCTAAGTCATGTTTGATCCTGACTGTGGCTCCTCAGTACTTGAATTCTTTTTTTCCCCCCTGGCTGTTTGCAACATTTTTTCTTTGAATTGGAAGTTGGGTATGCTATTCCTAGGAGTTTTCATTTTCTTTTATGAAATGACCAGTAGATTATTCCCCCCTCCCCCATTTTGCCTTCTTATTCAGAAAGATCTAGACAGTTTTTTTTTCTAAATTTTCTTAAAATATGATATCTAGGCTTGTTTTTTTCATTCATAGTATTCAGATACTTCAATGAGTCTTAAACTTTTTCTCTTCAATCTCTCAACCTTCCAAGTCATTTTTTTTTTTTTTTTGCTATGTGATACATTTTGTTGTCCTCTGGAATCATTGGTTTTTATTTCACCCATTCTAAGTTTTAGGGAATTTGTTATTTGAGCAAAGGTTTATGCATTTTTAGTCAAGCTGTTAATTTAATTACCAATTATTTCTTCCATAGTACTCATTTCTTTTCCATTGTTTTCCCTCAAGAGATTTCACTCTATTTAAAAAATTTGAAACTTAAAAAAATTCTTGCTTCATCTCTTCTAGGAGTTCTAGTTGAGTTTGTTCCCAAACTATGTTTTCCTCTGAGATAATGCTTATAAATATTTTGAAAATATCCTCTTCTCTATTTGTGTATTGAGCATTTCTGACACAATAGCTCATAATGATGGGGTTCTTTTTTTTGTCTGCCCAATCTTTCAGCCTACTTCCTGCCTCTCCTGACCAGGACAAAGTATGATTGCTTCCCATTACCCCCACGACTCTCCAAGTTTCTGACTTGGATTTGAATCTGTACAGAAGTAGACTGGTGATGGACTCTATCCCTATAAGCTGTCTGGAAAGCTCTGTTAGTTCAGATAGAAGAGTTGTAGCCTTCTCTTTGGTCTGGGATTACTGTCTTGATTTTTCCTCTGTAAGATGGGCTAGATGCTAACCATGAAACCCTTCTTGAGATCTGGGCCACATCACTGCTGCTGTATGGTTCTTTGTCTTTTTCTCTTCAGTCTCTCAACCTTCCTGAATTCCCTCATGATTCATTCTGGTATATTTTTTTAGATTTGTTTGGGGGAATCTGTGCAGGGGAGCTCACTGAACTCCTTTCTTCCATTCTATCATCATGGATGCTCTTTCATTTCTGCTGGTTCCCCGTGGTCTTCATTTTGACCCTTCACTCCTTAATGGAATAACAGAGGACAAAATATCCTCTTTGCTCTCCTTTGAAACCTAAAGACTACCTATACCAATTGCTACAGCTAAAGGGTTTGTTGTTAACAGCTAAGCTGTCAATTACATTTTCTTTAAACATCTTAAATTCATACATTGTTTTGGCATATCCAATCACTTGTCAACAAGTACTACTCCCATACTACCTAATTCTGTTATTTTAATGTTATTGTCACATTGTATTCTCTTGGTTCTGCTTTCTTCCTTCTGTATCACTTCATGGAAGTCTATGTTCCTCTGGGCTCTTCATATTCCTCATTCATTTTGATGCAGTGAATCCTATTACATTCATAGACCAAAATTTAGTCATTGCATGCTCACTGGACATATGCTCTGTTCTTAGCTTTTTGTTATTCTAAATAGTGCTGATATCAATATTTTGGCCCATATAAGACATTTCTGTCATTAACTTCTTTGGGATATAAGCCCTGAAGTGGAATGGCTCTGTGAAAGGATGAAGTTTAATCACAAGAAAATAGAATTAGAGCTAAAAAATAATCTTATAGCCCATCTAGTACATGAGAAGATTGGGTTCCAGAGAGAAAAAATGATTTGCTTTCTTTCTCTCTCTCTGTCTCTCGCCATATTTTCCCGTTGTTAATAGTTTGCATATCCTTCTCTGAAAACTTTCCAGGACCTTTTAAAAATTGGATGGTGGTTTTAATAAATTTGTGTCACTTCCCTATAGATTTGAGATGTTATACTTTTATCAAATGTTTGTTATCATAGCATCAAAATACTCCATCAAAGTTACTGTCAAATTAAATTTGATATGAATACTTTTCTCCAGTTCATTTAAGTTCTTCTTCTAGCTTTTGATGGTGCCTTCAGGGATTGCTGTGCATCTTATAAACCCCTAACCACCACTAAGGCTGAGAACTTGTGTGAATATATATGTATGTGTATATGTGTGCATGTATATGTATATGTGTGTGTGTGTGTATGTATACATATATATACACACACTTAAATTTTAAAGGTTAAATCATTTCATATTGCAGTGGAATTCCACTAGGTGGCACTGTTTGAAAAGAAATGAATTCGATTTTGGCCTTGCAAGTTTTTTAACAATCAAAATGATGCCAGTTTTTGAACCATTTAAAAACTATTGGTAAGACTAGTATTGCTGTCCATCTGGCTATGACTTGGCCCAGTTCTTTTGCACACCAATATGATAGTATACAACCAGATTTAGAGATTGATATGTTTTTTGACAGTGATGCTAGGACACTATCCTAATGAAAGACTTTATTGACAAAGAATAAAAGTAACATGGTGCCATTGAAAGAAGAAAGCCAAACCCTGGAAAACTGGGTCTGGGGCATTTAAGGAAGAGCCAATGGCCATCTGGTAGTTCTCTAGCTTTATGACACATATGAAGCCCTCCTGTTCTGATGCTGTGGAAGGACTTCACATGCTATCAAGACACTCTACATTCAGAGCTAGAGGGGCATGGTTTCAGGCTTCCTGACCCAATTAAAACTCTAGGGATCATGAAGCTCCCACAACGTTCTAACTCTGTGATCCTATAAACTCAATTAGACACAAATATTCTTGGCAGCTCTATTTATAATTGGAAAAAATTGGGAGAGGAGAAAAGGTGAGCAAATCGAAGCATAGAGAGGATACATGGGTTTCTTAGGGCACATAGCTAGTGAGTATCTGAGGCAGGAGCTGATTTCAGGACCTTCTGATTCCAAAAGCCAAACCTCTGTCCACTAAACTATTTAGCTGCCCAAGTTGAACTTAGAAGCAGATCACAGGACGTCTGACACTAGCTATATAACCCTGGATAAGACACTTCACTTTTATAAGCCTCAAGCACCTCTCCAGGACTTCTCTAACAAGTCACAGGCTATATTCTTCATGGGGGGAAGAGAATGCTTCAGACTGGTGGAAGTCATGGATCAGTGATCCTTGGGATAAACATAGAAAACTTTCTGGACTCAATCAGAAAGATTCTTTCCTTGTTTGGAACTCCTCTAGCACTTACCAGTAGAGCCTTCAGGGGACATTTATTTCTTGCTTTGCACAGTGTATCTTATAATTCGTTTTGATGAAAATCTAACTTTAGGTGAAACAACATTGCAGAGTACAGTTAATTCCCTGGCTACAATGTTATAAATGAAATCCATGCTCCTGGCCAGCCACAATTCATGCTATAAAACCATAAATTTGGCCTTTGCAGAGACCTGAAAGGCTACCAAAGGCCTCCCTCTACTGGGCTGAATGGGCCTGCTGGAATATTTGAAGAGATAGAATGTGTGAAGACCTAACATACTAAGTCATGTGGGATTTTTGAAGGGAGCCAAGAGAAGAAATAAAGCCAAGAAGAAATAAAGAATATAGGGACATGATGGAAGAGGGTTAACCTCTGAAAATGTATTGGTTGTATGACGTTAGGCAAGTCATTGAACCAGAGAATGCTGAGGTTTTTCTCTTTCCTCTTCTCTTCCTTCATCTCTAGATTAAGATTGAGCTAGTGATGATGACTCTTAAGTGAGTTTTGTTTCTTTTAAGAAAATTCTACTGATATCTTTAATATTTATATTACTTAGCTAGGTGATGCAGTGACCAGAGTCATGAAGAATTTTACCTCACTCACTTGCTGGCTGTGTGAGCCTGGAGAAATCTCTTAATCCTTTTTGCCTCAGTTCCTCATCTGTAAAATGATCTTTAAAAGGAAATGACAAAACCCTCTAGTAACCCCAAACGGGGTCATGAAAAGTCAGTCATGACTAAAAACAACTGAACAACAACATATTTTCCATTGGATTCTTCCCTCAAACCCCTCCCAGAAAGCCATCCCTTTTAATAAAATATAGAAGAGAAGAAAGAAAACAAATTCCCTAAAACGAAATAACATATCAAAAAGCATGATATATATGTAGCATTTTACCCTAATGGTCCACTTCCTATAGAGGAAGGAAATGAAATGTTTTTTCATGTGTGTTTCTTAAGTCCTGGCTTGCTTATTTTAATTTCATAACATTCAGTTCTGATTATTTTGGGGCATTGTTTCTTTAAAATAAAAACACATCACTGCTGTTTATAGATAGGGAAGGCATAATCCATTTTCTCAGAGGATCAGAGCCATGGAAAAGCACTAAGCCCTACTGAAAAAGTGTAGAAGAAAGAGAGTTAATGATTAGAATGGAGGCCCAGAGGCTCAGGGGTCAAATTCTACTGACTTTCCTTTTTCAAAAGACTGCATTAGTAGAGAAAACCAAAGGGGTAGTGATTTTGAACTTATAGAAGTTGGGTTAAAAGTTTTAAAGAGTTTCAGATTTGATCCTCCCCATCTTTCCCCATTCATGGCTGGTTGGTGCTCTGTGTTCCTGAAGCAGTAAGGTGGAAAGATGGCAGGAATATTCCTTTGCTGTGAATATAGCTCCCACTGACTGAGAAGGGTAGGACCCTTACCAGGTACTTCTCCCTGCCCCTGCTTTCCTCCTCTGTGAAAAGGAAGCAGTTACCCTTAAGGACCCTTCCAGCTCTGTGACTCAAGATCCTGTGATTTCTTTTGTGTCATTCAACAGCCAAGTGAAGAACAAAGGCTCAAAGTAGATCCTAGGGGCTGATTGAAGGATGGTATAATTGGGGCCCTGATTTCAGCATGTACTACTCTTCAGTTTATATTCATAAGGTTGTAGATTTTGTGCTATAAGGAATCTTAGAGATGAATGCCTTCATTTTCCAGATGAGGAAACTCAGGTCCAGGAGTTTAAGGGATTTGCCCAAAGATTGCTCACTGAACAAGTAGCAAAGTTGAAATCAGAATTCAAATAGTTTGACTTTAAATACACCATTAGTTACTTCCAGAGAGTGGACTAAAGGAAGTGAGGTGGATTGCCAGTGTTATGTTTATTTAGGTTATTTCCTTATCCTTCCTGACAGCTGCATTTCATTCAATTTTTTCACATGATGATTCATTTGGGTTCTCATTACTTACAAAGTGACAGCATAATAATAATTATTATAATCCTAACTAACATCTATCTAGGGCTTTAAAGCAGATATGAAAAATTAAGGAAAGGTCTTTTATTTGAAGGGAGAGTTCAATTCATAACTTGCTAGCTGTGAAAACAAAGAACAAATCATTTGAATATTTCAGAGCCTGTTTCTTTACTCAATGGAGATAATAATACCTGCCATGTCTACATCACAGGCTTTAGTGAAATAATATGTATGGCACTTTGCAAATCTTAAAGACCTGTACAAATGCTGGTTATGACTGTAAGAGTTATTATTACTTTATCAGTCATTTCGTAAGTATTCAATAAGTACTTGAATGAATCACTACAAGGATATGTGACTAAGTGAAAGGCAGCTTTCAAGATCAGAAGCAAAGTTTACAGAGCAAATTGGTGGGTAGAACATTGGAAAGGCTAGAAATATGAAGAACCTTTCCTAGGTGTGATTCTTCATGAACGCAATTGGGTTTTCTTGGCAAAGATACTGGAGTGCTTTGGCATTTCCTTCTCCAGTTCATTTTACAGAGGAGGAAACTTAGTCAAAAAGGGTTGTGACTTGCCCAGGGTTACCTAGCTAATAAGTGTCTAAGGCTAGATTTTGAACTTAGGAAGACTTATCTTCCTGATTTCATTGCACCATCTAGCTAAGATCATTCTTTGAGTAGTTCTTGATGTTTTGCTGTCTGGGTATGCTCTTTGAAAAGGACCTGTGTTTGAACTATACCACTTACATTCAAAGTCTACAGGAATGTGAGGTAGGAACTTGGAAGAAGACAAGGCAAAAATGTGAGGAAAGAAGCCTTTTGTAAGGTTAGAGCAAGTAGGAGATATCAAAGGTCCTCCTTGCATTCCACCGTGAGGCTAAAAGAAGAATTTAGAATGTAATTAAGAGTAATTTGGAAAAGCTCAGACTAAACCTTCAAACAATAATTTAGAGATATATTTAGAAGCAGTTATCCACATTGCACTGACAAAAATTTGCTACTTTGGCCTGAGGACAGTCAGATCAGGTGACCAGCCAATGCCAGTCACAGAAAGGAGGTAGCAGAGAATAGTCATTATGAAGGAAGGAGAACAGCCATTTGTGACAAAGGAGTTTGGTCAAGGGGAAGGAGGTCAAGAGTTGTCCCAGGCAGTGTGATAGCAATGGCTGACATCACTCTAGGCAGTATGGTTAAATCAAAGCAGTACTAGTCAGGCAGAGGAAGTTTGTAACTGGATGATTCTGGAAATGGGGGAGCCACGAGGGTGTATATATGTACATATCTCAAAACTCAGACTGCAGGAGGGTAAGATAGTGAGTAGCACTATTGTAAGTGCATAATAGGGAGATTACATTTGTAAAGCACTCAGCACAGAGTCTGGTCCATAGCAGGTGCCCATGACAAGTGCTCATTCCCTTCCCCCTTTCTCCCTTTTGAGATCATTGAGTCCAACACCTTCACTGGAGGATCCAGAGGTTAAATATCTTGTTCAAAGTCCCAGAGATTTGAACCCAATTCACAGGATTCTTTTTGTTAAAGTAGTTTTTGGCTGTGTCTGACTCTTCATGACCTGATTTGGGGGGTAGAGTTAAGTGACTTGCCCAGAGTCACACAGCTAAGAAGTGTCTGAAGCAGGATTCAGACTCAGAAGATAAGTCTCCCCGACTCCGAGACCAGCACTCTGTGCACTGCGGTGAACCCTGGCTACCTCTAGGATCATAGATCCAGGAGAACATCCTTAGAAGGGATATGAGAAGCAACCAAGTCCACTCTAGTCTAACACTTCATGTGAGAAAATAGTGAGATGCAAGAACATTCTTGTGCTGACAGAGATCTCGGAAGCTAGTTGTCCACCGCTCTCCTGTTAAAGATGAGAATGTGGGCACGTCTGGGGAAGTGACCTGTTCAGTGACAGAACGAGCAGTCTTCCAGGTGGGACTGCAACTTCTGATTTGGGAATTTGGGCTTTTCTATTGCACAGCACCACTTCTGGTGACAGCGGGGATATCTTAGTAGAACAAAAGGTTCTTCCAGATATAATTATTAACAGAACTAAGGGGGGGCAGACTGGACTGTAACTAGTGTTAAGGCTTTTGCAATGAGGACCCACTTCGGTGGGCAACAGCAGGTTATTCAGGAAGCAGGTGGTAACAGAATGGGGAGGCTGGAGACATGCAGAAGAGGAAAAAGGAAAGGCAAGTCTGGATAGTGGTGCCATAGTTACTGGCATTTCTGATTCCTAGGAGCTTTGCAAATGAGGAGCATAGATAAGCAGAAGAGAAGAACTCTCATTAATCCCCCAAAAGCCACCAGGATGAAGAAAATATTGGACGCCTGAGAAGGAGGAGAAATGTAACTTCTTAGCACAACTAAAGAGAAAATCCAGTCTTAAAATAGTCTGGAGGAGGAGGGTTTGATCTCTTGCCCAATTATGTAAACAATACAGAATAGATGCTTTTAATTCAACTACATCATTCCTTTCTAAAAATGAATAAATCAAGAGAAATCCCAAACTGTGGGTTATAAAAGTCTTTCATTTTTCTGCATAGAAAAAACCCAGGAGAGATACAAAAGAATTTATTAGGAAAATAATTTTGTTCCTATGCTTTCTTCAAAACCAAGTTTTTTACAAAATTGATCCTCTCCCTTCCTCCTCTCTCCTCTCTCCATTTATATCTCTGCATCTCTGACTCTCTCATCTTTGTCTCTCTTTCAAGTTTATGTCACATTGCACCACAAAATTCAAGAATACTGTGACTTTGGGCAAGTCACAGTCTTTCTGAGCCTCAGTTTCCTCATCTGTAAAAAGAAGGAATTGGACTAGATACAAATGCTGAGGTCTTCCAGCTCTTGGTCCTATGATCTAGGACCACAGGCTAACTCGGAAGTGCTCTTTATCCCTTCACATCCAAATGGGAGATTGAAAGGACTGATGCGTTTGAGGGCCAGAAAAAAAGATGCGTGTGTATGTGTGTGTGTGTGTGTGTGTGTGTTTTCTGTTTTTGCCCTTATGTCGAGTTTAATGGTCAAGGGAAGAAACATTCTCACAAAGAAAATAGAGGACTCTCAGATCCCTCTCCAGAGATCATGCTTGTGTCAAGTAGAAAAATGTTTCCAGCTGACTGTACATGATTGCAGTTCTTGCCCTTCTGGCTCCAGAAATAGACCTGCTGGCCATGTCTTCTATATGACTTTCTATATCTTGCCTTGGTGCTTTTGCATTGTATCCAATACTTGGGACACACTCCCTCCTCAGCTCACTTCTGAGAGGGGATTCTTAGTGCTGACCAGGCTGTTACCTATGGGACCCATGGAGCCAAAAGGGTTGAGATCATTTGTGGAGTTTGGAGTTCTCTCTGGGAAGGAAGATACTACTTACTACTTGTTTGAGAATGTAGCTGGTTTGCATTATTTTCATTGCTTCAACATTTTTACCTCTATCAGATTTTTACTTTTTCAATGCACAACTTTGTCTAGATTTCTTAATATTGTGACCAACAGATTAGGAAGGACTTAATTATCAAGTAATAGACAGTCTACTTTGGATGGAATACACATCCATCTAGGTTCCTGCTGCCTTGGGACAGCAAAGTTCAGGACAGGAATACACAAGATTCTTTGCTCCCTACCGCCACTTCTACCCTACCTCTTTGCCAACATAACTTAGCAGACTATCCTCTTCTGGCATTTGCACCTGTATTATCTGGCTCAGATCCTTGAAATTGTCTTTCCCTAATATAGCACAGAGAATGACTTGTCTAAGGTCATATAGGTAGTAAGTGACAGAGAAATGATTTGAATCCAGGTCTTCCAACTCCAGAGCAAAAATGCTCAAAGATTACTTCCATACTCCTCTCACCCCCTTTCTTCCATTTCCATTTCATTTTCATGTTAACCAAACTAGAGGATTCTGATAACTTTGTTGGAAAAATGAAGTACACAAAGCAGTGGATTAGTGGATCTTTCTGAAACTCTTCAAGCGCCGACTATTCCCATCTTTTAAAAGATTGTTGCCAATTTGCTGAGTGTGAGAGAGTTGATTTTCTATTATTAGTATCAAAACTAAGTGTTTATAAACGTCAACATTTATCTTTTAGGGAATGGCTTTTGGCCTTACATATTAGTTAGTTGCCTACATATTTTGGATTGTTACAGATATTTGATACTTTTTCTGGAAAAAAGTTAATGACTTACTTCATTTTAGTTGTTTATTTTTATGATGCAAAAGATCTTCATTTCATGTAGTCAAAATTATCTATTATGTGTGATTACTTCTATCATTTGGTTAAAAATTCACTTAAGATACACAGAGATATCTGATCCAGTTTTCTTCTAATATTTTTGGTATGATTTTTAATATTCAAATCACACGTGAATTTTGCGATTATTACAATATATGGTACACAATACTGGTCTTAAATGTAATTTTTGCCTAAATAGCTTTCTAGCTTTCCAGCAATTTTTGTTAAATAGGGAATTCTTTTCCAGGTAATTCACATTTTTGGCTTTGGTTGAGTTAAAATGTTTCTGATTTTTTTCCTACATCACCTTTTCTATTTCTTTTAGGGCTATACCTAGAAGCTCCACAATTGAAAGGTTATAATTTTTTTTTTTTTTGAAAAGGAAAAGACTTCCTGCAGAAGTTCATTTTTTTTTTTTTTTGCTTTTGTAATTCTTTTTGTCAAGAAGAATATCTCTTTCTCTTACTTTCTCTCTGTGTATCTATAGATAGATAGATATCTATATATAAATTTTTTTTTATTTCCCCATTCTTTTAAAAGGCAGCATTGTGGTGTAGTGGAAAAAATTAGACTTGGAGTTAAGAAAACCTGAGAGTGAATCTTGGTTTTGAAACTGTGGAAAGAGCACTGGATTTGGAATCAGAAGAGTTGGTTTTACCTGAATGATCATAGTCAAACCAAGACTCTGTTTCCTCATCTGTAAAATGAGTTTTGGATAGAAGACACTTGTCATCCCATTACTACTGCATAAAATTTGCTTTGTAAAACTTAAAAATACATAAATGTGAGTTATACGAAACTTTCCGATGTGATGTGAACTTTCTTGTTTCTATTCTACTCTGATAACTTAATAATTATGTATTAAATTGGAGATGGGAGATGGGAGTTGGTGGTGGGTCAATTTATCTAAATTCTACCTTTACTCAGGCCCCAGTTGTGTCCTACTTTGAAGTCCGTCCTTATTAAGAACAGAGAATTGGAAGAGAGTTGGAAGGGGCCTTACGGATCCCTTAGTCCAACCTCCAACCCCTGATGGCAATTCCCTTTACATCCCTGACAAGAGTAGATCTTACCTCAGCTTGAATACTTCTCAAAGTACCCAGTTTACAAAGAACTAACTGTTGGAAAGGTCTTTGTTTATGAGCTGAAATCTGACTCTTTCCCTTGGCCTTATTTTTGTCCTCTGTTATTTGCTTAGTACCTAGTCTGTGCTTAGCACATGCATTCTTAATAAATGGTGGCTGAATTGAATTAAATATCTACTCTCTTATGCTTGTCCTTCAGGGTATATAAACTGATAGCCTATGGCCAATAAGACTGAGAGAGTTAGCAAATGACTCTCCTTTTACTAATAATGTACTAGCCTTATTAATAAAATGATTAAATTACTCAGAAACTAGTTTTTTAATCTTCATACAATTCAATGAGCATTATATTATTTGTGTTACATGCTCATTTTCATTTTCTGATTTGGAAATGCTACCCCATTCTCAATCATGAAATATGATTGAAATGAATATATCATCAACTCTATATGTGGTGAATGCTTCTTTAAATTTATATGTTTATTTTATGTCTTTTGGTTTTAATGGTTGAAGGAATTCTTTTGACTATATATGTTAACTACTAATGTAAAGTAGCCTCATGCCATATTTTTTTAAATTGCTCTTTTAATTTGTGGTTTGTTTTTCTAAGGGTGAATACAGTGAACTGTCATAAGGCAAGAAAGCAGCACATGATTTGGTAGCACAATAACAAGGTTTCCCCATTTTGTCTTTATCTGGAATTTCTTGGTTTCTATCATTCTTTGTGAAATTACGAAATCTTCCTGAATAGTCATAAGAAAGTTCTTCTTTTGGCAAAATGTCTTTGGCTGCAAAAAGTGCCAATCTAGGCACCATTGAGTCAACACGAACAGGGATCATCAATAAGTTTGGCTCACAAGAATGGTTTAGGAATCTGCCAATGTTGCCTATGTTAGTAGGATCCACGAAAGTCTCTATTATTTGGCCATCACATATATGTTCTCTGATAGCTATAATGTAATTTGAATCATGCTTTGTTTGTTGTTGTATTCTTCTGCGTGCCTCTGAAGAGCCTAAAATTTCACCAGCATATTCACAAACAAACCTTCCTTTAGGTATAAATTCCAAGGTGCGAAGCCCCCAGCCTTTCTTGTCAGTTTTGAACACCTGGAGATTGAATTGCAGACCTCTTTGAACTACTCTGTTCTTGCATTGTTCACTGCACTGGCACATGACATTGCATTCAAACACTGGTCTGGCAAATTCCATTTTACCTTCTATGTCTCTGAGGCATAAATTATCATAATTCTCCCCATGAAGGAGACATGAACAAATGGTAGGAAGGCAAGATGTTGTGAGACAAGTGCATCCAGGAAAGGTTATTTGAGTTGGATCAACTTCTGCTCCAGGTCCAATCACGTGTTCAGGTGTATACTACAAAGATAATAAGGTAAGTCAGTGTGGGATATTACAATAAAAGTTTGTAGTTGAGACAAGTCCTTATGCAAATAGATTTTTTAATATTGTTATAAAACGTACCTCCCAATTAAAAAATAAGTTTTCTAGTTATTTTTAAAAGTTTGGGTGAATTTCTAAGAAAGACTTATACAAAGAGATGAACTAGAATTGGACAGCTTTAGAAGGTACAGGGAATTGAAATGTATAGTGGTGGTGTGAGTGTTCATGATGATGACACCATAGGGCCATCTAAATATTTAATATTCCTAAATATGCTATTTTTTTCTATCAGAATATGTAAGCTCCTTGAGGCCATGAGGTGTCTTGGATCTTATATTTATTGCCTTAGCACTTAGCACAGTGCCTGGAACATTGTATTAATAAATTATTAAGTATTAATAAATGCTTTTTCATTGGTTCAAGTATTAATACTAATGAAAATTTCCTTCTGTGGAGGGACATTTTCCCAAACTTCATGTTGAATTTTAAATTTAAAAAACCCTAGGGTATTTAAATTTTTAACTACTCAAGATTTCTGATATTTCATATAGGATATGGTTATTTTACAAATTAATTTGAATCTTCATAGGGAAAGATTTAATTATTACATAAATCAACTTTTTAGTTCATTTGTTAAAACTAAAAGGTTGTTTGCCATTATGATTTTTTTCTACTAACCTTTCATTTTCTCTATTAACCAACTATTAATTGTTATTTAAGTACATTATAGTTTTTTAAAATGATTTATCTCTAAAACAAAAGGCACAATGGTGAAACTGGGGGATGCAACTCTGTGTCCCCATTTTTGAGGGTGGATTTCATACCTATGGTTTCATTACTGTAGGAAACCCATCCTATAGGAGCTCTTTTCATGATCAGTAAAATGACATTTCATCTGTAACTTAAATTCTAAAGAGTTGTCTAGGACAATGAGACATTGGGTAACTTATCAATGATCATACATATTATGTTATTGTGGCCAGAAAGCCCAAAGGTCTTCCTCTCCCAGATTGATTCCTATCTACTTATTTATATATGACTAGGTTTTAAAAAAAAAAAAAGGACCATTCTTTGCTTCATTTTTTTTTTCTTAACTAGCCTTAATCACCAAATGGGCATTGCTTTGACCCATTAAAGACCTCAGTTTAAAAAGGCCAAGGTCTCCACTCCATCCAGGGCCATTTCCAGTCATCCAGAAAGCTCCAGAAGAGAAAGTGAGGCGGGTGACCTTGCCTAGCCCTCCCTTTCTCAAATCCAATTCACTTGCATGTCATGGTGTCACCTCTCTGATGTCATGGTCACTTAGGGGGAACAAAGGACAAACAACAACCTCTGCATGTCATGAGTAGAACCTGAACATCTTTGCAAGTACAAAATAATACAAGGCCATGTCAAAATAATTTCTGTTGTTTCTGCCTTTTCCTATTTTTGATTTTCATCTAGATAGATGGACTAGAAGTATGAAGGCTCATTTACAAAGAAATGCCTTGTCAATCAAATTCCCCTACCCCATCATCTTATGCTGAGTCTATTTTAAAGCTTTTGAATATCAAAAGTAATGTAGGCCAGTGACTAGTGAGGCATTTTAAGAAGTAATGAGAAATTAAACTTTATCATTTTTAGTGAAAGTTTTGTATGAAGAATTCTTTTAAATCTACTTGTTCTTTCTAGCTCTCTCTTTCCTAAATACTATATAATTCACTGAGCCAAAAAATGATTTTATGACACAATCATCTCCTTTTAAAATCATGCGTGACTTCCTACAATTTTGTAACTTACAGAAAAGCATATCAGTCCTTGGTGAATAGATTTGCATTTCATTGCACAGAGATGAAAAAAGGAGAACTTACTTTGATCTCCTAACTTTATTTTCACCAAAATTTTTTTATTCTTCTTCAGATTTTGGTGAATGAGGACATATTTTATAGGGTTGCAATTTTAGATGAAGTCCTCAGGGATTCTGATTACATCTGGTAAACAAAACAAAGCAAAAGAGTCCTAGACCTCACTTTAAAAAGGAGGCATTTTATATCTTTGAGATGTTTCATGTTCAAAGACAATTCTTTTTCTTTGCTACATCTAACCCTAAATAATCTCAGAGTAAAAGTAATTGTTTAGAAATATAGCAATTAGTTAATTTGGATTTCAGTAGACTTAAAATATTAAATATCTCTTCAATTTTCAAAATCAGAATGTTAGAGCTTTGATAGAGGAATTAATCTTAATAGTATATATAAAATGCATTGGCAAGATATAAGAATTGTTATACTGAAAAAAAAATTTGTTTAATAGAACCATTTATAATAGAAAAAAAAGCACAAATTATGCCTGATTATAAAATCAGTTGTGTATTTTTAAATCCTAGAATCTCAAAATAGTAAAGAACTTGAAGTGTTTTGTTTTATTGGTTAGAAATGAATTAATCCAAGCACTGTCTTAATCAACTCAAGATGCATTTACCAAGGGGTAGCTATGTGACATAATGAATGGAACTCTGGCTCTGAAGTCAGGAGGACCTGAATTCAAATTTGGCCTTAGACACTTAACATTTACTAGCTGTTTAACTCTGGGCAAATCATTTAACTCCAATTGCCCTGGGGTTAAAGAAGAAGTCTTTAACAAACATCTCCTAACTTCTGGGGATACAAACAGGGAGAAAAGCTCAGTCTGATGAAGGAGGAACCAACAGAACTACCATGTGAAATCACACACACACACACACACACACACACACACACACGGTAAATTGGAGATCATCTACAGAAGGAAGGCACCAGGCTTCTTGCAGAAAATGGTATTTTAGAAAGGACTTGAAACCGGTAATGCCAGGGAGCAGAGATAAGGATGTAGTAATGTGGGATGTGGGGAGAACTACCATGAAAGCATGTAGCATTTAGACTCTCCCTTAGTCACTTCCTAGCTTTGTGGTATCAGACAAATCATTTAGTTTCTCTCTCTGTCACATTACTCATCTATACAATTAAAATATTAGAACTGATGGTCTCTAAAGTTCCTCCCAACCCTACGTCTGTGGCCAAGGAACACCTCAATTAACTAGTGTGGTTGGGAAATGAGGCTCACATTTTTATTAGTGAAACTTTATGGAACAAAGAAATATTGGACAGAATGTACAAACTTTATTTTCAGATATAGATAACCATACTGTATGGTCTTTTTATTATGCACTGTTTGGAAATTCACTACTTTGTCAATACAGATCTTTGTTTTATTAAGCATGTATAATGCCAACACACTTTGAAAAAGTCAAAGTTGTTCACAATAATTTATCTAGAATAAAACTAAAGAGAAAAGTAAATTCTTTTTATAAAATTTTAAACGAAAAAGACTTCTGATCAGAAATTTAGAGTTAAAGGCAGTTCTGGAAAATAAGAAGTTAAACGACATAAAATTATAAACTCTGAGTAGTTCCTACAGTCCTACCTAGCTAAAGAAGCTTAGATTGAGCTTAGTATAAACCAATCAAGCATTCAATAAATTTTTTTTATTCTTCTCAAAGACTTTATTATTATTCTCAATTTATATAAGAGGAAACTGAGGCAGACAGAGATTAAGTGATTTGCCCAGGGTCACACAGATCTGAAGTGAGATTTGAATATTAGGTCTTCCTGATTCCAGGTTCAGTATTCTAACCACTGTATACTTAGCAGCATCAAGACAAATGATACAGAACACTCTGCCTAAGCAGAAATATAAGACAGAATTAAAGACCCAGAGCTAGAAATACATTTGAGTGGATGTTGATTCATTACTTTGGCTCCTGCTTTCTCTCTCTCTCTTTAACTCTCTTTCTCTCTCTCTCTCTCTCTCTCTCTCTCTTAAATTAAAGCTTTTTATTTACAAAATATATGCATGGGTAATTTTTCCAACATTGACCCTTGCATAACCTTTTGTTCCAAATTTTTCCCCTCTTCCCCTCCCCCCCCAGCTGGCAGGTAGTCCAATGACATGTTAAATATGTTAAAATACATGTTAAATCCAATATATGTCATTATTGTTTCCTGTCATTTTAGCCAATCTGACAGGTGTGTAGTGGTATCTCAGAGTAGTCTTAATTTGCATTTCTCTGATCAATAGTGATTTGGAGCACCTTGTCATGTGGCTACGAATAATTTCAATTTCAAAATATATGCATGGGTAATTTTTCCAACATTGACCCTTGCATAACCTTTTGTTCCAAATTTTTCCCCTCTTCCCCCCCCCCCCCCCCCAGCTGGCAGGTAGTCCAATGACATGTTAAATATGTTAAAATACATGTTAAATCCAATATATGTCATTATTGTTTCCTGTCATTTTAGCCAATCTGACAGGTGTGTAGTGGTATCTCAGAGTAGTCTTAATTTGCATTTCTCTGATCAATAGTGATTTGGAGCACCTTGTCATGTGGCTACGAATAATTTCAATTTCTTCATCTAAAAATTGTCTGTTCATATTCTTTGACCATTTATCAAATGGAGAATGGCATGAATTATTATAAATTTGAGCCAATTCTCTATATTCAATAAACATTTAAGTGTTTACTGTGTGACTGGCTTGTGCTGAGCTGTAAAATACAAAAATAAAAATATGGGCCTTGCTCTCAAACTCATTCAAATGGGGGGGGGGTGGACAATTCAAATAACGGTAGACCAACAAACACACACACACACACACATACACACACACAAATATACACATACACAGAGAAAGAAAAGTAATCTTGAAGAGTAGGACCTGAGTGGTGATGGAGGGAATGCAAAAAGTCAAAGAAACCAGGAATTGGATATGAGAGCAAAGCCTTCCATCTGTGGGTCACAGCCAGTAGAAAGGGATAGGATTAGGAGATGGCATGTTGTGGGCAAAGAACAAGCAAACAGGCTGCTGTAGCTGGATTGTGGTGCAAATGGAAGGACTAGAATGGAAAAAGAGTGCCAAAGTACAACAGAATCAGGTTGGGAAGGTAATGAAATGTCAAATAGGGAATCTTAATTTGATCCTGGAGGTACAGGGAGCCAGGGGACACTGGCTTTTATTGAGTAAAAAAAACATGGTCAGACAAGTGGCCTTTGTCAACTGAGTGAAAAACAGATTGTAGAAAAGAAAGAGAGAGAGAGAGAAAGGGGGGGAAGGATGAGGGAGATGAAGAGGGAGATGGGGAGAGAGAGAAAGGAATGGAAAGAGAGACAGAGAGAGAAAGACAGAGAGAGAGAAAAAGAGAGAGAAAGAGAGAGAAAAAAAGAGAGAGAGAGACAAACATAGAGAGAGATATAGATAGAGAATTTTTGACAGTTTAAAAAAAAGTTGGGAAGGAGGATTTGGGTTAAATATAATGAAATCTGGTTTGGACATGCTGAGTTTGAGGTGCAAATGGTACATTGTATTTAAGATGTCGAAAAAGACAATGGTAGCAGAAGCAGGAATACATTGTACACAATAACAGCAAGAATGTGCAATAATCAGATATGAAAGACCTGGTTCTTCTCAGTGGTTCAGTTAACCAAAGTAATCCCAATAGACTTTGGACAGAAAATGTCATCTGCATCCAGAATAAGAACTAAGGAGACTGAATGTAAATCAACACGTTAGGTTCACTTCTTTTTTTCTGTTTTTTTTTTTCTCTCATTGTTTTTCACTTTTGCTCTGATTTTTTCTTCCAATATGATTCATAAAGCAATGTGTGTTAAAAATTAAAAAAGAAGGGGAAAAAAAAAAAGGCAATGGTAATGCAAGACTGGAGCCAAAGAGATTAAAGTTAGATATAAAGGCCTGGGAATCATGTGCATATAAACTAATGTTACTAGTAAACGTGTACCAAATTATGGTAAAAGTCACTTAATTTTTATCAAGCACCTATTACATGTAAAACACTATTATGCTCTGTTTTAAAATAGCATAAATAAAATTTAAAAATAAATTTTTATTGATACTTTTTGTTTCTACGATAGCTAAATGTCTCCTCTTCCCTATCCTGGAGGGCCATCCCACAAAACAAATGTAAAATTCCCCTCAAAGTTTGAAAGCTGAGCTTATGAATTTGGACTTTTAGCTGCATGCTTTCCCAATAGTATTCAGTAAGTTAGATTTTTTTTTCCTATTTTGATGAAGTCAAAAACTTTTATAATTAAGTATTTGAAGGATCTATTATTTCACTGATGTGTGTGTATATTTCATTGAGACAGATCAGAAGCAATATTTTATTATTGTTATTTCAGTTTACATTATTAAAGCCATTGTTTCTTGGCTCTCTTTACTTCCCTTTGCAATAGTTTATGAACATTTTCCTATACTTTCTCCATATTCTTCATTTCTTACTATCCAATAGTATTTTTGTACTACAATTTCTTTAGTCAACTTTGTTGCAGCAAAAATGCTGCTGTAAATATTTTGGTATACATGGAGTCTTTCTTTTTATTAATGATTTTTGGTGTATGTATCTCATAGTGAAATTGTGGGTAAAAAAGTAAGGATGTTTTAGCTTCTTTGTTTGTAGGATTCCAGTGCTTCTAGAATGCTTATATACACAAAACCACAATTTCCAAGCCCTCTAAATGCATTAGTGTGACTGACTTTGCACAACCTCTCAACCTTGACTATGCCCATTTTTTATCATCAGTCAATCTGGGATAAAAACCTCAGCATTTTGATGTGTTTCTCTCTTACTATTAGTGGTCTGGAGCATTTTTTCATGTTTATTAATAGTTTGCAATTTTTCTTTTGAAAACTGTTCAGATCCTTTGACTACTTGTCTACTAGAGAAAGGCTTTTAGTCTTATGTATATCCTTAGTTTTCTTTCAGACACCAAACTGTTTATCAGAAAAATATGGTACAAATATTTTCCCAATTTGACTGCTTCCCTCCTTATTCTAGATAAAATTCATTTTGTTTCTCCAGAGACTTTTCAATTTTATATAATCAAAATGATGTATTTTGTTTTTTGTAATTGTCTCTATTTCTTGTTTGGTTAAGAATACATCCTCTATCCATAACTGTGAAAGGTATATCTACTTCTCCTCTCATTTTTTATGTAACCTTTACTCTTCAGATTATATATCCACTTTGAATTTACAATCAATAAGATGGACAATTATGAGGAATTCATAAGAAATTGGGTTAAAGAAATCCATTTCACTTTTGAGGAGTTCTAACTCAACAGGCTCAGCAGACAGAGAGCTGGGCCTGAAGTCAGGAAGATTCATTTTCATGAATTCACATCCAGCTTCAGGAATTTACTAACTATATGATTGTCACTTAACTCTTTTTGCTTAAGTTTCTTAATATGTAAAAAAATTTGAGAAGGAAATGGCTAACCACTTACAGTATCTTTGTCCCCCCTCCCAAAAAGGGAGTCATGAAAAGTTGAGCATAACTGAAAATGACTAAATAACATGGAATAAGATGCCGTTTTGAGCCTAATTTCTTCTATGCTTTTTTCCCAGTTTTCTAAGCACTTTTTATCATATAGGAAATTTTATCTTAAGTAATTTTTGTTTTTAGGTTGAATACAAACTAGGTTACTGAGTTTCATTATTTTTGATTCTTCCTTCTCTACTTCATAATATACTTCTCTATTTTTTACTTAATACCAAATGATTTTTAATGATTCTGCTTTATTATATAGTTTGAGGTCTACAAGTATTAGTACTTCTAAATTCCTTCCTTTCCTCATTATCTTTCGATATTCTATATCTTTTGTTTTTCCAAATAAATTTTATTTCATTGATTTTGTTAAAGTTTCCCTATGACACAGAAATAAATTAACTATATTTACTTTGTTAGACCACTTAGTAAGTATGTAGTCTAACTGAATTGTTAACTTTAACATAAACCACTTTTATATTTAAAAATCAATGGAAAAACCAAGAAAAGTGGGTATTAGATTCTTCTGAAAGATTAAATTTAATCTCTGTCCCTGATGGCAATTCACCATGCAAATAACTGTGTATCTTTACTTTGTTTCTTCTTCACATAATGTTGATAAAATACTATAAACAATTTGGAGAAATGACAAGAGCTATTAAAAGGATGCTTTTTACACACCCAGCAATTTGAGGATCTCCCTTTCTAGTTTCTACCCAGACTATGGATGATCTCTGCACTTTAGCCAAACTGACCTATTTAATTGTCCCTCCAAAATATTCTGCTTTCCCATTTCCATGCTTTTGATTGTATTTTCCTTCTACAAAAGGAAATTACATGCTTTTTTATGTCTGTTCAAATTCTCTATTTTCTTTAAGGCTCAACTCAAATCCCTTCCCCCTTTTCTTGATGCCTTCCTTGAATTGTTGGTCTTGAGCTTACTGGCTGAACTTCTCATTCAGAAACTAATTGTACACTTCTCTTTGGCACCTATCATACTGTTCATAAATTTTAAATATCTATTTTGTGCTTGGTGACATAAAAAGTTTATAAAATATGCGGTCATTAATCTCATATAGGGGAATAGAACACAGACACAGAGACATTGACACATGTGACAACAATACAAAATAAATATCAGGCATATGTGATATTTGGCACTATGTGGGATCTATGCAGTTGGTGATAGTGGTGAAGTTCTTGGGAGAACAATGGTGAGTTTATGGAGAAGACTGTGCCAAGGGAAATTTGATCTTTGATCTATTTGGTTTTGGAACTCTTGCCTGGTTCCTGTTTGATGAGGGTATCAGTGGAAATGCATATGTTCCATTATCTATACTTGGCCCCAGTCACCTCCTTCTGTTTGCTCTGTGGCCTTATGTACTTAACCTTCTCCTCTCCAAATAATAGTACCTAGTGAAAAAGAAATGTCATTTGACTTCCTGATGTACTATCCCTGTGATTCTTACATCAAAACACTTGTCCCTGACTACTGCTCCCCTAGATGAGTCGTCTCTCCTTATTAGAATGGGAGTTCTCTCAGGACAGGTAGATATGATTATTGTATTTGTATCCCTAGGACCTAGAACAGTGTCTGGTAAATAGAAAGTACTTATTAAAAACTTTTTAATTCATGTGAACCAAAACTGTTTCAAATCATGTGATATAATTATAAAATGCCTATCTTTGGATTAACATTCATCATAGGTTTTATGATTATGTTTATCTTAGAAATTTAAAATGCTACTTTTCTCTCACCAAAGACCAAATCTGATGCTTTAACCTTGTGTGAAAGTGATCCTTGGATTAACAAAGATTATGGCAATGGAATACAAACTCTGGAAGGTTCTATCAAGCTTGCAAGGCTCACAGTATATCTTCAGTTATGGATTGTAAGTCTGTTGTCAAAGAGTAGTCTATGAAATTTAGAGTGTCTGATCATTAGTTTAACATCTCAGTTGATATATGGATCCCATGCAACTCTGGAAGATCCATCATTTATCAAGTTGTTGATGGCTCATGATCCATGTCAATGAAGGATGCATGCAAACCAAATGAAACCACAGATCATTCAAATACTAAATTAGAAATGTTATAATCTTTTCGTCAAAGCAGGATTAAAAAAACAAAACAAAACAAAACAAAAACAACCTTACTCATTAAGTACTACTGGAAAAGTATGCAACTAAAAGTCCAAATTCATATGCTCAACTTTCAAACTTTTTGGGGGGACTCTATTTTGTTGATTTTTTTTTTTGTTAACAAATATATCAGCACAATTTTCCCATAATACTATTAAAGGTAAAGATTTAATTTTCTTAAATGTTCCCTAATAATGAACTATAACAACACAGATACTTGAAATACTGAAATTTAAATTATATAAATATGTTACAAGTAATGTGCTGGATTTCTTTGACATCCAAAAAGACTGTTATTGCATAGCCAAAAGCACAGGCAAGAAACTTAAAACAGAGCTTTGATTTCAATGGCATACATACGTACTTGTTTGTTTTCCTAAGTAATAAACCTCAGAGAATCATCTGACTTAAAATCAATTGATTTAAAATCAGTTTCAATCAAAAGTACTTGTGTAAGTAAACATAATTTTTTTTTTTTATTTCTTGAAACTACTAAACACTTTAAAACTTATCAGATCTATTTTCCCACTGAAATAGATGTTTTCATCTCTACCAGAATGTTTCCCCATTTATACCTTTTAATCTTTTGTAATTCTGGATTCTCTTCTTCCACCGCCTTCTACATAAATCTCTCCCTTCACCTAACCTCTCTTCATGTAACATGACCAGCCCATTTCCTTTTCCAATCATGTTTTCTAAACATTTAAAAATATTTATATCATGAAAAATAAAAATAGAAGGATTGTCCTTAATATAAGATGTTAAAGTTTTGAAGGTAAATTTACAACCCAGTAGAGATATATCTTAGATCTTCCTCTATTAGAATTTAAGTTCATTTTGAGTAGTTGTTTCATTCTTTGTATCATAGTTAGGGTCTAACATAGTCTAACATTACTTTTTTCTTATTTTAGATACAAAATTTGGTTATAAATTTAGTTATGTTATTTTTATGTTATTTCTTATTTTATAATTAACCCTCACTACCTAGAACAGTGCCTGGCAAATGAGTAGGTACTTGTTAACTGATACTAGATGGTATTATATACCTGCATTATACACATAAATCTCTTGAGATATTTGATTAAAACTAAGTTTATTTTAATTAAAATTGGAGGAAATGACAGCAGTTGACCCAAGTGATTAGATATGAAAATTTAGAAACAAATAACCAGAAAAAATATTTAAATTGGATGAAGAAATAAGTTTCATTATTTTTCAGATTTCCAAAATATGTTTTATTCAGGTAAACTTAATAAATTATGTTGATGATTTTTAGGTTAAAAAGTGAGACAAAAATGCAAATGTAAAATCTACTGATTAGAATTAAAATTCTGAAATTTCAGAGTTGACAATTCATGTTTCTTCAAAGCAAATTAACTAAAAAAAAATTTGGTGTGTCATTTCACTAGAAGCCTAAACTAAAATAAGACTAAGGATGGGAATGTCCTGTTCTCACTGTATAAGGTCTCTGAAATGATTTGCTAAGGCAATCACAGGTAATGATGAGCTGAAAGCTACATAAAATAATCTCCCACGGATTGAGTTTTATTAGTTGATAATTTTGTATGAACCGTGACTGATGTTATAAATATCAAATGGCCCTTGGCAGAAAAAAAAAAGTTACCCACTCCTGATCTAGACCTACCAAATGTGTTCATTCCCTGGTCTGGTAGGCCCACACTGCTTAGACTCTTGCACTTTTACAGTCAGGGCACTTAATTAGATACTGGTTCCTATTGTTCTCCAATGGCTTCTTGACAGCTGTTGTTTGTTCTTAGTTCTCTAAGAGACCCATGACATCAGGGAGGTGACACCATGACATGCAAGTGAATTGGATTCAAGTGAGGGAGGGCTGTGCAAGGTCACCTGCCTCACTCTCTCCTCTGGAGTCATCTGGATCCAGTGGCAAGATTCTAGGAAGATGGGAGATGGCCCCGGGGGGGGGGGGGGTCATGGCCTAAGTCAATCAGGGCCCCAAAAATGACCAACTAGGACATAGCCTAGGACTTATTGTTGACCAATCAATGAGAGCTAGAGTGATTTGGATTTGAGATATGGTCCTTAAAGAAATCCAGCTAGTAAACCCCAAGATATGTAGGAAAGTTTCAGCATTCAAAAAAAAAAAAATTTCCTTCCTTTGGGCAGAGCACCAGGAGATAATATGATAGCCTATATGGACAGAAGGGAGGGAAAGATCATAATTGTTAGGATAGCCAATAAAGATGAATGTTCCTAAGGGCAAAGAAGTCTTAAGCCATTTGTTCTTTATCCTTATAATAATGAGCACAATCTTGAGTGCACAGCATTGGAGGGCTCTGCAAATACTTGTCCAACTGAGAGAGGGCTGCTCTCATTGTTCCGCAAAAGCTTCAATAAGTCATATTTTGCATTCTCTGGGTTAAAGCCTTTGGCTGCTCCAGGGTTTCTGAGGTCTGGCCGTGAAAAAACCTTCCTTCCTTTTTTGGTTCTGAAACACCAACTACAAAAAGCGTTGTACTTGGCCTTTAGCCCCATGAAGTTGTTTTTGCTAAAGGCAGCTATGAGAGGCCTGTGGCCAGATGAATCCTGTTATGACATCTTTGAAATCATGGTTGGAGTTGGTTTCAGAGAACAGAATAACAATGATTTAAGTTCTGGCTAACCAAAATTAATGAGTTTGTTTTTATTTTGTTTTTAATCATTGATTGCCTCTGGTATTAGATTTCTTGATTCCAGCTTAAGCATTTCAAAGTTTTATTTTAGTTTTGTCACACAATAACTAAAAGCTAACTAGTACAAAGTTATTTTTTGCCTCGGAGTCATGTTCCTGGGGACACAATTAACTAATCTGTTTTGGAGAAAACATATTTCAAAGTTCAGAACTGTTTAAGCTATTACATAACAATGATTATAATCTGCCACTCTCCATTGACTGATATTTACTAAGAAAAACAGAATAGGTATTCAATTTCCTTAAGTGAGACTGAATGTCATCACTGGTTTTGAATAACTTTAGATAGAACAGAATCTGTTTAGGCCTTTTATCATCCTATTCAATATTGCCAAAAATATCTTGTAGTATTATAATAAATACTACAAATAAAATATAATAAATAAATAAATGTTTTAACCTTTCTTATCTAAGAAAGCTTCATGTTATTGTGTAAAAAACAGTGGATATACTCAAAACATCCAGAACCCATTCCTGAGTCTCCAACTTCACCATAAGTAACTCTAGGTAAGTAGAGTTTTCCTTTCCACATTGTGTGGATTAGGGATATAGTGCCCCACTGATGTGGAAAAGTAACTTAAAATATTTTCATCCTCCTTTTGTACCAGAGAAGAAGATTGTTTTCTTTTTTTTTTTTTTAAATAGGGTGTTTACATACTTTATTGTTAAATAAATCTGGGTTGATCTACAATAAAATCCATTTACTTTATGAATTTCTGAGTTTCTAAAGCTTTTTGTGTCATCTGCTGAACTTTGAGTTTCCTCTTGGCTTCCACAATTCTCTCTCCCCCCATTCCCATTTAATTTCTTATACTGATGTGAGATATATTGAAACTGATGGGAAAAATTTTAACTGTAATATAGCCTCCGAGACTACTTTGTCACCAACAAAAGGAGACAAAATGTGTAAATGAATCAATAAGCATTTATTAAGTGCTTACCGAGTTCAGACATTGTGCTAAGTGTTGGGGACACAAAGAAAAAGCAAAAACAGTCCCTGCCTTTAAGGAGTTTATCTTCTATTAGAGGCAGCAATGAACACAAGAGATAAACACAGAGAAGAGGGAAAGTAACTTTTGTGGAGATAACACTAGAAGCTGAGGGGGGCCAGGTAAGGGCTCTGAGTGTAGATAATGCTTATGTATGAATCAAAGTTTCTAAGAGTTGGGAAGGTGGACACCATCCCAGTCACTAGGGACAATGTAAAGGCACAGAAATGGCAAATGGCATGTTCCATATGATGAATAGAAGGGAGGCCAAGATGGATGGATCCAAGGTCAGTAGAGGCCATGCTGAGAAGAGTTTTAAATGCCAAAGGAATTTTATTTCCTGGTGGTGATAGGGAGCCACTACAATTTATTAAAGGAGTGACATTGTTTTATCTAAGCTCAAGGAAAATTCCTTTGTCAGTTGAGTAGAAGATGGATTAGAATGGGGCTAAATTTAGACCAAGAGGTTGATTAAAAGGCTCTTTAGTTTCCTTGGATTCCCCTGGAGATAATGATCATCTTTGTCAAGTGACTCTCATATATTCAGCTCTAGACCTAGAATTTAACTGAAAATTTCCATCACACGTCCTAGAGACATCTTATACTCAATATGTCCAGAACATGTCCTTTTTTTCCTAGTCCATTTCTCTGCTGACCTTCCCAATTTCTGTTGCATTCACTATTATTCCATTCTCCTAACTTCATAACCTCGGTGCCACTTTCAACTCCTTATTCTCCCTCACCTGACACATTCAATCAGTAGCAGCTAAGTTTTGTTTTTATCCTCACATCTTTTTCAAATATCTCCTCTCTACATAGCCAACACATGATTTCAGCCTTGAATAGACTACTGCAACAGCCTCCTCATCTTTCTCTCCTAGTCCACTCCCATTCTTCCACTTTTTAAAGTGAAGTTCTGTAATGCCAAAGTTCCCTTTTAATGGGGTGACCAGTTCCTCCATTTATCCTATTTCTCAATTCTGCCTTAAGGTTATGACCATCCCCTCTTAATGGTTGAGATAAAGGTGTTATAGACATTCCGTAATGTCATTAGAATATCAGTAACCTCCATCTATGAGGCTATCCCCACCTAGGTCTCTGCATTATGTCATTGTTCTTGTTATTCCATAAAAGGCTTGCTGTCCCGATACTCAGGGCTAGACCCTTTGAGATGATAGTCTCCTCTAGCCCTGGGATCCACTGGTCCCAGTATTTCTCTCCATTTAATAAACTACTGAATTGGTCTCTAATCTCTGTCTTGCTCAGTTTCTTTTGGCATCACAGTTCAAACCTATCATCCCTTATTAAATGAGCTCCAATGGCTCCCTTTTGACTCAAGAATTTTTAAAAAATTGGTTTTTAAGACCCTTTATCATTTGATCCCAATCTCTTTCCAACCTCATTACACCTTATTCCTTTTCTGCACTCAATAGTCCAACCCAACTGGCCTTCTCTATGTTCCTTACAAATGAAACTCTTCTGGTGGGCATCAAATTTGTTTCCAATTTTTTTCTATCCCAAAAAGGGTTGTTATAAATATTTTGTAGTATAAAGATCCTCTTGGGGCACACAATAGCATGGAAGTATACGGGCTAAATGCAGCATGAATCTCCCCTCCCTCCCAAGTTAAAAACAACAAACAAATGACTTCTGGTGGGCATCAAATTTGTTTCCATTTTTTTTCTATCCCAAAAAGGGTTGTTATAAATATTTTGTAGTATAAAGATCCTCTTGGGGCACACAATAGCATGGAGGTATACGGGCTAAATGCAGCATGGATTTTTTTTCCTCGTTAAAAATGACAAATGACACTCTTCTGATGGGAATCTAATTTGTTTGCATCTTTTTGCAATCCCCAAAAAAGTTGTTTACATGTTTTGCGGCATAAAATCCTTCTTGACTTACACTGCTCTCCTTGGGACGCATCATAAATACAGCGCCTATTTCCCCCTCCCCCAAGTCAATAACAACAACAAAGGACCCTCTTTCCCGGTTTCTTTGCCTTTTCACAGCCGTTTCCCAGCTCTGGAGCTCATTCTCTTCCCCACTGCCTCGGGGAATATCCAGCCTCACACAAAAACCCAGAGATGTCATTAAGCGGCCTCTGAAGTTTCTCCCAGCGATAAATCCAGGGTCCCACGACGTTTTCTTTTGAAACATTAAACGAGTGGCTAACCTTACACGACTTTCCCCCGCTCCCCTTAATTTGCGCCCGTCTCTGGTTCTTTGGGACCCCACTTGGGGTTTTCTCGGCAGAGACGCTGGGGGGCGCTGCCGCTTCCTTCCCCTCTTGGGTTTAATGATGAGGAATCGCGGCAGAGAGGGCTAAGGGACGAGCGCGGGGTCTCCCAGCTAGGGTGAGAGCCCTTAGAGCTCTGAGCTCATCAGGTACCAAACAGCGCAGAGGTTGCTTTCGAAGGCGGGCTGCACGTGCCTGCCGGGGGTAGGGGGGGGGGGGCGGGGGGGGGGGGGGGGGGGGGGGAGGAGGGGGGCGGCCCCGCGCCGCACACTCCCCCTTAGGCGGCGCTCGAGGGCAGTCGGGGGCGGAGCCATGCGCGCGCAACCCCCACCAGCTCAGTACCTGAAACTCTGGCTCTTCCCCTTCTGGCCAGGAACTGACGGGCAGGTTCTCGAGGCCGCGTCCTACATCCCGCTGCCCTCCCAAAGAGGCCCCCGGCTGTTCCTCTGACATAACGGGGGGAGGGGGAGTCGCCAAGTATCTTCTCCTTTCGCGGTTCTTGTTTCTTAGAGTCAGGGAGAGGTTCTCACGCCCTCATCTCCACCCTCTCTTTCCCCACACCCACCTTTACCCCGGACAAGCACCAATGAATGGGTTAATCCACGAGGACGCTGGGAGGAATTTGACTTCCCCATCCCGTGGCCTCATGGGAGTTGTAGTCCGCGAACTCCGCGTGCTGCAGGAGGGGACGGAGACTTCCTCGATCATGACGTACTTAAGATTCTGCTTTGGAGCGAGTTGAAAGACCCCGGCGATCAGATTTGTGGCGACATATCAGAAAAGGTCTATGGATGTCCTTTGTCTTCCAGATTGAGTTTTCCCTACCGAGAATAAGCGATCAAAATCATTTGGTACAATGACGTCATCTGACGTTCCCGCCGTGCACAACCCAACCCCCCCTGGCTTCGCGCGTAGTAGGCGCTTTAAAAATGTTGACTGACTAATCTAGCCCTCACTTTAAATCCCCTACTTCCCACTGATTTCCGGAATCAGTGTTCTGGGATTTGCGTTGGTTTTTTAGGTTCAACTTGTTTTAGTATGTGTGCTGCCAACTTGTCGATCTCATTTTCATTGTTATTATGCATGTTATTCTCTAGGTGCTGTTCCTTTTATTTCACACTAATTCTTTCATATTTTTTCTTCCCCTTTTAAAGAAACGGTCTAGGTTTGCAGATTTCAAGCTCTGTGTGACCTCAGAGATCACGGACTCCTCCTTTCTCTCTTCCCTTCTCAATTTATTAGTTCAATCTATTAAATGTTTATTAAGCTCTTAGTATGGCCTTCTATAGTGCTGAGTGCTGGGGATACAGTTAATAAATTAATTAATTTGATTAATAATTAATAATCAAATAAGTTAAGTAATTTATTAATTGTCAATTAATTATTAATTATTTAATAAACTAATAAAGCCCTCGAGGAGTTTACAATCTGATGACTCATTCAATCGAACCAGGGCTAATTACTATGTGTGCAGGTGGGGTTACAAAATAAGGGAAAAAATACTAGATTTTATTAAGTTATTACGTGCCACTAAGATCTCTGGTTAGAAAAAAATTAAAAAAAAAGATTAAAGATAAAAGCAAATTTGTATATGATTGAAATGGATGTGCTTATTTATTTTTACATAAAGAATTAAATCTAGGAAGACTAAAAGGTATCAGATTTTTTACTACTGTTGCCAAATTTTTCACGACCCCCACATTCAGTTACATGGTCCCATTTGGGGTTGAGACTCTGAGTTTAAGATTTGTTCTAGTGGGAGTGGGATGCTGGTGGGAGAGAATTCAATGAAAAAGTTGAGTAAATAAATGTGAAGATTTGGGATCTATATATCTGTAACAGGCATTGTAGGAGTGCTCTTGAGAGGGGGCCTTGAAGGTGCCTCAGGCAACTAGGAAAGGCCATGGGCCTGGGTTTTGAAGCTGACATTTAACTAGCTGTGTGGCAAAAGTCAAGTCATTTAAAAAAACATTTGCCTCATTTTCCTCATTTGTAAAATGGAAATAACAATGGCTGCTATATCCCAAATGGGATAATATTTGTAAAGTACATGGTAAGTGAGCCTTTATAAAGGTTAGCTTTAATAACAATAACAATAGTAATAATAATACTCAAGCCCAACAAAATATGTGCTTCTGACTTAGATTCCTATTGTGACTTTAGGTAACTATTTAAAAGTATACGTTGTAAAGAAAGTGGGGCATGGATTGAGCAAATTACTCACCTAGTGTTTGTTTCTATCACTAATGAAATCACAGGTCCAATCCCCATCCCTAGCAGGTCTCTGGCTTTACCCAGATCCCTTAGGAGGGAAAGAGAGGTTAAGTGACTTGCCTAGAGTAAATTGCCATTAAATATCAGAGGTAGAATTGGAATCTAGTTTTTCTAGACTCCAGATCTGCAGCTGATTGATTAGACAAGGTTGTCTCCAGTATTTACAGAAGGATTTTAGGAGGGACAAACAGTGATAGTTGAAGGCTTAGAAAAGGACTGATGTAGGAAGTAGTCCTTGGATTGACCTCTTAAGGGAACCTGTTTTTTCCAAGAGATAGAGGTGATGAGGAAATGCCTTTCAGTCACTTGCAAGCGGTGCAAGTGCAAGTTTGGAGGCAAGAGATGGACTGCTAACGAGGAATAATAAATAGGCCAATTTCGCTTCAATATCCTCTCAGAAGGAGAAGTGATATGATACAACTTTTATTCTATAGGAAGACCAAAGATTGAGATGCCCAAACTGAAGTCTAGAGATAGTAAGCATTTTGCCCAAGATAAATAAACAGCAGAGTTGTGCTTTAGCCTCAGTATCCAAATTCAGATTTCATCTTGGGGGATTTCCAAATAGCCTCTCTCTGGGGTTCAGTTTGGAATATAACACCAAAAACAGTTATTCTTCCTGCCTTCCGCTGCTGGATCTTTCTAGGTCTGGCTTTGACTTGTAGGTCAAATTGGCAGGGTGAGATTCTAGGGGACCAGAAATAATTGTGACTAAGATGTTCCTTAAAATATATATATATATATATTTTACAAACACTTTTTATCCTACAATTAAGAGATGAGGTTTAGGATGCAAATTTGGCCAAAAGTCCTAAGTGGCCAAGCACAGATAGGACTCAGGTACTCAGATGCCCATCCCAATGCTCTTCCCATGTCATTTCTGTCACATATCTGGTGAAGAGCTGACCTGCTCTCTACCATAGACTTTTACATACATATATGTATACACATACATATATATATACCATAGACTTTACATATATATATATATGTTTGTATATATGTGTGTGTGTATATATATATATATATATATATATATATATATATATATATACACATATATAGTAAAATTACTGGCTTTAAATTCTTACTTCAGAGTTTATGCCTAAAGTTGGGGGAGATAGTGGACAGAAGGAAAAGATACTATATTCAAAATCCTTAGTGAGCACTCATGTGCAAAGCTATGGGGATTCAAAGAAAAAAATGCTGAATGTTTACCTTCAAGGAACTTATATTCTTCCAGGGAGATTGTAGCATATAAATTACCTGACAGGTTTGATTGGGGCACAGGAGAGGTCTCGACAAAATATACCAGGACTATATGAAAGCTTCTTTTCATCTGGGTGAGATACCAAGTAAAGCTTCACAGAGGACCATGTGCCTATTAGGTCTTCAAAGAAGGAGTCTGAAAAGCATAGATGAGAAGAGAATTTATTCCAAGCATGGAACTCTCTTTCCTTGATTTCCTGGAACTAAGAGATCTTTGGCTGGCCCAAGCCCTCAGCAGCTGTTTTAATCTTCTACCTCTATTCCACTCTGCTTCTGTTTCCTTGACCAACTTTACTGACCAAGAGCCCTTCTTAGGATAACTCAACACCTTTCTGCTAACTCGTCTCCATTGGCACCATCTCCTGGAGAATTTTCCCTTCTCTGATAGGAGGGCTGAAGACTAGAGTACCAAACTCCTCCCAAAACTTGCCTTTTTAGGGAGCATAAGTTGGATTTTCAACTCACTCCACTCTTCATTTGCTGCCCTGTCTTGTTTCAACTCCACTGAAGAAGATGGCTCCATACCAGGTGCCCCCTACCATCCCTCACCCTTGCCTGCCTTCTTTTGTGAGTTAGAATGTAAGGTCCTTGTACCCAAGGGCAGTCTTTCTTTTTCTCAATTGTATCCCCAACACTTAGCTCAGTTCCTGAAATGTAGTAGGTGTTTGATAAACATTTATTGCGTTGGATTGTTAAGCACCTATTTCTTTTTTTCATTGGAACCATTCTGATTTGATATCATGAGATTTGGAGTACCAATTCTCCTCCTGTTCACTGGCTATGCCATTTTTGGCAAGGCATTTACTTCTCTGGACATCAGTTTTCTCATCTATGAAAAGAGGGATTGGCTGAATGATTTCTTTTTTTTTTTTTTTTTTAATTCAGAATGACTTTATTATTTTTTTTTAATTTAATAGCCTTTTATTTACAGGATATATACATGGGTAACTTTACAGCATTAACAATTGCCAAACCTCTTGTTCCAATTTTTCACCTCTTACCCCCCCCCCACCCCCTCCCCCAGATGGCAGGATGACCAGTAGATGTTAAATATATTAAAATATAAATTAGATACACAATAAGTATACCTGACCAAAACGTTATTTTGCTGTAGAAAAAGAATCAGACTCTGAAATATTGTACAATTAGCTTGTGAAGGAAATCAAAAATGCAGGTGTGCATAAATATAGGGATTGGGAATTCAATGTAATGGTTTTTAGTCATCTCCCAGAGTTCTTTTTCTGGGCATAGCTATTTCAGTTCATTACTGCTCCATTAGAAATGATTTGGTTGATCTCGTTGCTGAGGATGGCCTGATCCATCAGAACTGGTCATCATATAGTATTGTTGTTGAAGTACATAATGATCTCCTGGTCCTGCTCATTTCACTCAGCATCAGTTCGTGTAAGTCTCTCCAGGCCTTTCTGAAATCATCCTGTTGGTCATTTCTTACAGAACAGTAATATTCCATAATTTTCATATACCACAATTTATTCAGCCATTCTCCAACTGATGGACATCCATTCAGTTTCCAGTTTCTAGCCACTACAAAAAGGGCTGCCACAAACATTCGTGCACATACAGGTCCCTTTCCCTTCTTTATAATCTCTTTGGGATATAATCCCAGTAGTAACACTGCTGGATCAAAGGGTATGCACAGTTTGATAACTTTTTGAGCATAGTTCCAAACTACTCTCCAAAATGGTTGGATTCGTTCACAACTCCACCAACAATGCATCAATGTCCCAGTTTTCCCGCATCCCCTCCAACAATCATCATTATTTTTTCCTGTCATCTTAGCCAATCTGACAGGTGTGTAGTGGTATCTTAGAGTTGTCTTAATTTGCATTTCTCTGCTTAATAATGACTTGGAGCATCTTTTCATATGACTAGAAATAGTTTCAATTTCTTCATCTGAGAATTGTCTGTTCATATCCTTTGACCATTTTTCAATTGGAGAATGGGCTGAATGATTTCTAGGATGTCTTCCAAATTTGGCTTTTTGTGACTATCTGCCTTAGTATCTTTCATCAGTTTGATTAGTGGATCATAACCCTCCATAGGTCTATCATACCACCTACCTGAGTCACAGGATTGATATGAAGAAAGCACATTTTTAAATCCTGAAGTTACATGTATATAAGATACTACTGTTGTTGCTGATTTTCTGGCCCAGAAGAAAGCTTTTCACACAGAGGGCACTCAGCAAGTTGTGATTAATGATAGCAGGTTCCCTTTTTCTTCCCTTAGGGCGAGAACAGAAACCACCATTATCCAACCGTGAAAGCTACTTTTTAGGTATTTAACAAAATATTGTGACACTGGCTCTTCAGTCTCCTATTTGCTTTTTAATGTTGCACCCTCCTCAACATAGGTAAATTAATTAAGCATGTTTAGCTTGGAGAAGATGGGAAGACGAGAGAGAAGAAACAAGTCATTATGGACATCTTCAAGGATGTGAAAGATTGTCAAGGGGAGGATTGATTAGACATTCTGTGTGGCCTGGAGGATAGAACTGATAGCAATAGGTAGAAAAGGCAGAACGGGGCATTTAGGTGGACACTGGGATGGAGCACTGACTCTGGAATTAGGAGGACCTGAATTTAATCCAGTCTTAGACATATGTAAATAACTATCAGGGCAAGACTCTTAACCCCGACTACATTGCCAAAAAAAATGATAGGAAGATACAAAAAAAAAACTTGCTAAGAATTTGGGAGTTGTCCCAAAATAGAATGGACTTCTTAGATAAGAAATGGGGTCACCCTCCTTGGAGGCATAGAAGTGTAGGTTGGATGACCACTTAATTGATTATGTTAAATGATGAGTGAGGTCCTTTCCATTTCTTCAATTCTCTGATTCATCTTGAATTATCTTAAGAGAAACTAAGCAGAAGATAGGGTTTCAAACAATGCCCTCAGAAATTTTTTTGTGGTTGCTTTTCAGCATAGAATGATTCACCTGTTTCTCTTCCAATTTTATTCGTCTGATTAAGTAATTTGGCTGAAGGAAGAAACGGAAAGCTCCAATTGAGGTCTAAAATGAGGTGTTGGATTAGACAACCTCAAATCTTTTTCAGCTTTATGATCTTATATGGTTTTTTTCCATGTTTTTGTGATTTAAAATATTAAAAAATGTTGTTCTGTATTATTGATGCAGTAATAGGAGATCCACCAGTTACCACCATGAGCTTTTAGGCCTGATCTTCCCACACTTACATGCTCTGAAAGACAAGGCTTTGGGGGAAATTGGAATAGGAGGGAGAATCAGATCCTTGCCTTCCAGTCCTCTCTCTTCTTTCATTAATAGGACACATAGGAAGGAAGGAAACAAACACTAAATAAGCACCTACTATGTGTCTAGGCATTGTGCTAAATGTTTTACAATTATCTTATTTAATTCAACAATTCTAGAAGGTAGATGCTATTTTACAGTTGGAGAAACTGAGGCAGACAGACTAAATAACATATAGGTTCACACATCTAGTAAATATGTAAGACTAGATGTGAACTTATACTGATTTCAGGCTCAGTACCCCCCAGTTGCCTCATAATTTCTTCTCTCTACCCTATTTCACTCATGTATCACCCCTCTCAGTGTTGAGAATAGGCAGGGATGATATTTGAGAGGGTCACTAGGTGATAGTATGATAGTATGATATCTTACTATTTTGTTTGCTGAGTTTGTGGCATATGAGGTAGCTAGGGCTTTAAACCAAGTACAACCAGTTTATAACCAGTTTAAGGAGTCACTACAGAGTTTTATGAAGTGAGTGATGGAGCTGAAGTGAAGACATTTGCTTTTGACAGTTTACTCATTATAAATGTTATCCGAAACCAGAGAACACAGATTCCCCTTCGTTTATAGTTTCTGTGTCTGCCAAAGCTTATTAAAGCATTGTGGGCAGTAATAAAGCAACACTGCAGATAACTTGCTTGCTTAGAGAAAATGATTTGCTGAGGAATAGAAAAGAGTAAAATAATAACTTTTCTTACCTGTCAAATTTTATTCTATAAATAGACTCTTTGCCTCTTTTGATGTATTTGCATAAAAGTAGTTCACATTTTGCTCTTAAAAGTAAAATTCTATTTTGGAACCTTTGATTTCTTCTTTATATATCTATTTATGACCCCCTTCTTATTGGTTTGAGTATTTTTTTTAAAGAGTAAAGTAGAAAATGAATTTGAACAGAACCTCAGAGTTTGAAGGAATTTCCTTTTTTTTTTTTTTAATTAAAGCCTTATTTTCAAAATATGTACATGGATAATTTTCAACATACATCATTAACAAAATCTTATGTTCCAAATTTTTCCTTCCCTTCTCCCTAACCCCCTCCCCTAAATGGCAAGTGATCAAATATATGTTAAACATGTGTAATTCCTCTATAATATTTCCCACAAATATCATGCTGTACAAGAAAAATCAGATCAAAAAGGGAAAAAAATGAGAAAGAAAACAAAATACAAGCAAACAACAACAAAAAGAGTGAAAATGCTGTGTTGTGATCCACACTCATTTTCCACAGTCTTTTCTCTGGGTGCAGATGGATCTCTTTATTACAAGAACATTGGAATGGGCCGAATCACCTCATTTTTGAAGAGTGTCACATCCATCATATAATCTTGCTGTTGCTGTGTACAATAATCTTGTTCTGCTCACTTAACTTAGCATCAGTTCATGTCAGTCTCTCCAGGACTCTCTGTATTCTTCCTGATGGTCATTTCTTATAGAACAACAATATCCCATAACATTCATATGCCACAATTTATTCAGCTATTCTCCAACTGATGAGCAGCTACTCAGTTTTCATTTCTAGCCACTACAAAATGAGCTGCCACAAACATTTTTGCACAGGTGGGTCCCTTTTCCTCCTTTAAAATCTTTTTGGGATGCAAGTCCAGTAGAAACATTTCTGGGTCATAGGGTATGCACAGTTTGATAGCCCTTTGGGCATAATTCTATATTGCTCTCCAGAATGGTTGGACCAGGTAACAACTTCATCAATGATTTATTAGTGTACAGTTTTCCCACATCCCTTTTAACATTCATCATTATCTTTTCCTGTCATCTTAGCCAATCAGAGAGGTGTGTAGTGGTACCTCAGAGTTGTCTTAATTTGCATTTCTGTAGGGGCAGCTAGGTGGTGCAGTGGATAGAGCACTAGCCCTGAAGTTAGGAGGACCTGAGTTCAAATCTGACCTCAGACACTTAATACTCCCTAGCTGTGTGACCCTGGGCAAGTCACTTAACATCAATTGCCTTAGCAAAAAAACAAAAAAGAAAGACATTTGCATTTCTCTGATCAATAGTGATTTAGAGCACCTTTTCATGTGGCTACAAATTGTTTCAATTTCTTTATCTGAAAATAGTTTGTTCTTATCCTTTGACCATTTATCAATTAGAAAATGGCTTGAATTCTTATAAATTTGAGTCATTTCTCTATTTTAGAAATGAGGCCTTTATCAGAACCCTTGAATGTAAATTTTTTTCTTAGTTTATAGCTTCCCTTCTAATCTCTGCATTAGTTTTGTTTGCACAAAAACTGTTAATATAATCAAAATGATCTATTTTGTATTTAATAATGATCTCCAGTTCTTCTTTGGCCACAAATTCCTTGCTTCTTCACAGATCTGAGAAGTAAACTATCCTTTGTTTTTCTAATTTGCTTATATCACCATGTCTAAATCATAAAAAAGTAGAGGAGAGAGAGGGAGAAAAATTTGGGATATAAGGTCTTGCAAAGGTGAATTCAGAAAACTATCTTGTCATGTATTTGAAAAAATAAAAAACTATTTTAAAAATTAAATACTTTTTTTTTTAAAAAGGAAATCTCTATTAATGAAAAATGCAAATGAAAATGGCCTAGCTATACCAGACCTAAAACTACATTATGAAGCAGTGATCATCAAAACCATTTGGTAACTAGCTAAGAAATAGTGTAGTTGAACAGTGGAAAAAGTTAGATTCACAGGACAAAATAGTCAATGACTCTAGTAATCTAGTATTTGACAAACCCAAAGACCGCAGCTTTTGGGACAAGAACTCACTATATGACAAAAACTTCTTGGAAAATTGGAAATAGTATGGGCAGAAACTAGGCACTGACCTACACCTAACACCCTGTACTAAGATAAGGTCGGAATGGGTCTAATTTTGTTGCTGCTTTGTGCAATGTTCTCTTGGTTCTACTCACTTCACTTAGCATCAGTTAATGCAAGTCTTTTCAGGTTTTCTGAACTCAGCCTTCTCATAATTTCTTATAGAATAATAATATTCCTTTACATCCATATACCCTAATTCATTCAGCCTTTCAATTTCCAGTTCCTTGATACTATAAAAAGAACTGCTGCAAACATTTTTGCACATCCCTTTTTTATGATCTTTTTGGATACAGACCCAGTAGAGACACTGCTGGATCAAAGAGTTTATTATATATGTATATATATTATATATGTATTATATATATGGTATGGTTTTATATATGTATATATATATTATATATGTATTATATATATGGTATAGTTTCAAATTGCTTTCCAGAATGGTTGAATCAATTCACAACTTTATCAACAATGCATTAGTGTTCCAGTTTTCCCATACCCCCTCCAACATTTATCATTCTCTTTTTGTGTCATCTTTGCCAATCTGAGAGGTATGAAATGGCACTTTGAATTATCTTGATTTGCTTTTCTCTAATCAATAGCGATTAGAGCATTTTTTCGTTTGACTAGAAATGACTTTAATTTTTTTCACCTGAAAATTGTCTATTCATATTCTTTAACAATTTATCAAATGGGGAAAGGCTTGCTTTCTTATAAATTTGAGTCAATTCTCTATATATTTTAGAAATGAGGTCTTTATCAGAAGCACTGAATGTAAAGTCCCCCCCCCCCCCCCCCAGTTTTCAACATTCACCCTTGCAAAACCTTGTGTTCCAATTTTTTCTCCCTCCCTTCCCCCAATTCTCTCCTCCAGTGTAATATTCTTCTCTAAAATGTAATGTTCTCTGGGAGCAATTTTCTTGGGGGGCTTCTGGAGGCAGCCTTAGTTTCAGTTCAGTGTAATCACCCCAAATGCAGCCTGGAGTTAAAGTCCAAATCCTTTCTTGTCTCCTTCAAATTCTTGTCTCCTTCACTTGGGGCTTGGCTAGTTTTTCTGGAGGCCTAGTCTTGGTTGTGAGCTTAAGTTGCCTTCTCTGGCTTGTGAATACCCTGGACTGAATCCTGGCTGAGGCTCAGAGCTTCTAGTGGGCTTGTGTGTCTGGCCCTGAGAGCTTCTTGTTTATATGCTGTACACTGAGTATACATCAATCATTATATCTCTAGGAAACCATTATTTGTTGTTGGATTAAATCAATGCTAAACTAGATTTAACCATTGTCTCCTCATTCCACTTACTAAGCACCTTGTAAGAATCCTAACATCTCCAGCTTTCTTTTGATTTAGAACATAGGTGGCCATGACCTCCTTGACTTGTCAAGGAGGTGAGAACCCCCCAAAAAGAAGGTGATCATGCCTTCCCTGACTGCTCAATAAAAGGAGTGAAAACACCATAAAAAAAGTGATCATACCCTCCCTGACTTCTCAGGAAGGGAGATGAAAACCCCAAAGGAAATGGGAAATCAAATCAGATTAGCAGGTTTCTGAAGGAGCTCACTCTTAAAGCAAGTATACATAAATCCGTCAATATGGGAGGTATTACACACAATTACATAATTTACATAAGCACATAGTAACATAACATAGACTAGTAGTGATGTAACAACATGAATCAACACACAGAATTATACATGTCCATAAGTCCTAGAAACAGTCCAAAAGGAATCGATTGTCCATTAGTTCATGTGCTAGGAATCCAATAATTCCTGCAAGCTTCGAAGTCCTGCAATAGTCTCATCAACAATTTTTTATCTCAAGGAATCCAATGATTCCTGCTGGTTTTCAAGTCCTGCAACAGTCTCATCTTATGTTAGGGAATCCAATGATTCCTACAGATTTTGTTCTTAGGTCTTCTCCTTTGTTTCCAGATTTTTCTCTTTTTCTGTCTCTCTCCAGGTGCTCGTTGCCACCCATCTGTTTCCTTCTCCATCTGTAGGTATATAAGCAAACCCTCTTTCCCAAGCAGTTAACCTATATAATTCCCTTCTATTTACCACTTTCTAGATCTCTCCTCATCACCTGGCAATTACATTGGTGCTGCTTGCACTGGATACTGTCCTTCTGTTGGGTTAAAAAAGCCTGTATTATCTCCAATTGTAATCCCTTTCTCCCATTGGATTGATTTTTGGCTGACTGATCATGTAATCCCTTTATGCCATGTGATTGCTTTTCGGCTGATAGATCACATCAGAGTCCTGACCTTCTTAAGACTCTCTGGATGTAACCTTGGCTGCCATCATGCCCCACCTGTATTTTGTATGATATCTTGGAGCTGGGCTCCACCTCTCATATTCCAGTGGAATCCCTTGTGGCATTTTGGACATGGGGTTTTGGGTTTTATTCTCACCCTTTCTTCTCACTCTATCTTCATACCTACATCAGACTCTCAGATGTCCAACTTTTATACACTGAAAACATCGACGAGTTTCTCTAGAATTCCTTTGCCAAGAAGGACCCTGTCTTTCCATGGTCATCATAGTCTGGGTATAATAAGCATTTGTGCCCACTGTGGCACAACATCATATGATCTCCTCTAAAGGAGCATCTTTGTGTAGTCCCCATATAATTCTTCTGCAAACCTCATTAGCATTTTCCTTAGCCAGATGTCTGATCATTATTTCTGTAGCTGCATTTTTTTTTCTCCATTGGTTCTTGTGACAGCTGTTTGCAAATGTCCCACAAAATCTGCAAAGGGTTCATTGGGACCTTGCTCTATTTTTGTGAAGGCTTCCCTCTGATCTTTCCCTGGGAGGGAATCCCAAACTTTTGTTGCAGCAATAGCAATTTGTTCATAAGCTATTGTGGAGTAATTAATCTGTTCTGAATTCTCTGTATGCTAACCTTCACCTGCTAGTTGGTCAAAGGTGATTTGTAAATTAACTCCCATTTGCCTGTTGCATTGGGCTTGACTCTTACATAATTCATGATACTCCAAAAGCCACAATAAGTTTTGTCCAGGTTCTAAACATGTCCTTGCTATGGATTTCCAATCACTCGGGGTTAAGATTTCATAGCCAAATTATCTAGTAACATGTTAACATAAGACAATGTAGTCCCATAAAGAATGCAAACTTTTTTCAAATCCTTAATTTTTTCCAAAAGGAGTGTATCTTCTCCTTTTTTGACCTGAAGAGTCAAGTTCTTCAATCACAGGGTATGCATTCATTAAATCAGACACATCCTGTCCTTCAGTTTTTGCTTTAACAGTGCTTTTTGTAATCTTGTTATAGGCTGCTTAATAGGTAGTTCTGTTTGTGTCACTGCCTCTCTCCCTCCTCCTCCCTACCCCCATGAAGGGTTAATTGAGGGAAGTAGATCAGGGGATGTAGAGTTTTTATGACTGCCACTTTATAATATAGTTTTAGGTCTGATACAGTGAGGACAGTTAGTTTGAAGGGATTTTTGAGACTGGATGGAGCCAAATGATACCTGAACAAGAATTACACTCACAGTATCCTTGACAAGTGTGGAGTGACAGGTACTCTTAAATCTGACCCCCCAGGATTGGACTTCTAAATCTGCTCTTTTATCTGCTGTACAAATTACTTTCTCTTGTTGAACCTCAGGATTTCCATTTATAAAATGAGGGAATTAGAGCAGATGATCTTTAAAGTCCTTTTCAAGACTAAATCCTACAAATTTTTGGAAGATTTTTATTAGCTCCAGACAGCCCATTCTATATTTGAATAGTTTTAATTAAGAATTTTTTTTCTCTTTTCTATTCAAAATCAGAAAGTGGTCTTTCTACATATTCTGCCTATTGCTCCAAGTCATGCTCCCTGGAGCCAGATAGAACATTCAGATCCCTTCTCCCCCTTAATAACTCTCAGATAGTCTATAATAGCTTTTATATCTTTCTTAAATCTTCTCTTCTTCGGAATAATCACCTTTAATTTCTCCAAATGATTTTCTGATGGAATGGTTGTCAGCCCTCTGCCACTTTGGTTGCCCTTCCCTGAATGTTTTCTGGTTTATCAGTGGTCTTCCTAAAACTATGGTGTCCCAGGATTGATCATATTACTACTCAAAGGACTTTCACCTTCCTCAAACTGGGTGCTCTATTAACATAGCTTAAAATTTTATTAGTTTTTTAAGGGTATCAGGTGACATACGTTGAGTCAGTTGGAGCTTGCTTTCTACTTAAACCTCAAGTCTTTTTTGCACAAAATGGTGAGCTTTGGTCAGGATCTTCAACAATTCTCAATGAGCCCTGACCACTACACATAGAGACCTTCTCTGATAGTAGTGGTCATGGTAAGGATTTAACAGATGGGAGAAAGTCAACAAGGGTATATAAGAGTAGGAGGAAAGAGTCAGGGAATAAAAAGTTGGAAATTGTAAGAGATGTCTCATGTCCCAAAGCCTCTGTCATTACTATTGTCTAACTAACCTTAGGAATCTCCAGTGTTTGAGGACAAAATCACTTTGTCCTGTATGCTAGGAGTTTGAACTGAGGATGAGTCTCAGTGTGAGGGAATGGAAATGGCAAGGAGTCTGTCTGCTGACTACAATTATTATTGGATCCAATCTTACATTGTGCATCCTTTTCCTATAGTTGTCAAACATCTTTTATCAGTTAAGTAAACTCATAAGTAGGTTTCTGAGATTTCTTTGAATTTACTCCTTTGGTAATTTCCTTTGGTACTCCTTTGGTAAATTAATTATATTCATATACCATAATTTGTTCAAGTGTTCTCCAGTTGATGGCTTAGAATAGTGCCTAATAGATATCTAGTAGGCATTTAATAAAGATTAGTAGATTGACTAACTTATGGACAAAAACTTTGTTTTCAGTTCTTTGCCACCACCATCTATATATCTCTCTCTGTCTCTCTCTGTCTCTCTGTCTCTCTCTGTCTCTCTGTCTCTCTCTCTCTCTCTCTATATATATATACAGATAGATAGATTGATAGATAGATAGATATAGATATAGATAGATAGATCAATCGATCTTCCCCCTTTGTCACTGACTTCTTTAAGGTCAAATGCTTTGTAATGGTATTTCTGAGCCAAAGAATATGTATAATATAGTATCTTAGGGAATGGTTCCACATGGTTTTCCAGATTAGCTAGACTAATTCTCTTCTCTCACAGTATGTAGTGTTCCTGTTACCTTCTTCTTTTAGTATCTCTGCCAACAAGATGGATATGAGATGGATGACCAGAATTTAATTTACATTTCTTTCATTCCTAATCACTTGGAGCATTTTCATATTGTTGTAAATTACCTTGCATTTTTTCTTTTGAGAAGTGCCTATTTATATCTTTTGATCACTTATGGATTAGGAAAGACCTTTGTTCTTATATTTGCATGACTATCTTTACATATCTTGTATAGAAGATTTTTATCAGAGAAATAAGCTGCAAAGATTTTTTCCCAGATGACTGTTTCCTTTCTAACTACTGATTATTGCTTGTTCAATCGCTTTTAAAATTTACATAATAAAAAGTGTCTATTTTCTCTTTTATGATGATCTGTGATCTCCTGTTTAACTAAGAATTCTCCCCATATCTATAGTTGTGAAAGGTGTTCCCTTGACCTTTTTTAAATATGATACTATTATTGGGAGATTTTGTGGTTATTTTATAAACTGTTGGTTTAAACATAATTTTTGCCAGGTAGCTTTCCAATTTTCCCATTAGATTTTATTTAATGTCACAATCTATTTCAGTAGTTAGTGTGTTTGAATTTATCAGACACTATATTACTATGTTTGCTTCAAGATCTCATTGACTAAATCTGTTCCAAGGGTCAGCTTTTCTGTTTGTTAACCAGAACCAAATATTGTTTGAAATCTAGAACTTGTAGGCCTTCTTTCTTTCCCAATTTTTTTCATCATTTCTCTTGAAATTCTTGACTTTTTTGTTTCTCTAGATTAATTTTATTATTTTTGATCCAGTTATGTAAAGTAGCTCTTTAATACTTTTGTTGGTATAACATTAAATTTTAAATTATTTAAACAGTATATTTTAATATTATTGTGACTCATCATGAACAATTATTTTCAACATCCACATTGTAACTCTTTCAACTATTTGACTTCCTATTGCCTTATTTTGTTCTTTTCCTATTGTCTTTCTCACTTCTTAGCTACTCACAGAAGAGGTAATTGTCTTTATCTTATTCATAAGAGCTATTTTTATGAATCTTGAAATTCCTTCATCTGATCTCTTATTCTTCTATCTTTCTGTCTGCATTACAGTCCCTTACCTTTGTTTTTCATCCTCCCATGAATTTTTAGCTCTCCAACACTTGGTTCTTTCCCAGGGCATCGCTTCCTTATCTTTGTTCAGTGATGAATCAGTAAAATTCTGTACTATCTTATACACTCAAGTTCTATGTCCTTTATCTTGTCATCAATAATGTTTTGCCAAATACTTACCTTGAATTATTCTTTATCATCTACTGCTTTTGCTCTTATTTCATGTGCTGCTGAATGAAATTGGAGGAAAACAGAACTAGGTCCATTAAAAATTTGTTACTTAATCTCAACTGGGCTCTTATTACAGCAAGACAATCCTTTTATACTTTATTACTTTTTTCACTATTCTCCTCACCACAGAAACTATTCCAAACCCTTTTGTCCTTCTTCAAGCTTCCCATAGTTTCCTTTCACTTTCTCAGCTGAGGACTTTGGCTCACACTTCATTGAAAAAAATAATGGGATGCCAGTTACTAAGAGCTCCTTTTCTTTCCCTGTTTTACTGAGACATCTTCCTCCACTATCTCATTCATATAACGAGATGGTCTTTCTTATTAAGGTAAAGCTGAAACATCCACTCTGGATCCCATTTTATTATATTTTATCCTGCTGATTGGCCCTTCTACCATCCTCAGCTACCACATTATACCATACTCTATAAATGTTTTTGTTTGTTTTTGCCTCAGTAGCTGCTTCTGTGTTTCTTTTCTCCTAACACACATCAGACGACTCTACCCCAAGGCTAAAACCCTAAGAATAATGATAACCTAATTGGTTAACCCAGTCCTGAATGATTAGCCTATTACTTCTATTCCAACATATGTTCTTCAGCTTAATGATCTAGATTTCTTGTCCTTGTTCAAACTCTGTTCCCCATTCCCACTAGCTTCCTTATTCTAATCCTTCTTATCTGTCCTCTCTCTTCCTCTGTCATGTTCTATCCCCTGTGCGCTAGGTTACACACTTCTGTTCCCTTTAAATCTTTTACTTTCTCACTTTTTTCATTTTCTTACACTCAGTGCCCTTAATAAGTAAAAAAAAAAAAATCAACCCTGATTGGTGAATAATTAAGCAGAGAGTGGACATATTAATATGGAGCAGGGCTAAAAGTCTTCATTTTCTTCTTCATATGATTTGATCATGACACTCAACTGCCTCCAGCAATCTGGAAAAAGGACTCTCTGATTCTACTACTCTGATTAGTTTTTTCCTTTATGAACTGGGTTACTATAAACTCAAATAAAAGGTGGAGGGCAGGATACAAGGGCATAAACTTAATGGTTCAGGGCTGAAATTCACCTAAATTGGTTCCTGTTTACACTTTAAATTTGAAGGAGGATTTGGGTGACTGATTCTGACTTGGTACTGACTGTCTGGTCGGCAGGGATTGGTCCCTGAAAGGGATAATAAACATCCTCCTAATTAATTACAGTTTATTAATATAATAGAAAATAAGAATTTCTCTCACTCTCTGATTTCTCTTTAGATTTCTTGATTATTTCTCAATTTGGGTGCTCTTCTTTGGTCTTTGTTGGAGTGATGGGGTGGGGGGAGATAGGCTATATTATTTCCTTCTGCTCTGCTATATTTGCTGGTCCTCCCAAGATTTCTCTAAGTCTATCTTATCACTGACTAGCTAGATGTTGCTCTAATCTTTTTAGGACTTGATAGGGTCATTATGGTTGTAAGCCCAAATCATGATGGTAGAGTTCAGTTTGAAGGCTGCTGGTAGATAAGAGATGTGGAATTGAAGAGAAATATAGAAGTGAGACAAAGAGAACTAGAGACTTTGATCTTGATTGATAGTGCAGAATGATGAAGGTTGGAGCATGAATAGTGTCTACTGTTTGTGTCTACTACCATTAGGTATATCAATTCCCTTATGACATTTTCAGGTCCTAAAGAGTTGGGGACAGAATTACAGAAGTAGTTAGTGACCATCTGAGATTCAAAAATGGGCCTTTTGGTAAGACTTTTCCCTGTGGTTTCCTAAGGGATTGAGATGAAGTCCCTTATTATATGGTACTCCTTTGCTCTACCTATTTCTGAACTGAGGAGAAGCCACTGATCCAGTCCTACATTTTCCTATCTGAAGACTGTGATTGCTGCTTTTTCCTTACTTAACAATTTCTCAATATTTCTCAGTATGTGAGATTGAAAATTGATACTCTGCTTTATTTTGTATTATTTGTTAATTGAGAATTGTACCTAATCACTAGAATCAGTACTTGTAGATTAGGTTTAGATTTGATTGTATAGACATTAGTAGTAGAGTTTGTAAGAGTTTAAACTTTCCTATTCCTCTGGGTTACAGATTGGACTCAAACTGTCTCACCTCAGAAGGTAGGAAGGGGCTAGGAAGAATGAGTCAGCTATTTATAAAAATGTTTTCCTAGCATTCAACCAAGTAATTATGGACATGGGATTTTTCCAAAGGATGTTCTTGAACTTGGTGTTTCCCCATTGCCATATATTCTAGAGATCTCCTCTTGTGAGTCAGGCCAAATGTAAGCCCAATATTTCTTTAACTCTTCTGTAGACAAGTTACAATCTTAGTTTAGTTTACATCAAAGAACCATTCTGGGCACATAGTCTGTCATCCTTTCAATTGTCAAAAATAATCTTACCTTCTGAGTTGTCTTGGGTCTCTTTTTATTGGCAATTGTTTACCTTGCTAACAAATTAATTATGATTGGAATCTTGTCTCTCAGTTTCTCTTTCTTGCAGATTTTTTATTGCAATGGTATGTGTTTGTGTTACTGTATTAAAATCTACAAGGCCATTTTTGCTCACTTGAATGTTAGTGATGAGATTAGGAATGGAAGAGGGATACTTCAGAAATGAAAGGCTTAAAATATTAAAGTTATATAAAAGCAATATGTTTTATTTTCATTGCATGTTGGCTAGGAGTTCAAGCTGAATATAATCAATCCTCACCTCTCATAAAGATAACATTCCGAAAAAGTGGTGTAAAAGTATGAACACAAACATTGATATGTTAATTATATGGGAAATAGGGGATTCAGTTCAGATAACCACCAAAAATTTTTGTTGGAGCTTGCTGAAAATATACTTTTCTGCATATAGTTCTTTATAACAAAACATTATTTCTGGTAATATACATTTTTCTTAATACAGTAACTATGAATTAGCCCATAAAATGCAGAGGAAAAGAGAAACAGTGTAGCATGAGACTGGAAGGGCCAGGGGCAGGTTGTCAGAAAAACCTTGAGGTAAAAAGGGGCAACCTGCCTTTCAAAATTCCCTTATGAAAACCTGGAATTCCCAGATAGGTAGCCTAACAAAGTAAGTGGACTGCCTACTCCTCCAAATACATGTTCAGGGATGCTTAGGAACCAGGGTATTGCAGTGGGAAGACAGGACACTTACTCTGCCACTTGTGTTGGCCAGAGAGCCTGGGTGACCACTATTTAATTTACCCACAAACTTAGCCACTTTTACATTTTTTTTCAATTCTTTCATCAGCACTTAAGCAAATTCATGAACTCTTTCATGAATTCTTTTCTCCTTTTTTTGTTGATATAAACATACAAATTGGTCTCTCATTTTTTCCTCACTATATATAGCCACGAATGTGCACAATTGCCAAAATGAAAGTGAAAATGAGATTACTAATAAAATCATTAGAATGCTTAAAGTCTTGAAAGTAAACTAGAGGATATTGAGGATTGCCTATATTTAGTTAAGGGCACAGTGTTTTAGAGAGAGAACGTAATAATTGGGGGCCAGATTCCTCCTGAGATATGAGCAAGTGAGCAAAAAGTTCTAGATTGCCAAAGGATAGAGTATAAGCATGTCCTTTCCTGGGGTCAGCCATATTGATAAACTGGATTTGAAAGGAAAATCACTGCCATGAGTGAGGAAAGCCATGATTCTCAAGGAAGAACCTAAGGAAGAAAGGGAGAGAGGGTTTTAGGGTTTTACTCATTACCTCTGCTGGCTCAATGGATGCTGACAGCTCAGTCTATCTGACTGACTGTAAACTCCCCCAGTTACTTATAGAAGCAAGAAAAAAAATCATGCTCTTAGCCAGAATACTGAATCTTTTCCATTCAGTCATACCTATGATCTTACCTGGCCATATCACCTAACCTCTCCCATCACCCTCCACGTGCCATTATCAACATCCAGCCTATATCTGCTTACTTTTAAAAAATGTCTTGGTTATTTGCGGCCTGCTAAAAAATGTTAATGCTACTATTCCCACTTTTTTGGTTCCTCAAGGAAACTTCTCTTAAGTAATACATATTGCAGACTGCCTTTCCATCCCCATCTTTTTTCCTTTACAGAAATTCACAAGAAAATTAATTACTTAGGTAGGACTGGGAGTAGAGGTAGGGAATAAAATAAGGGATAATCTTTTTAGAACTCTATTTGATATTCATTTTAAGGAGTATACTCCTATAGCATAGCAGGTAGAGTACTACTATTTTTCAGATTGTAACTAAACCAGTTGCACATATTATTATGCAATTTTTACACCTGTAGAGCTTCTGAAATTGTGCCTGCGAAAAGCTTGCTTTCTTTCAGGTCCTTGTTAACTATTTTCTTTCTGCTACTTTCATTGCTGTACTTCCACTCTTTTGATCAGTCTAATTTTTAACCTTAGTTGGTGATTTGACCTTGATCAGTGAATGTTCCTGGCCATTGCTACTGTCAAGTGCTTCTTATCTGTTGGTTAGGCTTTCCCCTTTGTTATTAAAATATTGATTGATATAGAATAAAATACATTTTACAAAGTCATTATTTTGAAGAGCAACAATTAATGTTATAAGGTTGGCTCACCTTTTCACTGTTTGTAAATTTAAAATAAAAAACAGTTTTGTAGTAATCTTTTCTGGGTTTCATGAAAATCAGATGGATAGAACTAAATCTGCACCTCCCTTGACTATAGTTAATGCCTTTTAAAATTATCTTGTAGTAATTAAAAAAAATCCCCATTTTTGTTGATGCCATTTAATTTTTATATCAAAATTACTTCTTAATATACCCCCTCCCATAACTGAATATCACCCATGCTACATAGAAAAAGAGTAAAGCAAAACTGACCAACAAAATAAGTGTGATAGTGTAGGTTATATTCTATACCCACTGTCCTCCACCTATATACCAAGAGAAAGGTTTCTTTCTTAAAAGATTTTTTTTCTTCCTCCTTGGGCTAGAAGGATAAAAGAACCAATTTTTCTCCCTTTGAAGTCTGCAGGGAAGGTAAGTTAATTAACCAGAAATTCAGTTCATGTCAGTTTTTCAGTTTCATTTGTTTTTATCCAACTGATAAAGGCTGTGAAGACATTTTTTACAGAGTATGAGAATAAAATAGTGAGATAATATATACAGGGTGATAGAATCAGTCTTCAGAGCTGCAAGCTCAGTCTTTCATTCATTCTTTTCATGCCAAAAAAACCCCTATCTCATTGTCTCAGTGATCCAGAAAGAGTAGATAGTAGAATCTGTTTCTTTAACTAGGGCAATTGTATGATAGAAAAATTTATTATTGGACATTAATGTCCAGTGGTCACAATACATTATTTCTAAGTTATATCCTCTTAAAAGAATAAACTCTGTGGAAACTTAGACTAAGGGCAATCTTATGTTGCCTCTGGTCCACGTGATTCCCTTGTTGGATGCTTTAGGGAATTTGTTCTAGCTGAAAAGACAGATCCACATTGCTCCAAGTGCTAGGGTTGGGAAAATTCCCATCATTTAGATAGCGGTTTGGCTCTGTGTCTTAATTTACGTTTATAGCAATCTTTATTTAACCCCTGGCTTCTTGGTAGCAGAGACAAAAAAAATTCCTGGAAAGGTTTAGGTATTAAAATATAAGATTACATCTGTTGATAGATTGGTGTAACACACTATTACAATGAACCCATTTCAAACTTAGGGCAGTATAATGGCATTTCAAGTCCGATTAGTTCCCTTCTCAGGGGGTTTACTTTACAAAAAGTTATGTTTTCAGACACAATTGCTCTAAATCTCCAGTTTGGAAAATTCTCAACACTTGGGCAGAGGACAAACATTCTGCTTAATTTTTATCTATGTTGATCCCTATTTAACTCTAGCTTCTTTGTAGTTGAGGCAAAGCCAATTTACTGAAAATGTTTAACTAATGAACATTATGTTTTAGTATTGGTGGGTAGATAGATACCAACAAAGGAAGTTGGGGAAAGAGCCGACAATGGATTATATATATATGTATATATAATATATACTGACTTCCCATTAGGTAAGTGGGTAACATTTAGGACAAGCAAAAATTGTCAGTTCAACTGAGAATATCTCAAACTCAAATGGTAATGCTCAGCTTAAACTAGATTTGGTACTCAAATAATTATGGGAAACAAATTTAGCCAAATACAAATGAGAGCTTTGATTATGGTCAACTATGTATGCTGAAAACCAGATTTGTAGTTCTAGAGCTGAGGCAAATGGACTATTGGTACTGTAGGACAATACTTTCAGACTGAAACTTCCTTTCATTACTATGTTCATTAGAGGTTTTACTCTGAACCACCAGATCACCACTCTACAATCTGGATTTCTTAGAATCAAAGACCATGGCACCCTTAAGAACTACTTTAGTAGGGAAGAGTTAGAGGGGCCTACATGGCCTCTTTCCACCAGGAGATAGTGCATTATGGCAACAATTCACTCTCCCTTGCCAATATAAAGACCATTATAAGGATCTGTAATAGCACTTAGGAGGATATTGAGAAATCGTTAGATGCTTTTCTCACAAAGGATAGGAAAGCAAAGTGCCTGTGCTGTGATGTGAAATTCAAGGATGAACATAACAAGGGAACTTGGCCCAGAATGGTTCCTGATTGGAATTACAATAATGAAGGTGACTGGGGAAGTTTCAGGGATGCTAAAACGATCCTCATTGATGCCCTAGGGTAGGCAGCACAACAATCAACAAATTGGGAAAAATTCCATGCCATTATTCAAAATTTTGATGAGCATCCCAATGCTTTCTATATTTGCTTGTGTTCTCCCATCCAGAAATTCACTCAGCTGGATCCAGAAAATGAGCGTGATCTAAAAGCAATTGCTTCAGCTTATGTTAATCAATCAGCAACAGACATTTATAATTACTTTCATAAATTGTACCCTGGCTGGAGTGGGAAAACTATTAGTGAACTCTTGGGAATTGTATCATATGTGTTTGAAAAGTGGCAGGAGAAGGAACTTAAGAAAGAAAAGACAAAGAAGGTCAAGGAAATGAAGATTTTGGGGGACATCATGAAAGGATGATGCAGGAAGATAAGAGTGGGAGGGATTAAGGACCCACTAGAAAGGGTATTTAGAAAGCAAGGGCAAAGGATGTTTTTTACTGTATGTTTTTACTGTAAAAAAGGGAGGGGCACTTTAAGAAGTATTGCAGGAAATGTGAGGGGAGGAGGTCTCTGATAGAAGGTAACATCCTCCATGCTATCCAAAGGGGGCCACCATAATAAATCAGCTGCCATGTGGACCACCACCCCCACTGTTGCCTTGGTGTTTGCAACTGCCATGGACGCCAAAGTGACTACCCTTTTTTGGTAACTGGGGATGATGATTTGCAAAGAGGGAAGATACCAGATAACTTACTGAAGAACTAATAGCTTATACAGATAAACCCCTGAGCCCTTCATTTCCCCAGAAGCCTTGAAAGAAGTAATTAGCTGAGTGTAACAGATGATGGCTTCTCCACCTACTCTAGTCCTGCTCAGTTATGACATGGTGTTTTTGTACATGAATAGAGAAGAGTTGTATTGGGAATCCTCACCCAGATGTTGGGGTCTTACCATAGACCCAAATTTGGCTTGCCAAATAACATACTTCATTGTAGAAATAACTAGGCAGCTCTTCAAGTGGATTTGGGCAACCCTGAACCTGTATATCTCTCTCACCCATTAACATCAGGGAAAATAAAACAGCTGGCTAGGGAAATTAAAACACTTTTTTGGGGGGAAATTTTGTATTGTTCCAGCTTGGAAATCAGAGTATGCAGGATTATGGATTGTCACCTTTTGAAATTCTGTTCACCTAATACCATATAATTCTACCTAATACTCCAGGGGACTAGACCTTCAAAGCCTGAGCTTAGCTATAGGGGTGAAAGCCTGTGAAGATACGTGAACTCCCTGTCTAGTTCTCTTTCACAGTTTGGGAAAGAGGCAGCTTTGAGACAAACTCTGCCTTTGGAAGAGTTAATGTGTCCATTTGAGCCAGGTGACGACATGTAGTTCTACAACTTCAAGAAGAAATCTAGTCTTCAGTCCTCATGGACCTTTCCAGATCCTGCTGACCAGTCTTATTATCATCAAGGTTGCCAAACAGATGACCTAGATATGTCACAAACATCATTCCCACATGAAGTCTGCAGACATTGATTTCTTTTTTTTTTCTTTTTATCTTTTCCTACTTTTATTTTTTTTTCATAATTATAACTTTTTATTGACAGAACCCATGCCTGGGTAATTTTTTACAACATTATCCCTTGCACTCACTACTGTTCCAATTTTTCCCCTCCCTCCCTCCACCCTTTCTCCCAGATGGCAAGCAGTCCTATACATGTTAAATATTGCAGACATTGATTTTAATCCAACCAAGGAGGCAGATCTTAAGAGGCCAGTGAATGAGTTAAACTGTAAAGTGACCCCAACAGAAACCAGTGGTCCTTGGTGGTTGTTTGTTTGTTTTTGTGACTCTGATAACTAGGACCTTATTCCTCACCTGTAATCTACCATGCATTTGTTTTCCATGCTTTCTGTTCTGTTTTGAGTGCTTAAGGTTGGAGGAAAAGAAGAACCCAATATATACATGAACTTGATCCAAAAATGTCAGCCACATTTTAAAATGGATTATTTGTTGTTTATGTACCCATGTTCCTTTAATCTTGGAGGAAGGAATATACCTGATGGCACAATATCCATGAAGCACAATATCCATGACTAGTAAATCTTGACAACTAAACCAAAAAAAATGCACCTAATTGTACTTCCCTCAGCTGAAAAAATGAAATCTCCCAGTTTTTCATATATGATTGAAAGATTTCAACACTCACCCTCACTGTGATTGTTTTATCCATCTCTGCTGTGGGCAAAATGGGACAGGCAGCTATGGAGTGGCAGACAGGATGTAACTGTACCATAGGGCTATATAAGTGTGAATATTGGGGAGACAAGGGAACTTTAGATGATGTTTACCTCTCCAGGATTTGGTATTCACAGAAGGACTTTTTTGGATAGCTCCCCAAGGGTTTTATTTTTTGTGTAGTATCAAGGTATACTGTTGGTATCTCCAAACTGGGTAGGTATGCTGTGGGATGGGGTGAGTCCTTTTTGGTCTGTAAGCCATACCTCTCCTACCTTTAAGCATAAGCACACACCAGACTTGTTTTTGGCTACTAATTCCACCTCTAATAGATGATGCAGAGTGTATCTTTGCAACTATATTCTTTATGTACAAGACTGCCCTACTTTCCTAAACAGAATGGATAGGTTTTTACAAGTCTATGTCAGTGAAACCATAAATTCGGTGGAGGAGCCCAGTACCAAGGTGCATGCACTCAGTACTGTTGCTTTACAACACAGACCAGCTCTAGACTTCGTCCTGACAGGGAGAGGAGGGGGGCAGCACCTGAATTCCTGATAATTTCTATAGCATTCATATTTACTTGAACTCAGTTTGGAAAGCCAGGGATGAGTTCCAGACAGATAGGAAGGAGCCTTGTTCTCATGGGAGAGGCTAAGCTCATGGCTACCCAATTTTTCAGTATTTGCTTGTAGATTTTCTACTGGTCTTCCTTATAGGGATGCTGTGCTGTGTGTAGAGTTTTCCCTGGTATAATTACTCCCAAGGGGGTTCAAACTTTTAAAATAGGGGCCAGTTCATTGTCCCTCAGACTGTTGGAGGCCAGAAAATAGTAAAAACAAAAACTTTGTTTTGTGGGCCTTTAAATAAAGAAACTTCATAACCCTGGGTGAGGGGGATAATCATCCTCAGCTGCTGCATCTGGACCCTGGCCGTACTTTCAGGACCTCTGTCGGGATTAAGATGATGGAGTTAAGGATAGAGGAATGATATGTTTCTGCACCATCAGTATAATTAGCACCAAAAGGGGAGCTTTAGCAAAACTAGCCTAGATGATTTTTTAATCTTGCTGGACCTTGGGTACGTGCACAGCCGGCCTATGGAGAATGAAAATATGGCGAGGTTGTTGGACATATGTATTTAGACATGGGGAAAAGCTGAGATGGCATAAAGAAACTTGTCTCTCATCATACATGTACCAATCAGCATTTCCTTCTCTTTATAAGGGAGTCATTTACTTCTCTATAAAAGTTGGGTATGGTTTAAAATTGGCACACATCACAGATGTTGAGTATGAATAAAATCTTTTTGCCTATTTTCCTGAGTTTGCCTCATTAACCAGGGTGAGGTTTTAACCGAGATTTCCTTTTAAAACTATGCAAATGCTAGATGGCATTGTTCCATTTTCAAAATGCAGATCAGTACATAGAAATTATATTATATATAGATTTTTGTTTTTGTTTGCAATGTTTTCCTTTCATTTAAAGCAATGTTGCAATTCATGTAGTATTTTGCATTTTTACCTTTCATGCACCAAGTGATTTAAAAAGTCAATAGAGTAGAAATGTATGTCAAAAACTAGTAAATCATACAGCAAATCAAACATACTTGAGTAAGAAAAATGTTCTTTTATTGCTGACATTTTATGTCAAAATGTGTGGCATTTGGATCATTTTGCAATAAGAAAAATGTCAATTGATTAAAGTTTTTAAGGCTGTATTTTACAAGTCTAAAGTGATGATTCTGTGCTATTTATACTTTCCAAAGGACTATATTTTTTATATTTTTGTCTTTAGACTGGCAGTAAATATTTTCAGCAGAATAAAGAACTCTCTCATCTTGTCTTGCTCTTATATCATTGTATTGTGGTTTAATGAAATCCATAATTTTCCCTTGTTGATATGCCAACAAAAGACATAAAGATAAAATTACAATCAGAATATTGTTACTGTATATACTCTAGCTGTAAAGTAAATATCCAGAATTGATGATTACTGAATAATAATTCAGAATGGCATATAATCAAATGGGGGATTGTTTGATAACAGGAGAAGAGGTGAAACAGAGAATTATATCCTTATTTAACATAAAATGTCTCCAGCAGGAAATTAATTTCTCCCATCAAAGAAATATGAACAAGTTTATTGCCAAATATATTCAGTTGGTAGCTAATAAGGTAGCCAGTCTAGGAACAGACACACTTTACTTATGACCTTGAAAGGCACAGCCTTTTATTTCCTTTACAAGCCTTTTAATTTTGAATTATGGAAGAAGCTTTTTATATTACCCAGGAGGAATATGACCTACAAGGTAGGACTTTGTGATCATTTTGTAAAAGGTACTAGGTTCTCTTCACTGGTTGCTGAAGACACATTGGCAAGCCTTTTCTGCTTCTGGGATCGGAAAGCAAAAAGATATATCTTTATTTATACATCTTTTGACATATTGTCCTAGGAAGATCTTGCAAAGGGAAATTTATACCAATACTACATGCTAAAATGGATGGATCATTATAATATTTTTACCTGATGTCTTCCTCATCAGCCACAAAAATTCCTCTCAGAGCCCATCTTATTTATAATCAGGCAAATCTGTGATCCTTAAGACAAAGAGTAAAAGCAGCATGAGATACTAGATAGATTGTGGTTGTGTGGGGAGAGGGGAAAACGGGGAAAAAGGCCGTGAGAGGCTGAAGAGTTAAAAGGTAATAGGAAAAAGAATCTGTGGGCTGTGTCAAAACTTGCTTTGCCAAACATTCCCCATATCTAGGGATAATCCTTATGAATTGCTATCACACTAGAGGAAACAAGCATCTGTAAATAAGAAATGGAGTTTAAAAACTCATTATTTCTCTGTTTTGGAAAAAACTAGTTTGGAAATAGAAGACAAGCACTGCTGGGATTTTGTGACTGGATGGTTGAATGTATCAGGAGTGTGTTTTCTCCCATGGTGATGGCCTTAAGCACTGAAAGAATGAACATTTTATTAGTTTTCTTGAGAAGAAACATTGACTTCACCCTTATGTTTCCAAGACTTTGAACTTGATTACTTAAGAAGGGTCTGTTACCCTTCAGAGGGTTCTTCTACTCAGTAGTATTCAGTTATTCTAAGCAAAACTTTGCTTAATTTTTAGTTGCTTTAGAGAGGAGATTAACTAAAAGGAGATCTATTAGTGATAGAGTTCAATTAGCCAATTTTGTGTCAGCATCTGTGTCAGAATCCTCAGTGATCTGAAATGATAGGAAAATGTTAGTTTTCTGAGAGTGATCCCTATCTGAACTTTAATTTGGAGATATGTTGCCATCTTTGAAATGATGAAGTTATTATTTGAAGAAATGAATTCAGGGTCTCAACTGGCCTTTCAGATTATTATTATATTAACTATATCTGTCTGCAAAATAGGAGTGCAGCACCATGGAAGGAAAGGGGGCTGACCTTAGAGTATAGAAGTTGTAATCATGGCACCTTCTGAGTTCAAATGATGTCTCTGCTCAAGCTAATAATACAGGTGATCTTGGGGACATCACCTCTAGCATTGGTTCACTTAGTAAAATAAAGAAATTGAATTAAATGATCTCCAAGGTTCTTTTCTCTTAGTTTTATTGTCTTTAATCCTTTAGCATTTCCTAGTCTTCTCTTTTAGATATTCCTCAGGTCATAGTATTACAGATTTAGAACTGAGAGGGACCTCATCTAGCCTAATGTCCTCATTTTATAGAAGAGGAAACTAAAGCTCAATGAGTTGTAACTTAGGTTTAAGTTCATATAGATACTACGTGTTAGAATTTGAACTCAAATTGATTTTAAATTGAACAATTTTTTTTCGCTGCATTATGATTAGCCAATTCTTGTTTTAACTGGAAATCAAATTCCATATGTGACAGTAAGAGGGTTGTATTTATTGCATCATGATCCTAGTAACACCACTCTCATTTATTAATATGTTTGCTTTGATTATCATGAAGGCTGATCAGAACATTTGATTCTGAATTCCCTTCTCTAGTAATCTTGACCCTTCCCAGAAGCCTCTGCTATTATGGAGTTGAATCTTTCATTTAATTCTACTTTGGTTTGCAATTTTTCACCCAAATGTTTTTCAAACAGTTTTGATTTGGTGACATTCCAGCTCCAGAAGGTTAAATCCTAATCCCTAGAATACACCTGTAAGCTTAGCAGAGAATGATATTAAATTTAAATTGCATCATCAGAGCAGTGAGATTGCAATATTGATGACATAGAGGAAAAATTCTCAGGCAAAAAATAAGACCTATAAGCGTCTTATCTCTTTTGACCGCTATTACTGGGTTTAGATGGGGTATTATATGTGTCAGACATTTAATAAAACACCAGTATATTTAAACCAGAAGTTTGGATTTATTATTTTCTAGACCCTGGTTTGTATATTTCTGTTACTCAAGCTTCTGCTCTAATCAAGCCTGGCAGTCCATCTTTAGGGGAAGCTTCCAGGTTACCTTTGGTCTGGCACCGAGTCTAGCCATCTGCTGTTGGTTTGGATTTCAAACACGGAGGGAGAGTACAAAGTCTAGCTAACCTGGAGGCAACAGCTGGTGGTGTCACTGGGAAAAAAAAATGATTGTGTTTGACATTGTCCTTTGGAAGCAGGCCGGGAGGTGAGCCAAATGCAATTTCTGTTTTATCTGGTGATTTCTACAGATGCCTGCAGGTAAGCTGAGTGTTTTAATTCCTGGTCACACCCAAGAACTTTCAGCTTCATGAATGAAGAGCTTTCTTTTAATGGTTCTTATCAACCTAGTGCTCTTGGGGAAGGTCATTAGATAGATTAGCATCAATCAAAACTGATATTTCATAGAATGAAATGCCTTGTTGTTTAAGGATATATTGCAGGTATCCCATTAGTTGCAGCATATTCATCATTTAACCTGAAACTAATAAACTCAATGACAGTGTTTGTCCTGATGTTAATGGGCACCAGGGAACTAAGGAAGTAGATTTTATTTTATTTCAGACCAATAAAATTGTATTTGAGCATATGGAATTTTATTTTCATTCCAAACTACCTGCATTAAGTTATCCTCTACTCATACTTTTATAATTGATCATCAATTTGTTTTTTTAAGAATTCCACCTCCACCCTAAGTATAACTATTGACAACCATATATCTATATGTTATCTATATCTATATGATTTCCTAACTGGATCTAACTGGAATGAAACCATTATGCTGGAGTAGAGAAAAGAAAATGGCAAAAATCCAAATGATTCAGATTAGAGCCACATAACTTGCTTTTTACATACTTTCAGTTCTTTATTATTCACATTCATGGAGGTGGGAGGGCTGGGAATAATGGTATCCACAAATCCTAAGCAAAGAATCATCCTATAGAAATGGTGGGGTGGGGAGGTTGTCACACTGGTTTAAAAATAAAAATCAGTATCATAGGAATCATAGTCAGATGCTCCTCATCTGAATATGATTCCATTCCAAACACTAATGGGTTTCTTGGAATATATTTCTTTACTAGTCCTCTAGAAAGTATCACAGAACCAGTAATACTCTTTATCCTTTTGTTAGCTTCCTGTAAGAGCCATGATAGCTGTATGGCTCAGTGGATAGAATTCTGGGATTGGTAAGATCTGAATCCTTTGGCCTCAGATACTTACTAGCTCTGTGACCTTGGACAAGTCACTTAAGGAAATGACAAATCTCTAATATCTTTGTCAAGAAAACCCTTTGAACAATAATGGTTTGCTGTGGTCCATAAGATTACAAAGAGTCAGAAGGGATTGAAAGACAATAACAGAAGAGACATGTTCCTAGCAAAAACATGCTAGTACTAAGATATATTTTATATGGAGGTGTTTTCTAATCTGTATCCTCCCAACTTGTACAACACATAGTATCTTCAGACTAAAAAAAAAAAAAAAACCTATGGTTAATGCTGCTTCTAAAGACAGAATAAATGAATAAAACAAAGAAAGGTAAAACAGTCCTTTTTTCTAAGGGTAGAGATAAAGATTTCAGTCTTTGATGAGAGAACCCAAAAGGAGAAAGTATATTACCAATTTTGAGTCTCATTCAGGGCTTTCAGGAACATAGATTTCATCTAGACCCTCCTCATGCCTGATTGACTCAAGCAGACTACCTTTCTGAATTCTAGCCCTTTTCTTTGTGCCAATTGCTTTCCCCCCCAATTTCACCTGGCTTCTTCTTTCAGTTTCATGCTTTTTTTATAGTTGGGATCCTCTTTGAATTTGTCTCCTGAACTCAGTGAATTGTCTTTTAGAGGTCATCCTGATGCATGTTCTGTTATTCCTCACTTTATTTCTGCCTCCTTTTAAAAAAATTATTAAAGTGACTAATTCCCACTTCAAATAAAGGGTTTCCCTGGCATAGGCTGCATCTTCACTGTCAATCTCTTCTGTCTTGACCTTTCAAAGAGCATTTCTTATGACTCCTTAGTCATGAATTTCAACTTTGGCATGTAAATAACTCTGTGTAAAGTAAATGTTTGCCAATTAATGGATTGATTTTCCAGGATCCTAAAATGTAATTGATATGGGCTGAAAACTTGAATTCACCAAGGATGGAAGGCTAGATGCTCACAATTTTTAATTCTGTCCTTTCCCATGAAAAGGTTATTTTCCATAGCAAGGAAAACAAACAAAATAAGGAATTGAGTAGTTTTGCCTTATCAACATGATCTGTGATCATAATTCCATCTACTCTAACAACGTAGTGTTCTTACCCCTTCTCTATCCTCCCTTTTTCTTACGATATAGCTACAAAACACATTATATTTATTCAGGCTAATCTTTGCTCCAAATTCCTGAACTTGATTTCCAACTGTCTGTTCCATAGCCACCTCAAACACAAGAAGTCCTGTACTGATCTTCTCAAAACTTGTCCTGCCTATGGCTTCCTAATTTCTCTCTGTAGCATCACTATTCTTCTCATCACCCATACTTGAGATCCTGCAATCATTTCTGACTCTTCTCTTTCTTTTACCTTCATATCCATAATTTGCCAGGTCTTGTTTGCTTTTTCATGATATCTCAGTCTCTGACTGAGATTTATCTCATCACTCTCACTGATCTATCTTAGACCGTTATTATCTTTTACCTGGATTATAATATCCTCTAGTCTCTCCTTTCTCCAAACAGCCAAGAAAATATTTCTCATGCATTTTACATTGCTTTCATTCTGTTTTCTTAATTCCAAAAAGAAACTCTGACCTAACACTTGAGCCTTTCCCAAATCTAAACCTGAACTACTTTTTCTGGTTTATTTTACTCCATTACCTTTCATATCCTCCATGTTCTAGTCAAATTGTACTTTTTGCTGCCATCCAAACATATGCTACCATCCCCCACCTTAAGCATTCACATAGGGCATCCCCCATGGATATATATTCTCACTATACCTTTGCCTCCTGAAATCCTTTTCAAGACTTAGCCAGGTCTCACTTCCTCGAAAAAGCCTTTCTCTGATTCCTCTGAGCTTAAAAAAATGACTTCTCCCTCCTCAAATTGTTTGGGCCCTTTGACCAAGCTGCTACTTTGTCTTTTCAAATTCTACTTTGTGGCAGATTTTTTTTCCTTCTCTCCCACTACCTCTATTGAATTGCAAGTTCCTTAAAGACAGGGATAGTTCCCCCCAATCTTAGAGTGGTATTGAGTATTCAGGAAAATCTGGATTCAAATCCTAATTTACTTAATTGTGCAGTCCTGGCTTGTCACTTAAACTCTCTGAAACTTAGTTTCCTCCAAAGTGAGATGGGAATAATACCTATCTTTACTTCCCAGTGTTGTTGTGAGAATCAAATGAGATAATCTATGCAGAGCACTTTGCAAACTATAATAAGCTACATAAATGTGAATTTTATCAATATTATATCCATCATTTATTATAGTGCTTTGCATGAAATAAATAATATAATAATAAATGATAAATAAATGTGTCATGAAGAGGAAAGAATGGTAGACATCACGAGACTTGATGTGACTTGAGTTTGAATCCTATTTTTGTCACTTGTTATTTGGCTGACTTTGGATAGGTCAACTATGTTTTTGGTAAGGTGAAAGGGTTGAATTAGGTGACCTTTAAGTTCATTTCCAACTCTTAAGCTATGATTCTAGGATCTGATTTGAATTGGAAGATAACTATTCTTTTGTCATTTATTGAGCCAGATTTTCCTCATGCCTCAATTTCTTCATTAGTTTTAGTTAGATCCTATTGGAAAGTGTGTTAGTGTTTTCTGAAGTCATTGCTTCAGGATATAGTCCCAAGTTGCACCCTAGTGGCAGTGGAAATATATGACTATATTGGCTGTTAGTGGTTCCGGAATAGGAAATTCTATTAAGCCAAATTACTTTAAGCATAAGGTGTTTTACTGCTAATAGTGATTTGCTTAAGCTTGTAGGATTAAGTACATAGAAATAACATCATAAATAGTGTCCTCATGGTGGAGAAAAATTGCCGTGGCCACCCAACCTACAGAAGAGGTATGGCAGCAGCTCTGAGAGGAGACAGCTCATTGAATCTCAACAATGTGTGGGTGCCCCTTTCCTCCACCCCCCAACAGAGTCTCAAACTCCTCTGTGCTTTAGAGGAAGTATGGTGTACTTCATGGTATTATAAGTGAGGACCATAGTGCTTTGTATGTTGCCCATATCTCCAAGTATCAGCAAGGTATCTAGTCTTTTAATTGTTAGCTTAATTGCATTCTTTATTATAAGAGGAGGTAAAGTAATATCTTGTATAATCAGCTCTCTCATCTAAAACAAAGTTCGGCTCAAATGCTATTTCCTACATGCCTTTCTTAATCATTCCAGCTACTAGTGTTCCCCATCCCCTTACCATAAACCAATGATCTTTTTTACATTTTGTATGTGTTTTGTGTGTGTGAAGGCATGGCACAGTAGCCCTCAGAGTCAGGAAGAAGTGGCTTCCAACTCTGCCTCAAACATTGACCTTGACCATATTAGCTGTGGACCTTGAGTAAGTATAAGTGAGTGCAAGCACCTCTTGCTACTCTAGGCAGCTCTCTAACAGGATGTCAAGGACCTGGTTTTCCATTCTTCAGATACTGGCTGTATGACCTTCAGCAAGTTCTTTAAACTTTCTGACCCTTGGTTTTTCATTTATAAAATGATAAATTGGACTGGATGAACTCTCAGGTCCCTTCTCACCCTAACTTCTGATCCCAAGATACAGAAAAGGTGCTGCTCTGTGTTGTTGGAGGGACTTCCCTCACTGGGAATTTCCTAATTCCAATGAAATCATAGGATGAAATCTTATTTCCTAAATACTTACATGTACTCATGAGGTAGGGAATATTTCATCTTTATTTTTGTATCCCTAGTGCTTAACAGTGCCCACCACATAGCAGGTATTTAATAAATACTTATTGTGTTTATAGATATCTATAAATATATTTATAGATATCTATAATCTATACATAGATTAATCTATGCTTATCAAGTGAACAATAACAAGGATGATCCAAAACACATAACCAAAATTTCTTTATAATATTATGTAGACCTATTGTTTATTTTTATTTATATTCATATTAATTTATTTTTTAAAATGGCATTGTGTGGGTTTATTAATTAACAATGTTGTATGACTCTAGGCTAGTAACATAATCTTTGGACCTCTAGGCTCTGAGAATACCAAGACAAAATGAAGTAATGTTAGCATTTTAAAACTTTGTATTTTTCTGCATTAAACATAGCCACACTCTTCCTATAGTTTCCAGAAAAAAGGAATTGATGGTCCAATAGCTCCTGCCTCTGTCAGACCACACCAGAGCAGATGCTACATCTTGGGCAGGACATTATTAAGCTGTTGATACTTTAAGAAAAGGCACCAAGGTTGGTGAAGGGTCTTGGAATCGCACCATTGAAGAGCAGTTAAAAGAATTGGGGATACTTAGCCTGAAGGAGGAGATGCAAAAAGGACATGATATTTACCTTCAAGTATTTGAAGGACTGTCCTATGGCAGAGGTATGGGACTTGATCTGCTTCTCTCCAGAGGGTAGAGTGAAGAGGAGTGATTGGAACTTGCAAAGAAGGAGACAGATTTCAGTTTGATAGAAAAGTATGTTTCATAATAGAGCTGTATAAAAATTAAATAGACTTCCTCACGAGGTCGTGGGTTCCCCCTCCTTAATGGCCTTCAGGGAAAGACTGGATGAACACTTGTGAGGAATGTGAGCAAGCATTCTTGGTCAGGCTTAGTTGGAATAGATGGTCCCTGATGTCCCTTTCAACTCTGAGATATTCTCCTAAGTAGTTTTATTTAATTTATAATACACACAAGCTTCAGGTTCTTTGGCAGGTTATAGAGATTGTGGGGTGCTCCTACATAATAATAGTAACTAACATTTATATAGCACTTACTTTTATACTAACATTTTATTATACACTAACATTTATATAATATTGTTACATATATATATATATTATTGTGTACAATTATTATCTCATTTGATTCACATAACAACCTTGGGAATTAGGTGCTATTATTTCCCCATTTCACAGATGAGGAAACTGAGACTAACAGAAGTTAGATGACTTGCCACAGTTACTAATTTTCTGAGGCACATTTGAATTTAGGATTTCTAATGCACTGTTTTTTGCCACCTATAAAGGTAGATACTTGTAAATCTACCCTTTATAGAAAACCACTTATTTCACTTGTAAGACCAAGCTTTGATGATTATATTCTTATGAATTAAGTATTAGTTGGGGATAGAATTGAGTATCTAATGATTAAAAATATTCTTAGAAATGCTTTTTTATAGGGTTTTATGTCTTTCAGTGTTAGCCTTAAAATTCTGAATATTGGCATTGATTCTCTGAAAGAGTTTTGGGATGAAGGTTACCCTATCCAATAGAAGTGAGCAGACTTTTAGTACTTTGCTTAGAGGCTCCTCCCCTCAGCCATTTAGCTAATTCCTTTTGCCTAAGAGTTTTGAAATTCTCTTGGGGAAGCAGCATACAACAGAAAGCTCCAATTCATTTTGTGTCCTCCTCATGAGAGACTGAAGTGGTAAAACTTGCAATCAAAATTGAACTTGCCACCGGATTCATTTTCTTTTCAAAGTCAGGAAGTAGGACATGATTACACATTCTTGTCTTCATAAGATAAATTAAGAGTTCTGACAGCCATTTCTAGTAATAAAAGTGAGTTTTTATTGAACAGAGTATCCAAGCCATTGAAACAATTATTGAACTCTTGTTTGGGAAATCTGCTTGCTGATGTTATAGCTCTGAAAGTATTCACCTGAGAAGGAAATGCCTCAATAATATGAGAAAAATTCCCACATCTTTATTTTTAAGAGCGACTTCATGACCTTTATAGGATGATGGACAGTTTTCTTCTAAATAACAATCCAGGGATAAGTTTTCCATTCATCACTCCTTCTCCAGTATTATTATTTTCACTCAAAATGTCATTTATTATGGAATGGTTAAGCTTGCAACAGTAGTGGTACATGTCATCTGCTTTGTCAGAAATGTCTGTTTTTCCTATTTGTATATTACTCAGAAGGAGATACTGTGTTGTGGCAGACAGAGCTCTCAAGCCAGAGTCAGGGGACCTACCCTGCCATTTATATTTATGGAATTTTGAGCAAGTCAAGTCATCTTACGGGGTTTTATTTGCCTCATCAGTAAAATGAAGAAGTTAAACTGGATGACTTTTGATGCCCCTTTTAGCTCTGTCTACAATCTTTTTTTCTGGCTTTAAGAGAAGATGTAATTTTTCTAAAAATTGTGGAAGGTTTGTGTAAGCCAGATGATAATTTTGCTGGATAAATGAGTGAGTAAATGGCACTACCATAGCTGAACAGCACCAATAGTACCTATATTAATCCTGTTATATCTTTTTGCTTTGAAAGACCAAGCTCTTTCATTCCTATTAATCTATATTATTAGTACTTAATTTTGGTAAAAATGCGGCACTGCTAGTTTTCATTCACTTTAATATAATTTCTGTCTCTTGCTGGATAATTGTATTGATTTTATTTTAAGAAATTTAGAAATTTTTCAAAATGATGATGAGAATTATAGATGGATTCTCACGTGTTTTGATTATTTTGTCTATTACTGCCCTTAGCTGAATTTTATATCTAAATTACTGTCTTTTAAATGTGTTTTTCCCCCTTAGAAATAAGTGCTATTAAATAAAGTAGGTAAATTTAGTGAAACCAGGCAGATAAGATAAAAATAAAATGGAATAAAATCTGGAATATTTATCAGAATGATAAAGCCAACTTCTCAATACCAATTGCAACAAATAATCAGGGAGAAAAATGTATCTTCTTAACACCCTGTGATTTGGCATCTGTTACTGACTGTCATTTCACTAAGGTGTTCTCATAAAGGTTACTGATGACCTTTTCATTTTTAAATCTCCCTAGTTTCTTTCCTTCTCTACTAGACTTCTCTGCAGTATTTGATGCCATTGATCATCTCCTTGAAATGTCCCCCTCTTTTGGCTTTGATGACATGGTGACATCTGGTTCTTTTCCATCTCTGACTTCTTCCTTTTTTCTTTTTTGCCTCTTCTCATTTCTTAATTATAGTGCTTTCCCGGAACTCAGTTCTTGGCTCTCTCTTTTTAATGTGCATTTTCTCTTGGTGAACTCATTTGTTATTTTAGTTTCAATTATTTCCTCTATGCTGATGACTTATAAAACTATATTTTTGTCCTTGTTCTCCCCCTTAAGATTTAGATCCAAATCTCCAATGACTTGTTGGATATTTCCACTTAGATATCCAACTAAACATGTCCTAAAGCTAAATGGATGTCCCTCATCTTCAGAAAAGTGCTCCTTCCCTAGCTTAGTTTTTGTGTCTGTAGAACCACCAGGATTTTATAGCTGAAGAGTTGGAATGGTTCTCATTTAATCCTGCTCCTACCTAAATCATGAATGATAACTGCAACATTCCTGACAAGTGGTCATAGGACCTCCATTTATTTATTATTATGATTACGTTTCAATTACGTGTAAAGATAGTTTTCAACATTCATTTTTGTAATATTTTGAGGTCCAAATTTCTTCTCCAACTTCCCCTTTATCTGTCCCCCAAGACAGAAAAATAGATATAGGTTATATATGTGCAGTAATTTTGAACACATTTCCACATTAGTCATGTTGTGAAAGAAAATCTAGAAAAAAAAGGGAAAAATCATGAGAAAGAAAAAGCCCAAAAAGGTGAAATTATTATGCTTTGATCCCAATTCAATCTTCCTAATTCTCTCTTTCTGGATACATATGGCATTTTCCATCCCAAATCTACTGGATTTGTTCTGGATTACTGTATTGTTGAGAAGAGCAAAGTCCATTAGTTTATCATTGTAATATCTTGTTACTATATACAATATTCTTCTGGTACTTAGCATCAGTTCATGTAGGTCTTTCTAGGCTTTTCTGAAATCTGCCTGCTTATTTCTTATAGAACAATAATATTCTGTTACATTCATATGCCATAATTTATTTAACTATTTCCTAATTAATGGGCATTCACTCAATTTCTGATTCTTTGTCACCACAAAAAGCGTTGCTGCTTTTGCACATGTAGGTTCTTTCCTTTCTTTTAGGATCTCTGTGGGATAGAGCCCCAATAGTGACACTGCTGGATTAAAGGGTATGCACGATTTTATAGCCCTTTGATAATAGTTCCAAATTGTTCCCCAGATTGGCTGGATCAGTTCACAACTGCACCAAGAGTGCATTTGTGTTCCAATTTTCTCATATTCCCTCCATATTTATCATCTTTTCCTGTTATCTTAACCAATCTGATAGGTGTGAGGTGGTATCTCAGACTTGTCTTAATTTGTATTTCTCTGATCAATAGTGATTTAGAGCACCTTTTTCATATGAGTAGAAATGATTTTAATTTCTTCATCTGAAAATTGTCTGTTCATATCCTTTGACTATTTATTAATTGATAAATGACTTGTATTTTTATAAATTTGACTGAGTTCTCTATATATTTGAGAAATGAAGCCTTTAAGCAGAAACATTTGCTATAAAAACTGTCTCCCAGATTTCTGCTTCCCTTCTAATCTTGATTGCATTTGTTTTGTTTGTGGATAACTTTTTAAATTTAATGTAATCAAAATTATCCATTTTGTATTTCAAAATGTTCTCTATTTCTTGTTTGGTCATAATTCCTCCCTTCTCCAAGGACTTGATAGATAAAATATCTCTTGTTCTCCTAATTTGCTTATTATATCACCTTTTATGTCTGAATTATGAACCCATTTTGACCTTATCTTATTATAGAGTGTGAGATGTTGGTCTATGTCTAATTCCTGCCATACTGTTTCCCAATTTTCTCAGCAATTTTTGTTAAATAGTGAGTTATTTATGAAGCTCACAGCCTCCATTTAAAGAATTATAGTAACAAAGAACTCATTACCTCCTTAAATGACTTATTCTGTTATTGGATGACTCAAATTACTGTTTCTTCAGTTCATTCTTAAACAGCATAATTATCATTTTTTTTTTGGTTTCTTTTTTGTCTTTTTCTGAATGTGCTACATTTTATCAATTTTTCTTCTAAAACATGACATGTGGAATTGAATACAGTATTTCAAATATGATCTGACTGGTTGAGGTGATCATGGTGATAGATGAATGGTAACATTGTCCTTTTTCTGGATATTAGACTCATTTTTGGGGGTTATATTTTTATTATAATTTTTGCATCCCTTGAACCTACTGTAGTGTCTCACTCACAGTAAGAACTTAATATATTGTTGAATTAAACCCAAACCTTCCCATAAGATTGAGTCTTTTTTTATTAAAGTTTTTTATTTATACATATGCATGTATAATTTTTCAACACTGATCCTTACAAAACCTTGAGCTTTAAATTTTCCTCTCCTTCTCCCAACCTCCTCCCCTAGATGGCAAGTGATCCAATATATGTTAAACATATTAAGTATATGTTAAATCAACATATGTATACATATTTATACTTGCTACACAAGAAAAATCAGACCAAAAAGGGAAAAAAATGAGAAAGCAAAAAAGGCAAGCAAACAACAACAAAAAAGTGAAAATGCTATATTGTGATCCATACTCAGTTCTTGTAGTCCTCTCTCTGGATGTAGGTAGCTCTCTTTATCACAAGATCATTGGAACTGGCCTGAATCATCTCATTGTTAGAAAGAGTCATATTCATCAGAATTGATCATTGTATAATCCTGTTCTTGCTGTGTATAATGATCTGGTTCTGCTCATGTCACTTAGCATCAATTCATGTAAGTCTCTCCAGGCCTCTCTAAAATGATCCTGCTGATTGTTTCTTATAGAACAACAACATCCCATAACATTCATATACCATAACTTATTCAGCCATTCTCCAACTGATGAGCATCCACTCAGTTTCCAGTTTCTTGCCACTACAAAAAGGGCTGCCACAAACATTTTTGCACATATGGGGCCATTTCCCTCCTTTATGATCTGTTTGGGATACGAGCACAGTAGAAACATTGGTGGATCAAAGGGTATGGACTGGCCCTAGAGATGGTTTCTTAGGGAGTTGATTAATAGCTTCTTCTATTTCTTTTTCTAAAATGGGAGTATTTAAATAATTTATTTCCTCTTCTGTTAACTTGGGTAATCTATATTTTTGTAGATATTCCTCCATTTTACTTAGATTACCAAATTTATTGACATATAGTTGAGCAAAACAACTCCTAAGTATTACTCTAATTTTCCTCTTCATTGGTGAATAGTTCTTCCTTTTTCACTTTGAGACTAACAATTTGATTTTCTTCTTTCCTTTTCTTAATAAAATAACAAAAGGTTTATCTATTTTGTTGGTTTTTTCATAAAATTAACTCTTAGTTTTATTTATTAATTCAATCATTTTCTTATTTTCAATTTTATTAATCTCCTCTTTTATTTCAGAATTTTAAATTTGGTATTTAATTGAGGGTTTTTAATTTGTTCTTTTTCTAGCTTTTTTAGTTGTAAGCCCAATTAATGATCTTCTCTTTCTCTATTTTATGCAAATAAGTATCTAGAGATATAAAATTTCCTCTAATAATTGCTTTTGCTGTATCCCACAAATTTTGTTACATTGTCTCATTATTGTCATTCTCTTGGATGAAGTTATTGGTTGTGTCTATGATTTGTTGTTTCACCCATTCATTCTTTAGGATTAGATTATTTAGTTTCCAATTAATTTTTAGTCTATATACCCTGATCTTTTAATTTACATGTGATTTTTATTGCATCATGATCTGAAAAAAATGCATTTACTATTTCTGCCTTTCTAAATTTGACTTTGAGGTTTTATGCTCTAATACATGATCAGTTTTTATATAGGTTCCCTGAACTGCTAAGAAAAAAGTATATTCCCTTCTGTTTCCATTCAATTGTCACCAAAGATCTATCCTATCTAACTCTTCTAAAATTCTGTTTACCTCCTTAACTTTTTTCTTATTTATTTTGTGGTTCTATTTATCTAGTTCTGAGAGAGCAAGGTTGAGATTCCCCACTAATATAGTTTTGCTGTCGATTTCTTCTTGCAGCTCTCTTAACATCTCCTCTAGGAATTTGGTTGCTGCACCAGTTGCTGCATATATGTTTAGTATTGATATTGCTTCATTATCTATGGTGTCCTTTAGCAAGATATAGTTTCCTTCCTAATCTCTTTTAATTAGATTTATTTTTGGTTTTGCTTGATCTGAGATCAGGATTACTTCCCCTGCTTTTTTTATTTCACCTGAAGCATAATAAATTCTGCTCCAGCCTTTTTACCTTTACCCTGTATATATCATTCTGCCTTAAATGTATTTCTTGTAAGCAACATATTGTGTAGGATTCTGACTTTTAATCCAATCTGCTATCCACTTCCATTTTATGGGAGAGTTATCCCATTCACATTCATAGTTAAAATAACTATTTCTGTATTTCTTGCCATCTTATTTACCCCAAGTTATGCTTTTTGCTTTCTCCCTTCTCTCCTTCCCAATATTTTGATTCTGTCCATCACCTCCCTCAAACAGCACTCTTTCTTAAGAGCCTGTCCCCCATTCTTTCACCTTTTCCCTACTATTTCTGTTTTCCCTTCTATTAATCTTCCCCTTTCCCCTCCCACTTCTCTATAAGGTAGGACAAATTTCTCTGTGAAAACAAATATGTCTGATATTCTCTTTTAGAGCAAATCTGATGAGAGTAAGATTCACACAATGTTCATCCCCTTCCCTTCTTTCCCTCAATTATAATAGGTCTTCTTTGCCTCTTTTTGATATGTAATTTTCCTCATTTTAGCTCCATTTTCTTTGTATTCCAGTACAATCCCCTTTCTACTTCTATTTACTTTTTCATACTATTATAATTAAATAAATCTCTAAGTATATCCACAATAGAAATGAAGTTCTCGAGAGTTCTTTCCTTTTTAACCTTTTTATACTTCTCTTGAGTTCTATATATGGAGATCAAATTTTTTGTTCAGCTCTGATCTTTTCATCAGAAATAAATGAAATTCACTTGTATTATTGAATGTTCATCTTCTTCCCTGAAAGGTAATGATCAATTTAGCTGGATAGTTTATTCCTGGTTGTAATTAAAATTCTTTTGCCTTTCAGAACATCAAATTCTAGGCCCTTCAATTCTTTAAGGTTGAAGCCACTAGATCCCGAGTAATCCTCATTGTGGCTCTTTGATCTTTGAATTTTTTCTTTCTGGCTGCTTGCAATATTTTTCCTTGTTTTGATAGTTTTGAAATTTAGCCTTGAAGTTTTCATTTTGTAGTCTCTTTCAGGAGGTGATCAGTGATTTTTTTCAATGGCTATTTTATCTTCTGATTCTAGGACACCAAGGCAGTTTTCCTTTATGATTTTTGGAAAGATAATGTCTAGGCTCTTTTTTCATCATGACTTTCAGGAAGTCTAATCCTTAGATTGTCTCTTGTAGATCTATTTTCCAGGTCAGTTATTTTTCCTAGGAAGTATTTTTTTTTCTATTTTTTCATTTGTTATTTTTTTGGTTTTGTTGAAATCTTATTGCATCATTCACTTCCATTTGTTCAATTCTAATTTTTAGTGTATTATTTTCTTCAGTTACCTTTTTTATCTCTTTTTGTACTTGGCCAATTGAATTGTTTTGTTGCATTTTTTTCTATTTCACAAATTCTGTTTTTCAAGAAATTGGTTTCTTTTTCATATCTATTTTGTAAGGAGTTATATGCTTTTTCCATTTCATCAGATCTATTTTGTTGGGAGTTATATGTTTTTTCCATTTGATCAAATCTATTTTTAAGGAGTTTTCTTCAAATAATTTCTGTTTTTCATTTTCCATACCCTTTTGCAAAGATCTCGTTTCTTTTCACCATTTTTCTTTTAACTCTCTCTTAAGATTCTTTTTGAAATCTTTCAAGAAATCGTTGTGAAATGGGGACCAGCTTATATCTTCTTTTAGGACTTCATCTGGAGTGATTTGCCTTTAGGAACTTCCATAAAAGTTGTCTATGGTCAGAGTTCTTTTTTGCTTTTTTGCTCATTTTTAAGGGTTGAGATCTGCTCTTAAGGCAAAGGGGAGAGAGCTGCTTTAGTTTGTCCTGAGGCCGGTGTTTCTGACTGACTTCTGATTCTGGGTAATCATGGCCAGGTCCCAAGCTCTGGGGCTCTATGGCTTACAATTTGCATTTTTATTTGCTTTTGGGTGTTTTTACAGCAAATCTGCTAAACTCCCTGCTTGCAACCAAGACAGAGTAGCCTAAGAACATTACAGAAGATTTCCTGGTGTGCAGATGCTGCAATGCTCTGGCTCCTCTTCCTAGTTCCTTGCCCCAGGCTCCCTGTGCTATGGTCTGGGCTTGGCAGACTTTTCCCCCACCCAATTGAAACACATTGATTCTGAAGTTCTTCCAAAGTATCTTCTTCTGGAAATGTCTTGTACTCCAAATATTTGTGGGTTCTGTAACTCCAAAACCAGTTCAGAGGTTTAATCTGCTATTTGTTTGAAAAAAGGAAATGCCAATAAATGGAGAAGGAAATCATCTTTACTCATTTCTTCCCACTCCCTCTAGTATCAATCTAGAAGATGAAATAATATTCTAACTTTTGAAATTATTTAGTTCTCCCAGTCAATGTGTCTCATGTAAATTCAGGCAAAAAGGAATAGCAAGGAGTCTATGTGGATGCTTGCTCCTTTTTTTGGATGCTGGGAAAAATACAGGGTAATCTTTATCTGAGGCTGCTGCCAGATGTTTTACTGAATGGCTCTATCTTTTTTCTTTTGATTTTCAATTTTCATTTTTTTTTAAAGCAAGAAGTCTAATTTTGCCTACAGAAATATACAGGCAATGCTATACATCAGAAAAAAGAGCACCTCTCCTCCTCTCCACACACAACTTGTAGAGTCCTTTTAGGTCAGGGCTTTGTAGTCTTGCTAATATTGTCTAATAGTAAAAACATATTTGTGAGATGTATAAAGCCTGGAATAGAGAAGAGTCAGGGAGGATAATTGTCTTTGAGGATTTGATAGCTGTTATGTGGATCAGACATTAGATTTATCTTTGGACTCACTGGGTAAAATTAGTTGAAATGTGGAAGTGGAAGATAGGGGAAGTAAAATAGGTTTCCTTGAAAGATAGCAGATTTCCCTTCACTGGAAGTCTATCTAGAGGCTGGCTGGGTTACTGCTTCTTGGACCTGTTATAGTGGAGATTTCTTTCTGGGTATGGGATGGACAAGATGATCACTAATTTTACTTCCAACTCTAAGATTCTATTATTGTATAGTTCTTGATATAACATCATACTTTGACTCCTTATGTCCAATCTCTTCATTTTAAATATACCCCCAATTATGAATTGCATCCCACCAAGTGACACATTGGATGGGACACAATTGCACAGTTGAAATCTTGGAATCATTTGTGATCTTTTCCTTCATTTTCTATATCAGGTCATTGACTCTATATTGTCAAATTTTCAATAATTTACCCAGTGCACATTTATTCAGTATTTAGCTATATTCAGAATTGTGCTGATGCCATGAGAGCTGGGGAAAAGGGTTTTATATAAAACATCACAAACTCCTTGAGTGAAGATACTATCTACTTTCTGAGACAAGATTAGAAAGGTTTGTAGGATTCAATGAGGTCAAAGTATTTTAGTTTTGTTTGTTTATTTTTTGTTTTGTTTTGTTTTGTTTAATTGTCTAGAGTCCAGAGAGATAATTGACATGTTCATAATCACACAGCCAGTAGATGTCAGAGGTGGGACTTGAAATCAGATCTTCCTGACTGTGAAGCCATCTCTCCACTGCATTATACTGTCTCCCTTCATCCCATCTCTCCCTGTTTCTCCATATATATAAATAATTATTATTCATTGACTTTCCTCATCCTCAGAACTCAACACAGCATTCCCAATTTAGTCTGACTAGTAAAGAGTACAATGGCACCATTAGCTTCCCATAGTCCCTTGCAATTGTTCAGGGACCAATGACATCAGGAGGTGATATGAGGTAGAATTGCACAAAGTCATCAGCCTCAATATTTCAAAAAGTCATCAAAGTTCAGTGGCAGGACAAAAATCAAGATGACTAGTGATGACCCAGGATGCAGTGGATAACCTTGGCATCTTTGATTTCTGACCAAGCTTTAAATTCTTCATACTACCTGCTTCAACTGTCTTCATAACCATAGGAACAATTGTTCTCATCTGCCCATTACACTGAGGGAAAGTCTTTGGCACAATACTATGCCTCTATTTGCTTTTTAATCTTTATATAAATTTCTTCTTTACGTATTCATATAAATTCTGTTTCTCCTGAGTAGGACATACCCTTAGGAGCAAGTTTTTTTTTTTTTTTTTTTTTTTTTTTTTTGGAGGGGGAGGTATCTCTAGTATCTAGCCCAGTGTTTTGTAATGTAATAGACACCTATCCAATACTTGGTGAATTAAATTAACTGGATCTAGGAGATGCCTTAGTCACATGTGAATACTGACTATGTGTTCTTTAGATGTAAGGCTCTCAATATATATTTTCTGGTCATGTATCCCTTCATTCGTTGATGGGATAATAATATGTAGAAGAATGTACTTTTAAATGCATGAAAGAATTTGTCTTTTACTTAATCTTATTATATGACTTGGTTCTGGATGGTTGGGAAATGAATGAGAGAAAAAGCACTTATAAACACTCTGTACAAAGCGCTATGTTAAAAGCACTATGTTCTATGTATGGATTTGTCTTTGTTCACAGAAAACTTGCTTACCTTTATATGTCAAAGAAATTGTATTGAAATCCTTTTAAAAATCTTTCTGAAAATTTTGATTTTGCTAATACCAAAGTAACTTATAGTATCTCAATTACAAATCACTCCAGTACTAGCCAACTACATCAACTGCTATCAGCTGGGTGGGGAAGGCAGCCTAAGTGAAGATTCTGGATTTGCTTGTCCTAGAAGGTGCTAAAAAGCCAAGCCCTGTTCTGATTTCAAACTATGCTTTAAGGCAATAGAAGCAAAAGATCCCCTTGGAAATCATGGAGGAGCTGTCAGTCCCATGCTACTACTGTCTCTTCCAGAATTTGCTACAGCAGCCTAGATGGCAGAAATCACAGTGTGAGGAGCCAGCCTAAACTGCCGTTTCGGCATTCATTCAATGGAATGGGTCTGTCAAGAGCTCATCAGCTCAGTCTGTGCTTCCTTTCCCTTAGATGTACCATATTAATGACTTTAGAAAACACAAGTCACACAAAGAGGGATTAAAAATTACAAATACTTTTGTAAGATCAGGTAAAAATCTTACTATAGTTTTTCTGTCAGCCAGAATAAAGGCTAAATTTATAGATGATAGAATATTAAGCATTTACTATAAGCCAGGTACTTTCCTAAGCACAGGAGATATAAACACAATCTAAAAGTACTTGTCCTCCAGGAGTTTACTTTCTAATGGAGGAAGAAAACACAAAAATGGAAGCTGGAAAGCCCTGGGGGACAATGAAACTAACAACATAGTTTGGTGCTTGGTGGAGTCATGGGCCCAGGCAAGTTAAGGGGAAAGCTCATTTATAAGAGGCCAGAGTGGATCCTGGGGAGGAAGTCAAGATTGCAAAAAGGAGGAGATGGGGTGCCAGCCTGAGTGCAGGCAGAACAGTTTGCTTTTAGGGTGGCTATCATCAAATAAGCAGTGGTGCTTGCTTGTTTATTAGTTGGGCTTATCTCATAATTGAGAATCTTTGGATTTATGTCCTTAGAGTCCTTGTGCTCAAAAAGAGGAATAAGTGTTTTTCCTTTCCCTGTTAAATTCAAGGCCCTTTTGTGTCTGGTTTACTTTACCTAATCAGCATGGATAGCATCCCTGCCTCTCCTACCTCCTGTTTCTTTCCCTCCTGGTGTTCCCTTTTATTAGATCCCCTGGTCTCTTTATGTGTGCTCAGTCACTTCCTGCACTTATTTTCTGAAGCACTTCTTTCCAAATTAACTCTTGTTTGCCAGGTCTTGCTTAAGCATGCCAAAAAGTGTCTTTGTGAACTGTTACTTGCATATTGACAATAAAGATTATTGGATGATGTGATTTATAGATGGAAGGGACCTTAGGGATTGTTATATCAAAAGTATATCTACTGATGTTCCCTTATATCAGTTTTGTCTGGAAATAAGCTCTGAATTTTATCATCTTATTTTTAAAAGAATTTTTTCTTATTTTTCTTGCATATATATACATGTATATACATATATACATACATATATATGTACACACATATATACATATACTTTTGTACAAATACCTTAGGATTTGCATGAGTAGCGTAGAAGTAAAATGATTTGTCCAAACTCACATAGATACTAAGGGTTTGAATCCAAGTCTTCTGGTTTTCAGGCCCAGTGCCCTATTAATTGTACTCTGTTCCCTCATTTTGATAATATTTGGAGCAACATTTAAAAGAAGGAAAACATTTTCCAAGAACATATATAAGTATTTATAGCACAAATAGAAAGACAATACAGACAATTAAAAACAAGGCAGTTAAACACATAGGGAGGGAGGGAACTAAGAGTTGGAGGGATTAGAAAAGCTTGATATAGCTAGCTGGGTTTTAAAGAACAGGTGAAATGAAATGATGAAGAGAGTGTAATGTGGGAGGAGTAGGGAAAAAGACCAATTTAAATGGATCAGAGAGTGTGGGAAGGGAGTAATATGCAGTGAAGCTGGAAAGATATATTGGAAGCAGGTCATAAAAGATTTTAAACATTAAAAGATGAATTTATATTTTAACTTAGAGCCAATAGGGAGTTATTGGAATTTATAAAATAGGAGAGTCACATGGTCTGGATCTGGATTTAAGGAAAATTTCTGGCAAGTGTGTGGAGAATGTATTAGAATAGGGAGAGAATTAAAACATTGAGACCAATTAAGAGACAGCTATAAGATGATCAGGACCTGAGGAAAAGTAGCATCTTTGAATAGAGAGAAAGGATTAGGTATGAGAAATATCATAGAGGGAAAAATAGAAAAATTTAATAGTAATAACATTTTTATTTTCAATTCAAATAACACTTTCAATTTTGGAAAGTTCTTTAAACTTATCTTCCCAACAATCCTGTGAAATAGATGCTATTGTTATATTAATTTTACAGATTAGAAAACTGAGGCACAGTGAGGTAAGTGAATCTCTCAGAGTCGCACAGCTAATAAGTATCAGAATCAGGATTTGAACTCAGATTTTCTTTCAAGCCAAATCCAGTATTTTATCCAGTGAGTCACATAGCTTCCCAGACAACTGGTTGTTTATGCAAAGTTCAAAATAGACTAGTTCTCAAAAAAAAGTCAAAAAAAGAAAGTGAGAGTGAGAGTGAGAGAGACAGAGAAAGTGAGAGAGAGAGAGAGAGAGAGAGAGAGAGAGAGAGAGAGAGAGAGATAGAGAGAGAGAGAGAGAGAAGTTTTAAAAGAGAGAAGCTTAGAAGAAAAGTGAGTGGAAGAAAAAAAAAGGTAATGAACTCAGCTTTGGACATATTGAGTTTGACATGTCTCTAGGACATTCAGTTTGAAATATTTATGAGGCAGTTGGTGATAGGGCAATGAAGATCAGAGGAGAGCCACATGGATGAATATGAGAAGACAGGACTCATTGCAGGGAAAAAACCTCTGATGTTGGGACAGATTGAAGGCAAAAGGAGAAGGGAATGGTAGAAGATGAGATAGTGTCATGGAAGTGACATGACATACAAATAAGAGCTTGGACAGATTTTGGGAGAGAGTGGAGAATAGAAGAGTCTGGAATGCCATGGTCCATAGAGGTCACATACAGTTGGACAAACGGAATGACTGAACACTATTTGTATATGTTTTAGTATGTATGATATACATATACATACATAAATATGTGTATACATGTGTATGCATATGTGTGTGTGTGTATTTTAGCATAGAGATAATAAGCCAATGGGGAGCTGATGATTTTATGGAAAGAAAGAGTCAAGGAATAAGTGATGAGGATTTAGGGCAGAACCTTGGACAGAACAGCTCACAGTAAGAGGGCATATATAATGAGACAGCAAGGCAGACTAAGATGGTTGAACAGATAGGTAGGAGAAAACACAGAAAAGATAAATGTCACAAAATTTAAAAAGAGAGCATCTAGGAGGAGAGCGTGGTCCATAGTGTCCAATGCAGAAGATTGGTGAAAAAGGATGAAGACTGAGCAAAGATCATCAGAATAAGCAATTAAGATATCAGTAGCCACTTTCAGCTTAATGATAAATCAAAGCCAGATTGTAAAATGGTAGAAGTGTGAATTATAAGATTGTAAATGAAGGCAGTTTAAGTGTAGATAGTTTATTTGAGGAGTTTGGCTGAAAAAGTGAAGAGAGTTATAAGAGAATAGATTGAAGCAATGGTAGTATGTAGTGAAAACTTTTTCTTTTAAAGAGTGGGGGAAACTTGGATGTGCTTGATGGCAGTGGGGCAAGAGCTATTGATATAAAAATTTTGGTGTTACACACCTCTCAGATTGGCTAAAATGACAGGAAAAGATAGTGATGAATGTTGGAAGGGATATGGGGAAACTGGGACACTAATGCATTGTTGGTGGAATTGTGAACGGATCCAATCATTCTGGGGAGCAATTTGGAACTATGCTCAAAAAGTTGTCAAACTGTGTATACCCTTTGATCCAGCAGTGTTACTACTGGATTTATATCCCAAAGAGATTTTAAAGAAGGGAAAAGGACCTGTATGTGCCAAAATGTTTGTGGCAGCCCTCTTTGTAATGGCAAGGAACTAAAAACTAAGTGGATGCCCACCAATTGGAGAATGGCTCAGTAAATTATGTTATATGAATGTTATGGAATATTATTGTTTTGTAAGAAATGATCAGCAGGATGAATATAGAGAGGCCTGGAGAGACTTAGAACTGATTCTAAGTGAAATGAGCAGAAGTAGTAGATCATTATACACTTTAACAACAACACTATATGAGGATCAATTCTAATGGATGTAGCTCTCTTCAACAATGAGAGGATCCAAATCAAATCCAATTGATCAGAATGAACAGAACCAGCTACACTCAGCGAAAGAACACTGGGAAAGGAGTATGGCTTATAACATAGCATTTACACTCTTTCTATTATTGTTTGCTTTCATTTTTGTTTTTCTTCCCAGATTATTTTTACCTTTCTAAATCCAAATTTTCTTGTGTAGCAAGACAACTGTATAAATACGTATACATATATTGTATTTAACATATAATTTAACATATTTAACATGTATGGGATTACCTGCCATCTAGGGGAGGGGTTGGAGGGAAGAAGAAGAGAAGGTAGAACAGAAGTTTTTGCAAGGGTCAATGTTGAAAAATTACCCATGCATATGTTTTGTAAATAAAAAGCTATAATTTAAAAAAATAGTGTTTAAAAAAAGAAATGATTGAGGGGCCAATCTGCCAAAGAAGACAAAATGGGATGAAATCAAGGGAATGTGTACAAGAGTTGGTCTTTAGGGAGAAAAAAAGTGCCTTGTTATCAGGGACTGGAAGAAAAGAGAGGAAAACGGGAAAGGATATAAAAAGTTTTTGTGAAAATAAGAGTGAGGAAGAGGTAGTTTCCAGTAAATTGCCTTAATTTAACAGCAAAATGAGAATTGAGATTGCAAGGTAAAGGGAATATACCTGAAGAGAGAAGAGGTTTGGAATAGTTTCTGTGGGGAGCAAAACATGGTATCAATTAGAAAAAAAATAAAAGAATTATCTTGTTGCAATGAGAACTTAGTTGAAGTTAGATAACATGAATATATATATATATACATACACTGTACCCAATCATCACTGTTATATGACTTCCTGCATTTAAGTTGATATCTTTTTATAGTTTAAAAAAAATTTACAGTTAACTTCAAACATACTTTCCTTTATATAAAACAAAGAAAAAACAGTAACACAGTTAAGTAGAAGTAACTGAAACAATCAACAATTAGTACTGGAGTCTACCACCTCTTGGGAAAGAATAAAGTGGGACTGGGTGAAGAAAAGGAATAAACATTCATTTAGCACCTACTATGTATAAACACTTTACAAACATTATCATTGTAGCCTTACAACAATCCTGTATTTTACAGTTAAGGAAATTAGGTAAATAAAGAATAAGTGACATGCCCAGAGTCACATAGTTAATAAGCATCATACAAGGGGTTTGAACTTGTTTTCCTGACCTCAGTTCTCTACTCACTGTATCACCTTGCTACCTCTCTGCTGAGGAATATGTTATTATTTATCCTTTGAAAGTTATAATGGCAGATGCCTGAAGAAGTTGTAATATATGAAAGAGTGAAATCTTAGTGTTCTTTATATAAAAAATATAATAAGAAATGACAACTATAAAGAATTCAGAAAAGCAAAGGGTGACTTGTATGAATTGATGAAGAGGGGAAAAAAGAAACAAGGAGAACAAAATGCATAATAACTATGGGGATGTAAAGGAAATCAACACATAAAACATCAGAACATAGACTAAATGCATGAAGTTGTTGTATATCCACTTTGCTTCTACTTTTTTGCTGCCTACAAAAAAGTGTTATTAGGAATAATGAATATTTTGGCATACATTGTACTTTTCTTTCTGTCATTGCCCTTTTTGAGGTTATTTCTGTTATTTGCTTCTCTGAGGTCCTAGAGTGGCGTTTCTGGGTCATATTACATTTTCTTTTTTTAAAAAATTAATTTTTATTGATCTTCTTTGCCAAGAGACAGCATAATTTAGTGGATAGAGATCTGGCCTTGAGACTTCACCTCAATTCCATTTCTGATATACACACCAGCTTTGTGATCACAGCCAACTTATTTAACCTTGTAAATTCTCCTGGACAAATTCAGTTACTATTATAGTTGAAACCAGGAGAGAAGCTCTCCTACCTGTTTTTCTGTATAAAAGCTGCCAATTCTTTGTCTCCTGCTAGTGGTAGAAGATTGTAGACATGTAAGCCTGCAGGGTAACTGTTCTTTACAACTACAATAAGTGGTAATGAGATAGATACCAGCATTGGTAGAGGGAATTTCCCCTTTTGGGAGTTCTCTATGTCAATGAAATCATTAGTGCAATACCCCTTCTTTCTTTGTATCTCACTTTTATTTCTGAATATATACCTCTGCTCTTCTCTATCTAGAAAACCATTACTTGTAACAAAGAATAAAAAAAAAACTAATAATGGGTGGGAGGAGAACAAGTCAGCATTAAATCCCAAAATCAATTGAATCTGATAGTGTGTCTGTTTCCTATACTTTTAGACCTTTAGTTCCCCTACCTCTGTAAAGAAGGATGGATCAACTTTTTTTTTTTGAAGACGAACTTGGTAATTAGATGTACATAATTTTTTTTTGTTCTTTAATTACTGAAATAAAACTGTTATCAGCACTGCTTTTTCAATTTTGTTTTAAAAATTTGTTTAAAACTGTGTCTTAATTTATTTAACAGATTGAAAGAAATGCTATTTTTTAGTCTAATCTTTATCTTCATCATTGGAATTTACATTCATGTACAATCGAAGGTTTATAAAGTACTTTCGTTACAGAAATCCTGTGAGATAGACAGTGCTGAATGTTTGTGGCAGCCCTTTTTGTAGTAGCTAGAAACTGGAAACTGAATGGATGTCCATTGGTTGGAGAATGGCTGAATAAATTGTGGTATATGAATATTATGGAATATTACTGTTCTGTAAGAAATGACCAACAGGATGATTTCAGAAAGGCCTGGAGAGACTTATACGAACTGATGCTGAGTGAAATGAGCAGGACCAGGAGATCATTATATACTTCAACAACAATACTATATGATGACCAGTTCTGATGGACCAGGCCATCTCAGCAACGAGATTGACCAAATCATTTCTAATGGAGCAGTAATGAACTGAACCAGCTATGCCCAGAAAAAGAACTCTGGGAGATGACTACTAAAAACCATTACATTGAATTCCCAATCCCTATATTTATGCCCACCTGCATTTTTGATTTCCTTCACAAGCTAATTGTACAATATTTCAGAGTCTGATTCTTTTTGTACAGCAAAATAATGTTTTGGTCATGTATACTTATTGTGTATCTAATTTATATTTTAATATATTTAACATCTACTGGTCATCCTGCCATCTAGGGGAGGGGGTGGGGGGGTAAGAGGTGAAAAATTGGAACAAGAGGTTTGGCAATTGTTAATGCTGTAAAGTTACCCATGCATATATCCTGTAAATAAAAGGCTATTAAATTAAAAAAAAAAAGAGATAGATAGTGCTATCCTGCCCCTTTGACAAAGGAGGAAATTAATACTTGGGGATTAAAGAGGTGAAGTAACTTTTTCAATATCCTGTATTCACTTCTTGTCTTATGTCTTCTTTCTTTCCTCTGACAAGGAATAGGAAATGTGACCTTATTTAAGGAGGTGGAAGATTATTGCTGTATCCAAATTTATACAATTATTTTGCTAAGGTTCATAAATGTTATTGTGCTTCATAAAGTGATACAATTTAGCTGAATGACTAATAATAAAATGCACATTGTAGCAGTCAATATGAGAAGAAATAAAACTGCAAGTCATAAAATCCCTAATGAAAGACACGCATTGGAGAATTGGCTTGTATGAAGCCATATTTGGAAGATTAGGGAGAGAAACTGTAGAAAGGGGTTATTGCCTGGGCTCCAACTCCTTTTATGACATGAAGTAGTATGGTCGCTTCTGGTAAGACAATCCTTCCATGATTCATAGGCTCAGAGATCTAGAACCAGATAAGACCTTGGAGATGATATACTCCAATCCCCTCATTTTATAGATGAGGATTCTGAAGTACTCAATCAATTTATTAAACACTTACTATGTACCAGACATTGCATTAAGTTCTGGGGATATCAAGAAAAGCAAAAGGATCATCTTTGCTCTAAAGAAATTCGCATTCTAATGGAAGAGACATTATACATACATATAAAATGCACATAATAAGTTGGAAGTAATGTCAGAGGGAATACACTGGTATTGGTATGGGGGGAGATATAGTAAAAGGCTCTTATAGAAGATAGGATTTGAACTGGCTTGCAGGAAGCCAGGATTAACCAGAGGCAGAGTGATCAGAGAGATTAAAATCAAAAACAAATTAAAATTGACCAAGGTTCACATTAAGTAAGTAGCAGAAACAGAATTGGGATATAGTTTCTCGACTCCAAACCCAGCACTGTTCTCATTGCACCTCCCAGGCATGGATGTGATTACCCATCTATTACCCATTGTAATGAAGGATTTGTGACATCCTCTCTCTAGTGCAGATCATAAGCTCTCTGTGGCTTAGAAAATAAAAACCTGAGAATCCAGCATTTAGCACACTTCCTGGCATGTAGGAAGTGCTTAATAAATGTTTACTGAATTGAATTAAATGGCTTGTGGATCTGATTGATTAAGAGACTTATCTATGAATGCACAGCAAGCATATGTCAGAAGTGGATTTTGAAGCTGTCTATTCCAAACTCAGTATTTTAAGCATTTATAGTGTTTCTTTCTTTGCTCATTAAAGAGTAAGTTGAGAATACTTTTAAAGGAAAATTTGGGGTTAAATTTAGGTTGATTTTTATTATTGATGACCAATTTTCCCCATTCTCAATGTAAAAGTCATAGAGATACATTTCTTTTCTAGCAAGCATTTTAGGATAATCTGTTGCATTAGGCACTTATTGTTACTCACATAATTATATTTGACTCCATTTATACCCTTTTTTTCAACATGTAAAATCACAGAATGCTCCAATTTATAGTCATAGATTTATGGAATGCATTAAATAGTAATTGCTTCAAAATGCCCAAACTGATTTTACATTCTGTTGACTCTGGAATTGTCATTCATGCTTATTGATAGACCAGGAGTGTGGAAGAAGATAGGCTAAACTAGTGTCAAATCTATTGATAGAGCAGTACCAGCTTGGATAGATCTTAGAGTACTGCTCCTTCGTCATCCTCAATATTTCTTTTCCAGGTAAAGAAAAGTTAAAATGAATACAAGGAAACTGTGGAGGGGAATGGATGGCTCATGGGGTAATTAGCACGATGTGTTTATATATCACGAGAGGAGCTTTTTATCTTGGAGGTGTTTAGGACATATTCTACACATACATCTGTGATTTTATCAAGGTGAACATTTCCTTCAACAATGCAAAAAATCACAACCTAGCAATGTTTCTTCATCCTGTGAAATTCATGGCTGTGCCCTCCCATAAATTCTCCTTGAGTATCTATTCCAAATATTGGAGACCTTTCTCTAGTTTGTTTTTTGTTTGTTTGTTTTGTTTTGACCTTTCCTGGGTATCAATGCCCCTTGAGCAATCTGTCTTTTAACCCTCTTTCTAAGCCTATACATTTTATATTGTAATTCCTGGTTTGCATCCCTTTTGCTAATTTTTCCTGGATGTCAGAAACATGCTTCAGTCCATTTACCCCATGTATCTCGCCATTACTCTTTCGGTCATCATCAGTTCTGATTTCTCATTTGTAACACACAGCACCACTGGGAAAATATTCCTTTTAAAAGATGTGTTTTGGGTATGTGTGTCAGCGAAGTGTTTGGAATCATTGTATTATTACATATTGTATGAACATGCTGAATTTGGACTCCAAAGGTCTGAATTCATATCCCAGCTCTGCCACTTAACACCAAAGTGAACTTCTGATGTTTTGCTTGGCCTCTCTGAACTTCAGTTCACATAAAATGAGAAGGTTGCACTTAGCTATTCTCTAAGGCTGCTTATGGTTCTAAATCTGTGTTCTGTGGGCAGTTTTGCAAATGCAGAGTAGCCCATGCTTTTTTTCTTGTTCAATTTTGAACCCAACTTATTGTATACCTGCAGTGACTGATGGATTAACACAATGAAATGCTTATCCAATTTCATGTCATAATCTGTATGAAGGGATTTTTTTTTCTATATGTGTGATTAGTGTGATCTATTTTGAGTTCATCATGAACCTCAATGAAGAGACTTTGTGAGGTTCTGAGTCTAGGTATAATCAGCATTGTATAATTTGCAAATAGAATTATCTGCAGGATCTCACTATTTACTATTTCACTATTTACTAGCACAAAGTCTTTCTCTTCCACTTGGATTTTTTATAACAGGTGAGAAACTTTTTTTTTTTCTGCCAAGGATCATTTGAATATTTATAAAATTATTTGTGGGCCATGAAAAACTATCAACTTAAAAACTCAAGCAGTTAGAAACTGGAAATTGAATGGATGTCCATCAGTTGGAGAATGGCTGAATAAATTGTGGTATATGAATATTATGGAATATTACTGTTCTGTAAGAAATGACCAACAGGATGATTTCAGAAAGGCCTGGAGAGACTTACACGAACTGATGCTGAGTGAAATGAGCAGAACCAGGAGATCATTATATACTTCAACAACAATACTATATGATGACCAGTTCTGATGGACCTGGCCATCCTCAGCAACAAGATCAACCAAATCATTTCCAATGGAGCAGTAATGAACTGAACCAGCTATGCCCAGAGAAAGAACTCTGGGAGATGACTAAAAACCATTACATTGAATTCCCAATCCCTATATTTATGCCCACCTGCATTTTTGATTTCCTTCACAAGCTAATTGTACAATATTTCAGAGTCTGATTCTTTTTATACAGCAAAATAACGGTTTGGTCATGAATACTTATTGTGTATCTAATTTATATTTTAATGTATTTAACATCTACTGGTCATCCTGCCATCTAGGGGAGGGGGTGGGGGATAAGAGGTGAAAAATTGGAACAAGAGGTTTGGCAATTGTTAACGCTGTAAAGTTACCCATGCATTTAATCTGTAAATAAAAGGCTATTAAATAAAAAAAAAAACAACAAAAACAAAAAAAAAAAAACTCAAGCAGAATGAGATTATTGTACCTATCTTTCAGTTCATTATCACTTGTATGCCTTGGCAGGGTCAGACCAAATGATTTTGCAGGCCTTATATGAGTCATGAGCCAGATATCTCTCCTCCCCACCCCAGTCATTTTATAAGATATTAACATACTAATAAGACATTAACATAGTAATAAGACATTCTCTGTTGGAGGAGATCTTGAAGGGCTATATTTTACTATTTGAATCCTTAAAAAATATATGGGGATAATCAACAAACATAAATCCAGTGGGATTTTGTATTCTCTAAATGATTCAGTCAGTTATATCACAAAGAAATCATGAAAATTTGAGTGCTTCTGGGACAGGGACTATCTTTTGTTTTTCTTTGTATCCCTAGCACTTAGGACACTGCCTGGTAAATGGTAGGTATATACTGACTGACAAATGTGGTCAGTTTTAGAAAAACATTTGGGAAAGCTTGCTTCTTTCCATGTCATATTGTGATAAAGTAAACTCTTAAAGTGTTCATATTGAGATAAGAAAGGTATGAGACTTTGGCAGTTGATGTCCTCTTAATTACCTTTCCCTGGCAGTTAAAAACAACCTATTTTTTGCAATAATTTCCTATCTCCCTCTCCTTCAAGTACCTTGGAAATAGAAACATTTGAAATGATGTTTCCTTTAGCAGGATTTCCTCCATGGGTCTGGGCCAGTGGCTTTTCATCTTTCTAAGTGCTATTTCTGTCTTCTCAATAGCACAATAAATGGTGAAGTGTGATGTTTTCACTATTTTTGATGATGAAAAAAGATCATCACAGAGAAGATGACAAATATATTCCATTTTCCATTGATTTATCTTTCTCTTTTCAGTTTTATCTTTAAATGTTTTTGAGATGATGTCACATCATTGCATCTTATTCCAGGCTTTCTGCAAACTTGTTTTTTTACTTTTTACGAAGCAACATTGTCCATAATATTCTTTTTTTCCTTTATATGATCACAATATATTTTTACATTATTATTACAGAATCCCAAATGGAAAGCTTGAAAGGACATGCCTCAGAGTGCTATTACTTTCAATACTCCTTTCTTCGTTATTTGAAGAAACAAACTGAGAGGGAGGTTAACTAACTGCCCAAAATTACTCTGGTTTTTAGAGTCTGAGGCAAGACTTGAACCCATGCTTGCTGATTCTAGGGACAGTACTTCTTTCACTGTACCAATCAGTGTTATTGTTTCTGCTATGTCTCTTCACTTGGCAAGATCAAGTTATTTGTTGCCTGCTTTTGGTGATTGCTTTATATTAGTTTAAAAAGTAAGAGATGATGATAATTGATATAAGTAAAACTGCCTTTTCCAATCCCTATTTTAAAGTGTTCATAGTTTATTTAAATATGGCAGACTGGGGTTGTTGTAATTCTATGTAATGTCTTTTTTTTTAAATTTTTAGTTTAATTTAGTGTTGATGTTATTTTTTCTCTTATTTAATGGTTGATTTTATCTTTTTTTCTTCTGATTAATCAATGGTTTGATAACACAAAGAGTGTTGGGTCCTAAATGATCTCGATAACCACTCATTTTTTGTTTGTTAAGATACTGTTAATTTTATTTGGGGAGGTGGGGTAATGTTCAATGTTTAGTGCATTCAAATGTTTTCTTAAATTAAGTATTTATGATATATAATGAGAGAGTCATAAAGTATTTATGATATATAAATCTTTCTCTTCTTTCATTTCTTAGCCCTGACTTTTTCCCACACATATTTTTTCAACTTTCTCTTGTTCACTTTTGAACTTAAATCACCTAGTAACAAAATGGATTTTGATTTGCTTTGGAGGAGATTGTTAAATTCTTTGTAAAATTTCTCCATTTTTTCATTCTTTAAAACAGAAATTGATATGGTAACTTTATGGCAGGCTTTTTGCTTATGTTCCTATGAGTAAGATGACCAAATATTCCAAGAAATTATGTGTGTATGTGTGTGCGTGCTTTTTGATTCTTGTTTTGATTATGGAATATGTTTAACATGATTACACATGTAAAACCTCTATCAGATTGCTTGTCATTTTGGGGAGGGAATAGGGAAAGAAGAAAAATTTGGAAATCAAAATTTTATGAAAATGAATGTTGAAAACTATCTTTACATGTGATTGGAAAAGATAAAATAGTATTTACATTAAAAATAAGTGAAATTACAACAACGAACCAAAAAAATTTATACTTATGATACCAATAGTTAAATAAAACATGTTAAATTCAGATGGTCTTTTAAAAATTATCTTTGGTGATCTCTGCTTTCTTTTCTACTATCCTGTCACTATCACTGCAGAAGCAGAAGAGATGTTACACTCAATAGAGATCCTTTATACTGGTATCTGTTTCCCTGATTGTCATGGGCAAAAAATTCATCACCTACTAGCCAACTTACTGACAAAGAGCCTCTCTATATTTATATGTTTTCTTCACATAATTTGTTGCTTTGAGTGTACTTGAAATCTTCCTAGATTGGTAGAATCTATCAAAGCTTGCAATTCATTGTTATAGCCTTTGAGAACTCATGGCCATATCAAGGATTAAGTTTCACAACAGTACATTTTGTGGAAGATGTGGGGAATTATTATGCTAACAGTAACAGTAATAATAGCTGTGATTTTATAACATTTTAAGGTTTATGAAGCATATCACATACATTATCATGCATGGTGGATTTATTTTTATTTTTGGTAAACATTTGTGATATGGTTGATGTTAGGGTATATTTTTGAAGAAATCCCCTCTACTAATGCAGATCAATATCTCCTAGTCACAGAGAATTGTCTAGGTTATTGGGAAGTTGACTAGTTTTCCTAGGGATGTACAGCTGGCATGGGTCAGAGGCGGGGCTTGAAGCAAGGTTTTCCTGACTCCAGGGATGGCTCTCTATCCATGTTGCCATACCTCCAGTCAGACTGATTTATGTATAGTCAGCTCTGCCATAACATATGTTTGGAAAATTTTTTTACAACATAACTGATATATTAAGGGACAATTTGAACACAATGTGAATTTTGCATTTGCTTCTGCAGTAATCTGCAGTATCTACTGTTACACTACCTGTCCAGGAAATAGTGCCACTGGATATGGTTGGGTATACCATCTTGGTATAAAAAGGTAGGGGCCCTCTTGGATATGTATGTGTGGATCCCCAGAGCACCTCACAGAGAAGGCCAGTATATCTCCCATCCAGGAAGATGGCAATCATACCTTTGTAGCAGCTGCTCTTGTTGGTGATCCAGATCTTCCAGTGGGAATTCTTCCTGTGATTGCAGTAGTCCTGTGGGACTCAATTCAGAAGCCAACTTCTAATATCAGGTATTTTTCAAACTAAGATTCCATATTTATCATATATCTTCTGCTGCAGGAGGAGTTGGAGATAGAGGAGGCACTGGTCCATACCCACACATTCTATTTTATCTCACCTTTTCCAGTTATAAGAATGGGATACAAGCTGAATATCACTTCACAGCCAAGGAGCTACCACTGTTTGTTTTTTTTTTTGTAATAGTTATATATTTCTTAACAATTTAACATGTGTAATCCTATGCTAGCGCTTTCATTAGCTTCCTATCTTTTAAAAATTTGTCACTGAAAAAGTTTTGGAAAGTTATATTCCTTACTCTATATACCCATAATCCCTATAATTTTATCCCCTAAACCCATAATATTATGGCTTTTATTAAATAATTTTACATAGTGCTATGGCTTTTAGGAAGTATATTCTGGATTATAGCAGAATTGACTGCATATGTCCTCTATAGTCATAACTGTGATTAAAAGATATTGGATATAGTCCATTATATCTCTGAGCCTTAAGTTTTTCTTGTGCTGGTTGAACCCTTTTCTCTTAAACTTCTGATCCTATTTTTCTAATCTGGCACAATTTATCAAAAACAGACCTGAGCATTGAGCGACACCTAACAACTATACTAAGATAAGGTCAAAATGATTTATACATAAAAAGTGATAGTATAAGCAGATTAGAAGAACAAAGGATAGTCTATCTCAGATCTGTGGAGAAGGAAGAAATTTGTGGCTAGAGAAGAACTAGAGTACATTATGAAATGCTAAATGGATACTTTTGATTATATTAAGTTAAAAAGTTTTTGTGCAAACAAAACCAATGTAGACAAGATTAAAAGGGAAGCAGAAAACTGGGAAAAAATTTTACATCCAAGGATTCTGACAAAGGCCTCATTTCTAAAATATATAGGGAATTGATTCAAAATTTTAAGAATATGTCATTCTCCAACTGAGAAATGGTCAAAGGAAATATATAGACAATTTTCAGATGAAGAAATTAAAATTATTTCTAGTCATATGAAAAGGTGCTCTAAATCACTATTGATCAGAGAAATGCAAATTAAGACAATTCTGAGATACCAATATGTACCTTTCAGATTGGCCAATATGACAGGAAAAGATAATGATGAAGTTGGAGAGGATGTGGGAAAAATGGGACACTAATACATTGTTGGTGGAATTGTGAACTGATCCAACCATTCTGGAGAGCATCATGAAATGATCAAACTGTGCATATCCTTTGATCCACCAGTGTTTCTACTGGGCTTGTATACCAAAGAGATCATAAAAGAGGGGAAAGGACCCACATGTGCAAAAAACATTTGCAGCAGCATTTTTTGAAGTGGCAAGGAACCCAATTGGAGAATGGCTGAATTAGTTATAGTACATGAATGTTGTAGAATATTATTTTTTATGTGAAATGATCAGTAGGATGATTTTAGAAAAGCCTGGAGAGACTTCCATGAACTAATGCTAAGTGAAGTGAGTAGAACCAGGAGAACATTGTACCCAGTAAGAAGAAGATGTTCAACTCTTCTGGATGTGACTCTTCAACAGTGAGGTGATTTAAGTCAGTTCCAATGGACTTGTGATGGAGAGAGCCATCTGCATCCAGTGAGAGGACTGTGGGGACTGAGTATGGATCACAACATAGTATTATCAACTTTTTCATTATTGTTTGCTTGCTTTTTGTATTCTTTCTAATTTTTCCCTTTTGATCTGATTTTTCTGGTTCAGCATGATCACTGTGGAAAAAAAATATGAATTGCATGTTTAACATATATCAGATTACTTATAGTCTAAGGGAGGGAATGGAGGGAAGGAAGGGAGAAAAAAATTTGGAACACAAGGTTTTATAAGGGTGAATGTTGAAAACTATCTTTACATATATTTTGAAAATAAAAATCTAAAAAAAAAAAAAAAAACCAGACCTGGGATTTAGTTTTTAAAATATATTATCTGGTTGTTAGAGAGTAGGGGTATTGCTTACATTGTTCTTCCCAGCCCCATGTTGACATTTATATTTTATTTATTTAATTTATATTATATCATATTATTATATATTTCATAATTATTTAATATTAATTTAAGGACAAATATTGGCATTCTTGCATGGTATTTAATAAGTAGAAAATTTAAAAAAGCAATATTCAGTATTTGCAATGGAAGAAATATTAGACGTGATCTTTATAGTGATCTATTTCATACAATCTCCTTGCTCATTGCCCAGGAAGGGTAGCATGGCATTTAATTTCAGATTGAAAGGAAATTTCAGTATCTAGATGTCTGCTATCGTTATCTGACCATCTACCAAGAGATGGCAGTGTAATGCTGTTCTACTCAGCAACCATGTGGTTGGAGAAAACAGTAACTTAATTGTCATGAAAATTTCATTGCCTTTTTTCTCTTAGGAATAGTTTTTGTTGGCTATTCCTGGATCAACTAGGGATGTTTAGGAATCAGCTTAGCTGAATATGTGCTCCAAGACAAGCAGGATCCAAATGGTGCCTTTTAAAGTAAACCCCTAAGCACAGTCTGTGCCTTGACAATGGAATGTAATTTATAGGTCCTAAGGTATGATGAAATGTAACACATGTAGACAGAGCTTCTCTCCAGCTAAGAAAGATTCAAAGAATTGTAGAATATTAAAACTCTAAGAAACCTTAGAGTTAATCTTGTCTATTCTGATCAGCTAGGTGGCACAATGGATACAGTGTTGGGCTTGGGATCAGGAAGACTCAACTTTCTGGGCAAGTGACTCAACCCGGTTTGCCTCAGTTTCCTCATCTGTAAAATAAGCTGGAGAAGAAAATGGCAAATCATTCTAATATTTTTGCCAAGAAAACCCCAAATGGGTTCATGAAGAGCCAGACATGACTGGAAAAATAACTTAATAACAAAATCATTGATAAATGGATAATAATAAAATAATAACAATACATATATATATCAGTTTAAAGTCTGTATATATGTATATACATACATACACACATACATACATATCCCTTTAGGTGCATTATTTCACTTGAATCCCACAAATAATTCTGTGAAGTAGGTATGACAAATATCATTAATTCAGTTTTGCAAATGGCAAATTAAACTTTAAAGTTTTTAGATAACTTAGTGAGAGTCAGATAGATTCCGAGTGTTATAAGCATAATTTTAACCCAGATCTTTAGTATTCTAGGTTTAGTACTCTATCATGCTATGTTTTCCTCTGTATGCTGTTGACTGACATGAGCCAGGAACCTTCTTCCATATTCTGTTTCATTTCTCCTATTAGTATCCATACTTTTGACAATTATCATTGTTTAAGTTTAAATATAATTATTTTTATTCTAATAATTATATTTTCCTTGCATTGAACTAATATTTGTAACTGGGTAATTCCAGGTTTTTGTTAATGATGTGTCTTTCTAATTTCTAAAATTTTTGCTAACTATTAAATGATGTTGCAGAATTTAAAATACTACACAGAAGTTCTTAACCACAGTTAAGTAGTCTTTACTTTCAGACTACCTTAAAACTTTGGCACCACTCCGTAATTAGCAATGATTATTACATACACAAATGAGCTTTATCTTTTTTCACTTCTATCACAACTTTGTTGACTATAACCTAATTTCTAAATTCTAGAGTCATTTGTCCTCCTGTCTGAATTATACTTTAAGGAATTCCCTAAATTCAGGTCCTTTGTTCATGTCAGAGGCAAAGTTTATTGATATGTAGTATGTGATGATCTTTATTTCAGTGAAAATTAATATTTTCCTAATGCATAGTTATCTCTATAAACACATACCATAGCATTTGCAAATTTCTAAGAAATTGAACAAAGTACAAATATAAAGCTTATTGGATGATTCATGTGCTAGATCTGTGCATTGTATTCATAGTTAAGGATGGAGCTGTTCCTCGTGACAGGTCCTGAAAAAAATCAACACGAGATAACTGGCAACCTTTGTCATACCATGCATACAAAAAATCTCACCCTTGCTTAAATGACAGAATCTTAGTTTTGGAAAAGACTTAATTGGAGCCAGTACTGGAACAGAATTTCCTTTTACAACATTGAAAACTAGCACTTGGCTAATTTGGATTTTTACTCCAGGGGAAAGGGAGGACATACTTTTCCTACTTATGACTACTTTCTCTATTCTTGTGCCTATGGTCTTTTAGAACATGGGCTGTCCACCAGCTGCCAGGTTCCCATGGAGTCTCTTCATGTGTCTCCTTTTCTCAAACTCTGCTAAGGCTCAAAGCAGGGGAGATAGGCTTTCCCTCCTCCCCCGACAACTGTTTGTGAGGGGGTATTTTCTTACATTCGTCTGGCCCTTTGCTCATTCCCTACTCAAATGGATCCATCCCTGCTGTAGTTTTAGCTGGTTAGACTCTATCATTGACAAGTGGTTACCTAGTCCCTGCTTGAAAACCTCTAGTGTGGGAGAGTGCATGCCTCTTAATTCAGCCCATGTCACTTTCAGACATTTCTAATTGTTGGGAAATTATTCCTTACAGCAGCTCCAAATCTGTTTCTCTGCTACTAGTTCTGCCCTCTGGGGCCAAACAGAACAAGTTGAACCCTTTTTTTCTTATTAAAGTCTTTCAGATACTTGAAGAAAGAAGTCATATCTGCTATAATTTTTTTTTTCTCCAGGGAAAAATATTTTCAGGTTTTTAAAAGTGAGCTCATATGGAATAATCTCCAGCTCTCTGTCAACCTGATCATGCCTCTTTGGATGTATACTAATTTATCTGTTTATTCAAACACATAATAATGCCTAATAAATGTTTGTTGAATTGAATTTTTGAACTCTGCTACCTCATAGTAAATGCTGTATGACAGAACTAGAATCAATTTTGCTATGACCAAGGTAGAATACATCTGGGCTATTATTTCCATCATTCTGGATACTATGCCTCTGTTAATGCAAACTAAGATTGTGTTAGCTCTTTTGACTGCCACATTGTAGTGTTGGTTCCTATAGAACTTGCAATCCACTAGGATCACAGGGGTTCAATATGCAAGAGTCCTTAGACTTCCTTCTCCTTAGAGAAAGGGTATTCTACAGACTTCATGCTGATGATGTTGTTCAGTCATATTTGACTCTTTGTAACCTTGTATGGGGTTTTTATTTTTTCCCTAGGGGTATTTTATTTTTCCAAATACATGCAAAGATAGTTTTCAAAATTCACCTTTACAAAATCTTGTCTTCTAATTTTTTTCTCCCTCCCTTCTCTTCCCCCTCCCCAAGACAGCAAACAATTTGATATAAGTTAAAACATGTGCAATTCTTCTAAACATATTTCTGCATGGGATTTTTCTGGCAAAGATACTGGAGTGGTTTGCCCTTTCCTTCTCCACTGGATTAGGCAAACAGAGATTGAATGACTTTATCAGGTCACACACAGCTAGATGCGCATGTGAGGTGAACTTGACAGGCTTGCCCAGTGCTGTCTCCCAAGCCAACTACCTGCCTCACCTCATTTTGTAGATGCATATTTTATAGATAATATTTTAAATAGATATTCAAATTTTTGGAAAACATTTTTAAATAGATGAAAATGTAAAATAATACATATTTTAAAATATTTTGTATATAAATATTAGACATTTTTATTATGATGCATAAACTGAAGCTCAGAAAGGTATCTTAATCATGCTCTCATAGGTATTAAGTAGTAAAAAACAAGACCATGAGCTCTGGTTCTTGATTTCTTAATATAGTGAACTTTTTAATATATTAAAATTGGATTTTGGGGATATTTTTCACAAAATTATTGTCTAGCCATACTTCCTTCATGTTGTACTTATTAAAGTGATTTTTTTTTTAATTTAGGTATAGAGTTTTACATTTATATCCATTCAGCCCATTGGTTAAATTTGTAGATTTTTTGGATATGGATTCTGTCTGGTATGATAATCTTTCCCCAGTTTTGTGTTTCTCTGCATATGTGATGATTATTCCTTTTATGCTGTCATTGAATCATTGATTAGAACATTTCAAAAAGCACAGGCCAAGATCCCAGGGGGCACTCCACTAGAGACCGCATGCCTAGCTGACATTAAACCACTCATGATTACTCTTTGGGTCTAATCATCCAATCTGTTCCAATTCCACCTAACTATACTATTATCTAGCTCACATATCTCCATCTTTTCAACAGAATGAGGACTTAGGAGTTATCAAGCTTCTTATACTTTGTGACTGCTATAGGAAGTGATTCTCTGTAAGTAATAAAAACCCAAAACATTGTACCCTGTGTACTTTCTCATGACAAGTAGGATTTGATTTTATGTTTTCCAGGGATTAGACTTCTTTTTTGTTGCTTTTTAGACCATGTTCCTATCTCACCCAAGCTGGAAATTTAGCAGTTACTCTTGAGCCTCTTCTTAGTACTAACCAGCACAAAAACTTTAATCTACTCTGTTTCCTCTCCATTGACCTTCCTCTGTTGAGAGCTCCACATCTTGGTGCCACACTTAACGTAGATATATAATCAGCTTTAGCTCTGCTATAGCATGAACATGAGCAATACATCATGCCTCAGACTCACCAGTAGCAAAGATTATAGGCATGTACCACCCCATCTGGCTAAGAAACTGATAACAAACTGCAAGGTGTTTGGAACTATTTAAGGGGAAAAACAAAATAGTTTTGGCCTGGTACTATAACCAAATATTAACTCAGACCAAGCAAACCAGATGGAAAAGGAGATTAAAGACCACTTAATCTCCAACTCTCTCTCCCTCTCTCTCTCTCTTAAAATAAATAAAGAATGTAAGACCTGCCTGAAGTGTCCAAGGCTTTCAACAGATTGTAAACCACCTTTTGGGTAACTTTGTTACCTGTATTAGGCATATTTTGGGTTAAATTTGGAAAAAAATAAAGAGTTCTAGGAAGCAGAGTTGAGGTTGGAATGCATTCTAAGCATGGGGATAGCTCATAAAAGAAAAGCTTAAAGATGGGACATAAAGGACTCTGTGTATGTGTGTGACAAAGAATAGAGATAAAACTTGTTCTGTTCAAGGACTAAATATTAAACTTGCTTAGGCTGGAAGGCAGAACTAGGAACAATGAGTGGAAGCTACTGAAAAGTTGATTTGAGCTGGAAAGAGCAAATAGACTTTATCAGAATTCTCCAAGCAAAGGTCAAGCAAAGAACAGGTGTAATTTGTGTTTAGATGAGAATGGGGATAGAAAGTTTCTGAGCTCTCTTCCAGTTCTGAAATTCTGTGCTTTCTGTGATTCATGACATGGCTTATTTGACTTAGTTTGTCTTCTTAAGTCTGGACCAATTTTTTTTAAAAGAAAAATGTAGACAGTTTTGGTTATGCTACTGTGTTTGAATTTCTGATTTTTTGGTATGTTCCTTCATTTCATTGTTTTCATTTCTGCCCCCTCCCCAATTCCTGACCCAATCTTGTGTTTTATGCTTTAGTGTTCTGGAACAATTGTGTGAGCACAGCAAGATAGTGTCAGAGAATAAAAATAACGATTCCCAACAGCCAGTTTTAAGTAGGAGAGAGGGCAGCCTTCATGTACTAAGATTGTGAATTAAGTATGGTTTATTTTCTGTCTTTAATCTCAAATTCTTGAATTCTCAGATGTCTAGTTGCTTTTTACTTTCTTCTTTCCTTCAAAACACTCCTTTTGATCATTTATTCTCACTAATCCTTACTCTCAGGTTCACATTTAGGTACAAATAATGGATAATAGCTTAAACCTGTAGAGTTCAGGTGTATATGTATATATAATATGTGTGTGAATCCTGAGTGGTTTGGGACCTTTGATTTAAGTGAATTTCTTGCTCCCTATCTAAGCCACTAAGTCTGAGGTCTGCTCATTGAGCTAGGGGCAGTGGGGACCACATTCCTATGCTGTTCCCTACTGGGAATTTTTCTATATAATTACTATCTCTATATGGCATTGTTGCTCTTTGGGAACAACTCTCTCCCCTTTTGCACTGCAATATATGCGTATATATGGACAGACATTAAAACAAAACAAGAAAGCAATAATTTGGGCCCAGAATTGAACAGAATAAGGAGAGGGGACAATATTGCCTTTCAGAAATTGCAATCTTTGAATGACCCCAATATTCTCCTCCAAGCAAAGAGAAATATTTTTAATATTAATAATTTTCTAGTGATATTGTATGTCTGTCATGGTAGTCTCTGAAGAATTGAAATCAGCTATCTATCTATCTAAAGAGAATAGAAGAGAGAGAGAGAGAGAGAGACAGAGAGAGACAGAGACAGAGAGAGAGAGACAGAGACAGAGACAAAGAGGCAGAGAGACATAAAAGAAAGAGAGAAAATGAAAGAGGGGTATGTATGGTGGGTATAAGCAAGCTGTATCACAATAAAAACAAGCAATTATGAAAGAGAAGTGCGATAAAGGCTGTCATCAAATAAATTATGATTGAAGGAGAAGACAGGCTGGCCACATGGCAAGAAGGAAGATTATCTGCTGGCCAGCCAGTGTGCTTCACTGATATTCTTGGAAGGTCAGGAGAACTTAAGGCCTTCACCATCTTGGATGGATCTTCTATGGTACATTGATGTGAATTCATGGATGAAAGGTACATAGGATAGGGAAGCATGAATAGACTACTATTTATATTACTGGAGGGAGTACTCTCATAGATGAGATCACAGGTTCTACTTGTAAATGAGTATTTGAGTTAAACTTAAAGGTTGTCACTTTTAAGAGAGTTTATTTTTAAATTTGTTTCCTTTTTTTAAAGCTTTTTATTTTCAAAACATATGCACAGATAATTTTTCAACATTGAACCTTGCATAGTTTTGTGTTTCAGATTTTTCTCCTTCCCCCCCACCCTCTAGGGTGGCAAGATGGCACCTAGATGGCATCTCTCCTAGATGGCAAGCAATCCAATATGTGTTAAACATGTTAAAATATGTTAAATCCAATATGTGTAAACATGTTTATATAATTCTCTTGCTAAACAAGAAAAATCAGATCAAAAAGGAAAGTAAATGAATAAGAAAAGAAAATGCAAGCAGACAACAATAAAAAGAGTGAGAATGTTATTGTGTGATCCACATTCAGTTCCCACAGTCCTTGCTCTGGGTATAGATAGCTCTCTTTATCACAAGATCATTGGAACTGGGATCAATCTTCTCATTGTTGGAAAGAGTCACATTCATCAGAATTGATCGTCACATAATACTGATGTTGCCATTTGCAATGATCTCCTGGTTCTGCTCATTTCACTTAGCATCCATTCATGTAAGTCTCTCCAGACCTCTCTAAAATCATTGTCCTGATCATTTCTTATAGAACAATAATATTACATAACATTTGATGAGATCCTCATAATAATATATCAGCCATTCTCCAATTGATGGTTCTACCACTATGAAAAGGGCTGGCACAAACATTTTTGCACATGTGCGTCCCTTTCCCTCCTTTAAGATCTCTTTGTGATATAGGCCCACTAGAAACACTGCTGGGTCAAAGGGTTGAACAGTTTGATAACTTTTTGAACATAGTTCCAAATTACTTTTCAGAATGGCTGGATCTGTTCACAGTTCCACCAACAATGTGTCAGGGTCCCAGTTTTACCACATCCCCTCCAACATGTGTCATTATCTTTTCCTGTCATCTTAGCCAATCTGAAAGGTGTGTAGTAGTATCTCAGAATTGTCTTAATTTGCATTTCTCTGATCAATAGGGATATGGAGCCCCTTTTCATATGACTAGAAATGGTTTTAATGTCTGTTCATATCCTTTGACCATGATCAATTGTAGAGTATGGCTTGAATTCTTATAAATTTGAGTCAGTTAAGAGAGTTTATTTTAATAGGAATCAATGTCTTACACCAAAAGGATGAGTCACTGCCAGAGTTTTAGCATTTGCCAATAGAGATGGGAGGATTTGGGGGAGAGTCAGTGAGGTCTTTGTATTACCCCTGTTGTACCACTTGTAGTACTCTTGTAGTACCCTATTATATACAATTTCTAATTTTCTTTTCATAAAGTATTTGGGAAGTATGGGTCCAAGATATGGGTAGAAGATTGAATCAATCTCCCTCACTTTTTCTTATCCTTCCTCTCTTTTCCTCCGTTTCCATTCTTTCTCGTTTTAACCCTACTCTATCTTTTGTCCTACACTGGTTGATCTCAGAGTTTGATATAGGAAACAGTATCATTTAAATTTGATTTGAATTGAAAAAAAGGATTTTTTTTTCTATCCAAGACCTGAAAACCTCCAATGTTATGCTTTATTTGTTTGTTTCAATCTTTTATTTGGCTGAAAGACCATTGGTAAATATTCCTTGTTGGTTTTGATGTTAATGGCATAATGAGCCTTTGAATATTTTTGAAATTTCCTGAACCTTCAACTTTTCCAGAATGTGAAGAGTGGCTAGAATATAGCTGGTTTGGTATCCAGGAAATTTGCATCATAATTCTAGCTCTGCTGTTTAAGTTAACCTTTCTAAATTTCAATATCTTCATTTGTAAGAAGAGGTTTGACCTTTTCCTACTTAATTTGGGGACTCAATGGTTCAAAAATATACAACAATGGTCTTAGAGGGCATTTTGTCCAACCTTATCCTTTTACAGGTAATGAAACTAGGATGTAGGGAGGTCACACATGTAGTCAATGTCAATAGTTAGATTTGAATCCAGGTCTTCTAGCTCCAATCAGTACTATATTCTAGTGACTCACCATGGGGCAAAGCTGGTCTGTGTTGGAGGATGAGAGAGACAATAGTTTCCTTGGTCCAGAATATTTAGCAGACAACAGGCCATGCTTCATACTAACCAGCCACCCAGCAAGATGCCAGTGTCTACTCATCACAGGTATTGTGCCATCTCCCCTGATCATATGTACATCCACTCCAGTCTTCCCTCTCTTGGTCAGGAAACAGTAATCAAGCCAATATTACTATTGCCACTGGAAAGAACTTAGCAGTTTATTGACCTGTAGTCTTACTCAGAATCCCTGTAATAACTTAAAGCAAAGCTTTTATCTCCAGTCACCGCTTCCTATCTGTGATTTATCACCCTGGAAAAATAAAAGCATGTTGAGGTCAGGGATTGTTCTGTTCTTATTTTTGTGTCCTTTCCCTACTTAACACAGTAAGTGCTTAATAAATATTTTCTGCTTGTTTTCCCTTATGAGAATATAGGGAAAGGAATTGTGTGACTTTCATATTTGAACCCCTCAAAAATAGGCTTGAAGGCAGGGGAAAATATCACCTTTATATTTGTATCCTTAGAAAATAGCCCAGTGCTTAGAACATGGTAAGTGCTTAATCAGTGCTTATTAACTTACTGATATAAACTCTTTGGTTTTATGCCCTTAAAAAATCTATTCTTTAATTCATTTTATTACCTAAAATCATAGAGATGAAAAATAGGCTTTTTTTTGGCATGATAATATGAGATCTAGACAGTGATATAATCAAACTTGGGTAGCCTTCTTAAGAATCATTGCTCTGATGAGTAATCTCTTTACAATCCTAGGAATTCAGTGATTTCTTCTCCCAGCTTATTATAACCATCTAAAATCTTACATGATGAACTATGTAAGAGTTTCCTTGTCATCACATAATTAATCAAGTTTGATAGAAAGTTAAAGTAGAATATTCCTTTCTCTCAGAAGAAATTAATTCTAAAAATAATCCAAAGGACAGGAGAACTAGACTTTCACAAGTTAAAGAACTTTTAGGGAAAATGAATAAATTGTTTTTATTTGGTGGGAATAGATGCTGTTTTTGTTCTTTAAATGTTCTGTGTTATAGATTTTAGAAAATTAACTTATGGTCCACTAAAATTTATAACATTCTTAATTATTATCCCTCTATACATAGTATTTTTATTGCAATAGGACAGCAGCAAGCTTTGTAATAAGCAAAGTATTATGGCTATGGTTCATAGTTTTGGTTTTCGTGAACATTTTCCCTCTCCTCTTTATTTTAGAAACTGCTTAATTAGTTTCTGGCCCTGGCCTAGAGGGTCCCTGTGCATGGATGTCCTGAACCAGTGAGAAAGCCGCTGTCAGAAGATGCTGACTCAGCACCACAGGATTGTGCCCTAGTTGTCTATTGGGTAAGTGATTTTATTTTTAACTCCGCTGGCTGTTACAAATGGTGGTGGCTGCAGTCACCTTGGAAAATTGAGCCCTGATTATCAGAACACAATGCTAGTTTCGCTCTTTGATCTCCTTTTTCTTTAGCTAGCAATTTTTTTTTTGCAAGTTTTAGCTAGCAAACCACTTAAGACTTGTGCATTTCTTCTGGGCATTTCCTTTGTTATTTGCAGTAGGGGACAAAATGGATATGAAAAGGATGGTTGAAAGAACAGGGTTGTATCTCTGTAGGCTTTGCTCTTGTTTCAGATTAGCAGTAGGAACAAACCCAGACATCCAGCTTGGCTCTGTAATTTGATAACATTGGGAAGGATTTTGTGTTGTTATTCAGTCACTTTTCAGTTTTGTCAAACTCTTCATTACCCTATTTGGAGTTTTCTTGCCAAAGATACTGAAATAATTTGCTATTTTTTTTTGGCCTATTTTACAGATTAGGAAACAGAGACAAATAGAGTTAAGTATCTTTCTCAGGGTTATATAAGTAATACACATATTATTTTGAACTGGGAAGATGAGTCTTCCCAATCCCAAGCCCAGTGCTCTATGCACTATGGAGCCAACCAGATGACATGGGGAAGAGTTCTGTGTCAGTTGTTCCCTATAAAGCAGAATAATGATTTTGGCCTGAGGTGGGGGCTTTTTGATTGTTACTAATCTGGTAACTGTTACTGGCTGGTCTCACTCATTGTTTTGAAAATGATAGCATTGATTTCTTTAATTTATCTGGGGGGAATATCCTTGGCTTAATGTAATAGGAATTTGTGAAATAGAAATCCAGGTAAAAGAAATTGTTCCCAAGATTCTGCACTTAGCTCTTCAGAAATCCTGGGTTCAAATCCCGTTTTTGGCTCTTAACTAAATGTGTGACCTTGGACAAGTCTTTTCTACCCACCAGCCTTACCCTTTCTTCATTTGTCAAATGACCTCTTTGATCCTAATCAGCTTTGTCAGTATCCCTGTGATGACTGACTTAGTCATTTGGGGATAGAGTAGAAAACAATAAATGCAGTAACATGTATATACTTATAGAAAAGATGCACAAATTTTCTCCAAGTGTAAGATAATTTGATTTAAACTGGATTCTTTGCCTTTGCTTTTGTACTGTAGTATGTGTGTATGTTCCCAGCACCTGCACATTTGGAAAAAAAATACACATTTTCCTCCCAGATTCAGAGCATGTGAGTTCTATTTCCATGTGTTAAAGTGCCCTGAGGTAAACAGCAATTGCCCAGTCCTTGGTGGTCCTGTGGTTTTCAGATGTCCTTAGTAAAGCTAGTCCTTTATAATTAATTAGGAGTGGACCAATATTTCACTAGTTAGCTTATCTTGTGAACTAACATTAGAGGGATTGCCATTTTGTGGGTTTATATTTGGACTCTTTTCAGCCTATAGACCAAGATTTCTTAACTATTTCCAAACCTTTGAAACAGTTGATCGTGGATTGGGGAAAATTATCACCAATTTTATTTTTAGATTGTCTTTTATGACATTGGACCCCAAACTTTTTATTTCAGATTTATTTTTGTTTTCAGATAAATTAAATATTGTTCTTATTATTTAATCATCTGATTAAACATCTGGTAGGCTATTTTACTGGAAGGAAACTTGAAATGCATGGCCATCTTCATGGAAGGATTAAGTTCAATTCAATGAACACTTATAATGTGTCTACAATGCAGATACTGTGTTAGGCAGTATGTCTTGTAGATCAAATTTAATGTTAGAAAAAATGCAATCAATTCTTGGTCATCCATGTTTTATGAAGTAATACACTAGGGATAAGAAGCACTAATGGATATTTCTGGTCCTAAACTCTGGGATATATTCAAAGACAGACATATACACATTCAAATAACATACCCAAACAGGTACCTAAGCACACTTTGGGCAAATCACTTCCTTTCTTTGATTATCACTTTCCTCATCTATAAATGAAAGGGTAGACTAGATGGCTTCCAAAGTTTCTTCCACTTCTAAATCTATGAACATTTTGGATCTGAGTCCTAGTTAAAATGACTTTTAGCAATTGATCATGAGTAAATTCATTTGGCTAACAAAACATGTTTCTTTACTTGGAAGAGGAGAGGATTGAATTAGATAGCTTGTGAAGAGCTTTTCACTTTTAAATCTGTTAGCATAAAATCATTTGACCTTCCTCTGGAGGCTAGTTCTGATTTTTTTTTAACCCATTATAAGCTCATGATCTGAAGTCTAAGTTGCTGAAAAGTAGAGAAGTTCTGGAGTCCTGTAGATTTAGGATAAATGGAATCCTCTTGTAGATTATAGTTTAAAATAATGCTAAACAAACCAGGATCGTGATTCTCCCTACTGCAAGGGGTACTATTTCCCAATTCTCTCAAAACCTTCCATATCTTGGAGATAGTGAGAAATGACTAAATCAATCAACTGCAATTTATATATGCAAAGCTCACAGGATCATAGAAGAGACCTCAGAGTATGATCCAAATGCTTTGTTCTATAAAAAACAACTAAAAAACCCCAAAATCAAAACCTGAGATCCTTGGAGATTATGTGATTTGTCTCAGGTTACAATTGTAGTACTTGGTATTATGGGAATTACAAAGGAAACAATGAAGTAGAAGACATAGTCTTACATTGTTCTTAAAGAACTTATAATTTAACTGAGAACATGTGACAAAAAGTAAATACATGAAAAGCTAAAAGTCAAGTTCTCAAGTATTTAAATAAAAATTCTTGCAAAGTACTAGGCACAGTGCTAGCCATCACTTTAGAAATGTGGGTGGTGCCCCCTCTTTCCCAATTCTTCCCTTTGCAGTCTTTATGTGTGACTTTCCTTAGTCAATGCCTCCACTAATGTTTGCCACTTGGCACTTTAAACAATTTTTACAGAGCACAATGAGGGGAGTGAACTTGTGAAGGTACTTGATTTTGAGGGGAGGGTTCTGATTTTTACTAAGGCTCTTTACACACACTTTCTTATTCATAGTTCAGGTCATGGTTGTGTGTGTGTGTGTGTGTGTGTGTGTGTGAGAGAGAGAGAGAGAGAGAGAGAGAGAGAGAGAGAGAGAGAGAGTTAGAGAGAGACAGAGACAGAGAAACAGGGGGAGTAATTGGGGTTAGGGGACTTGCCCTAGGTCACATAGCTACAAAGTTCTTTGAGAACAATGTAAGACTATGTCTTCTACTTCATTGTTTAGTGTTAATGGTTCATATTTCCCCAGTTTAATAGATTCCCTTTCATTTGGCTCAGCCCTCAGCCAGGAGAAAAAGTCTGGCTTTTTGAACTTAGGTTCATACCTTAGTCCTTTAAATACACACACACATACACACACACACACACACACACACACACACACATGCATCAGTCCCTGCCATTCACTAACTCTCCCTCTTGTAAATGAGGAGACACATAGATCAAAAGGTAGTTAGAATTGGTCCTATTTTTTATTTAGAGCAAGCTAGCTTTGATGCTCATTTAAGCAGCCAGTAAACAACTTTATAGAACAGACAACTCTGGACTTAGCCATCTGTTCTCTTGGATAGAAAGGGATTGAGGAAGGGGAGATAGTAATTATAATTTCTGATCCCTATTCTTCTAGGTGGAAAGATAAAATCCACCAGTAGCTTAAATACCCATTCATTAAAGACTCTAAATTTCTCTTTCTGGCCACTGATAGTAAAGGCAATTATAGCATCCTGGCCTGAGACAGTAGTCCCCATAAACTGCTGAACTGAGGCTCCAGCCACAGCACTGGAGACAGCTTTATCTTAATGCTCAACTAGTCTCTAGGCTCACATCACAAAATAGCTGCTGCTGCTCTCTTGACTCCTACTTGAACTTCATGATTCTCATATTCTCTTTGTCTCTGTCTCTCTTTCCCTCTCTGTCTCTGTCTCTCTCTTTCTCTCTTTTCCCCCCTCTTTCCCTCTCTATCTCTGTCTCTGTCTCCTTTTTTCCCTTTCCTTCCTCTCTCCCCTTTCTTTTCTCTTCCCTCTATAAAATTCTCTTCTCAATCTCTGTCTCCGTATCTCTGGTCTCCTATCTTCTCTCTCTTGCCTCTTTCTTCTCTTACTCTCCTCTCTCCTTCTATCTTACTGCTCTCTTGTCAAAAGTATTCTTCATCGTGATAGCTTTATTTCCTCTCAATGGAGGAAGAAATAATTGGGAACTTTCTCTTTCTCTATCTGCAGAAGAAAATCAGTTTCCTTTAGATCTTGCTACAACACAAGAGTTAAATAACAACATGAGCTAAAAGATATTAAAGCTTTCACAGGACTTGGTGCCATAGTGGATCAGTGATTTCATCAGTATGGATTCTTGCTCCCCTGGCACAGATCTCAGCCACCACATATTTTCTTGCACATTTTCTTATCCTGGGCAATTCTTGTACAGCCTATCTTTATCCAGATAGCCTTCACAGAGAGTATATAAAACACATTCCTTTGTTCTTTTAGCAATTTGATGATGCTAATGTATCAACTGGATTATGGAAAATAATTGCCAAATAAGTACTAGAAGTAGAGAGGAGTATGAGATCATAGTGTCTTTTTCTGACCCAAGAAGACTTCATGAAGGATGTGGGCCTTGAGGCTGGTTTTGAGGGAGAGATAAGATTTGATTGATGGAAGAGAGGAGGGCAATCTTTCTTGGACATCTCAACAGCTCTAAGGGTTCAATTTTCACCTCTAGATAATTCTATAATCTTTTTATACAGCCTTCAGCTCTATCTTGAATTCTAGTCCATATAACCAGATACTTACTGTATATCTCTCCTTAGACATTCCTACAAATATCTCAGACTCAACATGTCTGAAATGGAGCTCATCTTTTCCTTTAAACCATTAAAAAAACTTTTTTCTTTTTTCCCCAAGTACATCACTATTTTTCAACTATTCATTCAGTTTCATAACCTCAGAGTAATTCTTGATTCTTCGTTATCCCTCACCTTCCCTTATTGCTACTCAAGTGCTAAGTTTTGTCGATTATACTTTGACAATAACCATCACACCCAACTCCTTGTTTCCATTCATGTGGCCATCAACCTAGATTAGAGCCTCATTGCCTCTTGTTTGTATGATTGTGCTAAGCTAGATTGGTTTTCTTCTCTTCATCCCTGCCATCCCACAATCCATCATCTACAGAGATGGAAAATTGATTTTTCCTAAAGCACAAGTCTGATCACGTCACTCTTCTTCTCAAGAAACTTCAGTAGCTCCTGATTTATTGACTCTAAGATAAAGTATGAATCCTTATGGTGGATAGTTAAAGCTCTTCATAAACCATCTTCAGCTTTTTTTTTTCAATGTTAAATTTGATATATTTTTTCAATTAGCAAGCATTTTTTTCTTTTTCCCACCTTCTCTCCCCTGGGGAAATTTCCCCCAAAATTCTTGTGACAAACATATATAGTTAAACAAAACAAATATTCACATTCTCTGTGTCTGAAAAAGTGTGTATCATTCTGCATATTTAGCCCATCATCTCTCTGTCAGGAGGTGGTTATCATTCTTTATCCCTGCCATTTTCTGGTATTATGTTTAGTCATTGCATTGATCATAATTTTTAATTTTTTCAAAATTTTTGTTTGTTTATAATATATGCAATAATGTAAATTATTTCATTTTTGCTCATTTCATTCTATATTGGTTCATATGAGTCTTCAAAGGTGTCTTTGAAACTGTCCATTTCATTTTTTAAATGTCACAAGAGTATATTTCATTACATTCATGTTTCTAAACTGGTTTCACATTATTCCCCCAGTATACTCTATGTTCAAGGGAAATAGCCTTTCTGCACAGTTTCATGTATGCGATGTTCGATTTTCCACTTTTTCACAGGCTGTCTCCCATGGCTGTGATACTTTCTCTCCTTATTTCTATCTCTTGGAATCCTGAGATATCATTAAAGCTTAACTCAATCACTGATTGATTCTTTAGGGAAGGCAAACCAGGCAATCTTTTGCCTCCATTCTTACCTTGACTTTAATTACTGAATAGATGTTGCCTCAGACAAACTGAGACCTGGGAAAGACCTAGCTTAAAAAAGCTAAGGTTGCTCTCTGTATCTGAGGCCATCACCAGTCATCCTGGTCTATACCTTCCATTGGACACTGACGACCCTGGAGAAGAGAGTGAAGCTGAAGACTTTGCCCATCTTTTTCTCAGTCAAATCCAGTTCCTTTGCATATTTAGACATCACCCCTCCTGGTGTTTTGGTTCTCTTCGAGAAGGAAGGATAAACAACAATAAGCCCAATTGATGTCTCAAACATGAAGCTTTTCTTGACACTCCCTGTTTTTAGTCTTCCCCATTATACTACTTTTTTTTTCATTTATTTTTCTGAGTATATGCATTTTCCTCTTAGAATACTGTAGACTCCTTGAGGAGAGGGACTGTCTTCAGTGCCTAACACAGGACCTGGAATAGAAGATACTTAATAAATGTATTTAGAATGCCCTCTCCCTCTTTGGCTTTTACCACTTCCTAATTTATAGCCTAAACAATGTAGCTATAGCAAAGTCCAAGCACTTCTCTCTAGTATACTATATACTGTATCTAGGGGCATGAAGTCATGTTTTCCTCCCCTATTCTTACCCAAATTAGAGCATATAACACTTAAAAGCCTTTAACAGTCCAGGACCTCAGTATGGTGAGGAAAAAGAGAGTTAGTTACAGATAAATGGATGATTAATTTATATCAACTTTAATTTGTATCAAAGAGAATTAGTTACAGATAAATGGATGATTAATTTATATCAACTCATAGAATTTAGAACTGGATGGGATTTTCCAGATGAAGTAGTCCAGATCCCTCTTTTTACACATAAAGAAACAATAATTAAAGGAGAGGGTTAAATGACTTGTCTTACATTACCCATATGACAAATGGAAGGGTCAGTTGGTTTGACTTTGGGTTGAGCCATAGCTAATGGCATTGGATTTAGGTTTCTCTTTTATGTCTAAGAGAATATGAGCAATGTGCCTCCCTAGATGTAGAATGAAGGAAGTCCTTGCTCCCTCTGCCTCTAGCACTCTCCTATTTATTTAATATCTGCCCCTGTGAAGAATATATTGTGAAGAATACATTTTAGTTACTTGTAGTCGGCTAATTTTCACATTGTCTTATTGTGTAGAGAGTGTAAAGGCATTCTACACATTCAGGAGAATCAATGCTTGTTTATACCTCTTCTTCCATGCTTTGTGGCTGCATTCCCTCTTATTTCCATGGTTAGAATGTGAACAAGTTAAGTCATTCTGTTTGTTCATGGGCTGAACTTAGTAGGGATACACAGGGCTTACAGTCTTATGTCTACTTTACTTTGCTCCTCAATTTTTATCCAAGGGAAATCAAGTTAAATGTTTGCTTGTTCATGGACTGAACTTAATAGGGATACACAGGGCTTACAGCCTTATAGGCTTGGTCTACTTTACTTTTTCCCTCAATTTTTATCCAAGGGAAATCAAGTTAAAATGAGTATCAAATGAAATCCTGAAGGAAAAGAAATCATAAAAGACATCCTGGGGATTTTATGTGAAAGGATGTTTGTGTCTGGATTCCCATTATTTTGCCTTGGTGATGGGGGGGCACATTGGGGAGAGCAGGGATCAGGGTTTTGGTTTATGGATTGTTCTCATAGTCTCAGGTATCTTTTAGTACCAACTTAAAGGATCGCTACTTTCCCCACCAGCTGCATCCCTGAGTAACTCCCTATTTTATAGCAGGCCAGAGACATACCTCCTATTTTAAAGTATAGTATATTACCTAAACTACTTTCCTATTTGAACTTTGGGACAATTCTCTTTGTGGGCTATACTGTGACCTGCCCTAGTTGGCTTATCACTCAGTACCAGAAAAGTAAGCAGAAGTAATATGAACAGGCTTCTCTAGCAGACCCAAGTACTCCAATGTCCTTCATGCTGCTGACTCTGGCATTGCAATTGTTATCAGAGCTGTGATTGTAATCACGCTCTCGGTGGGCATGTCACAGCTCCAGTTATATTGCAGATGGTTGACACCTAGGCCAACAGAAAATGTGCTTAATCCGTGGGACAAGAAATAGGATAACAGATTCTTACAAAACCTCCAGGGACAGCAGGTACTGAAGCCCATGCCAAATCCATTTTAATTTCGGCAAATTTCAAAGCAGCAAAGAATCAAGGACAGAAACTGTAGCTAACAAGAGAAAGGGGGCATAGGAGTAGCAGGATGCTGTTAGTTTACTATGTCACCTTCTTTTTGCTCTTTACCTTCCCCCATGTGATTCTCTGCATCCTAGACCAAATATTTCTATGCCAGAAAAACCTGACCATTTGGTACTCTTAAATGACAGAATTTCCTTGTTTACTTGCTCTTTCCTCATCCTAATTTTATGAAGAAAAGACAAATGACAAAAATTTCCAAGCTGATATGAATAGACAAAAGATGCTTGCTTGTTGAACCCCAATGGATAAACAATTTTTCTTGAGTGAGTAATATTTAGTGAAGACACTTGTAAGCACATGGGCTTTTGGAAAATTTGTAGCTTAGTAAAAACTTGAAAGTGAATAGGGATTGGACCTATGCTTTTATTGGAACGAAGGACTCTCACTTGAGGAAACTTCCCATCAATGGAAATCAGAACTTTTTCTGCAACTTACAGTCTTAGAGAGTGCAGATCTTAGAACCCTAAGTTGGTTATAAGACTTGCCCAGGGCCACACATTCAGAGGTGGGATCTGAAGCCTGCCCTTCTTGTTTTGAGAGTATACTTTCCCATGCTTTCGCTAACTAACTTATTTATGAACAAGTCAATTTAAGGGATGTCAATTTTAAATCAAGAAGTTTCAGCTTGCTTATTAATAGGGAGATCCAGTTTCATGACTCATTGCTGACCACTTCACTGAGACCATTGGAGTTTAGTGTTGGAGGGGTGAATTATTATACACTGCTTATTTAAACATTTATCATTATCCCTGTTGTCCACAGGGTAAGGGTCAAACTACTTTTCTTGTTATTTGAGAAGTGGAAAGAGCACTAGCTTTTGAGTCACATCTCCCAGGTTCAAATTCCATCTCTGATGATTACTATCTTGAGTCAGTCATCTTTCTTGGGTCTTATTTCCTCTTCTGTAAAATGAGTATACATTCTAGCTTGATGCTCCCATTCTCTTCTGTTGGATTTTGTCTCCATGCAATCCTTCCCTCCATGCGATTTCAGCTCCATCCAAACTGGGCTGCCTCTTGTCTCCTGAGGACATGTCCTTCAGGATCATATATCTTTGCCTTTTTTCATGATGTCTCTCAAGCATAAATGTTCTTTGTGCTTTGATATTTATCCATTCATTAAAGTGAAACTCAAATGTTACTTCTTCCATGAAGCTGTTGGTAGTAACCTTTCCCTTTGAACTTCATATAGTGCCTTTTTTGAAGCTTTAAATTCAGTGATTACAGGATCATAGGAGTAAGAGCAACTACTCAGATCTAGCCCAGGAGTTCTTAACATTTTATGTGTCATGGGCTCTTTGTCATTCTGATGATAGAAGGTGCGCTATAGTTGATTCTGTTTGTGACTCCCCCACCCCAACTAGAATACATGCTCTGGGAGGACAGGAATTGTGTCTTATTTCCATTTTGCTTACTACTCTGTACTCTGTACTCAGAAGTCTTGAGTAAATTTTTTATCAAGTTGATTCAAATAAATGAAAATACTTTAGGTAAGTTTAGAATTAGCAGAATGTTCTATTTTCTGGGCATGCCCATTAATCAAGGTTTTACTGGGTCAAGGTTGTTTTATCTTCCCTCCTCTTTTAAAAAAATACATCTTCTTTTCTCACATTGTTTTATTGCCACCGTGAAGCTCCAGGCAAAAAAGACTTGGTTGGAAAATTATTCATAGGTCAGTATTTTGAGACTTTCTCAATCTAGTTGCTGCTTGACTGTTCAGAGTAGTTGTTAAATGGAGAAGCTAGATGCTGAGATTTATTGATGGGAAAAAGTAAGGGAGAAAGAAAGGAAGAAAGAAAGAAAAAAGAGAAAGAGAAAGAAAGCAGCAATCCTAAATCCAACTAAAATATTATTTTTGTTGCCTAGGAAGGAACATTTAAATAATTCACATGTGAACTTTGGCACCATGCTGCATGCTCAGATCACCTTATGCAACCCCAGACCTCCTGAAAACTAACCATCTGTTTGGCTTATGTAAAATATAGGCCCAATAAAGTTGTAATGGTTTCAATTAAAATGGCAGTGGCCAAGAAAGTGAACATGCTGTAAAAGAAACTTTACTCAAAACAAACAGGTTCATAGGCAAGGCTTTTTTCAGAGTCCTCAGTTCCCTTGTTTGATTGAAAAGAAAAGGAGAGAGAATTCATAGAATTTTCCCTTAAGTTGAACTGACTTAGATGTCTTGTTCAAAAGCTTCCATGAAATATTTCTATTTGTTGCAGGACAAGTCACTTACTGTATAAAATTTATCAGAGCATTTTATTGGGAACCTCAGTGGACATGGCAGGCTACATACAAAATTAAATTGGTGATAAAATGCATTGAAAGTTGTTAGATGATTTAAATTAAATACTTCCTATGGCAGCCATCAGATGAGCATTCAGAATCAGTTAGAAAACTTGGCAATTTTATATGAGTACATCTTGAACATTTTACTTTGCTGAGCACATCCTGTTTTTAAATAATCCCCTATAAAAAGCAAAAAAGGCAATTGAAGAGCATAACTTTGGGATTTTGAATATTCATCAAGTCAGACAATTTGCTGTTTTGAAACCTGGATATTCCTTTCTTGCCATCATTTTCCCGTGGTATCCTCCTAAGTCCTCCTGTTGGGAGAATGGAGTTCCCCTCTAAAGGGACTGTTTAGATGCATCTAGTAAAATTGGGAAGAAAAAGACTAAAAGAAAACTGCTTGAGATTGTAACTTTCAATTTTCCTACTTTTTGTTCAGCCAGAAAGACCTTTGAATTCTTTATACCTGCAAAAAGTCAAAAGGCAGCCCATTAATGAGCTCAACTTCCTTTGCTCCCCACTCCTGCCACTCAAGATTTCATTTTTCAAGCATTTGAAAGTTCAGCAGTCACAGAATGCTAACAAATTCATGATATTTGATAGTGGGTGGTAATAGACAGTGTTGGTAGGGTGCACAAGTTCTATAAGATTCTTTCCCTGCCTTGCTCCACCCCCACTTCTTCAGAGGGAAGCTAAAATCTGGCAGAACCCAAAATCTGTTATTTGCTTGCTCTTGACTTTGGGCATCATTTGTAGTCCTAGAAATAACCCAAGGAATTATAAAGGATATGTTTTAAGCTTGGCATTTTAACTCTGCTCCAGGTTGTGGTGTCTCTTTTGGAGTAGAACTAGTTGTGGCCATTCTAAGGAGCTAATGCCAGTTTTTCCAACTAAAACAGACTAATCTTTTCATTAATTTTTTGAGTGATAGTGATGGATTAGATATGAAATACGTAATTAAGTTAGAGGATCATAGACAAAGAACTGAAGAAATCCTAGGTGTCATCTAGTCTAGGGCTTTTAAATTTTCCACTCATGACCCTTTATGCCTAAGAACTCTTTACATGACCCCAGGCAGAGAGGTATATAACATAGATATCCAAATCAACATTTACTGATAATAAATTATAAAGAAATTAATTTTAAAACTATTCCTTGGTATATATATGATTTAACCATTTATTAAAGATGAAAGCAAATTTGAATGCTAATAAGATGAATGTGATTATTTGTTTTTACATAAAGAATTAAATCTTGGTGGAATATTTGATGCTGCAGGATGTGGAGCATTCAAAAACTTTTATTGTTGCCAAATTTTTCTGTGAGCCCTACATTCAGTTATACAACACCATAGGGGTCATGACCCATAATTTAAGAAGCTTTGATCTAGTCTAACTCCCTCTTTTTACAATTGAAAAAAGTTATGTTCAAGTAGGTTGAATGACTTACTCCTGATCAAACTGGTAGTAAGTCTCAGAAGTAGAATTTGTATCCAGGTTGTGACTATGTATTTAGTATAAAAATGTTTCAATGTTTCAAAAGAATTATGTTGTTATTTCTTTCACTGATATGGATTACAATCCCTATAGACCTTTGTAGACAGTCTTTATACTGTCAACCAAGGAAGCAGCTCCTGTAGAGAAGGGGCCATCCCTCTCCATCAACTACTGGAGAGCTGTCAGCTAAGATGCAGCCAAGTCAGCAGCTCACCTAAAGTAGGATGGCATCATGTGAGAAAGTCAGAAGTGAGCCTATGGTAGGCAAATCCAAACCACTTCCATTACCTCAACCACAACCTCCCCTGTAGACCTGGATAGAGAAAGCCCAGAACCCTGAATCTGAGTCCTGGCAATGGTAGGACCCTCAGATCATTGGTCCTGAATCCAGGATTAGTCTCACAACCATCATCCTGAGAAGCAATTCCTTTAAAGAGGCAGTCTAGCAACTAAACCATATTTATTGAAGACTTAGAAAATTCCCATTATAGCATCACACTGCCAGACGGCTCAACATCAGAAACTGGTATGATTTTATCAGAGAAAATGACATTAAAATAAGAAGCATTAGCACTTGCTTTCCTGCTATACCTTAAGGATCATGAGACCTTTTCATTTGATTTGTAGCTGATAAGATGCCATCTCCACTAGAATAGGAGCTCTTTGAGAACAGAGCACAATGTTTTGCACACAGTGCTTAATAAATGTTTTTCATTAATTAAACATTCATAACCTGATAGTTAGGTTTCTTGTTATGAACATTTAATTACTCTTGAATAACTTGTTCTTCAATAACTGTTATATAATTCAAGTTGTCAAAGAAGTCTATGAAATAATAAAAGTGAACATAATACTTAATTTCCTCTTCCCTTTCAGATCCCATCGATCAAGAACCCTTAATTTCTAATTCAGTTCTTGGGAGGGACCCAAGAGAATGAACCACTTAATCACAGATAATATGAGGTGTTTCCTCTATGAAGATGCTATACTGCCCTGAGTACATGGGTCACCTTGTAGACAGAGGAAGTGGCTTTTCTATTCAATTCAGTGGTAGAAATTTTTTTGAGGAAATTGTGGTAGTTCTCTGCATGATAGAGACTAAACTTGGCCTTGAAAAGATCACAATTCTCTATCTGCTAGAAAGTTTCTAAGAAAAATTGGAGGCAGTAGAATAAAGCCTACTTTTACTTCGAAGATAAAAATGCAGGTGGGCTTTCATTGCAACTGTTCTTAGGGAGCTATCCATGGTATTTCAAAGCTTGATCTATTGAAATAGGCTCCTATCTTACTAACAGCATACCTGGTTTTTTTTTTTTTTTTTTTTTTTTTTTAATGCTCACATTCTTAACCATACCTGATACTAGCTACTTGTACATACTTTTTTCTGCTGTTTGCATAACTCCTCTGCCAGTCCCTTGTCCTGATTTATATTTAGCCTGATTGCTTCTAAGTCTATATTTGCTAATAACCCTGTCTATTTCTCATTCCTGCTTCCTGGTTCCTATTTTGAATTCTATCCTGCCTCATTTTGTATTCTATTTACTGCTGGGAGATTGTAACATTGTTTTGGAAGGGAACCATTTTATTGAATAATCTTTATAACGACTAGTATACATCACTATTTAAGAATCATTTATTTTAAAGCAGAAACCATAATTGTGCTTTTTAAGTCAGTTATGCAAAGGCAGCATGGCATGGAATAGCAGATAGACTGTTAGATTCAGAGTCAAGAAGATCTGGACTCTTTCAAATATTGGCAGGATGCTAGGAAAATCACTACTTTTCTCAAGCTTCAGTTTCCTCGTCTATAAAATTAAGCAAATAAGCCTTCCTTATAAAGCTCAAATTATATAATGTATATAATGTGTCATTCCAACTTTAAAGAACTATATAAATGAATGTTCAAATCATTGTAATGGCAATAATAACTATCATTATAGGATGAACAAGCTCATTTTGGAAAAGCCTGGAAAGATTTGCATGAACTGATTCTGAGTGAAGTAAACAGAATCAGGAAAACTGTATACAGCAATAAGAAGATTATATGATAATAAACTCTATGATAGATTTGGTTCTTTTCAGTAATTAAGTGATCCAAAGCAATCCCAATAAACTTTGGATGGAAAATGCCATCCACATCTAAAGGAAGAGACTTATGGAGATCACTATTTTCATCTTTTTTTTTTTCTTCTTTTTTTCTTGCTCATGTGTTTTCCTTTTGTTCTGATTTTCTTTCTCACGTTGACTCATATAGAAATATGTAAAAAATAAATGTACATGTATAAGCTAAAAAATAGCTTTCATTATGAGGGAGGATTGCTGATTAGAATTTAGCCAGATTGGAAATTATGGTCTTTGTGGTTCTCTAGAATGAGAGCATCTCAAAATAGACTGACCATATATGGCACTTGGTTCCATAGTTCCTACCATTTTGCTCACTATGGAAACTGTCCAGTGTATAGGCAGAGCAAATCCTCTTGGCTTCATTGTCAGTTCTACTATTGGCTTGTATCTTAGTTCCTTTATCTCTTGGTAACTGAGTTTCTCCATCTGTGCAGTGGCAAGTGTTCTAAATAGTTTGGCTCTGTGTACATGTGAGGGTTCTCTGAGGATTTGTGAGATACTCTGAGAATGTTGGGGGTCAATTCTTTTGAATAAAGTTCAATATAAACACCATTTCATGTTTTGTTTTTAGCATAAAACATATAAAGACTAGGAGAGAAAGTAGAGGGCAGTTGGAATATAAACACAAAATTAAGTGTTCATAAACCCCAACATTAAATGCATGTCATATGAAGGCTTAGTAGATAAACTGAAGCCATAGAAGTTGGCACAGAACATGGGCCCACAAGAAATTAGATTAGACCTGACCTAAAATAAATAATGCTTTAAGAAAGGAGTTATGTTAGTAATAGGAACCTCAGACCTCACTGGATTGCTACAACATTCTTTCAGCTTATTGATGCTATTATTTATAGCAGATATGGGGAGCATATTTATTATACCATTTAATTTACTTCTTTAGTGGATTTATGAAATATTATCAATGAAAGGCACCGGAAAGCAGTATGTCAAAAGGAAAAAATGGAATGACAATGGAAATTTAAAATTAGTTGTTTGGACAAAAAGGATAATAATAGGAATATCCAGGGAAGAGAATAACATAAGCATTGACTAAGACCAGGAATATCCAGGGAAAAGAATAACATAAGCATTGACTAAGACCAGAATCTTGGCCAAAATCTTTTCAAAGATATGGAAAGGAAGTCACTTTAGAGAGGGGTGAGAGAAGTACCTTAACAATTCTGTGTCCTTGGAACCAAAGCAGATTCCTTCATCAAAAATAGCTTATCAGTAGCCAGTCCCATAAAAGTGTGGTAGCCTAGAAAATGTGCCAACTATAAGTGGTTGGAATATTCCTTAGAAAGGGAGCAAAAATGCAGTAGATGAGGGAATAAGATGGAATGACAGAATAAATTAGATGTCAATATATGCATATAATACAAAGGAATTAGAAGTGGAACTGAAAAGAGGCAGGGCAGAGATTCTCCTCTTATAGGATAGTTAAAAATAGCATTGACCCCTGGGGATGCTTTCCCAATTTTTTTTCTCCTTAGGGTACTGACTCCTTATTTTCCACTGTATTTAATTAATTTGTAGGCTAAAATTTTAATTATTTATAAATCCTGCTGTCTAGTGAAGTGCTTTGCACAAATTAGGCACTGAATAAATATCTGTGGATTGAATAAATCAAACTGTAGTTAAGTGGAAATATAGATGATATACATAGGATCGTAGGTCATGAGCTTTAGTGCTGGAAGAGATATTAGAGACTATCTAGTTTAACCCCTTATTGAACAGATAAGTAACATTAAGATCATAGAGATAGAAACTTTCTCAATGTAACATAAATGATTTAGTAATAGATATAGAAGTAGAACTCAGGTTCTCGGACTCCAAAGTTAGCATTCATTCCATTATACTTCCCTGTTTCACCTTTAGTGTGGTGCTCAGATGGTTATATTTGCTTTGGCTACTTCTTCACTACCAAATTTCAGAAGTAAATTTTAATTTTTCTAAGAATCAAGTTCTGAGTTGACTTTAGGTTTTTATTTTTTATATTAATACATCAGAGATCTGCGATTTCACTGGAGTGGGAACTCCCAATGATTACAGAGAGTGCAACATATATGTAATTTACAGTCTTATAAATTTTCCAGTGGTTGAGAGAGGTTAAATGATTTGCCAATTGTCACTTAGCTAATAAGTGAAAGAGGTGATTTTAGAACTCCCATCTTTCTGAGTCCCAACATTCTCCATGCTATGCTTTTTCTTCTATTGATATGTCATAATACCATCTAATGGATTTGCTATTAAAAGATTAATGAGCAGGCATGTTATTATTCATCTATGATTCTGAATCTCTCTAAGACTAAAACATCTTTACTTATTTTGAAAATGATATGTTATAAATACTCCTGACATGCCAAATTAGCTGCTCTCTATGGTCTTTGGGGGTCTAAAATTTGCTATCCCATCTGGATTTACAGAACTCACATATCCATTTCCTATACTAACTGACATCTTGGCCACCCATTATTCTCACAACATTGTTCATCATAGTTCTCATTTAGATTCATTTAATGGTCCCAGTTTCTCCCCAAATGTCTTATCTTGTTATTGCCCAAGCATGACTCTGTTGGAGAAGGATGAAAAAACAATGAGGTCAAAGACTCATTAAGTTTCATTAATTCCTCTCAAGCATTATTGATTGGGATAGGATTAGGGACAGAAGAGCCTCTTACTGTTCTATGTTGGTTGTCAATATTCTATCTTTTAAAAATAAGATTGAGAAAATTAACCAGTCATGTAATGTTAGCCGTTTGACAGGAAGTTTTTTTTTTTTCTTTTTTACCTTAAGTCAAGTAGGAAGAAGCAAATGGGGTTTAACATGAATATATCTTGTTATTATTAGAATAGAATTCCAATGTGCTATTTTTTTTGACATTCAGTTCTGATCAGGACAACCCCTTGCTTAAAATCTCCTTCCAGTCTATTTTCAAGTAAAGTCCAAATCATTTTTCCTGGAATTTAATTGTTCCATGATTTGTTTCCAATCTATTTTCCTAACCTTATCTCCCACTCTTCTCTATTTTGCAATGTTTCTATACATTTCAGTTGATCTACACTATTTGTTCAGAAACATGCCATCAATCTGACTGATGGATCTTTTTTGTGCTTTTTACTCTTACAATGTGACTAACCTAGATTTCTTTTTGCTTGTACTTCTCTATTGATTTTCTTATTTCATTCCTCCTTTGTTTGTGTTACAGCCTATCCATGCTTACCATGCGTCTCTCCATTGCCTTTTTGGGTGATTTCCAATTTGATTTATTTAGAGACTGTAGTGTTCCATGACTAATAGCAACATATCAACACCAGAAAAATATTTGTTTCAGGTCATTAAAAGAATGATTTGTGTATATGAGTAGTAATTGCTCTTTAAACGTTTAATAGATTTCACCTTTCAATTTGTCTGAATCGTGACATCTCCCCCTTCCCATCTTGGTAGTTCTTTTATAGTTAGTTTGATTTCGTTTCCTGAGATTGCTTTTTTTGTATATAATCCTCCACTAAAAAGTTTTCCAGTTTTGCCAACATATAAATTACGTATAGAGGCAGTATTGGAGATAAAGAACTGGCCTTGGAATGAAGAGGATCTGGATTCTAATCCAACTTCTGCCCTATGTGGCTATGTGACCCTAGACAAATCACCGAGCCTCTCAGTGCCATAGGCAACTCTAAAATTATCATGAGGCAAAGAAGTGCAGATATTATTCTTCATTGGAAATTCCCATTATGGATAAAATCACAGATTTATTAAAAATAAAAGGCATTTCATCTTCAGAAGAGGACACTTTAGTAAAAATAAAAAGTTTCTACTCCAAAGAATAATGTGAAATGGCTCCCAAACCAGAAGGAATTTATAGAACTCAAAAAAAATTTAAAATAAACTGAGACATTGAATAAAAACTAAAAACATCAAAAAAAACTGAAAAAGAATATGGAAAAAAGTTAAATAACTAGAAAAGGCGATACAGAGTCTCAAAAATTCTTTGAAAATTAGAATTGGGCAAGGAGAAGCCAGTGAAACTATGAGAGACTAAGAAATAACAAATGATAAAGAATGAGAAATAGAACAGAATGTGAAATATCTTATAGGAAAAACAACAGATCTGGAGAATAGATCAATAACAGATTATAAAGAATAAGAAATAGAACAGAATGTAAATATCTTATAAAAACAACAATAGATCAGGAAGAGAAAGTTGTGACCAAAAAAAGAACCTTGACATAATAATGCAGGAAATAATCTAAGAAAATTGTTCTGGAGAACATGAGGGGAAAGTAGAAATAGAAAAAAACCATTGATCACCACCTCAAAGAGATCCTTTGTGGAAAATACATAAGAATGTTATTGCCAAATTTCAAAACTCCCAGATCAAAGGGAAAATTTTTCAAGAAGCAAGAAAAAAATTCAAATATGCTGGAGCTACAATTAGAATTTTACAAGACAGAAGCAACTACAATAAAAACTGCAGGTCTTGGGATCATAGCTACTGACAGGCAAAACAATTAGGTTTACAGCTAAAAGTATCATATTCAGCAAAATTATCTATAATTTTGAATCAGAAAAAATGGACATTCAATGAACTTGCAGATTTTCAGGACTTTCTATCAATCAAATCTGAACTTAACAAAATATTTAACATTTCAGAACTAAATCAAAGATAAAATTTAAGGTATTCAACATGGACAAAGTGTTTAAATATATGCAAATTGCTTTTTTTTTTACATGGGAAACATATACTATATGTTTTAAGATTCACATCAGCAATAGGATAGCTCAAAAGAAAGATTGGCAAAAGTTAAGGTAAAAATAATAATCATGTTATGCAAATGAGTTGCAGAGGAAGAATAAATACAGAGGAATTAGAGCAGGGAGAAGGGTTTATAGCTCTGAAAACCTATTCATATCAGGACGGGTTCAAAAAGCAACACTACATATATACCATGAAGGGTATAGCACTCTCCAAAATCTATAAAGAAATAAGGGTTGAAAGGTTGGTCAGCTGGGAAAGCAAAGGATGAGGACAAAAAGACAATGGAGGGATTCTTAGGTGGGGGAGGTTAAATAACAGCAAGTTATGGAGCAGAATGTAATTAAAGAGTCAGCAGGGATAGGAAAGGTATGTGTGTGTATATGTGGGGTGTATGTGTGTATATAGTGTGTATGTGTATATGTATATATATATATATATATATGTATACATAAATATATCTTTTCTTAGTTGTAGCTTGCTTAGGGGTGGGGAGGATGAAAGGGGAAAAAAAAATAAAGTAAATAAGGTGTGCAGCAGAGAACCAAATAACAGTTTACAAGGAAGTAAAGAAAAAATGGACATTCATGAATATAATTTCTTCTACAAATATATACACTTTCTTGATCTAGTAATTTGTTGTTATATATTTTGAATCCTCCCTGATGTTCTGCTGGGCACATGAAAATGTTCTCTTTTGTTTTGCTTTATTTTGTTTGTATTCTTTTTCTGTTTTTCTTTTTTCTTAGTTTTTCAAATCAAATAAATAAAAACAAAGAAAGAGAAAATGGCACAGTAGGTAAAAGAGTGGTGCTAGTGAATTATCTTTCCTAAGAGTAATGAAAGTTATAATGTTTTTATGACCATTTTTTCAGGGAAGTGAGGAAAATTGAAGGATATTGTTTTGGAAACCTGCCAACTCTTATTGACCTGACAGACCGTAATGGCCTTTCTCATGAGACCAGGTACAGAGGGACGCTCTCAGAGTAAACACTGACCCAGCCGCTCATGTTTATTCTTTCACTGCTCTCCAAAGTGTGTTGTTTGCCCCACTATGCTGGAGGTTGGACCCTTCATTTGGAGATAAGAAAAACCTAAAGAATTATATAATGCCCTAAGATTTCATTAATTAAAATTTGATCAATCTTGTGGGAAAGAGTATAGCTTTTAAAATTTCTTCAGTCTATAACGTTTTAGGAACTTCAGCTTCTAAACATACCTAATTTACAGATTGAGAATTCATGGGTGTGTTGTATGAATGCACATATGTAATCTGTATCAAATTGCTCCCTTCTCAGGGAGCAGAAGGAAGACAATTTGGAACTCAAAATAAAAAAAAAAATGAGTGTTGAAAATTTTTGTTTACATGTAATTGAGAAAAAAAATTAAATGAGAATCCATGGGTCATTCTTCATTTTACAATTTGACAGTTGAGGATAGAAAGAAAGAATAGTAATCATCAGGCCCTTGGAAAATTTGTGATTAAGTGGCCTGGGAATCTATCCAACATTCTATCTTCCACTTTGTATTAAGCACATGTGTCCCTCATGTCTGGAATGTGCTCCTTTCCCCACTCTGCTTCTTAGAATCCTTAATTTCCTCAAAACATAGCTTAGGAGCTGCCGCCTACAACCTGAGACATTTCCTGAACCCTTCCCTTCCAACCTCCCAGTTGTTTACATTCTCACTCTGGAATGAATGCAAAAGCATTTGTTAAGTGCACATGCTATAGTCTCTAGAAGAATGATGAAATTACTTTGCATTTATACATATATATATAATATACCCTAATAGAAGGTTATTTTTGAGGGCAGAGGTCATTTCATTTTTGGTTTTATGATTTCTGCATCTACAATGATCCTTTGTACAAGGGCATAGATAGGAATATTGACTGGACTTATAGTTCCCAAGTAGTGAAATTCCTTCTATCAATTCAGACTCATAGAAGGTAGAGCACTGAAAGGTTAAATGCCTTCCCCAGGGCCATACAATCTGAAGCAGGACTTGAATCAGGACTTGGTTTTGAGGCTAGCTCTCTCCCTTTGTCTCTGTCTCTCTGCCTTTGTCTCTCTATCTCTTTGTTTTCCCTTCTATCTCCTATACTGTGCAGCCTAGTAGACAATAATTAATAAATGTTTGTTGAATGAAAATGCTTATGGGTAGATTTATTTTTCTCCCAGAATTTCTATAATCCCATTTGAAGTCCTTCTTTAAGTTCATGCAAATGGAACTACTGTTGTATGATTGAATCTTTTTCCTATAGATTTGGGTGGCTTTGTAACCAATGGAAAGGAAGTGTTTGTCCACTTGCTCTTGAAATGGACTCCAATGAAACTTTAATCTTGTATGGTATTGAGGTAGTCACTATATACTCCAGCTTCCACTACCTTTTCTTTTCCTTGAAGTCACATCAGATCATGTCGTTAAATTCATTCTCGCAGGTATCATGCTCTTTGCCACTTGACAGATTAAAATATAAGTGTATTTCCCAGACTTAATACAAAATGTGATGAATTCCTCTATAATCAGATAGCTCTTTAATGAGGTTGGATACATCCTTTATGATTATAGCAGCAGTAAAATAAAGGTGGTTTTTATCTCCCTGCTTCACATGCAGAATACATATTCACCTTTGCTGTGCCTGCTGTTTTCTGCCAGAGTACTCTCAAACTGTTCCTAACACCACCCTCAGATAGTAGCAATACCTTCTCACCCAGGTACCATGTCATATGCAATTAAGGCATGGAGGATTCTGAGAAAAGGTTGGCAAACCTGCCCCATGAGAAGATGGAGGGATTATCAGTGCCTCCAGATGTCCCTTTTGGAAGCACTACTGCCTTGAAAGGCTAGAACAAAAAAAATCCTGTTTTGGTTAATAGATTTTAGCACCAGCTGGTCAAAATCATTTGTCCTAGTTCCAGTTACTACAGAATAAAATTGATAACTTATTTGATATCTGGGCAAAGATCTGAATAAAATGTTTCATTCTTTCTTTGACTTATGAGTTGGAAAGGGCCATAGTATGACCTCATTTTAAAGATGAATAAATAAATAAATGTCAAAGATTATATGATTTATTCAAGGTCACACAGTAGTAATAAGGTTTTTTGAACCCAATTTGAACCTAAGTCCTCTGATTTGTGGAAGAGGATATCTATTGGTATTTGTGTCCTTTGATTTGTGGAAGATGGTATCTACAATTCAAAGTAGGAAAAGACTAGAAATCATAACTTTTTAAATTTTACAGATGATATAATCCATCTATTCCTACTATTGCCTATATTTCCCCTGCCTTTTTGGCTAAATTCCATGAGAAAGCTGTCTTTAATAGGTACTTCTACTTCTCCTCTACTTCTCTTCTTAATTTTTCAGCCTCACTTCTAAACTTGCTCTGTCCAAAATTACCAAATGGTCTCGAAATTGCCAAATCTATTAGCTTTTTTCTCATCCCTTACTCTTACTGACTTCTCTGAATCCTTTGACATCGTTGATCATCCTCTGTCCTTATAAATTTAAGTTTTGGGGATTCTACTTGCTCCTTGTTCTCCTCTTACCTATCTGACTGATCCTAAGTCTCCTTTGCTACATCTTCATCCAGGTCACATCTGCTAAAAGTAAATGTTTAAAGGACTCTTTAGTAAGCCCTTTTCTCTTTTCCTTCTATAGAGTTTCATTTGTTGGTCTCATCAACTCTCCATGGATTCAGTTATTATCTCTATACTAATGATTCTCAAATATGTTTAATGTTAACTAGAAGTATAGTGGACAGAGAACTGGACCTGGATTCAGGAAGACTCATCATTATGAGTTCCAATCTTGTCTCTGACCCTGAAGAAGTCACTTAACTCTGTTTGCCTCAGTTTCCTTATCTGTGAAATGAGCTAGATAAAGAAATTGCAAAGCACTCCAACATCTTTGCTAAGAAAACCCCAAATGGGTTCATGAAGAATTGGACACAACTGCAATGAGTCCAATAACAAAACTCTGCAGACTTTTTCATCACCAACTTCTTATGAGATTTTTCAAACTGAATATCTGTAGATACCTTAAATTCAGCTTGTGCAGAACTAAATTTATTCTACCCCATCCCAAATTTTCTCCTTTCCAAACTTTCCTATTATTATTGGGGACATCACTCTCAATTCCCCATGCTTGCAACCTAGGTATTATCCTCAACTCCTCTCTCTCTCTCATTCCCATCATATCTAATCTGTAGTCAAACCCAGTTGATTTACCTTTGTAACACCTCTCCAGCCCCATTCTACCCTGTGATATTGATATTACCTTGGTACAAGCTCTCATCTTCTCATACCTGGATGACTGCAAGAGCCTGCTGGTTGGTCTGCTTATCATAAGTCTCTCATTTCTCCTCTACTTTCCACTCAAGCTTCCAAAATGATTTTTAAAAATAGCTTTTTTGTTTTTCCAAACACATGCAAAGATACACCTTTGTAAAACCTTGTGTTCCAAATTTTTCTGCCTCTCTCCCCTGCTCCTCCTCCCTAAACAGCAAGTAGTCCAATGTAGGTTAGACATGTGCAATTCTTCTAAACATATTTCCATATTCATCATGCTATACAAGAGAAATCAGATCAAAAAGGAAAAAAACACCCCCAAAATGAAAAAAAAAAAGCATGTAACAACAACAACAAAAGGTGTTCTGATCCACATTCAGTCTCCATAGTAATGTCTCTGGTCTTTCTATCACTAGTCAAAGTAATTTTCTAAAGGATAGCTATAACTAAGTCATTCTCCTACTTAATAAATTAAAATGGCTCCTAATCATATTCATGATCAAATAGAAAATGGTGTTCAAAACCCTTTATAATTTAATCTGCACTCCTTTTCACTCTTCTTAAACTTTAGTATACCCCCATCCTCCCCCTGCCCACAAGTGACACTGATCTCGTTGTTATTTGGATAGTGTAGTGTCTACGCTATCTCCCAACTCGAAATTTTCACTGGTAGTCCTTCACACAAGGAATGCTTTTCTTCATCTCTTTCTCCTGGCTTCATTTAAGTCACTCCTGCCTACTACAGGAAGTCTTTCCCAACTCTTCTTAATTCTATTGCCTTCCATCATTTCCTGTTACATATCTATCTATCATACTTGTAAATCTATCTATCTATTTATCTATCTATGGATATATATACATAATTCTTTATGTGATGTCTTTCTCCTTAGATGATGAATTCCTTGAAGGTAGATATTCTTTTTTGGCTTTTCTCTGTGTCTTTAGCATTTTGAACAGTGCCCAGGACGTAAAAGGAGATTAATAAATGTTCACTGAATCTTAATTTTGAGTAGAAAAGTTCCATGATTAGAATTCAGGGTTTTTATAAAGTTGGATGGGAAAAAATGCATCTTTATTTTCTCTAATCTGGAGTTTAGTACTTCCTTCAATTAATTTAAAATATTATTCTTAGAAGGAATCCATGAATTCTCCTAGATTGCCAAAGGGATCCATGACACCAAAAAGATCAGGTTCTCCTTGCTCTGAAATAATAAGGGACATGTCCAAGACCACATGGCAAAATTTTCAGTCCAATTCAAGAAGCATTACTTTGGGCCAGAAACAGAGGATACCAAGATAAAAAAATACAGTCTCTAGCATAAAGGGACTCATGTTCTACATGCAGAGATAGTGGGGGGAAGGTCAATTAGAGAGGCAGGCTTGGACTCTAGATTTTCCTTGAATTCCAGTCTAGTGTTCTTTACACTCCACCATTAGCTTCCCTTCTTCTGATATTTCCTGTCCTCTTCTCCTCTTTTAAGCTCTCTCTGATCCTCTGATTTCACTTATGAACAGAGAGGAGTGACTTGTGGACTTTGGATAACTTCCCTGAGATGTTTTTGTAAAAGATTTGATTTTTGTTTCTTCATTTCCTCATATGTTGGGGTGAGAATATCATTTATAAACTAATTTGAGTTTTGGAATTGAAGCTATAAATTTGTTTAGGTTTGATAGACACCTGTGGGAATCAGATTACATATCTTTGAATCTTAAATGGACTCTATAATGCAGGTATACTTCACTGAGTAGAAGTGGTCTTCAAACTGAGTATAAGTCAACATTTCCTGATTGAGTAACATTTTCAATTCACTATGGGAATGCATTTGATATTTTAAAAAATGCTTTGTACATAAACTTAAAATTAAGGCAGATTAAACAATATAATATAATTTATCTATTTTATAATGAATATTTTCACCTATTGTTACTTGAAGCTGAATGGGCCAGTGCTCTAAAAATAATTGCCTTTACTTTTTGGAATGGACGTGTAATTTTCTTAGTATTTGGAACTTCCAATGAGGAAACTCCCTTTATCAATGCACATTTGCATTTTTGCATATTTTTGCATATCATTTGCTCTGGAACAGATAATCTTGGAGAATTACCTGGGGATGCTGAGAGAGTAGGTAACTTGACTAAGGTTACACAGCCAGTAGTTGTCAAAGGAGGGCTCCAACCCTGATCTTTCTTACTAAAAGACTCCTTTGTTATGCTCCCTCTCTGACAAGGGCTTTACATTTATGGCTGGTTTTCTTCTTGAATTTTTACCCTATGAATGCTAAAGAAAAATGTATGTTATTAGAAGTTCTACAGGGCACATAAAGGAAGCAAAGCTTTCTCCAGTCTCAAATTGGGCTTCTCAGAATGGTAAAATCAGTGCATTTGTCAGTGTATCTCTATGGGAACCAGTGCAGAAATCTGGAATCTTCCTCTAGCCTTGAAATGTCTAATACTAACTTTTAACTCATTTGGTCATCTGGTCTCCTGCTCCAGGCATCACATTTCTTTTTTTTTTTTTTTTTTTTTTTTTTAATTTAATAGCCTTTTATTTACAGGATATATACATGGGTAACTTTACAGCATTAACAATTGCCAAACCTCTTGTTCCAATTTTTCACCTCTTACCCCCCACCCCCTCCCCTAAATTGCAGGATGACCAGTAGATGTTAAATATATTAAAATATAACTTAGATACACAATAAGTATACATGACAAAACATTATTTTGCTGTACAAAAAAGAATCAGACTCTGAATTATTGTACAATTAGCTTGTGAAGGAAATCAAAAATGCAGGTGGGCATAAATATAGGGATTGGGAATTCAATGTAATGGTTTTAGTCATCTCCCAGAGTTTCTTTTCTGGGTATAGCTAGTTCAGTTCATTACTGCTCCATTAGAAATGATTTGGTTGATCTCGTTGCTGAGGATGGCCTGATCCATCAGAACTGGTCATCATCTAGTACTGTTGTTGAAGTATATAATGATCTCCTGGTCCTGCTCATTTCACTCAGCATCAGTTTGTGTAAGTCTCTCAGGCCTTTCTGAAATCATCCTGATTGGTCATTTCTTACAGAACAGTAATATTCCATAATTTTCATATACCACAATTTATTCAGCCATTCTCCAACTGATGGACATCCATTCAGTTTCCAGTTTCTAGCCACTACAAAAGGGCTGCCACAAACATTCGTGCACATACAGGTCCTTTCCTTCTTTATAATCTCTTTGGGATATAATCCCAGTAGTAACTACTGCTGGATCAAAGGGTATGCACAGTTTGATAACTTTTTGAGCATAGATCAAACTACTCTCAAAATGGTTGGATTCGTTCACAACTCCACCAACAATGAATCAATGTCCCAGTTTTCCCATCCCTTCCAACAATCATCATTATTTTTCCTGTCATCTTAGCCAATCTGACAGGTGTGTAGTAGGTATCTTAGAGTTGTCTTAATTTGCATTTCTCTGATTAATAATGACTTGGAGCATCTTTTCATATGACTAGAAATAGTTTCAATTTCTTCATCTGAGAATTGTCTGTTCATATCCTTTGACCATTTTTCAATTGGAGAATGGCTTGATTTTTATAAATTAGAGTTAATTCTCTATATATTTTGGAAATGAGGCCTTTATCAGAACCTTTGACTGTAAAATATTTTTCCCAGTTTATTGCTTCCTTCTAATCTTGTCTGCATTAGTTTTGTTTTGTACAAAAACTAAAACTTTTCAGTTTGGTATAATCGAAATTTTCTATTTTGTGATCAGTAATGATCTCTAGTTCTGCTTTGGTCATAAAGACCTTCCCCTTCCACAGGTCTGAGAGGTAAACTATCTTATGTTCCTCTAATTTATTAATAATTTCATTCTTTATGCCTAGGTTATGAACCCATTTTGACCTTATCTTGGTGTACGCGTTAAGTATGGATCAATGCCTAGTTTCTGCCATATTAGTTTCCAATTTTCCCAGCAATTTTTATCAAACAGTAAGTTCTTATCCCAAAAGCTGGGATCTTTGGGTTTGTCAAAGACTAGGTTGCTATATTTGTTGACTGTTTTATCCTTGAACCTAATCTATTCCACTGATCAACTAATCTTTCCTTAGCCAATACCAAATAGTTTTGGTAACTGCTGCTCTATAATATAATTTTAGATCTGGTACAGCTAAGCCACCATCATTTGATTTTTTTCATTAATTCCCTTGAAATTCTTGACCTTTTGTTTTCCATATGAACTTTGTTGTTATTTTTCTAGGTCATTAAATAGTTTTTGGGAATCTGATTGGTATAGCGTTAAATAAATAGATTAGTTTAGGTAATATTGTCATCTTTATTATTTTGTTGCCCTATCAAGAGCATTTAATATTTTCAATTGGTTAGATCAGACTTAATTTGTGTGAAAAGTGGTCTGTAATTTTGCTCATAAAGTTTCTGATTTTCCCTTGGCAGATAGATTCCTAAATATTTTATATTATCAGTAGTTGCTTTAAATGGAATTTCTCTTTGTAACTCTGACTGTTGGATTTTGTTAGTGATATATAAGAATGCTGATGACTTATGTGGGTTTATTTTATAACCAGCAACTTTGCTAAAGTTGTGGATTATTTCTAATAACTTTTTAGCAGAATCTCTGGGGTTCTCTAAGTATACCATCATGTCATCGGCAAAGAGTGATAATTTGGCTTCCTCATTGCCTATTCTTATTCCTTTAATCTCTTTCTCAGCTCTTATTGCTATAGCTAGCGTTTCTAATACAATATTAAATAGTAATGGTGATTTAGGCAACCTTGTTTCACTCAGATCTTATTGGGAATGGTTGCAGTTTGTCTCCATTACATATGATGCTACTGATGGTTTTAAATAGATGCTGCTGATTATTTTAAGGAAAAGTCCATTTATTCCTATCTCAAGTGTTTTAATAGGAATGGATGTTGGATTTTATCAAATGCTTTTTCTGCATCTATTGGATGATCATATGGTTTTTGTTAATTTGGTTATTAACTGGCCAATTATATTGATAGTTTTCCTAATATTGCACACCCTGCATTCCTGGTATAAATCCTACTTGATCATAGTGTATTATCTTGGAGATGATTTTCTGTAGTCTTTTTGCTAATATCTTATTTAAGATTTTAGCATCAATATTCATTAGGGAGATTGGTCTATAATTTTCTTTCTCTGTTTTCAGCCTACCTGGTTTAGGTATCAGTACCATGTCTGTGTCATAGAAGGAATTTGGTGGGACTCCTTCATTCCCTATTTTATCAAATAATTTATATAGCATTGGGCCAATTGTTCTTTAAATGTTTGGTAAAATTCAGATGTAAATCCATCTGGTCCTGGGGATGTTTTCTTAGGGAGTTGTTTAATTGCCTGTTCTATTTCTTTTTCTGAAATGGGACTATTCAAGCAATTTACTTCTTCCTCTGTTAGTCTGGGAAGTCTGTATTTTTGGAGGTAGTCATCCATTTCACTTAGGTTATCAAATTTATTGGCATAAAGTTGAGCAAAATAACTCCTTATTATTTCTCTAATTTCCTCTTCATTGGTGGAAAGTTCTCCCTTTTCATTTTTAAGACTACTAATTTCATTTTCTTCCCTCCTTTTTCTAATCAGATTTACCAAAGGCTTATCTATTTTATTGGCTTTTTCATAGAACCAACTCTTAGTTTTATTAATTAGTTCAATAGTTTTTTACTTTCAATATTTTTAATTTCTCCTTTTAATTTTAAATTTCCAATTTAGTATTTGATTAGGGGTTTTAATTTGGTCTTTTTAGTTTTTTAGTTGCAAGCCCAATTCATTAATCTTTTCTTTCTCTGTTTTATTCAAGTAAGCCTCTAAGGATATAAAATTCCCTCTTATTACCGCTTTGGCTGCATCCCACAAATTTTGGTATGATGTCTCATCATTGTCATTATCTTGAGTGAAATTATTAATTGTATCTATAATTTGCTGCTTCACCCAATCATTCTTTAAGATGAGATTGTTTAGTTTCCAATTACTTTTTGGTCTATTTCCCCCTAACTTTTTGTTGAATGTAGTTTTTATTGCATCATGATCTGAAAAGAAAGCATTTACTATTTCTGCTTTCTTGCATTTAATTTTGAGGTCTTTATGTCCTAATATATGGTCAATTTTTGAATAGGTTCCATGAACTGCTGAGAAGAAAGTATATTCCCTTCTATCTCCATTCAATTTTCTCCAAAGATCCAACATACCTAATTTTTCTAATATTCTATTTACTTCTTTAATTTCTTTCTTATTTGTTTTGTGGTTTGATTTGTCTAATTCTGAGAGTGCGAGGTTGAGATCTCCTACTATTACACTTTTGTTGTCTATTTCTTCTTGCAGCTCTCTTAACTTCTCCTTTAGGAAGTTGAGTGCCATACCACTTGGTGCATATATGTTTAATATTGATATTGCTTCATTGTTTATGCTACCCTTTAGCAGGATGTAGTTACCTTCCTTATCTCTTTTAATTAGATCAATTTTTACTTTTGCTTGATCTGAGATAAGGATGGCTACCCCTGCTTTTTTGACTTCACCTGAAGCATAATAGATTTTGCTCCAGCCTTTAACTTTTACTCTATATGTATCCCTCTGCTTTAAATGTGTTTCTTGTAAACAACATATTGTAGGGTTCTGACTTTTGATCCAGTCTGCTATCTGCCTCCTCTTTATGGGGGAGTTCATCCCATTTACATTTACGGTTAGAATTACTAAATCTGTATGTCCTGCCATCCTAATAACCCCAGATTGTGCTTTACTTATTCTTGCCTCCCCAACCCTCTTTCCCCCTTTTAAACTTATGTACCCCTCTTGTATCATGATACTTATCCTCTTTATAATCCCTCCCTCCCCCCCTTTGAGTCTTTCCCCCTTCCTTCCCTTATTACTCTCAGGCATCACATTTCTAATCTTGATTGTTCCTACCCTATTGCAATTACAGTAGAAACCATACTCTTAACTATTCTATTTACCTCACCACTCACAGTTATCTGCTGTATCTTTGACCCAACTAATTGCCTGTAAGTTGCTACCTCCCCTCCTTTCCCCTCCATTCTTTACCTCCACCTCTTAGACTCCTGTCAAGACTCAAATCCAGCCCTAGTTTCTACATCACTCTTTTCCTGATCTCCTTCTTGTTAGTCCTTTCCCAATAAAAAACTATAATGTTAAATCAATTTGGAATCCATTTGGTTTAAAACTGGAACTCTATCTATCTATCTATCATCTATCTATCTCTTTATCATCTATCTATCTGTCTGTTTATCTCTATATCTACCTACCTACCTATCTCTATATCTATCATTTATATCTGTCTGTCTATCTCTTATCTATCTCTCTATCTCTCTATCTATTTATCTATCTATCTGTCTCTCTATCTCTATATCTATGTTCATGTTTGTATTAGTCTGCATTATCTCTATATTAATATGCTTTACAAAAAAAACAGTCTGTTACATTTGTTTCTTTGTATTATTAATTCCTAGCACATGGTAATCATTTAAAAAATGATTTTTGATTGATTTATTGACTCATGTGGAAGTTTCTCTGCTCTACTTTGGCTTGACCTCCTCAGTATTGGACCTCCTTCTCACCTGACCAACTGCTACATGACCCATCTAGTCTCAAGTCAATCACAGAAAAAAACATGCCAGTTCCCTATCCACCTGGAAACTATTAATCAATGCAGGCATGCCAGAAATATCACAGATGTCCTTCATGTTGGCTTAGATATGCCTAATGAGGCCCTCACCTAGCTTTACAGTGTGTGCCAAAATATGTAGGCCTTAAAACTATCTTTAGACTTATGGAATACCCATATGTTTTCTAAGACTTATGCCCAAAATAATTATTATGGGGACCAGCCAATCACAAATTGTAATTTGAAAATTTAAGACTATATCAAATAATATATTTGACTTTCTAAAAAAATTAAAAATATGCACACATTTAAGTTAGAAGAAAAACAGAATTAGGACTCTATATTGTCCTAATCTCTGTCTCTTGTGGTTTCAGTTTATGCTCCTCAAACCAGTCAGGTACTTCACATCCAAGCCCTAATTTATAATGGTCAATGGGAAACTGCTTTGGATAGATGCTTCTTTCATTGCTTCCACTCAGGAAAATTATATGTGGCTAGTGTTAATGTCTTATGATCCACTCTCTTTGGATGCTACATTTATCATTCAGCTCATTACATGCTTTAAGAATACACTCAGGCCTTTTGCTTTCTCTCTACTTATCTATATATTAAATCAGGGATTTTCTCCTTTTAGGAAAAAGGCCTCTTGACACCTGAATTTATCAACTTGCATCCCTAAGTCTATTCCAGCAGTCTGGATCTCAGATTTAAGCTTTGCAATGAGATGAATCACATATTTAAACTTGTAGACATTGTCCTTTCATAGTGTTATGCATTCCATCTTTATCTTATTTGACTACATACAAATAATGCCATGTAGTACACATGTATAAACCATTGTTCACATATACAAACCTGTTCTTGCGCAGGCGAATTACTTATCTGCACAAATCTTAGTCTAAGGATGTTGGAAAAGTCATTGAGCTATCATTTAAAACCAGTAGGATTCATTAGCTCAAATGAATTAAATAGACTCAACAGATTCCTAGGAATCTGTAGGAATGAGTTCAATGACCTTAATTTGTCTTACAAAGAATCACAAAAATTTCTTTGTGAACATCCAGTTTTCACAAATACATTCCAGTAAATTCATTTCTTATCTTTCTACTTGGCTTGTCAGAGATTGAATGACATAAAAATCAATAATCATAGCTGATATATCTATATCTGTATCTAAACAGATATATATTGAATTTTGCAAATTGCTTTTATGTGTTATCACAGGCCGAAGAAGTTAAGTGACTTATTCATGAGAATAAATGAATTGAGATTAGCTTTGAACTTGGGTCTTCTCATTCTAGACCCAGCATTCCAGCCACTAATATCACCTAATTGTCTATTTATATTACCATAAGCCCTTTCTGAAGAAATGTTTATTCTTGGCTCATTTTTTAAAGGTCTTAAGACATTCTCTGAATGAATTAAAGAGATTGAATGAAAGAATAACCTATTAGCAGAAAAGACCAATAATTCACAGGAGACCATGTGTAAGAAGAAAAATGGTAGTGAAATTTATGTCCTTAGACATCTAAATACAAATACTTTGCATATAGATAATAAATAAGGTGAATCAGAAATATTAATGCATAGATACAAATTTGACCTCATTCTGTGCGTGGAATTGAACTCGTGACTAAACTTAGGCTATGGAACTTTTACTTTATTCAAAAGGGGCAGAATAAATAAAAGGGGCAGTAAAATAGCACTATGTATTCAAATTCAATAAATATTAAATTCTTATTATGTTCAGTGCACTGTACCATACTTTGTACAAAGACAAAAATGAAACTCAAAGAGTTTATTCTCCTGGGGTTCATTGGGTCTAGTAGAATATAGTATATACACGTATATAAATATTTGTACATCTATTATGAGGAATATTGAATATCAATCAACAGGAAAAGCTTTATAAAAGAGATAACACCCAGGACAAGCTAGATGAAGGTAATATATTTGTATGAGAATACCTAGAAGCTAGAGGGGGGAAAAAGTCAGAATGCAGGTCATTTTGGGAAGGACTGATAGAAGAAACAGTACACTAAAGATCACCACGACAAAAGAAGGCACTATATGAGCGTTAGGAAATGTACTACAAATCTGATTTGGAGACTTGGAAAGGAATAAGGGGAGACTTCAGTTATCTGGATAATTAATGGAATAATGTCTGCAAAAAGGCAGAGTAACTGATAATCCTTCACTTGACATTGTTAATTTCATTCTTTGAAAAGTAGAGAGGTAATGAGGGAAACTTATTCTGTTTGTGATATTGGACTACAAGAAATAACAGATGAATCTAGAATTATGGAACATTGGGAGAAAGTGACTCCATCATAGAACCAATGATGGAGAGGCAGAAGAAAGCTGGGCATAATTTAATAACTCTTAGATTTTAGAATTATATGTTTGAAAAAAATTAGAGAAAGGATAAATAGGATCCTATGACAAATGAAACTTTAATATCATAAGCCAACAATTTCAGTAATGAGGAAAACAGGGATTAGGAAGGAACTATCCAAAAAAACCATTTCACAAGAGACCAATTTCCAAAATATTTAGGGAACTCATTGCTCAAACTCAGTTTTTTTTTTTTCTAAAAAAAAAAAAGTTGAAAACAAAAGTGGGTAACAAGATGAATACAACAGATGTAAAAAAAAAATATTAGGGAGTTCTCATGAGCTCATAACAGTGGTAAGTTCCAACAGTGATTAAAAAATGCTTTTTTCATTAATGTTGGGGGAGAAGAGGAATATCAAAGATAGGATAGGATAAAATGACAGGATGATAATGTGCTATAGAGAAGAGGTAGAGTTTAATTCTTACTTTTTCTGTTTTTTTCCACTGAGGTAAATTATCTTCAAAATGGAAAGGATGAGCCAGTAATAACTGACAGAGTACTGAAATGCAAGATAAGTGAGATATGCAAGATAATATAAGAGTTTTCAGCTGCCTTTAGTGTGTTCAGATTGCTACAGCTGGATTGACTAGATTCTGAGGATACTCAAAGTGTTGGTGGATTGTTAATCATAGTCAATAAACAAATGATAAGTACCCACTTTGTACTAGCAATGCACCAACCACTGAGGATATGGTTGTTCAGTATTTTTCAGTCATGTATGACTCTTTATGACCCTATTTGGGGTTTTCTTGGCAAAGATGCTGGAATGATTGACCATTTCCTTCCCCAGCTTATTTTTCAGAAGAAGAAATGGAGGCAAGGAGAGTGAAATGGCTTGCCCAGGTTCACAGAGCTATTAAGAATCAGAAGTCAGATTAGCACCCAGGAAAATGGGTCTTGCTCACTCCATGCTCTGTACTACTTACTTGCCTCACTGGGGATACAAACAAAGGCAAAAAAAAAAAAAAAAAAAAAAAAAAAAAAAAAAAAAGCCCAGGTAAATAACTATATTAAAACAAGATATATACAAGATATGATAGGATGCTTCTTGAGGACAGACATTGTTTAATTTTTTCCTTTATGTTCAGAGGGACTAGTACAGCACTTGTCACTTAATAGATATTCAAGAAATACTTACTGACTGATTGATTAATGAGATTATTGAGTTGCTATCACAGATGATTGAACAGTTGTGAAAAATGGGAAAAGTTCTGTAGGACTAGAAAAGGAAAATGATGTTCCAATTTAAAAAAAAAGAGGTGGGGGAGGGGAAGAGAATAGAAATTTCAAACCAAAGAAGGAACTATGAGCTTGATAATGGTTTGGGGCAAAGTTTTAGCATTTAAAAATTTTTTTAGATCTATTTTTTTTTTTCAGTTCTGAATTGCTTTTCTTCTTCTACTTCCTCTGCCACTCACTGAGAAGGAAGGAAATACAATATCCATTTTACATATGAAGAAATGCAATGCATTTTAGCATTATTAATTTTCTGGGGAAAAATAGCAAAAAATAAATAAAAGAAAAAAATGCTTCAGTCTGCACGCTGAGTCAATTTTTTTCCTATCTGGAGATGAATAAATGTATTTTTTAAGAAAATAGTTTTCATGAGTATTTAAAAGAACTATTAATCCCTCAGAGATAGCTTGGTTCCATTAAGAACCGACCCTTTTGCATTAACTTCCTTTTCCTTTTTGACAAGCTTATTAGATTGAGAGTGTAAACTATACCTTTAATGCTCCTATGTGACAAGTTCTATCACATCTATCTGAGACCGAGAGCATTTGGTCATGTAATACTTATGTATTGGCTGGACTCAACCTGTAAGGAGATAGGGCATTCGATTTCTTTGCTCTCTGAGATAAAAAAGGGGAAGCCCAGGAAGGATTAAAGTGACCTTCCTTGTCTTGTTACTATCATAGGGATGCTTAGATATGTTTGCTGTGTTGATTTTTCTAGGAGGAGCTAAATTATTTTTCTTTAACCCTGTATCCCCTTTAATTGTTTCCTTATTTAGTGAAGTCGGTTTCAATTGTGTTTTGTGCCCCACAATTGCTTATTGCATTTTAAAGCTTGAAACTGCCTAATGCTTAGTTGACAATTTAACTCTAGTATAGCCACTTGACCAGCACCCTAGGATTTGTGACTTTGGGAATGGAGAGTATTGAAGAAATTGGCCTGGGACTGTGAGGACACATTTTTTCTTCTTTGTCATTTGGTGCTTGTTTAATATTGCAGAGTTTTCTACTTTTAGTAAATTGTTCTTGTTCTTTCTTTGATATATGGAAATGGGATAGATAGGGAAGCTAGGTGATGCAGTGGATAGAGAATTCATTATCATAAGTTCAGATCTGTCCTCAGATACTAGCTGTGTGGCTCCTGGCAAGTCACTTATTTCTGTTTACCTAAGTTTCTTCAACTATAAAATGAGCTGGAGAAGGAAATGGCAAACTACTCCAGTGTCTTTGCCAAAAAAATCTTAAATGGGGTTGTGAAGAGTTGGAGATGAGCAAAAAACAAATAAAAAAAAGACAAAATGGAATAACTTTTGGATGGTTTAAGGGGAGAGGGATACTATTGTGAGGCCTTGGAACATTAATTTAAATAATCTTGAAGGCAAATTTGAATAGATTCCTGGTTTAACAGTTTAGGAGCGTGTGTTACAAAAGGTTAAAAGAATACCTAACAAGTGGTTATTCTTATGTTTTAAGGTGATTCAGTTGTAGAGTGTGTGCTAAAAGGGAACTTGGAGGCTAGCTAGTTTAACTCCTTCATTTTATAGATGAGGAAACAAGTAAAAAGATCTGCCTAGGATCCCACTGGTAAAAAAATAGTAGAAGAAGATTTTTACATCTAGATCCTTTGCTTCCAAATCTGTCTTGTTTTCTACTGCATTGTACTGCCTCTAGTCATGCAATAAAATCTGGCATTTCATGCTTAGATAATTTCTGAAAAGAAAACTTCTCCCATTATGTTTCCATTGCCTATATCAGGCCTTCAACAAGTCACTCAATAAATGTCTCATGATAATGATAGGGTCATCATTTGGATCTAGAGCTGAAAAGGATCTCTGAAACTATCTAGCCCAAATTCTACATTTTCCTCATATAGAAACTGAGGCCCAGGGATTATGTAACTTGTTCCAAGACCATATGAACATTAGGTATCAGAGATGGCTCCTCCTACTCTAGAACCACTGGAAATTCTATTTTATCATATTTGTATGTGAGACAACAGGGTACTCATGAGAGACATTGTTGCATTAAGGAAGGATACTGGCCTGGGAATCCAGAAACTGGGATTTCAATTCTGGCTCTTCAGTCCCTTCTGTTTGACTTTGAGTAATTACTTCTGCTTTCTGGCCTTCAGTTCCTTCACTTTTAAAAAGAAGGGACTGAACCAGATGATCTCTAGCAAGGTTTAAAATATTGACTTTCTAAATAGCTGTTGTTTGGGGAAGAGAACCCGGTGCTGAGCACATGCTGAATGACCGGCTAGTTCTTGAATTATTCTCCTTTACCTCATTTAGTTAGAACTGATTAAAGAAGACTGTAGTGAGGGATCTGTATGGGCAGACAGTTAAGTACTTAAACCCACTCTATTATAGCCCCATTGCTGTAGCATACAATTCAAGTATGCTCTTGGAGACATTTCAGTGCTCTGAACTCAAATGAACCAGAGAATTATTTGGATCTTGAGATTTTAAGCTTATTGTTGAGGTATTCAGAATAATAGAGAATCATGCAGCTAGAAGGGATCTTGAGAGAGCTACCTGAAATTAAATAATTTTAGAGATGCCGGGGAGCTGCCTTCAAGTATTTACAGGGTTGCCACCTGGAAAAGGGAATAAATTTGCTCTACTTGCTCCAGAGGTCAGAACTAGAAAAGTGAGAGGAAGCTACAGAGAGATAGGTTTGTGTTTAAGAAGAAATTTTCTAATAAATGGAGACAGCTGAAAGTGGAATGGGTTACCTTGGGAAGAATGTTACCAAACTTGAAATCAAAATGATTAGTCAAGTTGTCCTATTTTAGAATGTCACAACTCAGTTGTGTAATGTAGTACATAGAAGACCTTTAGAAAAACTGGGATTTTCACAGATCTCTTTCAAGTGGGCTGGACATAATTCATTCCTAATTTTGTTGGTTATGATCTTATAAAGAAGAGAAGGATGAAATAACTGTTTTCACAAAGGCTTGAATGACCAAGACTAATAAGATGACAACATCTCTTCCATTAGAGCCTTCACATAAAGGCTCACTGTCCCTCTTCCCCCCAGGAATGTTATGGGGATCTTTGTTCAAATATGGGTTTGTTGTGAATAAAATTCTAAGAGACAAAATTCTGGATATTAAAAATCAATACATTAATTAGATCAGCCAATTAATAAATTGATGGGCAGCTATCTCTCTCAGTGAACAAAGAAGAAAAGGCAATGTCTTGCAGCACCTTAAATCTCCATGTTTGTCTTCTGATGGAGCTCCCCCCTGACAAGCAAGAGGCAACCCTGATTGTTGGATATTTAATGAGGGAGTGGGCTGCAAGTTCTCAGGCCCTCCCTATTATTTCATCTTTAAGGGGAGAGGGAAAAGGGGAGTCATCTAAGGAATAAGGCCTGATCTTGAGATTTAGCAGCCTACAGCAGTCTGGGCAAGAAAAAAAATCACTTTATTCTGGTTTCTGTTGTGTTTTTTGACCTAGCTGCCTCCAAAGTCCAATGATAGTAACAGATGCACAGGGTTCTTGGTAACTGTTTACCAGCTCGGTTCAGTTCCTGTTTACAGGAAGAGCCTTGCCCAGACCCTGGGAAAAACAGGAATATGATGATGTTCTTCAGCTAGAATGAATCCAGTCAATTTTCTGTAAAAAATGTTTTTTTTTGACAGAAACGGAAATATTACAAATTAATACTAATAATCAAATGATCCAACATCAAAATAAATTGTCCTTAGATTAGTCTAGATGATCTCTGAGTTCCTTCCAGTTCTATGAAGTTTGAAACCTGCTAGTCCAACTCTTTCATTTCTCTGAAAAGGTGACTTTTCTAAAGTGACTTGCTATGATCATACAGCTAAGTCAGTAGCCGAATTAAAGCTTGAACCTAAATTCTCTTTATTCCTAGGACAATGCACTTCCCTATTCCCTGCCTCCAGGCCTGTGTCCCCAGTGGACCAAACATCAAAGAGGCAACTGGGACCAAAGGGGTTTATCTTTCTGGAAGAAAAGAACAATGCAGCTGTTGCTGGAGTTTCTTAGGCTGGTCTCCATACTTCTGTGCCTGAAATGCAATTTAGTATAAGCATAGAGCACAGGAGATTTATGGCAGAACTGCCGTTTTGGGGGATTTTTCTTTTCTGTGAATCTCAGTCTCACAGACCATTTTGCAAATGGTCCATCCTTGGAAGATGACCAAGTACGTGGGTGCTGTGTACATATTGCTAAGGTGTCTTGTTCCTTGTGATTGAGTTTCAAATAGGATCAGACTCATATTGTACCATTGGGCATTTGGTTCGTGACGATTCCCTGCCTCAGAACTATATCTGGAAGTACCTTTGGAAACTTCTCCCTTTTTTGTCTGACGAGGTTGGTCTTCAAAGTCTGACATGTTGTTTGTCTTTTCCATTTTCTAAAGTCTTTAATGAGAAATCTCTTCCCTGGTGTTGCATTATACTAATTTAGATCCTTTATGGTCAGAAATGATATAACAAATGAAGTGATTTAGAAATAGATACTATCACACAATAATTTCAGCTCCTCACATAAGCCCAGAAGGTTGTAACTTTATTTAGAAATAAATTTGAAATACTTTAGCTATTGCTATGGTGGGGGGGGAGTATTTCCTTTTCTTCTACTCTAAATGGATTTAGGAAAGGAAGTAAATTTTAGTCACAGGAGACTAATTAAGTCTTCCTGCATGAACTCAAACTAAATTTCTTCCTACCAAGTGTGGCAACATATACTGCTGAGTGAGTGGAATTGTAAATTGTAAATAGGTTCACAAAAATTATTTTGCTGTTTGGTGTGTAATGAAGCCTGGAAGAATAGAAAACAAAATTTATAGCAATTACAGTCATAGAAGGTGAGGGAAAATTATAATGACACGAGGTTAAAAATATTCATAATTTAATAGATCTGGAGCTAGAAGGAAGCATTAGGGGTTTCATTGAGTCTAACCATCTTATTTTGCAGATGAGGGAACTGAGACCTATTAAGGTGAAATCCTATTTAGGATCCAAGTTTGGTGCTCTGTTCTCATGTCATACTTACTCATTTCCTTTCTCCTTGATATCATTCTAGTTGAAGTTCATGACCATAAGCCTGAACTACTTCAGGGTACCCTCTAAATGGTTTCCCACCATTCCTCCCTCAAGTCAATAGATAAATCCCATTGCAGTCATTTTCTTAAGACACTGTTTTGATCATGTTCCTTTTTTTGTTGTACAGACTCTTTAGAGGCTCATCAGTGCCTGCAGGATGAATTCCAAAATCTTCATCTGTCATTCAAGGCCTTCCATGTTCTGGAGCCAACCTATTTTGCCATCTCCTGCTACACGAAATGTTACTTTTTAGCCAAAATATTATTCATTTAGATGAAGGATTGTGTGGTGAATAGAACTCTGAAGTTACAGCTGGCAACACCTAAATTCAAACCATTTCAACACTTGTCATATGTGTGAATATGGGAAAGTCATAAAATATTTTGAGTTGGTTTTCTTATATTTAAAAATGGGAATAATATCTTTATTAAACCTCACAGGATTGCTATGAACCTTAAATAAGTAATAAATGTAAATTTATTCCTGATTATCCCAACCCAATGATCCTTCCCTTTTTGGAACTCTTCTAATATTTGCCACTTAACCTTTTGATACAGCCTAAGATCTACTGAGGTTTGTCATCTTCCCTGTCACTGTACCCAAGAGACCACTAAGTCTTTCCATGTACCCTGTAACTGAACCCACCTTAGTATGTTATTTTTCTCAATTAGAGTATGTACTCCTCAAGAAAATGTACTTCTACAATTTTCTATTTGCATCTTAGAATAGTGCTTAGTATAATAATTAATACACAGTGAATAATCAATTTCTTTTTTATTCATCTCAGGGCCTATTATATCTCTGACCTTGGTGTAGTTCACACACATATACCCCTTCCAACCCCTCTCCCCCCCACACTGTAAATATATGACTAGGTTCAGACTTAATAGTGAAGGAGGTAATGTTTGTCTTTGACACTCTTAGTGACTTATCCTGACATATTCTTGTCTTCTAAGGACTACTATTTTCTGGCCTAAGCATAGTTTTTCATCTCTGGCAGAGTTCCTTGTTAGGGTATGTTCTTTGAATTTCATGATTTCTTCTCTTTCCCAACAAAACTTATATATCAGAAAATTTTGTCTTTGTATTCCTAGCACTTTCTATCATACTTTGCTTATATGTGAAGATACTTAACCAATGTTTATTAAATTAAACTGTATTGAATTAAATTTCAGCCCATGGAAGCAGGTTATAATGTACATAAAGAGAATCTACCTAGTTACTGTAGGGTTAGGGTAGCAGGTAGATTGGCAGAGCCAAGGAAATTGATACAATTCTTCTCTCTTCTACTTACTGGGTGTTGAGCATCAGTTTTCTTATTTGTATAATAATAATAATAATATCTACTTCATATGGTTATTATGAGAATCAGATGAGATAAAGCATAAAAGTCATTTTGTAAATCTTAAATATTCAATCTTTCTTCATTCTGCATATCTTTTTAATTTTATCCCCTTGCTCTTTCTACCTAATGTTTATAATTAAGAAAAAGCCTGACTAATATATTTGGTTCCTGTATGGACATGGGTAACTTAGGGAACACACTTGTGAACCCATGTGTCTGATGCTGAAGACTTTCTTCTTCTTTAAGCATGGATTGAACATAGTTTTAGAGTTAGAGGAACTTCCAAAGAGATCATAAAAAGGGAAAAAGACCCAATAATGGAATACTGTTGTTATATAAGAAATGGTGAGTAGGTAGATTTCAGAGAAACTTAAAAAGACTTACATGAATTGACACAATGTGAAGTGAACAGAATCAGAGAACATTGTACATAGTAACAGCAACATGGTATGAAGATAAACTTTGATAGAGTTAACTCTTTTCAGAAAAGCAATGATGTAAGACAATTCCAAAAGATTTATGATGGAAAATTCTATCCACATTCAGAGAAAGAACTATGGAGTCTGAATGCAGATTTAAGCAAACTATTTTTACTTTTTTGTTGTTTTCTCTTTGTCCTGTTTTTTTCTTTTTATTCTAATGGAGCTAATGGAGAAATATATTTAATATGATTGTACATGTACAATCTGTATCAGATCGCTTCTCATCTTAGGGAGAAGGAAGGGAAGGAAGGAGTGAGAAAAATGGAAAACAAGATTATATAAAAGTAAATGTTGAAAACTAAAATAAAAGAAAAAAAAGAATTAGAGGAACTTAGGAAAGCCTACACAGGCTGAAAGGTTGAGGAAAATAAACAGCTCAGATAATGAGGCCTTTCACTGAGAAGGAATCATGAAATATGTATAAAATCTTGTCTTTGAAGGTTTCATAGTTACTCAGTCTCAATACCTGCAGGAATGCACAGAGACATCAGGCTTTGAGTGTGAAATTTCACATGAAATCTTACATGAGAAATTCTGGCCCTGGCCATAATCCTCAGATATTTACTCAAACAAAGTCCAACCTGAAAGCTCAAAGTGCTTGGTTATTTTGTCTAGAAGTCAGACATTTTTCAGTTGTTCTGGGGATGCTGATGTGCCTTCTGTAAAACTTATCTACAAAGTCAGTAAGTCAATATTTTGGTTCAAATCATTGTCCTTTTCTCTGGAGTGCTCTTTTATTGTTACTTTTTAATTTATTTTTTATATTTTACATTTATCTATTTTATATTATTGATCTTATATATTTATCTACTTTTTCTATATATTTCTATATATTTATTTATATTTAACTATTTTAAATACTTTATCAATTTATATTTTATTCCTATTTTTTATTTATGCTTTTTTTAACATATTTTGAAAAACCTGCCCTCCACCCAGTCAAACAAAACCCATCAGTCCAAATGACCATGTCCAACATCATCTACAATCTACACTTAGAGGCTCCTACTTCTTCAGAACAAGGAAGGAAATGCATGTCCTCATCTCTTCTTTGGAGCTAAAATTGGTCATTATAATTGCACAATGTTTGGCTTTATTTTAACAATCTTTAAAATTTTTTTTTAATAATAGCTTTTTATTTTAAAAGTACATGCGAAGATAATTTTCAACATTCACCCTTGCAAAACCTTGTGTTCCTAATTTTTCTCCCTCCCTCTCCTTACTGTCTCCCCCAAACAGCAAGTAATTCAATATAGTTAACATTCTTTTAATTTATATTATTATAGACATTGATTGAATATATTATTTTCTTGGTTTTGCTTACCTCACCCTGCATCAGTTAATAAAAGCTTTCCCCTGTTTTCCTAAATTCTTCATCTTTATAATTTCTTATTGTGCAATAACATAATATTCTCTTACATTCATGAATGGAGGCAGTGTGATATACTAGCTAGTACCTTGATTTGAAAACCAGTGAGATCTAGCTTCAACTTCTACCTATGATATGTACTGATTGTCATTCTAGGTACATCATTTAATCTCTCAGTTCTCTGGGCAACTCTCTAGAACTGTAAGTTGGAGAGGAGATACAAGTCTATATTAGGAGAAGCCGTTTGAAATTAGAGGTCAGTCCTGTTCTTGTTCCTTTCCTTACATTCATGTATCAATTCAGCCCTTACCCACTGTCACTGACTTTGTTTCTAGGTTTTCTGCTATTACCAAGAATATTTTGGCATATGTGGAATCTTTTTTTTTTTTTTTTTTTTTTCTGTTTTTGACCTTTTTAAGATATCCTTGGAGTATTCATAAGGTGTCACCACTGGATATGAGAAATCATGGCAGCCCATTACTGAACACTATTCAGGCAAACCCAGTTTAGTTCAGAGCTGATACTCATCAGTGATCATTTTCCTTCCTAATTTGAATACATCAAGCCGGCTTTCCAGCTGAGCCCCCATTGAGAAACAGACAAAACACATTTGTAAAATGATAATAATAATACCTATCTCATGTGATTTTTATGAGAAAAATTACAAAAGTCATTTTGTAAACCTTAAATATTTAACCAATGTTTTTATTCACCCTGCTTATCTTTTTCATTTGAGCCCCCTGCTCTTCCTACTAAATTTGTAGAAGAAAAAGCTCGTCAAATAGCTACTATATTTGATTCCCGTATGGACATGGGTAACTTAGGGAACATAAGTATGAACACACTAGAGACTGTCTTATTCCTTGAGCATGAATTGAGCTTAGCTTTAGAGTTAGAGACACTTTTAAAGAGATCAAAAAAAGGGAAAAGGATCCACATGTTCAAAATGGTTTACAGCAGCTCTCTTTGTGGTGACTGACTTTGTGTTTTGAATCAAGATCCCTATTGTCCTGAAAAGTATGAAAAGGAAACTTGGCTTCAGGGACTTCAAACCCAATAGGATTCTGCTTCTTATAACCTTCCCAATTGTCATGGTAATAACTATCATTTACATGATACTTAAAATTATATGACCTTAAGATTTCCAAAGTGCTTTAAGATATTCTCCACACAACAGCCCTGTCAGGGAAGATCCAGTTTTGACTATTTGAGAAATATGGAAACAGACTCAAGTTAGGTGACTTTTCCTCACTCATATAGCTAGTCACTTAAGCAAACACATATTTTTCCTGACTTAAATTTGATTTCCTACTCCACCTCCCTTTATACCATATTTCTTCTTTATTCATTTCTGAAAGACAGGGACCCTATGTTTATATTTTCCTTTGTACCATACAGGGAAGGGCATTGGGCTGGACATAAAGAACATACTGTTGAATCTTTAAAGGGAGAAATGCGAAATCTCAAGGAAAAAGGACATATTGGATGAATAACTGGTCAGAAAATAGTGTTATGTTGTTGTCTATGGCTTTGTAAAAAGAGCAAAAATTTCCCTTTTATTTGATTTTCCTTTTCTCAGAGGTCACTTTCTAGGCTCAAGAGGGATTGTACTCTCCTGGAGCAGATGTAGACTTTGAGCTGCCTGCTAAGTCCTAGTCTCCCTTTCTGTCTCCAATGATTGGCAGAGCAGAGAGTCCCAGCTGGAGGAAGCTGAGTGGGACTTTTGGGGGTAGCGCCCCTGCAGGGTCTTATCCTAATTGCTTCAGCTGAGCACACAAAAAGAAAGCAAAATCACAAGGATGGTGTATTTATTAAAATATTGCTGTCAGCATCTCTACCATTCTGAGATTATGGGGCTCAGAGTTTGCTCTTTGTGGCTATTTTTTGTTTTGCCCCAATATGTGTGGGTCCCAGTAAATGGATGTTGTATGTGAATTTTTAATGGTGTGTTCTGTATGGAGCAGAAACTTTGGTGGATTAGCAAGCAGGGATGCTAATTGCCAACAAGGACTGGGGAATGAAAATTAAAACTCCCAAATGGGACTATGGGGACATTGTAGCTAGAAACACAGCTAGAAGGGGAGTTGTTAACAAGTCCATCAGTAATGCCTTAGCTTGGAGAGATGGCTACGGTTCCTATACACATAGCTCTCTTGGAAATAACTAGAATTATCCAGGGACCCTAGGAATTTTCCCTTTCTCCAACTAGTATTTCTTGGGAGACAACAGAGAGAGCCCCATTCCTTAGTTAATTGCCATAGTTTGTTTGGACAATCATAGTCAATTAATAAAAATAACAGAAGGGATATGCTGCTTCAGGGAGAGAGAGGCAACCTCCATCCCATTTCATTATTCTGCTCTAATTCTGCCAGTAAATTTTCCATCTGACTTCTCCTCTCCATCCCCCACCCCCTAATAAACAAAACCAAACTAATTTTTGCCCACAAGCATTTTGGATCTGGAGTTTCCATTTAAAGATTACTCTGTTCATCACAAGATTCTGAAACTTGTATGCTCAAGGCCATATGTGATGTTGGTTCGGTGAATGGCGCTCCTGTTGATCTCAGTGGGAGTTTGAGCAGAGAGAGCTGGGAGAATGGGGCTGACTTCATTTTGTAGCATATGGCTCTTCACTTCTCAGAAGAGTTCTCAGAAGAGTATTCATCTGAATGTCTTAGAATAGCTACTTGTTTAGCCAGCGTGTCTTCTGACAGGTTTAGGGAGACAATAACATATCCATTATGGGTGGTTCTCTCTGGGAGGAGATCTTGCTGTTGGAACTGGTGACAAGGGCCTTGGGCTTTTAAAGAATAATGGCAACAGTTGTGTTCAATTCCTCTTTTTTTTTTTTTTTTGATACTTTGAGCAAGTCTCTTAATTTTATTTTCAACTTGTCTGGATATTTTATTTATACAATCTCTTATCCCCAATTAGATTGTAAATTCTTTAAGGGCAAGGACCATTTTAATCTCCTTTTTTCCCTTAACTTTAAGGAACACTAGTTGGAAAAACAAATGAAATGAGAATCTCACTACTTTATTGTCTGATCTAGAGATGATCATTTTCTGGATGGGGGGAGGCAGCAGATGCTGCATAGCTACAAATACTTTAGAAAAGATTGAAAAGTGGCACTACTTTTATATAGGTAGTGTTTAAGACTCTCCAGGTGCCCACTATACCTTCTTGTCTATACCTATTATAGAGGGTGTTGTTCTGGTATAGCTTGGACAAGATGGTTTCTGAATACTCCAGCTCTGAAATCTTGTGGTTCTAATCTTCACTATACTCTGTAAGAAAAGTGGTGTAAGAAATTATAACCTCCATTATAACCCCAACTAAATCTCAGAGGATGGAATGTATTGCTCAAGATTGCAAGGCTAGGAAATCCATTTGATTAGTTAGTATTTATTTTATTTTTAAAATATTTTTTTATTTTAATAATTAAATTATTTAAATTCATTTATATATTAATACATAATATATAAACAAATATATTGTTTAATATTTATTATATTGGATAATATATTATATATATATGTAAATACATATTATATAAATATTATGGTATTTATTAAACACGCTTACAACATACCACATTGCTATATAAAATACCTGGAAATGCAAAGAAAGAAAAATATGGTCCTTGATCTCAAGAGACTGACATTCTGATGGGGGCACATGATGCATACAAAATATATACAATTTTAATAAAATGTTCTCTCAGAAGGAAGAGATGAGAGGAGGTACCAGAAAAGGCCTCCTATAGAATGTGAGATTTGAACTAAGACTTCAGGGAAGCTAAGAGGAGGAGATGAAGAGGGGAGAACATCCTATGAGGGATGGTTAATATAAAGCAATGGAGATGAGACATGGACAGTTATATGCCAGGAATAGGAAGTGGGAGAGCATATCTGGATCATAGAATATACTGAGGGGAGTAAAGCATACAAAGGATGGAAAGATAGAAAAGGGTCAGGTTGTAAAAGGTTTTAAATGCTGAAGGATTTTCTATTTGAGCTTGGAGGCAATGAAAGTCACACTAGAGTTCATTGAATAGAAACTGATGTGATCAGACCTTCACTTTAGCAAAGTGACTTTGGCAGCTGAATGGAGGATGCACTCCAGTGGGGAGACACTTGAAACACTGGACTAATTAGAGGCTATTGAAATGGTCCTTGCTTGAATTAACCCTAAGAAGCTTCAGGTTCCAAATTTGACTTAGAATGAACACTCAGATAATGGTGCTAATTCCACAGTAATCAAGGATGTATGATGGTAAATCAGGCCCTGTAGTAGGTGTGGTCAATAGAGAGGTTTTCAGTGCTTTTCTCTTTTTCTTAAAGTGAGGTTCATTCTATATCTTCACTGAAATAGCCTGCATGAAGCAGGAGTCTTACCAGATCAAAGGATCAGCATCCTTATTCCTAAATACTATTATCCCCCAAAGCAGGATTAACAAATAGGGTCTTCTCCATGGCTTTGGACTGCATGTGTTTCTCCTTCCCATTTTTACAACTTAATTGTTCTGTACTATTTCACCCACCAGCCTTGCTTTCCTGCTTTCATCTTATAAAATTCTTATTTTGTCCACATCCCTTGGGTAAGGGAGAAAGATATCTTTTCATTTTAGATCTACATATAGTAATCGAGTCTCAGTGGAGGTTACAGTAAGATTGGGCAAAAGTCATCTATATCAGTGCTTTCATTTGTTGTTTTGGGTGTTTATGGAAGGTGGATATAAATGATGAGGCCAGAAATCTCAAATAACTTAAATGTATAAAATATTAGAGATGGAAAGGACTTTATTGATCCTTTAATTCGACCCTGATAATTTACTGATGAACAAATCATCATGTCAAGTGGTCGCAGAAGTAATTTGCCCATCGTCATGTAACTGTTTAGTGACAGTATTAAATTAGAACATAATCTGTAGGTGCTAAGGTAAATACCCTTCCCATTATACCACCTCATCTCCTGAGCACTTGATTTTATTTTTGTCTGGATATTTCATTTATTTTATTCCCAATTAGATTGTAAGTTTCTTGAGGATAAAGACCATCTTTTTCTCCTTAAATTTTTGATTTATGATTTGATTATGATATAATTTATGATGATGAAAATTTGAAAACAAATTGGACACAATGTTAAATTGTTGCAAAAAGAAATGAAAGTCATTACTCAATTCCCTGCTATGGATGGGGATGAGGCAGCAGCAGGTTGTTGCATGGCTACAACTACTTTGGAAAAGGCTGAAATGCAGTGCTACCTTTATATATAGGTGTAAGAACCCCCAGGTTCCTAGTCTAATGTTACCAACTGTGTAAACTCCTGGAGGAACTTCTCTGTAAATACATCCTCATCCCCTTCAGCTCAGCATCTTTTCTCTTAAGCAATCAATGTAACCTTTGTGCAAACCTGATTTTTCTGGCCTCTCCACACAGAACTATCTGGATGCATCTTCTCCTTAGGCAATGGCCTGTGAGACTTTAGCTTGTAGCAGAAGGTGCTCAGCCTGTGCAAAACACATTTAATTCCTGCTTAGGCCTAGAAAGAGAAAGTCAATGGCATGGGACACTGGTAATACTTATTGCAACTCTTAAGGAACATAAAATTCCTTAAGATCTTAAAATTAACAGAATCTCAGAATTGGAAGAGACTTCAATAAATAATCCAGTTTAATGCACTCCTGAACAGGAATATTCTCTACAATGATATGAACAAATGATTATACAGCTTTGCTTGGAGTCCTTCGATGAGGGAGCGACCTATTTTATTTTTGGGCAGCTCTGATTAACAGCTTTCCCCTGAGCTTAAATATGCCTGTTACAAATCTGTTGCTTGTAGAATTATGTCAGATAATCTTAGATTTAAAACTGGAAAGGATCTCAGAAGCATCTAGTGCATCCTCCTGTCCCCCATTTTACTTGTTTTGATTGCTTTTGGATGAGGTAGTCTAATGCATCTTCCACACACTTCTTCAAAGTCTTCAAAGACTTGAAGATAGATATAAAGTTCTCTTTAAGACTTTTCCCCTCCATGATATGTCATATCCATCCAAGCCCCCTCAGAATATCTTGCATCCAGATACCACAATCCCCTTTAATAGATAACTCCCCAGTCTTTTGTCTGAATATCTGCTTATATTGCATAGGTTTGTCTTCAATATGACTTTGATCTTGCACTATATTGGTATAGTTTCTACCTTTTGGCTTTCAAATTTTGTGGCTTATGTCCCAGGCTTGGAAAAATCTCTTTTGGCTAGTGCTTCAATAGCCTGCTTTTTCTTTAGTTGGACTCAGTTTTTATTAGTGCTTTTGTTACATGCTTTATCCTTCCATGTTGATATCCTATAGCAGTGAATAACAAGATTCACATTTGTTTTCCTAAGTTAATGCTATTTTCTCCTGGTTCTGGTGAATCTACATATATACTGTAGGGGATCTGGATGTGTCCAGATTAATTCTGTGAGCATGGGAGTTCAGCTTTAGGTCAGGATATTATTTTTTTCAGGAATTATTTTCCTCATAAAAGCAACTCATATTTATACAAGGATTTGTGGTTCACTTTAGATATGATCTCATTTGTAAACCACAAAATAACACTTTAATGTATTATAATTGTTACCATTTATTGCAAAAAAGATTATTATGAGGGAATTTACAATTTATTTTCAACATCTTTTGCAGAGACTGAGGATAAAGTAGAGAAATTCTATGCAAAATTTGATAAAATCCCCAAAATTAAATAAATATATACTTTAATACTCAATGACTTTAACACAAATAAGGGAAAAGAAGAAAATGATGAAAAGTACATTGTAAAATAATTGTCCAGGTTAAGAAATGAAAGCAGTGAAATTTGTAGATTCCCTAGCAGCTTCATACCAATATCATGTAAATTATTTCTTTAAGAAGAGGTTGAGCAAAGACTAACATTAGAAAAATGAAATTCACTAGATTTTAATAAATTAGAAACAAGAGGTTACTGACTTGAGAGTCACCCAGAGAGTCATCTCTCTGTGTATGATAAGACTATTGTCTTATGGGAGTAAAAGTAAAAATCATTTAAAACATTTTTAGTCTAACCTATTTTATGCAAGTGATATTGAAAAATGGGAAATTGATAAAGGAACAGATATTAGCTATTATGGAAGCTTAATAGGTGTGAATTTGTTACAGCAAAGAAGCAAAAAATCCCAACAGAAACCACCTTAGTCAACAAATATTTGATCTTCTTGACAAGTGAAACACTTTTATAATGTAAACTCATTTGCAAAAATCTTACTTGACAAGTGAAACACTTTTATAATGTAAACTCATTTGCAAAAATCTTACAGAAGAGGATGGTGAAAAATCAATGACTTAAAACAGCAAGAACAAGTGGAGGAAAATTTTTTTCAGAGAGTTTAGTGAGAGTCCAGTTAAGCTAGATCATCATTCCAGAAGAAAGATGAAAAAGATAAGGTCTGGCAAGATTTCTATGACAAATTATTTTTTATATTGATGATAGCAGAGCCACAAAATTCAGTGTGCTATATGATGAAATGGAAAAGACATAAAAGAAAACTAAGAAAGAAATAGAATAGACTAGACTCAATATGCAGAAAAGAGCATTGTGTTGGATATTACACAACTCTGAGAATTAAGGGATTGATTCTCAAGCTATTAGAAAAAGAAAACACAGAAAAATAAGACATTGTTTTCTAAAAAAAAGATGCTTTTTAGAATTATCATCATTTATTGACCCACATTTTTGCTTATATATTTCTACAAAATCTTTGAAGTGAATATACACATGTACCATCGCATCACTGAATTTCAGAACTGAGAGGGACCACAGAGATCATTTATGCAACCTGCACCTCTGTCTCTCTTCAATATATTAAAGAAATGGGCATCCAGCTTTTTCCTTCGAATATTCTCAAAAGGCATAATTTTTTTCTGTTTCAATCTTATCTTATAAGGGTAATCATCTCTAATTTCTTCAATTAATATTGAATGATTTTATAGACATCAGTCATAAAGGTACAATAAATGCAATGGCATTCACAAGCTATATTTTCCAAAAGAGCACATCTTTATAGTCATGAAACTTCTTGAAATACATAAAGAATGAGATCCTGCTCTGCTTATTATTTGTTGTCTACAAAAAAAAAAAAAAAACCCACAAAGAAACAGCTGATTTGGTAATATAAAAATATGACTTTAATGTTACTCCTCTAACAAGTTATCTCAAAATCATACAAATTTCCTTAAAAATCTAGTAATGGAGATCATTTTGTGTCCCTTCTCTGATATTATTATTAGTGTCAAAAGAAAAATAAATCATAGAGACACAGGTTCACCCACGATGAATCTAAGTTTGACCCTGCTTTCAGAAATGTATAGAATAGAGTCCCAATGGAAGTACAAGTTTCTGTAAATGGGGAAATTATCCAGATGATTTTGTTTTTGTTGATTGTATTTGTTGTATATGAAATTGAGAGTCTCCTAAATGACATACATTATCACTGAAAAGAGTTTTACCTATCTGCACAAGAAAAAGTCAAGTGGATAAAAACGCCAATTTTCCAAAATGTGAAATATGGTTGGATGGATTACTTCTAGAGCTGATCCATCAGTACATCAGTACAGACAAAGTAAATGAGCAGTACTGATTTTTTTCAGTCCTCCTTCTTGTCCTCTCTGCAAGATTTGACACTACAGTCTGTCTCCTCCACCTTGGGATACTTTCTTCTCTTGATTTTCATAACTGTGCTCTCTCCTTCTCTTCTTACATGTCTGATCACTTCTCAGCTCCTTTGCTAAATTGTCATCATTGTTCTTTTTTTTTTTTTTTTTTTTAAACTTGGAAGGTTCCATAAGCCTTAGTTTCAGTACTTATTTTCTGATTTTTCTCTGAATCTCTCTCAATAATCTCATCAAAATTGATAAGTTCAATTATGATCTCCATGAAAATAGTCCTAGTTTCTTGTTGGAACTCTAGTCCCATGTACCAACTATCCATTGAATTTCTACAAATGAATATCATATAGGAATTTCAAGTCTAACATATCTCAAACAGAACTCATTTTTTCTTCTTCCCAATTACCATAAACCCCCTTTTCTTTCCAACTGTCCTATTCCTGTTAAAGATACTAGCATCCTTCCAGTCACCAATGTTTGCTATCTTAAATTTATTCTCAATTTGTCATTCTGTCTCATTTCTCATATCCTATCAGTTTCCAAATTTTGTTTATTCTACATTCACACTATCTTTTGCGTCCATTCCCTTCATTCACACATCGATCACTTCATATCCTAAGCCTAACTTTCTAGGTGTGTTTCATATTCTGATCATTGATATATTCTATATTTCAGTCCTTTGATGAATTTACTCATAGATGACACTTCATCTCCTGATTTTTTGCCTTTGAACAGGATGCCATCTTGCCTGGAATGTTTGCTCTTCTCATCATCATCTTATATAATTCCTGTTTTACTTTAAAGCTTAATTAAAGTGCATCCTTCTCCAGGAAGCTTATCTTGATCTTTTCAGCTACTAATTCTTGACCTTCATGCTCTTGAGATAATTTTTTTAGATATCTGTTTATATTTACTTTTCTACATACATGTTGTTTTTCATGAATAAAGTAAACCAGAGGGCAGAGAATATTTTGTTTTTATACTTGTTCCCCTGATGCCTCACATAGTACTTTGTGCATAGAAGGTATTTAATAAATGCCTGTTGTCACAAAATCTCAGATTCTGGATGAATACTTTAGTCCTGAAATTTATATCTTGGAAATACTTGTTGGAAGCTCCTTCTTCTTACTGGATGACTCCTTGACTTGCTATTTAATGAGGGCAAGCATGGTCTTCTCTTCAATTCTCATTAAATTACATTCATTTGGATTCTCTATTTTGACCCTAATCCATTTATTTTATCCACTTTCTCTCCTAACTCTGATTTTCATCTCTATTCCCCAATTATAATGCAATCTCTTTTTGGGGCAGGGATTGATGATCTTTTTGCTTTATTTATATTCCTAACACCTGGTAAAAATGCTTAATAAATACTTGTTGACTGACTGATTGAATTTAGGGCAGAGCTAATGACCTGAGAATATTCTAAGAGGTGAATGGATTAGAGGTCTCAGTGAAGGTAAAGAATGAGTTAAAAGAGATGAGACATAGTGAGAGACAAATGTTAAGAGTGTGATAGTCATATAATGATTATTATGTTATAAGCAGAAAAATATGAGTTTTTGATTTGCTGTCATGATGAGATCTCATGTGTGATCTTACTTATCTATGATTTAAATGGAGTGAAGAAAGGAATATGATTTGGAAGTATCATTAACATAGTTGGAATTTTTCTTGTAAAGGCAGAATTTGTGTTCACATAAAATTGGACTTCATTCAGATAATAGTTTCATTGATTGTGTTTCTTTACATATTTTAGATAAGCATATTTTTTAGTTCCTTAGGACTCCAAGGTATTTGGGGCTGCTCCTGGGTCACCAAGTGAGTTTATATTATTGTTTTTTTCTTCACAAATTCTCTCTAAAATGTTCCTTATTAGCATTCTCAGAACTGAGCTTCCTCATATGGCTAATTCCCAAGAGGTCAGAAAGATACTATAAAAACTTGGTTGCATCGTCAGTGTTTATAGTAAACGCCAGCCTATTTGGTAACGTGAAGTTGCCGACAGATATATTGCTATTGGCAACACATAAGTTCTTATTTCCCCTGTGCCCTCCTAGTGTTTCCATTAGCTGTGTAATATAGTTTTCTCCAGCTAAATGATTAGCATCCAACTGTTCCTATGTTAATGCTTGTGTTCAGTTCATTAAAAAAAAAAACAACAAAAAAACCTCCTGGTTAAAAAAAAAGAATCATAGTTCATTTAAAACATGTTTAAAACTTCAGAGTCTGTGTGTGTGTGTGTGTGTGTGTGTGTGTGTGTGTGTTTAATGCTCTCACTCAGATGAAGATTTTCTTTGGTGATAGTGGTAGTGGGGAGGATAGAATCTTTATAAACATCAATGGTTATTTGCAAAAGTTAAATTGGAGCACAATTCCCTGATGTGGTTAAGCACAACAGGCCTCAGTCAGAACCACATTTAAAAATGCTTACCCAAGTGAAGGGTGAAGAAAATGGATTTGCAGATGCTCATATGAGAGCAGTCATCTTACATTAAGCAGAAAGAGCTCCTCCAAATGATTTTTGTTTGTGGGAGGTGTGATGTGGGCTAAAGTAGGGGCGGGGAGCTAGTGGGAAAGGCTGTCAATGTTGCTGAAAGTTTTATCACTGATCACAGGGGTGAAAGGCAGGAGGGATCAGGAATAGGGCTGTTTGTAGAGTTCAATTATTCTCTGTACTCTTTCCCTTCCACTTCCCAAATTACCCAATGTCATCTTGTTGTGTTTGGCTCTCAAGGGCTTCCCACTGTGCTGTCTCATTTAGACCTCTTCTCTATGAGCAGTGTCTCATTTGCTCTAGACCTTTCTTCCCTACCCCAACACCCTCATTCCCCTAATTTTCCTTTTAATTGGGGATGATTGGGGAATCATCACTTATGTATCTAGTCTTATCCTGTTAGTTTGAGGAAGGCTCATTGAGGAGATGCCATTTGTGTTGGGCTTAGAAGAAGAAGGATATACTAAGTCAAGTTGAAGATATGGTTTGAAGATATGTGGAATGGTTTTTGTTGATGTGCCGAGAAAGAGCTCAGAATAGAAGAAATTAGTCAGTTTGGCTGGAATGAAGACTCTTTGGATGGTATTAGTATAAGATAAGATGGGAAAGAAGGGTTAGAGTTGGATTCTGGAGGACTTCATATTCCAGGGATATTCTCAGTAGGGAGCTACAAAAGGTCTTTGATAGGAAAGCTGTACGGTCAGACCTTGACTTGAGGAAGAATATTTTGTTCAATAAACTTCAGTGGTTCTCAAGACTCTAGGATCAAATGGTGTTTGTTCCTCATTCTCAAAGAGAACCAATAATATTACCAGGGTGATGTCTTCACATGTAGGTGAATTAGATTTGAATCAGGCAAAGTTGCACAAATTTGTCAGCTTCATTCTCTTTTCCAGAGTCATTGAAGTCCTGCTTCAGATGCCTTCATGGCTATTAGAACACACTCTTATATGTTCATTCCACTGAGAAAGGTCTTCACTTGCTTGAGGTAGATGTCCATCTAACTCACCAATGAGTCTGAGGCCATTGGTTACCCTCAACCTGGTTTAGTCTGTCTCTTTAAATAGTTTTTATTGGGGTTTCATCCTGGGACATGCTGTAGCTTCTTCCAGGTGAGAACTGGAAGGCTGGTGCACTTCAAAAGTAGATGAGCAGCCCTGAAAAAGGTTTTATAAGCCCTGACACCAAAGTACTAGTCCTTCTTAAATATCCCATATACTCCACTAGAATCAAATAAAATCAAATGCAAAATCCTCTATTTGACATTTAGAACCCCTAACAACTTGGCTGTAGTCTAGCCTTGTAGACTTAATATATGTATTTTTTTTCATTTTCCCCAAGCTCAACAAGCAGGAACTATAATGAACCCTTCCATATACACAGAGCAGAAAGAGACCATAAAACATCTGCTTTTCTTGTCAGTCCAGTAGCAAGCATTTATTGTAAATAAATATATATTGTATAGCAAGCTTGATGTAGAGGGCTGAAACTCTGAATCAGACAAGAGAGCGCTTAAGGCTACCAATTTGATATGAGACAATGGCTCTATTAGCATATGTTTGGATGATGACTCTCCTCACCATTGGCCTTGCTGAATGTTTGATAATAAGATAATCATAGGCAAGGATTGGAGGGCAGAGGGAGAGAAGTGAGTCTCACTTGGTGGCAGGATGAAGAGGAGAGAGGCTAGAGACTCCAGACTTTAGAATCAAGGAGAAATCTTTGACAAACCTCATGGCAGCTTGCCTGCCTCCTTCACTTCTCCCCCTAAAAACCAAGGACTTTGATTTATCATGACTCTGGCTGACCCCGAGGCTCTCCAGGGAGTTAGCTCATACTTTACGTTTACTGTATGTCAGGAACTACACTTTTTAAGTATCAAATAAATTCAAGTAACTTTCAAAACTTACTTGTTAATTTGTGGTTCTCCATCAGATACTCTTCAGCTCAACCAAACTGGTTTTGCTAATCCCAACACATAACCTTCAGTCTCCTGCCCCTGAGGCTATCCTCTGTAGTATAGAATACACTTAACACTTTTTCTTCATTTTTATCTCTTAGGATCTCCAGCCTTCTTTAAATCTTAGCTCCAACTAGTTGCTTTTCCTCATCACCATCTATTTGTGTGTGTGTGTGAAACACATAAAATAAAAATGTGAATGATATGTATATATACATGATGTATAGAGACATATTTATACTCACACACTAATATATATATATATAATATATATATATATATAAATATATATGTATGTATGTATATATGTATGCACACACACATTCATACCACTTAAGTTTTCTTCCTTAATAGAATATCAAATCTTTGTGGGGCAGAGGCCTTTGTATAGTACTGGTATGAAGTAGAGCTTAATAAATGCTCACTCATTAATTTATTGAAGAAGGAAAAGACTGGAGGCCAGGAGATCCAGTTAAGTAATTAATATACTAAGTTAGAAGAAAGATAATGAGGAACTGAGTTTGGATGGAGGCAGGGGAAGCTTTGAGAGATAATACAAAAAGAAAATTATCAGTACTCTGTAATAGATCCAATATGGTAGTTGAAGGAGATAGAAGATGGTTCTCAGATTCTCAGGCTCAGTGATGGACGGGATTGGCCCACTATGCTCTATATAGTGCAGCATACAAGCAAGTAGGAAATAGGAAATGTGGTTCTTTAGGGGAGGATCTTTTCATCTGCTAGACAACCTGATTTAGTACAAAGAAATGATGGTCCTGTCAAGTTGTTTGCTAGCTGCAAAACTTTGACTTTGGGGAAATAACTTTACTGGTCCCAATCTCAGGACTCTCATCTAAGAGATGGGGATAATAATAATTCCCCTTCTTATTGCATAGTTGTTCTGTGTATCAAACACAATACTATGCAGAGCTATTATAAGTAGACTTTTCTCCTGGGGAAAATAGTGCACAGAGCCCATGTAGGGTAAAAAGCTTAAAATGGTGATAGATCTTGACCCATTTTATCCTATGAATAGAGACTGTAGGACATTTTGAGATTAGGGGACAGAGATTATGAAGGATTGAAAAGAGGTAAGACTTGAGAGGTTCTCATTTGGGATATGGCTTCCCAGGGGAATGGAACATATCCACTTAATAGCTTCTGATTTTAAACAATGATTTTTAATTATTAGGTTCTAGGTTTAGTTGTTTCTGTGCATCTGTGCATTTCAGTGCCCTTGTTCAAAGCCCTAGTTATCTTGCCCCAGTCCTGACTTTGATATGTGAGAATACTTCATAAATTGTAAGTTGATACACAGGTATAAGAAATTTGGGGAAAAAAATCTAGCTGGTAATATGCAAGCATCTAAAAAAACAAATATTAATTATAATAAGACTATATCAACACGAGATGCCTGCAGGAAATATATTGTTAATATCAAATAAATGGTACAGACAGTATTTTTAATAGGATTTAAAGAAAGAAAGAGATCATTGATGTTAGGCTTACCATAATGTTATCTTGTACAAATTAAAGTCCTATTTGTTTTTGATTTACTATGGGCTAGAGTGAGCAGGGGAAAATTTCTGGTGGAAGTAGTACTTTACCTTTTCCATAAAGAATATAACGAATTTTCTAATTTCTAGTACAATGTCATATATCATGGGTACTTAATAAATATCAGTGTATGATCCTACTGAAAGACAAACTTTCTTAATATAATTGGGGGATCTTTTAGACTAGGTTCAAAAGAACAATGGGTTATAAATCAATTCATCCCTAATCTCTTCAACTGAAATTATCATCTGTTCATCATCTCTCCTTTGTTAATGCTCACTCTACAGTTATTAAATCTTTAAAAACTTTCCTACCAAGATGAAGACTTTTGTCAGCCCTTGTGCTTAGAATATGACTTGCTCAAGACCAAGGACTTTTCTTTCTGAAGAATATATAGAATGTGAAGTCCTAAGAGGACATTTTACTTGCTGATCAACATAAAATAACAATATGATATTTTTGTTTATTATTACTTTCTGGAACTTATAGTCTAGCTATTGTTCAGTCTTTGTATATCATGCCTTAGGACTGCTTTATTGGTTGGATCTTTTCATGATGGACCTGATGTTAAATAATCAATGTTTCTTGAAAGGTTAGACCATATGATTATGTATCATGTCTCCACTGAATGAGATCCAAGGTACTTGTATATCCCCAAAATGTTTGAGGCTATTTTGAACTATGTGGCAAAATAAAGCATAAATTGTACACTGAGTTCACTGCTATTTTTTTTTTTTTCAGTTTTACAGACAAAGGTAATATTATAAAAGATGTAATTAAGTGAAGAGTAAAAACCTCTGGATTTTGAATTGGAATACTTGGGTTCAAATTCAAACACATTATTTTGGGGATCTTTGTCAATTACTTAGTCAATTGGCATCAGTTCTTTAATATGTATTAGGGAAGTCACTCAACCCCTCTGGACCTCAGTTTATGTGTCTATAAGATATGGTTGAACTAGATGATTTTTAGTCTGATATCTTATTGGTTTCAAGCTTCTAGTCCTGATCTAAAATCATAAAATCTTAGTATCTTGGGCCTGAAAGTTCCCAGAATCAAGTTTTTTACCTAATGGAAAATGGAGTAGCTAATCATCAAGCTTCTTTTTTCATTAAAAGGCCAAAGTCCATAGGGAGATTCCTCAGACCATAATTTCCATTGTTGAAATTTCTCAAGTTGTTATAACTTTCTTTCCCATTCCCATCTTACCCCTTCCCTTTTCTTCTCCTCCTCATGATTTTCCTTCCTCTTTTTCTTCTTTCTTTCTTCAGCATCACCTTCCTGATGTCATTGATTCTCTTCTAGAGTGAAGGATGAACAACTTCAACTTTTTCCGGCACATTGCTGAAGACAGATTTTTCTTTAAAAATAATTTTTATAGATTACATTTTGTTTTTACATTATCTGCATTTCCCAATGTAGTCCTTCACTAGCAGAGTGGAGAGTCTTTCCCGAAAACTAAAAGATAAAGTGTAAAGTTAAATGAAACTAGTTAAGTGAAACTAGACAACATTGAAAAGTGTAAAAATTATATGCAGTGTTCAACATCCATAGTCCCCTGTCTCTACAAAGAAGCTAAGGAAGTATCTCCCCCCCGCCACCCCCCCTCTCTCTATATATACACACATATACATATATATATATATATGTGTGTGTGTGTGTGTATGTATAAATACACACACATATACATATTTGTGCATGTATTTATGTATGTATTTAAAGCCAAGTCTTGTTATTATAATTTTTCAATATTCAGTTTATTTTATTTTTTGTTTTTGTTTTTTACTTTACATTATGTATGTTATTTTCCTGGTCCTGTTTACTTCACTCTGTATTGTCATATACATCTTTCCATTCTTTTCTATATTATTCATCATATCCATATCATCCTATTCATCATCTTATAACACAATGATATTCTGTTAAAAACTTTTTAGTTATTCCTCAATCAATGACCACTTACTTTCTTTCAAGTTCTTTGTTAATAAAAAAGTGCTGCTACTGTACATATTTTGATGTATATTGAGCCTTTCTGTTATTGATCCTCCTAAAATATATGCCTAGTAGCAGAATCTCTGGATCAAAAAGCATAGATATTTTAATTATTTTCTTTGCCTAATTCCAAATTACTTTCTTGAATGGCTGTATTAATTCACAGTGAATTTATATGCTTATCTTTCTAGAATCCCAGAAACATAATTTTTTCAATATTCTATTTTTTGAAAACTCCATCCCTTTTAACTTGGGAAATTCTGAAGAATTAATTTCTGAAAACACAGAGAAATACTTATGATAAGAAGAAAAAAAGGGGGTTTTATGAAATAATTGATGTGTGTGCATAGGGAACTTACCAACCAACTTTGATTTAAAAAAAAATTTAAAAAAGATTTATAGAAAAATGGAATCAAGGACAGATTTCAGAAGATGAAGAGGAAAACATGATAGTGGCTAATCCTGAGAATGAGCTATGGCTAGTGAGAATCATGAAGAACATGAAGAAATAAATACTTTTTAAGTTATATTATGAAAAGACAAAGATAAAAAGAATTAAGATTGATGCATGCAGTGGATGGGATGATGACATTTTAGAGCAGAGCTCCTGAACACTAATTTTGATTTAGTCTTTTTTCTGCCAAAGAGAACAACATTTCGATTAGAAGGAAAGAATAAAAATGTCTGATAGGGAGTTGATTACTAAGATTTTGTTGTTATTGTTGACCTTTCATTCTTTAAAAGGTCTAATGACATCATGAGCGTGATGTCTTGACTTGCCTGTGAACTGGATTTAAGTGAGGCAATTGTACATTCATCGATCTCACTTTCTCTTTCAGAGTCCTCAAGGACCAGTGGCAAGACAAAGGTAAATTTGACTGGTGATGGCCATGGGTGACCCCAGCCTTTCTAAATTAAAGTCTTTCCCATCCTTATTTTGTTGAAAACAACACTCATTCAATCACAAAGGGTTAGGAGACAGATGGACTAGATCATTAGGGTCAGAAAAATAAAACTGTCAGATATGATTGCTGAAGCACTCACAGTGACATTTAAGAGTTCCTGAGAATAAGAGAAGGTCTTTAGGAATACTGAAGGGCATATGTACCTATTTTTTTTTTCCATTGTTTGCTCTTAAAACTCAAGTATTGTGATGCAATTATGCACTCCAAACATAACTAAATCCTTTGGGCTTTAAGCTCAAGCATGCAAAGTCCTTGATGCAGCTCAGTGAGAAAATAAAGGTGTTAGATAAATTTCTATGCTGGAATGCCTGAAGACATGAATTTAGCATTAATGAATCCATGGTTTGTTACATCTTCAAGAAGGAAGAAAATATTCATAAATGTGTTCCTGAATTCACACAGAAAAAGCTGTATATTGAGCCTTTTTGTTATTGATCCTCCTAAAATATATGCCTAGTAGCAGAATCTCTGGATCGAAAAGCATAGATATTTTAATTATTTTCTTTGCCTAATTCCAAATTACTTTCTTGAATGGTTGTATTAATTCACAGTGAATTTATATGCTTATCTTTCTAGGACCCCAGAAACATAATTTTTTCAATATTCCATTGTGAGATGAGGGAATTGAAAAAAATGGAAATATGGTTAAGTTTAGTCACCTTTGCCCTCTTGCTGTGCTACCTCAACCAGCCCAGAGAGATATACCTGGTGGGCCGAAGCTGAGCTGCCCAAGGTCGGATTCCTAAAGTTGGACTTTTTCAGTAGGGAAGAGTTCAATTACTGAGCCAAAAGGGAGATTAAAGATGACATTGCTACCTCTGTCCATCCTCATCCTGTCCAGTATTACTTCTCTTCTCCCTGAATTTTATGGGTTATTTCATGATGACTATGTAGGGAAAGTACATGTTATCAGAATTAATATTTTATAATAAAGAATTGTAAGTAGAAAAAGGTATTTTCTGCAATCTTTAATGAAAAATCAAAATTTTTGGTGGTTGCAGGAACCTAACCTTCTATTTCCTATTAGTTCAAAGTATCAGCATTTGAACTTTTGATTTTTCTGACAGTTTTCTCGTTGAAGATTGACAGTGTTTACATTAGGAACTAAGAGCCAGTAAGAAAAGACAACTCCAGACCTCTACAAGAATTTCAAGTTTCAGATCCCAGCAGAGGGGACATGACAAAGGGAATTGTGAGTTTACTTTGTGGTCAAAGTTGGGATATTTTCTAGTAGAGTATTGTGCAGGGGGAGAGTGTGTCCCTAGTTTGGGGGGTATTTTTCTGCAACAAATTACTTTACTATATTTGCTAAGTAAATCTATTCTTCTCAAAAGCTAATTGACTTTAGCTGATAGTTGGTCCTTCATAATGACTTAACTTAATTTGACTTAGTAACCAATGAGGAGCACATTAAATAGGTGCTTATGAATGGCAGGACTTGAAAACCCCCATTTTCCTTGAGGTTATCTCTAGAACCCTGAAGAAAGGGAGAATGAGCTGAAAGGTGCTATCAAATTTTTTTTTTTTTCAAATAATGACTAAACTGGTAAGATCAGGGAGTGCTATAAATAAAATTTATCTGTCTTTGAAAACATCATTTGACAAAGTCTCTCATGCTATTCTTGAAATATGGCCTAGGAAATAATATGATTACATAAATATGGAACTGATTGGTTATACTTAAAGAGTAATAATACTTCAATTTTGTCTTAGAAGGAAATTTTGATTGATGTACATTGGGAATTTCTGTTTGATCCTACTCTGTTAAGTTTTTTTTTTTTTTTATTAATGAATTGAATAAAGACATATATAGAATGCTTGTCAAATTTTAGGTGACACAAAGCTGAGAGGATTGGTGATATACTAGATGACAAAATTAAAATAAAAAAAAAGAATTTTTTTATGGGCTAGAACATTTGACCGAATGTAGTAAGACATTTTTAAAAGGATAAATGTGAAGTCTTACTCTTGGGGTGAAAAAATCAATTTTAAAAGTATGAAAGGGGGAGGCCTAGTTATATAGTGTTTTTGAAAAAGATTGGGGATTTTATTGCATTGCACATTCAATATAAGTTAACAATGTGATATGGCCATCAAAAAAGAGCTAATCTGATCTTGAACTGTGTTAGTGGTATCATAAGCTAAGTAAAGACCCATAGTACCTGATATTGTTTTTCATGAGGTTGGAGTAGCAATTCCTAGTTTGAAATAAACATGTAACAAATTCACAATGACCATTTTTCTTTGCCAAAAGGAACATTTATTTAGAAGAGGTTACAGACAAAATAAGAAGTAAAGTAGGCACCAAGAGTGGCAAGTATAAAATGGAGCTGGGAAAGCATATAGTTAGCAAGGAAAAGACAGTTTCTTCGGGGAACTCATAATTAACCAGGAGAAAGGAAATATTCCATGAGATGGAAGTAAGCCATTGTCTGATAGGTTGAATTCTTAGAGAAGTTTAGCAGACTAACCAGAGTTAGCTAAAGTAAGGAGAAATAAAGGGAAGGCACTATGAGGGAGCGAAAGAGAATACCTCAAAGTGAGCTTAATTATGAAAAGAATTTAGCAAAGATCTTCATCATAAGCAGATCTTTTAATAGGGAAAATAAAGCCTTGGAGTTTCTTGGGGAAACCAGGAAAGTGAAGATAGAACTCAGAGGGAGGATCAAGAAGGAGCCATATGGAATACTAGAAGATCAGGTCCCAGACCTATCTAAAGATGTGCTGATCAGTATAGAAGAGTGTTTAAAGATACCAAGAAGCTGATGATAGACAATGGATATTGATGAAACAGTTCCTTCTTCACAAACACTCTATACAAACAGGATAGTCTGGGAATATATGTCTGATTATAGCCAGATAGGCTTCTGATAGGGGAAGAAGTCAATCCATATCATTTTCAGTTCTGGGGATCACAATTTGATAAGTGCTTTGATACTCTGTAGAATGTCCAGAAGAGAATAATTAAGGTTCATACCCTATCTCATGAGGATCAGTTGCAGGATATAATGATCTGTTCTCTGAAGCAGGCAAGACTTAGGAGGACAGGACAAATGTCTTCAAGTATTTGAAGAGCTTTTGGAAGTTTTAGACTTTTTCTGTTTCAAGAAGGCAGAATTAGAAACAATGCTTAGAAGCTTCAAAGAGGCAGATTTAGGCTGGATGTAAGGGAAAACAACCATCAGGACTGTTCCAGAATAGAATGGGCTACCTCAAGAGTTGGTGGGTTACCTTTCGCTGAAATTCTTCAAGTGAACACTGGTGGTCACAGACTTGGTGTGGTGCAATGGGAACACTTTTGGGACACAGGTTGGCATAGATGACCATAGAGGTTCCTTCCAATTTTGAAATTCTGTCATTTTAAAAATGTTTCCCATTGGTCTTGATGGCCAGTTTCCTCTGGAATGACTTTAAAAAAAATCACAATCACACCAATTCTCAACAGTTCTGTGGACACCGATGATAGTTTTGTCAGTAAAATCTACCTTGTCTTGGGACTTTTATCTTCGACTCCAGATGTTGTACCCCTATCTAAGCAGTGTGTATGTAATAATTTTTTTCTCTCTGTTACGATCAGTTAAAAGCAAATCTACAGCAAATTAGGCCTGAATCAGCAATCTGCAATAAGTACATTTAGATTATTATCTATCATGTGCTTGTCTACTTTACTTCTGTCTCAGAATCATTAGATAGCCTTCTATTTGTTTGAATTACAAATTCAGTTGTAGTGATTATGTAATAAGAAAATGATACTGTCACTTTAAATAAACTATCTGGCAACTAAAACATCAAGACTATAATTAAAGGCATCATTCACAGACATTCCGTTTTAATACAGAAAAGAAAAAGACATGATTTGGTTTTAATGAACTTGCTTTGGTTTTAACTATACTGTTATTTTATTTTAGTTCAGATATAGCAATTAAAAAAAAACCAGATGTAAAGAAACAAAGCAAAAAACCCAAATTAAAAAAAAAAAAAAACTTTATGCTAAACAAGCAAAATAAATTTTCAGCTCCAAGCAGTATTGACACAGTAAAATGTTCTAGCTTTCATCTCAGAAATATCTCAGAAATATAGAAAAAAAGTTTTAGGTCAAACTTCAGATCTGTGCCTGAATATTTTTAGACAAGTTATTTCTTCTCTCTGGGCTTTATCCTCTTTCAATAAAATGAAAAAAAAAAAAAAAACAGATTACTTCATTTCTAAGGTATTTCCATCTCTAAAACATTATTCTCACAAGACCATATTTATAAACTGTAGGGAAATTTTACTCTTTAATATTCTAGGTATAACAACTTCTAATACTTTGGAGAGTATCTCTAGGGCTGGACAATCAATGCTGTTCTTGTTGCTCCTTTGCTGTGACAATTTATGCCATAGGGTTTTCAATGAATGCCCCTGTTAGTTCCTTGAGGCATTCTGTTTCGACCTTCAGGAAGTAATCTGAAGAAATTCAAAAAATACCTCTGTCCTATTACCTATGAGGTGGCTGATATTCCTTTCTTTGGTTTAAAGCATTGTGCCAATATGTCACTGTGGAGAAGGATGTGTTAAGTAGGAGTGTATTTTTTTTTTTTTGGCAATTTATTCACATATGTAACATATGTAATCTGGGGTTAGCTTAGAGGACACTGTTTGGTTAACATCAATAGATCTATCCAGAAAACCCAAACAAATTCAAGGAAGACTAGCATCTCTGATATGAAAGTTTGCTGAGCTCTTTTCAGGACTGTTTAATCATCTTTGATATCTACCAATTGTGCCTCACTTAAATCCAGTTCACACACAAGGGAAGCCATCCCCACTGTGATATTCTAAAATGAAGGACCAACAACAGCATGTTAAGCTACTGTGATCTACTAATATCTTAGGGTAAATTAGTTTATCAGATGAAGTTACTAGAATATTGAAGTGAAGATGACTTTAGAGGTCTTTTAGTCTAACTCCTTCAGCTTAAAGATAAAGACTGCAAACCCTAGAAACATAAAATGATCTTTCCAAGGGTGTCATATTTGGTTTTTAAAATCAACCCCTTTTGAATGAGAATCCTCTCTACAAAATTTCCTAAAACCTATGAGCTGAATTCTAGACCAAACCTATTTCCAGTCCAACTAGTCATTCACATAACATGAAGTACAGAGCAAGTAAGTTTTGATGGAGAAATATTTTGAAGATAGAAGGAACAGAAGGGCAGTAGAAGAATCAAGCACAAATAGCACAACTCAGAGAGGGAATATTTCCAGGTATGTTGTAGTATTAACAAGAAAAGAGAAATTACCCTAGTGAGAGTCTTAGGTGATCACAAGGACACCAACCAGATGTGGAGGAGGGAAATGGTAGTAATGAGAATCCGAAAGATCTTTAATATCCCCTTTAATGTCTAAGAGGAATATGAAAGACAATGTAGCCTATCTTAGACCCTTTTTACTTTATAGACTTTGCTTGAACTAACTTTGTATCTGGGGATGGAAATTCTCCAGAACAAAATATTATGAAAGTTGGGTCTCTTTTAGAATTCCATGAACCATTATGTGCTGAACCATTTCCTCTTCTGATAGGGAAAGATCCTGCTTGACCAGTGATCACAATCATAGGGTCATAGAATTTAAAGTTAGAAACACATCTACCATTGGCAACAGTCAAAGAAAGTAAAGTTTTGACTTGTTCAAGGTAATAAAGATAGTAAATTGAAGAGCCAGAATTTGAACTCATTGCAAATCCAGTAGTTTCCATTCCCATTCATTGGGTCTTGTGGGGATTAAAGGAAGCATGGGTCTGAAGCTCCAAATCATCTTCATGTTTAAACCTAACTCATCTTTAGGACAGGGAGTTAGAAGAAAAAGAGGAAATCATTATAAAACTTTTTTGGCAATTTATTCACATGTGTAATATTTATAATCTAGGGTTAGCTTAGATTTACAGTGTTTAGTTAATATCAATAGATTAATCCAGAAAACCCAAACAATTTTAAAATAGGAATAATATCTAATTTTATAACTGAGTTATGGGACAGTTCTTTCATAATATATATTACAGAGAACTATATGGGATATTCATCTCCCATTACAATGATATCCCTTTATAAGGATGAGAAAGGCAACAGTAAATTCTGATACTACATTAGGTTGTGTGAACATTTCTGTTTTATAGTTTTTAAATTTAATTTTTAACTTATGAAATAAAATAAGCATTTCCATAACAGTATAATAAAAAAGATGATTGTACATGAAACTGCAAATCTATTATGCACAACTTGCTATTTCTTTTAAACATCTAATAAACTTATGTAAATTTTTAAAAAATTACTTTTATTTTCTTCCCTTTTCCCCCTGTCCTACAGAGAGCTGCCATTAATAGACACACACACATACACACTCATGTAAAATCATTCTATACCTAGTTCTATTTATCAATTCTTTCTCTAGAAGCAGATAGCATATTTCTTTGTATGTTCTTTGTAGCTAATTTGGGTAATTACAATAGTTAAAATGACTTATTTGCTCAAAATTGTTCTTAAAACAATATTATTGTAACTGTATATAGCATTTACTTGGTTCTGCTCATTTTGCTCTTCATGATTTTGTGTAAGTTTACCCATGTTTTTCTAAGATCATTGAACTTCATTAAAACATTTAAACATTAAACATGTAGTTGATAGATAACTTTGCCTGGATTGAAAGTGCTAAAAACAATATTAGAGAAACCAAAGTGGTAGATTAGAGGCAGTTTTGGAGCAGCAGAACCAAGAAAAGGTGAATGTATCATTTTTCCTACCTAAGAAAGCTTAGGAAATCAGCAAGAGAAGTTTGTAACTTGGGGTGCCATGTCTAGAGCTCACATGTGTAGTAGCATCAACAGCACAACAGCAGCAGCAGCTTTGGTAGCTTTCAGCACAGAGATGGTAAGGGGACTGGATAACTGGTTGGAAAGAGATTACAGGGAATCTTTTGCTGGCACTGGGTATAGCTGGTGCTGATTAGCAATTCTGTTGCCCACATGCAGTTTTAGTTCACAGTTCAAGTGCAGAGGAGAGACCCTGGTTACAATTCCAAGGCAAAGAGAATGCTAGCACTTGTGCTGCAGGGAAACAGGAGCCTTTCCTGGGTAAAGCGTAGAAAGCAGACTAGGAGAGCAGTGACCATCCTTCTTCCAGGATGACATGACCTTAGAAGTAACAAGAACTTGCAGACTCTCAGAACTAGTTCCAGAAGCTTGAAAATGTTTGAAGCTTAGAAAAATGCTTTTCTATTCTCAAGATGAGCAGAGTACAATTTTAACAAGTTTGAAGTCAAGAAATAGACTGGGGAAAATAAGTCAACAACAACAATAAACTTGGCTGTAAAAACTACTGTGGTGCCAGGGACAGCCAAGATATTAACTCAAAAGAAGACAACAAAGTAAAAGCAGCTTCAAAGCCTCAAAGAAAAATGCTAGTTGGAATCAAATCAAATAAAAATTTTTGCAAAAGTTAAATAATGAGTGGTAGAGGAAAATTTGGGAAAAGAAATGAGAGTGTTGCAAGAAAATTATTTAAAAAGTTAAAAGCTTGGGAGAAGTAGCACCAAAAAATGAAAATGATGCCTTAAAAACAGACTTAGTCTAATGGTAGAGGAGTCACAAAATTTCACTGAAGAAAAGAACTTCTTAAAAAAAAACAAAATTTGCTAAATGGGAAAAAATACAAAACCTCTCTGAAGAAAATAGTTCCTTCAAAATTAGAATGGGCAAGTAGAAAGTATTGATTTCATGAGATATCAAAAAATAATAAAAGGTCAAAAGAACAAAAAAAAAGAAGAAAATGTGAAATATCTCAGTAGAAAAACAAGATAGAATAAGGAGAGGAGATAAGAAATTACTTAACTACCTGAAAGCTATGATCACAGAAAGAACTAGACATCAAATTTTAAGAAAGTATCAATAACATTAAATTTATTACATTCTCATATGGGAAGATGATATATGCAACATCTAAGAATTTTCTCATTATTGGGGCAGTTAAAGGAGTTTACATAGAGGGTATAGATGTGAGTTGATTATGTTGGTATTATCTAAAAAAAGGGATGGGGTGAGAAAAAGGGAAAAGGGAGAGCTACAATGAAGAAAATTTTATCATATAAAAGAGACATGAAAGAAAGAGCTTTTACAATGGAAGGGAAATTTGGAGGGAAGGTAAATGGGCCATGCTTGAACCTCACTCTTATCAGAATTAGTTCAAAGAGGGGAGATTATATATATATATATATATATATATATATATATATATATATGTATGTATTTAGTTGTATATAGAAATGTAACTTACCCAATAGGGAAATAGTCAATGAAGGAAATGTGAGGCAGGGCAAATTAAAGAAGACAGTGATTAGAAGCAAAATAGTCTTTTGAGAAGGGACAAGATGAAAGGGAAAAGAGAAGAAATAGAAGAATGAATGGAGAGAAATATATAGTTAGCAATCATAACTGTGAATGTGAATGGGATGAGCTTACCCATAAGATGCAAATGGATAGTAGAATTCATTCATTACAAACCAGAATCCAAGAATATGTTGTTTACAAGAGACACAGACAGAAACACAGACAATTAAAATAAAGGGCTGGAGCAGAATCTAATAGGCTTCAGCAGAACTAAAAAAAAAGAGACAGAGGTAACAATCACAATCTCAGACAAGTAAAAGCAAAATTGATCTAGTTGAAAGAGATTATCAGGAAAACTACATTTTGCTAACTGGTAACAAAGAGAAAGTTTTTCTGATAAAGACCTCATTTCTTAAGTATATACTGAGTATAGAGCCGAGTCAAGTTTATAAGAATAAGAGCCATTTCCCAATTGATAAATGACAAAAGGGTATAAATAGGCAGTTTCCAGAAGAAATCAGAGCTAACTATGCTTCAAAATGTTCTAAAGCACTATTGATTAGAGAAAGCAAATTAAAATAGCTATGAGAGCCACCTCATATCTATCAGAAATGATAAATGCTAGAAGGGATGAGGGAAAAATTGGTATTCTAATGATTTGTTGGTAGAGTAAGTAAGTAGTCCAATTATTCTGGAGAACTATCAACTAGGCCAAAAGGGCTCTAAAACTGTTCCTGCCCTTTGCCCCCAATTGACAACAGCTGGGTCTGTATCTCAAAGAGATTAAAGAAAAAGAAAAAGGACCTATATATACAAATATCTTTATGGCAGTTCTTTTTGTGGCGACAAAGGATTGGAAATAGAATAAATAAATGGCTGAACAAGTTGTGTCATATCATCATGATAAAGTATAATTATGCTGTAGGAAATGACAAGGGAATGTTTTCAAAAATAATGGCAAGATCGATATGAACTGATGCAAAATAAAGTGAGAAGAATCAGGAGATCTTTGGGCAGTAACAACAATGTTGAAATGGGGGTCATCTGTGAAAAAGTGGCTGTTTTGATTAATTCAATGGTTCAAGATAATTGCAGTGGACTCATGATGAAGAAATGCTATCCATCTCCAGAGAAAGAACAAATGAATTGTGAATGAAAATTGACGTATGATTTTCTCATTTTCTTTTTCTTGCTTTTTTTTTTAAAAATATGGTTAACATGGAAATGTTTCTTAAGATTTCACATGTATAAGTGATGTATTGCTTGCCTTCTTAGTGGGTAGGAAAGAGATGAGAGGAAAGGAGAATTTGGAACTAAAATTTTAATATGAAAAATAAGCAATAAATTTATAAATTAAAAAATATTAAAAAGACAAAGAATGTGGATCTCATTTCATGTGTGTGAATACTGGAAAATTAGGGAGTTTTGAGGCTAAAAGAACCTTAGCCACTACGTGCTCAGACTTTTTCATTTTATAGATGAAACAGCAGAAGATTGGAGAGATGAGATGGCTTGCCAAAGCTCAGGGCTTGAGACAGTATTAGAATTCAATTCAATAAACATTTATTAAGCATTCACTATGTACAAGGCATTGGATTGGAATAAGAGATACAAAGATGAAACACACATACAATCCTTGCTCTCGATTTGTGGGAATTGAGGAGTAGAGAGCAAATGTAATAAGTAACAATTGAATTCAATAAACATTTACTAAGCACCTATTATGTACAAAGCATTGTGCTAAGCATTGAAAATACACAAGGAAACATGCATGCACAGACATGTATATATACACATAGTCCTTGGTCTCAATTAGTAGGATTTGGGAAGGGGGAAAACAGAGAGTGGATACAACATGTATCAGTAAGATAAATTTGTAGAATATGACAAGAACAAAAGGAAAGATCCTAAGAAAATTTGTGGAAGACAATGACAATTTTCACTATAAGCAATAAGCCAAAATTTTCTTCTATATGAAGGCATAGAATCTAGAGTCAGTTCTTCTTTGATCCTGAACCGAGACAGTTATCTCCTTTTTGCCCTCTCTTCCAGTTAGTCTCTAGAAATGTGTATTTCACAAACTCTAGTATCAATGCATTCTTTCTTACAATCTTCATGTCAGCTTGTTTCAGTCAAGTCAGTCCAACCTAATACAACAAATATTTATTAATCACCTATTAATAGCTTTTGTGAAGAAAGAAGTGATCACTCTATTCTGCCCTGAACAGACTGCACCTGAGTATTATGTTCAATTTTGGGTGGTAAAGGGTGTGCAGAGGAGTCAAACAAGACAGTGAAAGATCTTTAAGTGATCTCAGATCCTTTCTGAGGATTGATTGAATGGACTAGAGATATATAGGATCTTTACCAGTCTTATAATCCTGAAAGGCAGGCTATAAATAAGGTGGGTTTAGAATGATCTATTAGCTTTTTATTTATTTATTTTTTAAGAATGAAGTCTTGCTGACTTTTAGTGATTATTGCTTCCCTTTCTAAATGTTCACCAATCATCTCTCTAGAAATAGGTCCTAGAATTTTGCTTTCCATGCCCTTTTGCACTTGCTTATAGAGTTCAATTGTAAATTACTCTTTGGTTCACACATCATCTTCCAGATTAGATTGTATTATTCCTTAAGAGCAAGGAATTCACTTATACATTTTGCATTGATTAGCACACCATAAATACTCAATTAATGTATCTTGGATGATATTTGCCAAAGTCTTAAAGAATAGTTCAGCTGAAAATGTTTAAACTGAATATTCCTGATGATTTTCTCCCTTCTTTCTTTTGCTTTGCAGGTGTAGGTATAACCATGGAGCTAAAAGTCAACTATCCAATTACTCAAAACAATAGAAATCCACCTTTTATCCTTCAGTTTTAACTTCTGTTCCAGAAGCTTCATCTTAGAAATGCAAGTGTACTCACCACTCTTTTGGCAGGCAAAAGGATGAGGGGATTTCTCTGTGTATTAGAGAATCCAGGAATAGATTATAGAGCATCTGCAAATGCTCACTGATGCTGATGGTGGCAAAATCCTCACTAGCTGGCAAAAATTCTGCATGGTGGGGTGAAAAACTGAGTCCTGTACAACTCAGGGGTTCATTCAGCAGTTCTTGACTTTAGGGGATTCATCCTTTCACATGACAGAGGTTAACTTAACTATGCCTTTTTAAAAAAATAAGATAAATTTAAAGCAAAAATGTATTGTTCTATGAGTAGATTGGATAACCTCCATGAAACAGGCTGGAGAAACACACAATACTAGGAATCTAGGCATTATCTCAAAGAATAGCCTAAGCCACTGCTGTATATCTCTTCTGTCACCCTCTTGCTTTCCCCTTTGCTTTTGTTCAACTTTATGATTGCCATAAGGTGCAAAGTAGAGATATTATATTCTGTATTTTTCCTTTGGAGTTCTCATAGTTGATAGTCCACCAATCAACTTGCATTTAATAAGGACTTACTATGAGCCAGACAGTATAGTGCTGGAGATGCAAAACCACTAGCTTTACTTTAAAGGAAATTGAATTTTATTAGGGGATACAGCTTGCAAATAATTGATCATACAAGATAAATTCAGTGTAAATGGAAAGAAATAGCAGAGTGAAGGTGCCAGTAGTTGCTAAGAGCAGTGGGATATGGGAAGACCAGGAAAGGCTTCTTATAGAAGGTGGAATTTGAGTTTAGTCTTGAGAGGAAGGCAGGGTGAGCAAGAGAGTGAGGAGGAAGATTAGTCTAGGGATAGGTTCGTACTGCCAGTGAAAAGGCATGAAGTTGGATATGGAATGTCCTGTAAGAGAAACAGGAGACAGATCAGTGTCCTCAGATCATAAAGTCCATGAAGTAGAATGAAGTATAAGAAAGAAGGGCTTTAAAACTCAGAGGATTTTATAATTCTGGTTGTAACAGGGAGCTACTATAGTTTATTGATTAGGGTTAGTATGGCTAGAACTTCACTTTAGGAAAATCACTTTGGCACCCACATTTGGAAGATATTGGGAAAGAGACATGAGCTAAGGGAACTAAATAGAAAGCTACTGGAATCATTCAAGTGTGAGGCAATGAGGACCAGCAGTGTTGGCTATGTGAATGGAAAAGGCAACCTTGGCAAGAGTTATTGTGAAAATAGAAATCATAGACCTGGCAAGAGACTGCATATGTGGAGTTAGAACAATTGAGGAGTCAAGGATGATATCAAAGTTTCAAACTTGAATGGCTAGGAAAAAGGTTGTATCCTCAACAGTGAAAGAATAGGCTATATTATTATATATTCTAAATTAATTTCAAAGGATCTATGAAAGAAGATGCTATCTGCATCCAGAAAAAGAATGGATAAATAGAAGGATATATAGAATGGTTTTACACACACACACACTCACACACACAAATATATTTATACATGCATAATTTGTATCTAATGTAGCCATCTTTAGGACAGAATTGGGAGAAAGAAAGTTAAATGATAGCATTATTATCATTTTAAAATAATAGCAAGTTCTTAAAAGATTTGCAGTTTGATGTGCAATCATTTTTTATAATTCTGTTATGTTATGAACTGCTTGTTTCATTTCTTAAGTTCTGCATAAAGAAAATATAGTGGGAAAAAAAGGTAGGTTGGCAGAGGAAAGGTTTGAGGAGAAAGAGAATTACTTGGGATAAATTGAATTTGAGATTGTCTATAGGACTTCCAGTTTGAGATGTACAGAAGGAAAGTGATAATGAAATATTTCAAGTTGTGAAAAAGATTAGGATTGGATAAATAGACCAGTGCATCATATGCATAGAGTTGATAATTGAACCCATAAGAGCTGATTAAGATCACTAAGAAGGATAATACATAAAGGAAGAAGATAAGAGTCCAGGAGAGAGCTTTGGGAGTTAATAGGTGTGACCTGGAGGAAAGGATAGCCAAGGAGGCTGAGTAGGAGTGCTCAAACATATAGGAGAAGAAACTGGATAGAGAAGGGTCACAAAAGAGTGACATTATGCTACAGAGATTCCAAGAAAGTAGGCTGATCAATAGAGTGTTGGAAAGAGATCTAAGAGGATGACAATCATGAAGAGACCATTGAATCTGGCAGTTATGGGATCATCCATAACTTTGGAAAGGATTGAATGATGAAATAAATAGCCAGATTGCAGAATGTTTCAAATTGAATTGAGAGATAAGGAAATGGAAGCACCAGAATTTGACAGGCAAAATAACACTAGTCAGAAGCTCTGGTTCGAATCCTGCCTGTGATGCTCACAATAATTGTGTGACCATGGGCAAATGACTTACTCTTCCTAGGCCCCAATTTCTTCCCTTGTAATATTAGGGGATTGTATGATATCTCTTTTATCTTTAGAATTATGACCCTTTGGTTCTATATACAATAGTGATTTCTAATGTAGTCTTGTGACAATTAAATTTGGCCATGTTGAAAGTCTGCTTCCTCTTTAATTATTTATCGGTATTATCATAGTATCTTCCATCTCTTAAAAATGTTCTGAGAAGAGTCCTTTTCACTTACTAGCCTGTTGCAGGTTGTGCTCAACATGATCATAGGATCCAAGAGCAAGAAAACAGCTCAGAGGTCATCTAATCCAATCTGGATCTGTCCTTCAGTCCCCTCTAGAAGAGATCCAGAAAGTTACTGTAGTCTTTATCTGAAGACCTCCAACAATGAGTGGTAAGTAACTCACTGTCTTTGGAGTACACCATTTCACTTTTGGACAGCTCTAATAGAAAAAAATTTCTAATAGCACTGGGTATTGTGATCATGTTTAAAAAAATTAAAAATGGGCATACAAATCCACTGTAGGCCTAATTCCTTCCCCCCAACCTCTCCCCCCACAAAATCTGTCTAATTGTCACTGGCAAGATAATAAAACTTAGCACTTATCATTATTAGTATCATGGTTTTTCCTATATGGGCTAATTCAGTTCAAACATTTACTAAGTGCCTGCTATGTTTAAGACTGAAGTCCTTGACTCTCATTAACTCTACCACACAGCTTTCTTTCAATTACTTTGGTTCATAGATAAATTGGTAGCATAATGTAATTAGCACTTTAAGGCTAAGAGTTTTAGTGTGTTATGTACAAGTGTACACAGTACAATTTGATGATATATATTTTTAGTTCAGTAAGAATTGAAAAAAAATTTTTTTTTTGAAAACTAACATGCACATAGAACTAGGTTAACTAATAAGGATAATATAAAAGAAATGTTTAACACTCTACTGGCCACAATCAGGTTCCTACAGTCTGTTTGATTCACTATCTGTTCTACAGCCCCAGTTTTTCCTCTGAATCTACAGCCAGAATCAATCAAATGAATGCATAGCAATACAAAAGATATATTTAAAAGAGAATGCAAGATAAGACATATGCAAGATGGAAAAAAAGATGAATTATATTCAATCATATTGTCTTAAAGAACAAAGATGTTTCTTTATACCTTTGATAAAACAAATGAAAATATTTTTATTTCATCTTTTTAATACTTAAAAATTATTTTTATGTTTTATAATGTAATTAATATATGTTAGTATGATAATGTTTGCGTGATGTCACATATAATTTTTAAATAAGCAAATATATACATATTAGACTAATATAGTGTGTGCTTAAAAATCTTTTTCTGACTGGCATATGTGATGAAAAATCTTTGGAGAATACTATTCTATGCAAAGGAGCTCCTGAAGGATTTTGAATAGATGAATTAAATGGACAAAAGGAAAGGAAGTGGATTTTTTTTTCTCCCAGAGCAAAGGGAAGGAGATGGTATCACGAGAACAGTAGCTATAAAACATTATAACTGGTAACTGGGCCACACTGCTCTACAAACGTATCCAGCATCAGCAGGAAGAGCTGATACACACAGAGTAGATTAGTAAAATGTCATCCTTAGGAATGAGAGAAATGATCATGAAATGATTTATTACTGAGGAGATGCAGGGTTTTTTCCTTTTCCATTTCCTCATTCTTTCCTAGATCAAAGTCAGAGTCTAAAGGACATTACTAATAATGAGATTGGATTAACTTTCTCCTCAGTCTCATCCAGACTCCACCCAAATGGGCAAGCCCACTGTGTTCTACTCAGATTTGAGTAGGTGGGGGATACATCCTTTGTCTAGATTGTCCATAGCTCAGGTGGTTTTGGAATAAGAGTGACATAATCAGTCATATCCCTCAATCCCTCATTAGAATAAGTCTACCTCTCATTATAATATTAATTTTCTTCTTATTTGTTAACCAATCAGAATTGATTTCCACTCTCAGGACCCACTCTCCCAACAGAATATTGGGTTCTATGAGGGGTTTTTGGCATTCAAGAGTGCCACTGACCACTTCTATTAATTATCCACTAGGAATAGCAAATGTAATTATTAATTGCCCAATAATTATATCTCTTAAACTTTTTATTTGTCACAGGGAACATATGTAGTAAAAGGTACTCATGCCTCTGATATCCTCATGCTACTTATCCTTTGAATTTGTGATTCCTCTAAAGCCTGCTCCCTTCTGGAAAGGGGATCTTCTATTATACAAGTATATCTGCTATAAGATGCCATAATGGTTGATAGAAGGGGAGGAAAAGGAGAAGGAAATATAAAATCACAGAATAACAGCAATGGAAGGAACTCCAATGGCTGTGTAGTGCAATTTATACACAAAAGTCATTTTGTCTCTGTTAAAGACCTCCAAGGAGAAGGTATATTCCTTTTTTTTTTTTTTAAATTAAAGCTTTTTATTTTCAAGATATATACATGGATAATTTTTGACATTCACTCCTACAAAACCCTGTGTTCTAATTTTTCCCCTCCTTCTCCCACTCCCTCAGCAAGTGATCCAATATATATTAAACATGTGCTATTCTTCTATACATATTTCCACAAATATCATGCTGCACCAGAAAAATCAGATCAAAAAAGGAAAAAAAATGAGAAAGAAAACAAAATGCAAGAAAACAACAACAAAAAGAGTCAAAATACTATGTTGTTGTCCACATTCAGTTCCCACTGTCCTCTCTCTCTGGGTGCAGATGGCTTTCTGAAGCTATATTCTTAAAAATTAAAAAAAATAATAAATTTGAATTTGATTATTGGCAAAATTCTAGAAAACATTAAAGTACATGGTTTATGAGTACTTAGAATGTAAAGTAGAGATAGCTATGAGCCAGCATAACTTAATCAAGAATAAACCATGACAGATTAATTTCATCTCCTTTGTTGCTAGGATTATTAGATGGGATGATCAAGAGAATGTTGTAGACATAATGTACCTGAATTTTAGCTAAGCATTTGACAAAGTTTCTCCTGGCATTCTCATGGACAAATTGGAGAAATGTGGACTGAATGACAGGAGGGCATGGTGGATTTAACACTGACTGGATGACTGTATCTCATTATTAATTTAGGGGTAATTAATGGAGAAATGTCAACCTATAAGATAGACTGGTAGATTACTCTGGACTCTTGTCCTTGCTCTTGTTTTATTCTGTATTTTAATCCATGATTTGAATGAATACATAGATGGCATGCTTGTCAAATTGGTATATGCGATGAATTTGAGAGGGTTAGCAAATTACTTGGGTGATGAAATTGGGATTAAAAAAACTCTGATAGTCTACAATAGACAAAATCTAAGCAAATGAGATTTTTAAGTATTAATGTAAAATCTTATTCTTAGATTCAAAAGATAAGTTGCTGAAGTACAACAGGGTTAGGGAAGAAATAAGTGAGGAAGAGTTTTTGGAATGTTCTGCAAGCTTGATGATGGTCAGTGGCATTAGTATGGTTATCAAAAAGATCTAATATGATCTTAGATTGAATTATAGAAATCTAACGCCTGCAACAAGGGAGGTTGCTTATTTCACTTTACAGACCTGTGTGTACTCTATGGGTCCATTGGCTGTGTACATGGACTTCATTCTCTTCCCATCTTTTTCTCTGAGCATCTTTAGCTTCTTCCAAACCTTCTATTCAGAACCTTTCCTGATTGTTCTAGCTGTTCTCTCTTTCTCCTCAAATTATCTTTCATTTATCTGTGAACATGTTGTATCTCCTAATAGAACAGAAGCTCTCGGTGGAAAACAGATGGGTGATTTAATTTTTGTCATTGCACTTCCTTTCCTGCCTTCAACCTCTGAACCGAACACTTTTGTTTTGGACTGGGATATCATTGTTGTGTTTCTGTTCAATTGTTTTATTTCATGTTTGACTCTTTATAATCTCATTTGGATTTTCTTGATAAGAAGTACTGGAGTGGTCTACTATTTCCTCCTTAAAATCATTTTTACAGATGAGAAAACTGAGGCAAATAAGGTTAAGTGACTTGTCCAGGGTCACACAGCTCATAAACTGTCTGAGCCCAAGTTTAAACTCAGGAAGACTCATCTTCCTTTTTCCAGACCTGGAGCTCTATTCACTATGCCACCTAACTGTCCTATCCTTATTTTAGGAAACTCTCAATGAGGTAGTTCTGTGTATCAATGCAGTCTGACACCTGTGCTTCAAGTTATACTCTTAGAAAATTGGTGAGACCATTGAGAAGACAAGGAACAAGATCACAGAGCTAGCATAGGTTAGAGGTGAGACATAAATTGGGCTCCAGTTCATCCAAATCAACAATGATTCAATGAGCACCTATTATATACAATATGTCAGATGCTAGAGGTACAAACATAATGATACATGTCCTACCCTCCAAAGAATTTACAGTTGCCATTGTATATTGTATATATATGACAGTACACACAGAACATAATTTCTCCCCTCTCCTTTTTGTTGCTAAATAGTTTTCCATGTCAAATCAATTGATAGTATTTATTAAACATCTACTATATGCAAAACTAGCCTGTGGATATACAAAGACAAAAAAGAGACAATTCCTGCTTTCAATGAGTTTTCATTTTATTGGAGGAAATATGTACCCCTAAAAGCAGATGTAAAGTAAATACAAAGTAATTTTTATCTTTTAGAGATGGGTAATGCTAGTTCTTCATCTTTGTGTCTTTGAATTCCAAATTTCAGGCAAAATTCAGTTTGGAGGAGGATGCTAATTCCTAAACAAGACTTTCCCCTCATTTTTCCAATCATTTGTTTTCTTTCTCTTGAATTTCTGGGTATTTTTTGCTGTCCAGTTCTTTCAATTATGTCTAACTCTTCATGACCTTTTGGGATTTTCTTGACAAAGATACTGAAGTAGTTTGCAATTTTCTTCTGAACTTTTTACCATTTTAAAGCTAAGAAAACTGAGGCATACAGGGTTAAGTGACTTCCTTAGGGTCACACAGCTAGTAATTGTCTATGGTCTGATTTGAATTCAGGAAGATGAGTTTCCCTGATTATAAAATTGGCACTGTGGCCACAGTCCTCCTACTTAGTATTTACTTATCTGCATAAGTGATCTCTCAAGGCAGCAAGGTAGCTCAGTGGATGTGGAACATGCATCTGGATTCAGATGCAGTCTCAGACACTTACTAGCTATATGACTTTGGGCAAGTCATTGAACCTCAGTTTGTCTTAATCCTTGGAAAAGAAAATGTCAAAACCATGACAGTATTGTTGGCATGTTATAGTTACCAGAATCACGAAGAACTGGCAATAAATTGACCAACAATAATATATAATCTCTGCCTCCTTCTTCCTATGATCTCTGTCAGATCCCCCAGTAGAATACTTTAAAAAATTTTCTGTGCAACACCATCCGACACATACTAGGTGCTTAATAAGTGATTATTAAATTAATTTGAAAAGAGAAATATGATGAACTCTAGGAAAGTTTGAAAGAGAATAAATTATACATTAATGGAATGCTTCACACTTTTGCATGACTAAAGATGGTGTCTTGGAATTCACGGTCTACTGGGAGGAAGCTTTTGGCTGTTTTTGAAGAAGTAAAGCTAAAGGCTGAAACTTTTCATTTTGCTATTCAACTCCATCTAACAAATGTCCATCCACATTTATAACTGTAGGGCCCTGAATGGGGTGATATTCTTGAATTCAGGTGAGTAAAAAAAAAGCCAAAAAAAAAAACAAAAAACACTAGAAAACTTGACCAGCTGAAATAAAGAAGGAAGACAAGAGTTTATTTAAGCCACCGTAGTATAACGACTCTCACAGTGTTTTGGTCAGTGTCCTGTAGTTTATTTTAACCTCACAGCAACAGGTCTTGTGTGTTCTGTCCACTTGAGGTGTGCTATTATTGGAAACATGACTTCAGTTAAGAAAGGGCATTATTTTGGCTGGTGCCTAAAAGGTTAACCATGTTTTTTTCAAGTCAGCTCAATGGCAGGCTAGTTAGTGCTTTAGAATTTGAGCCCATGTGCCTGCTGTAGCAAAGCTAATTACCAGCAGAGGCCTCGACTTCTCGGATGCACAAGAGGGAATTGAAGGCCCAGTCGTCTCATGAAGGAAATAAACAGACAAACAGAGACACCTCAAGAGAAAGGGAAAGAAAATGTGGAATGAGACTATAATGGAAGGTGACCATTGTCTGAGTTAGTATATGAGTCTTTAATGATTTCCAGAGAGAGAACAAGGATCACAAGAGAGGATTCATATTCCAATAACAGCAGGACGGTCTAGGGACTAACCAGTGCCCTTCTATTTATTTCTGCCATTTTTTTTTAGTCATTTGAGAGATTACATAAATGTGACCTTCTCCCAAGGTAAAGTATTATAATGTCATAATGATAAGTGAACTGGAAAGTTAATGATTTAAAAAAATGGGGGGAAAAGGGATTTCTTTCTTTTTTACAGAAAACAGAAATGTTGTAGAATATTTTGCACAGTTTTCTAGACTTGTGCTCATAAATAATCACTCTCCCACTCAAAAGCAGCATAGTTGGCTTCCAGGGCAAATCAGAGGTCTGGACCCAAGGCAGACTTTCAGTACCTGACACAGAACCTTCCCCCAAGGCTGTGATCAGCACCCATGCCAACATGCCATGTCAGCACAAAACGTGGAAAGACCCCGGCTCACCGGTGCTATCAGGCAGCAAGGCAGATGGCAGGTGATGCTGGCTGGAGATGGCTATGCTGCTAAGCAACCAATTATTCCAGCATGATTTATCCTCACGCCAAGACTGCCCACAAAGCAATTAAGCGGTGTCAGCGATGTGCAGGGCTGGCACACCTGAGGGCGACGGGATTCTGATTTGGTTTTGAGCTGGTAGCACAAAGTGTACTTTAGAGGTAAAAAAAAGAGCCATCTTGCAAGGATTGGAGGATGCTGCAGGCTCCACCAGGAGAATGGGACTAGGGAGCTCTGTGGATTTTCAAAAGGAAGATTTTGTAAAGCTTATGATGGAGGCATTTGCTTGCAGGAGACATGGGCTGCTGTAGCCCAGGCCATGATGTTGGACTTGCAAGCAGGAAAATGGAAGTACAAATCACATCTTAGTTACTTATTACCTGTGTGAACCTGGACAGAGCACTTAATTTTTCCTAGACTCAGTTTCCTTCTCATCATTCAGTTATTTTCAGTCATGTCTGACTGTTTATGACTCCATTTGAGGTTTACTTGGCAATGATTTGCCATTTCTTCTCCAGGTCATTTTACAGATGAGAAAACTGAGGCAAATAAGGTTAAATGACTTTCCCAAGATCACACAGCTAATAAGTGTATGAGACTAGATTTGAATTCAGGAAAATGAGTTTTCCTGATTCTAGGGCCAGTGCTCTATCCACTGTGATATCTGGCTGTCCCCTCCATCTCTGTTACATAAGTATAATAATATCTACAGTATGGATTGAAGGCTGTCCTCCAAATCAGGATAAATTGTATTCAGGTCCTGCCCCTTATGCATGCATGATGTCTGACCTTCCCAGGAAATTCCTTAAATTGTCAAATGAGTTGCTAATCTGTATTCTCCAGGTTTGCCACAACAATAAAATCACAAGTCCAGCACATGACATATTGATAAAGAAACTAGGTTTATATTTTCCCTTTGCTACTTGGGGGAGTCACTTGGCTAATCTATGCTTTATGTTTTCATCAGTAAAATCTAGTTACTGGATAATAATAGTTGATCTCCAGCTCTATGATCCTATCTATATCTAAATAGCAACCCTCACCTATGTACTCTCCCCATGTACTCTCATGGGTTTAGATTCCTCAGAAGTTGACTTATTAATTCTCTTTTCAGTTCTAGGGGTAACCCTAAAAAACTGAGAGTTTTTAGTAATGACATTCATAAGCACCCATCTGACAATCTTCCCATTTATTATCAGTCACATTTAATTAGGTTTTAGAAAGAATATTGAGCAGGTAAAGCAAGGACAATTGTTGCAGAGACTTGCCCCCAAATTTGGGACATATGTTTTCCTTGTTCATACAAGGTTCCTGGGTATTAAATCAGAGATTACATGTGGCCAGAGAGAAATTCATAGCTCATGGTACTGAAATTTGTCTTCTCTCTTCATGGTGTTCTCATGAAGTTCCTCTTAGGTGTCCTTGAAGTCACAACTTGTAGGTGACTGTATATTTCACCTATACATGGGGCTGTAATATTTGGGATAGATTAAAATACCCGATCTTTATACAAGGAACTGTGAATTGGGCTCCACTGAAATTTCCTTTTCTGTTAACCAAAAATCTAGTCTCATTAATTACAGGAAAAATTCCTGATTCATAAACATCTGTTCAGAAGTGGTGTACTGTGGACACATTTGCAATTAAACTTGCAAATGGGCAAAGCTGTTCTCCAGTGATTAAATTTTAAACACCTTAATACCACCCTTCTCTTAGGGAAGAAATTCGGTGAATGATTATGGTGTTTGAGATAAACATATCTATATCTCATCCCTTGTTTTAAAAGCAGCCTCCCTAGAGCTAAATTTAATTCTAATCTTCAGCAAGATTTAAGATTAGATTTTTAAAAAGCTGTGTCCAGAGGAGTGACCAAGAGCCATACCTGTACATAAATTGGATGATTAAACTTAGTTAACAAATTCTTATTTTTTTAATATGCTAGGATTTACTTATATTTCATCTGACCTCAATTTTCCACATGGAGCTGAGTGGAGTTTTTCTAGCATAGTTGCAGAGCTGCTTATCTTAAGGTGAAAAAAAAATGTCATTAGCCAATTCCTGCTGAAGCATCATATTTCAGGGGCCTAATGGTTAGCTGCTGAAGTAAGTCCAAGGGAAAAAAAAAATTACTGTTCATTATGGGACTATGTCCTCCTCCAGTTTGGGCATGTTTTGATGTAATCATCCAAAGGATTTAAGATTACAGGACAGACAGATAATTACTGTCTGCATCTTAGATGATAACTAATTCTGAGAAGTTTCTAACTATAGAGGATATATTTTGAGAAAAAATATCATCTTACAATATTATAGCAAGGGATCAGGAGGGATCTGTAGCTTTCTAATTCAGTCTGTACTACTTAATGTCATAATCTCAGATTTAGTAGTGAGTTCAGAAGTCATCTAGATCAACTTGTATAATATCCCTGCTCATCCCTTTTGACAAGCACATATTAAAGCACCTGATATGTTCATTTGGTTTTCTACTCTCTGCTTGAAGATCTTCATTGATGGGGAGCTCACTGTCTTATGAATCAGCCTTTTAAAATTTTCAACAATTTTAGTTGTGTTTTCTCCTATCGTCAACTTTGATCTGTTGTCCTTAGTCCTGCATCCTTGGGTCAGGTAACTTGCTCTTCAAACATTTGAAGATAGCTATCATGTCATTCCTTAGTTTTTCTTTGCCAGATTAAACAATTTTATTTCTTTCAACTAATCTTGATATAATTTTGAATTCCCCAGGAGTCTGGACCCTGAAAAAATTATTTAGCCTTTCATTACAAGTTTCTAAGGCTCAAAATTTCAACGTAGGTGCAGATCTGGAATGGTAGAGGAATTGGTTTATCTAGAGCTCTTTATACTAATGAAACCACAGGTCTGATGAAAAATATTATAATTATACATGTCTGTATGTGAATATTTATCTATGCATGTATTAATATATTCATACATGTGTTTATACACATAGACGTTTTGTAAGTGTGCATAAGCATGTATGTATATAAATGTTGTCCCTTCATTACTAATCTTGTAAAGAATATGGTCATCCATGGTTCAACTATCCCTCCCCCCTTTGATTTGTCTAAATATCTTAATCCATAATGGTCTTGAATTGTCTGGATTTCTTAATTTGAATTACTACAATTTTGAGCAGAACAGAACCAAGAATAGAACCTTGAGGTCTGTCTTCCCTGCCCTCAAACTCAATTCTTTCTTTAGGATGATATTGATCTAGTAATGGCCATTCTCTAGGACCAGTCATATAGACAGACTACAGGCTATATAACTGAGCTCATATCCTATTGACATCTTTCCATTGTCTATAATGGATATTGTAGATATTTTGTCTACAAGGATACACTAGAAATGAAATCCAAGCTGTAGCATATTGATATATATATTGTTATATTATTCTTTTACTTACCAAATGTGTGACTTTATCAGAAAAAGAAAGTCAAATCGTTTTTGAACAGGCCATATTAGATTATAGTGACTGCTGCTTCTCTTTCTTGGTGTTCCCAAAACATTGCCTCAAAAACAAATCCTAATGAGAAAGTGAAGTCAAACTTTATAGAGATGGGAATTCTGCCTTCTTTCTCTTTTTTGAAAATAGCTCATATTTGCCTACTTCCAAACCTATGACAACTCTTCCATTTCCCATTATTTTTTTCCCAAATTCACTCCCATCAGCCCAGCAATTATAATTATAAGTTGTTCAGTTTTATAGGATGCAGTTTATCCAGGTTCAGTGATGCCTTTAGTGGGGTCTTCTAGGTTTTTCTTTACAGTTTTCTCACCTATTTTGAATTTCTTTTCCCTGTTAACTATTTTTGATCTATGTTTCTCAGTTTAAAGTATAGCTTTGTATGCTTTAAGAAAAATTTAAGAATAATGTGCAATAAGTTGAATTGTCTGGTCTTCTCAGCATTATCATGTATCACCCCATCTATTTCAAACAGCAGCCTTGTCCCTTCTTTGATTTTCTTTCTATCCTGAAATAGCTAAAAAAAAATTCTTATCCTTAGTATTTGCCATCAGTTCAATTTTAGCATTCTTGACATTTTTGCATTGGTGTTGATGCTTAGAATTTATTAGTCATGTCCAATTTTTCATGAGCAAATTTGGGATTTTCTTGGTATAGATAGTTGAATGGCTTGTCATTTCCTTCTCCTCATTTTGCTGGGTCAAATTAGGTAAAGTGATTTGTCCAAGGTCATACAGCTAATAACTATGTCTGAAGCTGAATTTGAACTGATGAAGAAAAGTCTTTATGGTACCAAATCCAGTATTCTCTCCTCTGTGCCATCTAACGGCCTAGTATTTCTGAATTATTCTAACACCTAAAAACCCTTTCATATTTATTCCCTTACCTTTGTTTCCATTTTATGTGAATGTATGTATGTAAGATAAATTGGTTGAGAAGTTCTAGCATCTATTTACTGCAAAGATCATTCAAATCACTGGCATTCTAAAGCACTGGTTATTCTTGAGCAAAGGGTTTTCCTGCTTTCCTCCTCCATCAGAGCAGCTACTTGATCCAGGGAATTAGTTCCTACCTCCTTCCAATTTGTCAGTAACACAGGCCACCTATGAAAATTTCTTCCATCTCTGCAATGTAGGTGAGGAAATAATTTGCTCAAGCAATGACAAGAGATAGAGGATACAGGATAGAGGTACAGAAAGGACAGCCATGATCATCTCTGTAGGATGCTTTTTCTGTACCATGAATCATGACATTTTCTTGTGTAGTGTTGCCAGCGCTTCACTTAGCTCATATGTAACTTCCATATGATTCATTATTGTTAGGGGATAAAGGACAGGAAACAGCTTCTCTTATATTACTGTTATTATTAGGAAATTACTAACTCTGATAGGATCTCTTGATCTTTGACATATGTAATCTTAAGAGATAAGAAAGAGTTCAGAAAATTTTGTCAAGAAAACTGCTAGTGAAGATCTTAGAACATTTAGTCATCATTCACCAAACCCTATGGGTGTGTGGTGGGGATTTTTACTTCTAGAGCATCATTAAGAATTTGTTTTCCCATAATTGTGCTAATTTCCTTAAGTGAAATGGGTTTATTAGTAGTGTTTGAGAGGGGAGGAATTGGATATGTAGCCAAGACTTCAGGCAGTTTAAAGCTTTATGAGATCTTTTGCTTTTCTTTCTTTAGCACCTAAATCTAGTATAGGATCAAGAATATTTTGGAAGCAAAAGCCTAGACTTTCTCCATCTTCCTGCTTTTGCCTAGTTCCTGTAGGCCATTTCTAAGAGGGAGAGTAGTCAGTGTCCTTGATAGAATTATAAAAGAGACTGCTGCTTTTCAACTGCTTCAGTTTAACTTCTCTTCCTACTCAATTATGAGAACAGGCAGGAATTTTCTCAGGTTTCTATTCCTTATATATTATGAATGACAAAATGGCATTAGCATTACTTCTCATGTTTTTGCATCACCTGTACTTCAGTGTATTGACTCTTCCCATTGTTTAAAATTGGATAAACAGTAACGCTCTCCTCACTGTCTCAGAATTTTGGATAAATTTCATAGGCATTCTATTTTTAGCAGAAAGATTCCTCCATCAGATGTCTTGACTGTTGAGGTTCTGCTCACTTTGAGATCATATTTCTATGAAACTGTTTTAATTTAAAATCACTAGCTATTTCTTCCTTCTGACCAGGTAATCTTAGGCATAGTGCCACTTTATTGTTTAAATAAATGGAATCCATGTGGAAAAGAACACTCTATCTTCTTTACGTCTCTTCATCACCATGTGCCAATATTTCTCTTATTCTTTTCTCTTCTATCCCCTCCATACTGTGTCTTCTTCACTTAATTACTTCCCTGGTCTCTATCTTCCTTCTTTTCTCCCCTATTCTTCATCTCTTGTAGCTATTCTTTTTAATTTGTCTTCTTCCAGTTTCTTTTCTTTTCTATCCAACTCTTCTTTCCCATTTTTCTTCCCTCCCCTTTCTTATGCATTATTTCCTCTCTCTTCATCTTTTTATGTCTTTTCTTATACTTTCCCCCTCCCTATCTCCTCTATTTTTCTTTTCCTTCTCTGTCTTTTTCAACATCATTTTGTTTTTACTTCTCCTATAGAACTATTATGAATTTGTTTTCCATAGTTATGTAAATTTTCTCAAGTAACATGGATTTATTAGTAGCTTTAAAATGAGGAATACAGAATGCAAAGTATTCTAATGACCAGAAGGTCAAGCATCTGCTTATTAGAAGAAAAAGAGCTTTCACTTGGACAATAAAATGGTGTAGTAGATTGGTTTTAAGGTCCCCCTACCTCTCTCTCTCAGTCTGTAGTGAAACCAAACCTATTAGGTATTCTTTGAAATTGAACTCAGTCCTTGGAGATAGGGATAATATTCATAAAGTTGCTAAAAGTATAAAAAGTGGAAAGTGGATCTGCATACTATAACAATAACATTGTAGAAATTAAAGTGTTTTAATCAAGATATAATCAGTCATGATTCCAGAGGATTGATGGTGAGTAATGCTACTTACCTCCCTAAATGAGAAATGATAGATTCAAGGATACACATTTTTAGACATGGTCAATATAGGGATTTGTTTTTGAAAGATTACATACAAAGATTCTGTTTTTCTTTTTCTTTTTCCCCCAAGTGGAAGAGAGATTAAGAATTAAGAATTAGAAGAAAAAATTGTTCATTAAAAAAAAAAAAAAAGAAAATAGAAAGTGGAGGTGACAGTGTTTAAAAGCATTTTTTAAAGCTTCTTAAAATATGATTCTTCTGCTTGTTAATGCTATATCACACTGCTAAGTGAACAGAATAGCTAAAACCATTTATTATTACATTTGAAATCATCTGAAAAACCAGATTTGGGATTTTGGGAAATAACAATTTATACTCATTGGAAATTCCATCAATTTTTTATGCCATGGTGAAGAGGTCAGTAAAGGAGTCATATTTAAAATTGATTGTCAAGTCCATGGTATTGTACTATTGAGTCAATTCAGGATTATTGACTGCTAATGAAGGAAAGAACAAATGTGGAGAATCACCAACAGTGAATAATAGAACATTAATTTATATTTAGTTGAAATATTTAGTAGACTTTAAAAAAACAATCTATCTTGACTAGAGAGGGTGCATCTTGATTAAAATAATATTCACATGAGCTGGAGATAATAGAATTCACACATGAATGATCAGTTTTGCAAAAATGATACAAAACGACACCTCTACTGAATGGAATTTAATTATTATCTGATTCCAAAAGTTCTTTATGATCTTGCAGTGTCTTGGGGTCATCCTCCTAAAGATCAATTGTTATTATAGAGCCGTGAAATGTTGTCAGTCGGTTCTGTTTGACATTAGATGAAATGACATTTGTGGGGAGGCAGTTGGGCAACAAACATTTATGAAACACTTACCATACACCAGGCCTTGTGTTAAGTAGTCAAGATTATAGTAGCAGCTTCTAATCTTTTCCAGTATGTAAGCAAAACTTTAAACTTCAAGAAATTAATGAACCTTGACATGATGATAGCTATACTATTAGTATCTGCTGATTGAGAAAATACATGATGACATTGAGCTACTCTGAATCCAGGAATACTTTCAAATTAAATTGCATTTAATTCATCAAAATAGTATATATATATATATATATATATATATATATATATATATTTGAAATGTAATATCTATATTTGTGAGAAATTTTTCAGTATGAAGGTGTATTTGCTTATTTATCATGTAGAATAATGAAACACTCCTTCCCTCTGTTCCAGGGGCCTGAAGACCAGTGATTGGCAATTGATGGCTTATAGAAATGATGTTATAAATGGGTGATTAGGTGAACTTGCCTATCTTTCTTAAGGGAACTGCTATTCTTCCTGTCATCTAACTTCACACACTTAGGGGGATCTTTTCCTCTTCACTCACATCTCTTATTTAATCAGTTTTCAAGTTTTGTCAATTCTTATGTGGTTACTATCTCCATTCAGGCCTTCAAAGTATCTCTCCCTGGCTATTGCAATAGCTTTCCCTGACCTATTCTATTCATTTTTCCTAATTCCACTGTTATAAGGCCCTAAACCTCACTATGGATTTCATGAATGGATTTGACATATATGGACCTCGTTTTAACCTACTAAGTAAAAATCCCACCTTTGCACTGGTAAGTACAGCACAATTTTGAAAGAAAGTCAGCAAGCATGTATTCTGTGCTTACTGGAATATAGATTCCAGGCACCATACTCAGTACTGAGGATACAAAAAAAGACAAAAGACAGTTGTTCAAGAGCCTTCTTCCATTGGTCAAAAGGCAATTCCCTACTCCCATAATTGTTTATGATATATACAGCTACTACTGTCATTGAACTGAACCAAATATTCATTTACAGTACCAGAATATTAGAATTGTTAAGGACTTTAGAGACCACCATCTCCAACATCTTATTTTGCTGAAGAGAGATTTGAAGCTTGAAGAATTGAAATTAACACAGGGTTATTAATACAAGTTTTTGGTCCTGTTTGTACTCCTGACAAGCTATGTAATTTTGGATAAGTCTCATTGCTTTTCAGAGCCTCAGTTTTTTCATCTGTAAAATAAAGGAGCTGTACTAGATAGATGATTTCTAGGCTTCTTTTAAATTTATGATTGTAACATTCTATGATTAGATAGAGATATGGCCTGAATAGAATGCTGAAGGAATCCTTATCTAGTCTTCCCTCTAATACTACAGATCTCACTATTCATATGATTTTGTAAACAGCCCCTGTTTCAAAGAGGAGAATTTTGGTGTCCATAGGGAAGTATTCTGTGATAAAATAGAAAACTCGATGTGGTGTAAGAAAAGGAATATCAAGTTTGGAGTAAGAAGAAAGACTTGGTTTCAACACCTGGTATAGAAGTGATTCTGGGCAAGATGATAACAATAATAATGCTAAAAATAATAACAATATATTGCCACTTTTCTATCCTTTTTGAACTTTTCAAAAGGATTTGTGTACATTATCTTCAGGTACCACAAATACATAAAGCCCCACTTTCTAAATGAGGCAATTCATACACAATGTGGAGTTGAGCTCACCAACACACAACTGTCAAATATTGGAGGTAGGATTTGGGGACCAGGTTTTCCTGAGTCCAGAGTCAAACCTCTGTTATGTTCCATTTCATCTCTCAGTGACTGAATTTTCCATCTGGAGAATGGGACTGATGATGCTTGTCTTACCCTCCTCACAAAATTTCTGATGAAAGTAAGCTTTACAGATATGATACAAGGAAGTAAAGATGTATATTCATGAATATAATTTCTTCTACATATGTATGTATACTTTCTTGAATAAATAATTTATTATTATATATTTTGAATTCTGCCTGATATTCTGCTGGGCAAATGGCATTGTTCTCTTTTGTTTTTATTTTGTTTTGGTATTCCTTTTCTGTTTTTCTCTTCTGTTTTTTTAATAAAATAAATTTTAACAAAAGAAATATGATATTAGTCAACAGAGCATTCTGGAACTTTTGTACCTTTAGATGATAGCTGGTCTTAGTGTAGGAACTCATCTACTTTTTGAAAATAATTTCTTTTTCTTCATTTCAGCAAATATTTGTTAGATCACAGATTTAATTGTAAAAAAAAAATTGTGAAAATAATCTCATCTAGAGCTCCTTAATCTTTTCTTGCATCATGGCTCAATTTGGAAATCTGGTAAAGCCTATGAATCCTTTTCAAAATGATGTTTTTAAAAATGGAAGGAAATCAGGGCAGCTAGATGATGTAATGGATAGAGTAGCAGAAACTCAGGGAAAACCTGGGTTCAAATCTAGCCTCAGATACTTACTACATATATGATCCTGGGCAAATTCCTTAATCCCAATTCCTTAAAAAAGAAAGAAAAAGGAAGGAAATCCTCCATTATAGTTAACAGTTAGTGACATGAACCAAGTTTATGAACTCCCTGAAATCTATAATCAGGGACCTGAGGACTTCAGGTTAAAAAACTATTCATCTAGTTCCCTCTTTCTAATTTTCAAATGAGAAACTAAAGGCCCAGGGATGTTAAATGATTGCCTGAGTTCATAGGCAATAGACTTTAGGATTGGGATTTGAACTTGGGTACTCAGATGCTAGACACAGAGCTCCTATAACATATCACACTGGACTAAATCATTAAGAAGATGTAAAAACAATTGTGAAGAAGTATCTGTCTTCCTAGATCTTTTGCTCCATTGATAGTCTGATCATCCCCAAACTGAATCCTGTCGCCCAGAGGAAGACCTTGATGTTGCTTGGTTCAGGGTATCATTGAGAAAGTTATGGTCCGGGAACTCATAACTCAGTATGGCCATGTTTCCTAAATCTGTTCCTGGAGCCGACTTAAACCAACTTCTCAGCTCAGCTCTTATCCTGAGCATCCCACAGAATGGACTGGGTATTCTCTGCTTTAATGACTTTCTGACTGTGTAAATATAGATGCTGTCTGGTCAGCATTTTTCCCAGCAGTATTTTCCAGCGATAATTTATCTGCAATAAGCTCCTCAGACATCCTTCCACAGATCCCCAAGAATAGGCACACTGGCTGGGCACACCTGAGACTGCCCAGCTTTACAGAGAGAAGACCACATTTCATGGTTTTTTTCTCTGACTCATACTGCTGAGGCTCGTCTGGGGCTTGATCTGGCCAAGATTTTTTGTCCTGTTAGCAATAAATCATAGTACTTGGCACATAGTAGGTCCCTAATACATGCTTACTGACCAATTGAGGTCATGTTTTATATACAGTAGCTCACTTCAACCTCATTGAACCTCCCTAGGAGGAAGGCACTATGTTTCTTATTATCTCCATGTTACAAATGAGAAAATGGAAACTTAGATATATTAATTGATTTTTTTTTACCATGATCATATAGCTAGTAAGTGCTGTGGGATCTAGACCTTCCTAAATCCAGGACTAGAACTCACTTTTATGCATGAGAAAAAATGAGTGACAGTGAAAAGAGTTTTGGTTCTGAGCTGAAATCTTGGCTTTGTCACTTACTGTCAATGTGACTCTCTGGGACTTAGTTTCCCTAGCTATAAAATTACAGAGTTGAACTAGATGATTTTGAGGTATTTTTAGCTTTAGACATACTGCCTTGGGAAAGCTCTGGTTATCTCATTTGTAAAACTAGGGGTTGGACTAGAATGGCTTCTGGGATCCCTTCTAACCATAGGTATATGTATGACATTGGTCAAGTTGAAAATGATAGATGACATTTCCGGTCTTTCCTAGTTCTAAATCTGTGATGACTGTCCAATGCTGTTAACGACTAGCTTTTTAAATTGTGTTTGAATTTTACACTTAGCTTTCAAAGAAGAATTAAATACTTACAAAGTACCTGCTATGTATTGGACGTGGCTCAGGGAAAACTAAAGAGTACAAGGTCCATCTATATCCTACAGATTCTAGTTGGGCAAACAAGACCTATAGAATGTACAGTAGAATGTGAGCTGTAATATGACAATGGTTTAAAAAATCAAGACTCTAAGAAATGATTAAGGAGTTACTTTCAACTGGGATGACCATCAATGGCTTCATGAGGGAAGGTTGTATCTCTTAAAGGATGAATTGGATTTCAAGACTGTCTTTTTCATCATCCATTCGTAAAGCCAGGTTAACTTGTAGGAAGAGATCAGAGAGATTGCTTCCTATAAAGAAATGGATGTAAAGGAATGATAACTCACTTTTCATTCCTCAAGTATATGAAATATGGATTTCAGTTTCTTCTTCCCCTTGGTCATCCCTGAAAATTTTTGTTCACACACGAGCCAAATTTCCCTAGGCAGAATGGAGCAGAATGCTTATGGATGGTTATAGAAAGATATGAGTGAAAAGGTCAATGCAATATCTTTGATTGTGTGTTGCCTTCAAAACATTCCACATGATGGCTAGACGTTATGACAAGAAATATAAAATAACACCAAATGAAAATATGTTTATGACTAGTTTGACCTATTTTCATATCAGTTCTAAATACTAATCTCATTATGCGTTTCTAATGCTGTACATAGCAACGAAAGCACTTAAAGGTCACCACAGAATGTATTAAAATAGGGGCCTTATGTTTTTGTCAGGTGGGTATCTGGGAACATCAAATCTTTTCTGTTTCTGGAAAATTGCTTCTTTTTTCCTTTCCTTCCTCACTTTAACTATTTTTCCCAGTCTTCCTTGCTATAGGTCATCAACAATCTCAGCTCTTTTTCCTTGACACACTTGTCATTCTAAAATCAAATAAATGATAAACAAACTAACCTCTTTCATTATCATCCTCATTGTCTCCCTCCCTTTTTTACAAAGACCTATTCAGATATGTATCAAGAGGGAAACAAAATATTTTGGGATCCTTGATTATAATATACATCTAAAGTTGTGTTTGTACTATAAAAGTCACATTGTCTTGTGTACCCATTTTTTAAAAAAAAGTTTTATTTGTTCTATATATCAAGGATGTCTCTCAGTATTACACTCTTCCCATTAAATAGATCCATCATAACAAAGAAAGGCATTTCAATAATACTTGGTCTGCTAAAAAATCCTATATAATTTTCTGGTCCCATAATCCCCCTCTCTCTAAAAAAAGGAGAGAAGTAGTTGTCATCAACTGTTCTCTAAGGTCAAAATTGCTCATTGACCCTAATCATGTAAATCATGCTGCTCTTTATTGATATTTTGCTTTATTTTATTACTGTAAATTACTGACAGCCACAGCTATTGGAGACGTAGAAAAAGGAGTTCTTGCCTCTCAACTCCATAGCTCTTGCATATAATTTAACATTAAAAATAGTTATTTATTGGTGGAAAAATATTAAAATAGATACATTCCTGGGCAACAAGGTGGTACAGTAGGTAATACTGGGCCTGAATTCAGGAAGTCATACACCTGAGACCAAATCTGGTCTCAGATACTTACTAGCTGTGTCACCCTGGGCAAGTCACTCAATCCTGTTTGCCTCAGTTTCTTCATCTGTAAAATGAACTACCAAAGGAAGTGGCAAATTATTTCAGTATCTTTTTCAAGAAAACTCTAAATAGGGTCATGAATAGTTGGATACAACTGCAAATAAAAGAACAACAACAGATGCATTACCAACTGCTTTACTGCTGTGCCCTAAGGAATATGGGACTTTACCATCTGGCCTGCAGAAACCTCCTACATATTTTGTTCCCCCATTAAGAGGTGAAAACCTTGAAAGTAGGGACTGTCTTGATTTTCTATTTGTACCCCCTTACTTGGCTCAGTACTTTTCACACAATAAGTGTGGAATAAGTAGCCATTTGTCTATCTAGTCATTCAGTATGTTCTTTTCTTGGTTCTGCTTTGCTTGCAATGACTCAATTCAAGTCTTCCCATGTTTCTTTGAATTTATCTTGATAAATGATAAGCGATTCTCTTTATGTGATACTATCCCATTATATTGATGTGTCACAATCTGTTTAGTCATTTCTCAATAATAGGATGATATTTCTGAGTTTTTTATGCTACAAAAAGAAGAAATAAATGAAAATATATTAATGAGAAGATGATAGATTGGCTCTTTAATGAAAGACTATTAAGAACATATTTATAAGGATTACTTTTTTCTGACAAAGAGAGTAGCATAATTATAGCAGTATATCTATATAATACTTTCAGGTTTGTGAAATGATTTACACATTTGATGTGTGATGAGATAAATGCTATTATTAATTATTATTATTATTATCATGTTACCAGTGAGGAAACTGAGGCTGGCTGGAGGACAGATGATGTGCCTAGGGTCATAGAACCATTAAGTGTCTGCAGTAGGATTCCAACTTATCTTAAAGACTCTAATTCTAGCCCCCTCCTCACTACACCACATTGACTCATTTATAAGAGACAGAAAGCAGAAACAGTGAACATTCCCTCTTTAGGGAATATTTTAGGAGAGAATTCCACTAACAGGATTTACTATGATTTTGTGTAATAATCTGTTAGGAAAAAAGAAACACAATTTGAGTTCACAATGTAATTATTGTCACTAGTTATATTTTATTGGCACTTATTATTATTATTACTAGTTACAATTTATTGATATTTAGAAAAATAACCAAGAACAGTGAGGACACATGCCAGTTTGTAACATAGCAACCCTGTTCCATTTGTCCTGTTTCAGAACATATTGCAGTACAAAGGCAATCAAGCTAGGAGCTGTCCAGTACTTCCAGGGCTTCAGGCTGATCTGGATGGTTCCTGAACATTGGAGCTTCTTCTATTTTATTCTGAGTAGTAAACAAAGGCAGTCAAAACACTTTTCACATGAGCTGATCTAGGGTAAGCAAAACATAGCTATTTGTGAAAGAATCAGTCATGAATATCTTAGAAAAGAATTCTCTCGAGGCTGCCAAAATTCCTCCTCTATGGTTGTAGTTCTAGACTAAGCACTCTTCCTCTTCCTGTCCTCCGCTTGGAAGCGATGGGTAGACAAGACATGGAGATGCAAAGTGGGGACAGAGTGGGAAGGAACTTTTTGGAAATTTGGGCATTTGTGGATAAAGAGGAGGAATGAAAAGAAGAAGCTTGCCATCTGTAGCTTTCTATTTTGACCAGTTATTCTTGCTAACTAGATAGCAAGCTTGATTTTTTTGTGCTTCTGGTGTACAAGTTCTGTATGCTTAAAATTTGCCATTAAATGTTATCCCCTTGAGTCAAAGCCTCGGTTGCTCCCCTCTAGTTATGAATCTGTCAAATAATCCTACTCAGTCTTAAGAGAAATGCTCAAATGTAATTTAAAAATTGGAACTGAAAAAATATGATAGTAATGGGTAAACTAGATGTGTTCAATTGCAACCCTGAAGTATTGAACTCTGTTACTTGATGAGAAGACCAGCATCATTCCAAAAGTAGCAGCTCTCATCTCCCCACAGTAGCATCTGGAAAATTATTGAAGTAAACCATATAATTAATCACAGCATTTTTGAGATGAAAGTTAGGGATGTTAGGGACTTTCTACCCCTACCTCCTCATTTGTACCAGTGAAAAAAATTTAAGGCTATCTCTATAGTATATAACCCTCCCAAGGTCACACAATTAGTTAATGGCAGAGCTGGAACTAGATGAAGATTTTTGAGAGAAATAATTATTAATAATTAATGATTTGGTATGATCCAGAGTTCTTTTTTCCCTAAAATCCTCATTTCTGAAACTCAGTTTCTGAATGTTGTATAGACTTTCTTCTCACTTGTGATCAGACACCATCCAGTCTTACAAGAAATCTACTTTAAGGTGAATTCCAGCCCATTGTCTTCCAGTCAAGCAAACTTCTTAAACTTTTTCCACTCAAGACTCTTTTTCATCTGAGAAATTTTTATATGACCCTAGGTATATAAGTATATAAAATAGGTATACAGACCAAATATTTATTGATAGTAAGTCATAATGTTTTGACCCTCATATTTAGTTATGAGATCCTGTATGGGATCTCCACTCACAATTTAAGAAGTGAGGGTCTAGATTGCCTAATGCTGGGAGTGATCTGGATGTAAAGATAGTCTCTTTATCTAAGAGTAACTGGATGTCACTCTCCCAGTCCCTTATTGTCGTTGTAAAGTCCATCACTTATTAATTGTTAACCAGAGTTAATTGCCACCCTCAGGAACCAAGGGTATATAAACTATAAGCCCACCATCATGAGGAGTCTTTGGCATTGTAGAGTACCATTGACTTCTTATCACTAAGATTCTAGCATTATTAATGAAATAATTAATTACCCAGACATTACATTTCTCAAACTTTTTAAACATCACAGTTCTTGATCTAGTTCTTTCTCCATGACATGTCATCCTTTCAAATAGACTTCCTTTTCATTGCTTTTCATGTAATCAACAATTAATCTACATCCTTTAACTCAAATATCACATTCTTTCAGGGGCCCATATGCCTCAGTGGCTCCAGAGACCTTACTGTCTATTCTGTCTGTATTTTTAGGTACTTAGTTACTTTATGTGCTAACTTGCAACAGAATGTAGATTCTTGGAGGGTAGTGGCTATTTCAGTCTCCTTTTGAATTTCTATTGCTTAGCCCAGTAGTGGCTTGGCAGGTTATAAGAGCTGAATGCTTGTTCACTTACTGATTGAAAAAAGGGTCAATCATTTCATCTTTGCAGATGCCTTAATGCTTTTCCTATATTCATGGAAAGTCTTCTGCCTTTGGGCTAGGTGTGGCTACAAATGATTTTTTAAAAAATTGAATTAATTGAAAATGTTAGTTGAGATATATATTAAAAGAGGCCAGCAAACACTGTAAAAATTGTGAAATGAATTTTTACTAGATTAGTATCTTGCCAAGAGATGAAGACTTTTTAAGTGTCTGGCACATTAATAATGTAATTTAGTGCTATGATTGCTTCGTAAAATAAAGATATTTGAGTCTATAACCTGGAGACCTGACTGCTAGAACTGTAATTTAGCATTCCAAATATGCTATTACTGAATAATACATGATTTTGAAAACAAAACAAAACAAAGCCAAAAACTTGATGTTTGGTTGCCAGGTCCTTAACCGTAAAACATTTCTTAGCAATAAAATTCAAGTGACAAAATTACAAATCTCCAAAGATTCTTTTTTTAAGTTTTTGTCTTACTTCTGGTGCAATTACAGAATAAGCATATTTTAAAAGGGAATTTTTTTCTGTTAAAACATATTCTGCTCCCTTTAGGAAGCTGAATTAGTTTAAGGAGCTTGCAGAAACACCCAATTTTTTGTAAGCTGCTCCATCACTTTGCCTGAAAAGATTTCCATTGGGCCCCGCAATGGATACACTTAATGGTTGTTTCAAAGGCCATAAAGAAAATGGCATCGTTGGATTCTTGAACTCTGATTTGGGTCTCCTCCCACTTACAGAAACATTATCTTCTGAAGCTGGGCTTCATTATGCAATTTGGTTAATGATGCTTATTCATAAGACAAAAGCACTGAAGGCTTATTTCCTCATGTTTGGATTTTAACTCTTTTGATCACAAAGGAACTTCATCTATTTAAATTTGTGTTGAAGCTCATGTAATTTAGTGGGGTTGTGCCTACTTTAAACAAGAGAAAACTGAGATATACTTTACTAAATCAGAAACCAAAAGAAAGCTTTTTTCCTTTTTTTTTTCTTCTATCTCAAGGGCCTAGTAATTATTTATTTATTTATTTTTTTCTGTACAGGACCTGACACTTTACCAGGTAGGTATTGTCTGGATCATTGAACAATTAAGGGATTTTCTGGGGATCTCTAATGTGCCAGAACTTGAAAGACAGTTCTTTCTCCACTGGGCCACACTACCTTTCACCTTATATGTCGGGATAGGGACTAGACATGTGATTTCCTTAGGGCAGAGAATTCCTAGGTGAGGATTTTTTTTCCTTGTGCAGTTCAGTACTCTCTCTGTAATTTAGAGGGAATGAGGACATGGACCTTGGAAGGATTGTATGGCTTGAAAGGAGGCAGTAAGCTCAGCTCTAGCCTCTTCTTTCCCAACTTTTCTCCAATAGAGACTTTAATTCCTGTTAGAAGAGGAAGCAGGAGATTGGAACCAGTCTGGCCACTGCTCTCCTCATAGAATTCCAGCCTAGAATTTTACATACTTCCCCTAAATATTTATAGTCTTTGAGAGAGGGGGAGAGAAAAACAGAAAGAAAGACAAACAGACAGAGAGAGAGACAGAGAGATAGACACAGAGGGAGAGAGGGAGGGAGGGAGACAAAGACAGAGGGAAGGAGGGAGACAGAGACAGAGAGAGACAAGGAGAGAGAGATACAGTGAGAGACAGAGACAGAGAGACAGAGAGATGGAGACAGATACAGAGTCCTAGATCACACTGAAGGGAAAATTCCCTGAAGTTTCTACTATGCAAGCTGGAGATTGGGGTACATTGGAGACTGCTGGCTCCTCTCATGTTGGTTTATTCCCAATCTTTTCCTTCAAAAACCTCAAGTAAGGTTGACATCTTCTGTTTTATCTCTAGAAGCTGGAAGTCAGAAGTGTGCAAAGTGACTGTGCAACCCAAAGAAAGACAGAAGGGACCTGCGGAGAATCTCACTCTCAAAGAGGAAAGAGCCTGTATTTCTCTCTTACCAGTTCCACCCCACTCCTCCTCAGGACATGGATCTGGACCAATGAGGAGAGTCCCACACTAATGGATTTTGGCACTTGGGTTACATTGAGTCTTGGAAAGTTTCCTAGTGGTCTGAGATGCTGAACTACTTGCCCAAGGTTACACAACTTACATGTGACAGAAACAAGACATGACCGCAAGTCTTCCTTCTTCAAGGCCAGATCTACATCCACTCTGCCATTCTGTCTTTCATTTTATATGTAATATACATAATAAGCTCCTTTATACATAATAGGAGCTTAATGTTTTCTGGATTGGATTAGATTATACTGCCCATAGTGGGGGCCTAATAAATATTTATTGAAATGTACTGAAGTATATATTCCCTGCCTTCATAGAGATTTCCTACTAATGCTCTGGCACTCAAATGAAACTGAACTCTCATTAATACAGATATTATCTCTAATGGTGTAGTTCACAAACATCCTGTAAGATTATATGAATTCATAATTACATAATTATGGATCTGTAATGTTATAAATCCCCCACAGAGCATATAAATTTTTGAAATCTTTTATAAAATAGAGCACAGAGTGTTTCAAAATGGCAGAATTTCCATTCTCTTGCTAATAAGGATACTAAATATGAGAGTTGGGGAAAGACATATTGGAAATGAATGGTATTTTTGAATTTAGAACTTCTGAATTCAAATGTGAATGCTATATTTTAGGGAAGTCAGTTAATCCTTTGAGCCTCAGTTTCTTCATTTATAAAATGAGGCGATTGAGTGAAATTATTTCTGAAGTCCCTTCTGGAGAAGAAAGGTATTGTGACTAGGTATAATAAAGTAGAAAATAGAATCATAGAATTTAGAAATGGAGGGGACTTTTAGGGTTCATCTCATCTAGTTCCCCTCATTTAACAAGGTAGCAGTTTCAGGCCCATTGAAATGAAAGGATTTGCCCAAGATCATAGCGGTAGTAAGTAGCAGAGTCAGGATTTGAATCCAAAATCTTCTCCCCTCAGAGCTAGTTCTTCAGGATCTGCCTCCAGAGTTGTAGGGTATAAATAATTATATATGGTTTTGCACTTGCACTTTCAGGAGATTGAGAACGTATAACTTCTCAACTGACCAATACCAAATCCAAAATGTAAATCTTAAGGAAACTTTCTATAATTCTTCCAAGTACCATTAGATGACATACAAGGATTGAAGTGTGTGTATTTATGTGTGTGTGTATGTGCATGTGAAAGGTTAGAGAGATACAATTACAAATCTTAGTTAATGCCAAATCTCATTTTTCACCACTGAAAATTAACTGAACTTGCTTCTTTTTTTTTATTTTCTTTTTTTTTTTTTATTATAGTAACTTTTTATTGACAGAATCCATGCCAGGGTAATTTTTTTTTTTTTACAACATTATCCCTTGCACTCACTTCTGTTCTGATTTTCCCTCCACTCTCCACCCCTCCCTAGATGGCAAGCAGTCCTATATATGTTGAATATGTCCTAGTATATCCTAGATACAATGTATGTGTGCAGATCCAAACAGTTTTTCTTGTTGCACAGGAGAATTGGATTCAGAAGGTAGAAATAACGGAAGAAAAACAAAAATGCAAACAGTTTACATTCATTTCCCAGTGTTTTTTCCTTTGAGGTGTGCTCTTCTGTCCATCATTGATCAATTGAAACTGAATTAGGTCTCTTTGTCAAAGAATCCACTTCCATCAGATTACATCTTCATACAGTATCGTTGTTGATATATAATGATCTCTTGGTTCTGCTCATTTCACTTAGCATCAGTTCATGTAATTCTCTCCAAGCTTCTCTGTATTCATCATGCTGGTCGTTTCTTACAGAACAATAATATTCCATAACATTCATATACCACAATTTACCCAACCATTCTCCAATTGATGGGCATCCACTCAGTTTCAGCTTCTAGCCACTACAAAACAGGGCTGCCACAAACATTTTGGCACATATTGGTCCCTTTCCTTCTTTAGTATCTCCTTGGGGTATAAGCCCAGTAGAAACACTGCTGGATCAAAGGGTATGCACAGTTTGATAACTTTTGGGCATAATTCCAGATTGCTCTCAGAATGGTTGGATTTGTTCACAGCTCCACCAACAATGTAGTCAGTGTCCCAGTTTTCCCACATCCCCTCCAACACTCATCATTATTTTTTCCTGTCATCTAGCCAATCTGATAGGTGTGTAGTGGTATCTCAGAGTTGTCTTAATTTGCATTTCTCTGATTAATAATGATTTGGAACACTCTTTCATATGAGTGGTAATGATTTCAATTTCATCATCTGAAAATTGTTCATATCCTTTGATGATTTATCAATTGGAGAATGGCTTGGTTTCTTATAAATTAGAGTCAGCTCTCTATATATTTTGGAAATGAGGCCTTTATCAGAACCTTTAACTGTGAAGATATTTTCCCAGTTTGTTGCTTCCCTTCTAATCTTGTTTACATTAGTTTTGTTTGTACAGAAGCTTTTAATTTGATGTAATCAAAATTTTTCTATTTTGTGATCAATAATGGTCTCTAGTTCATCTTTAGTCACAAATTTCTTCCTCTTCCACAAGTCTGAGAGATAAACTATCCTATGTTCCTCCAATTTGTTTATAATCTCGTTCTTTATGTCTAAATCATGGACCCATTTTGATCTTATCTTGGTATATGGTGTTAAGTGTGGGTCCATGCCTAATTTCTGCCATACTAATTTCCAGTTATCCCAGCAGTTTTTGACAAATAATGAATTCTTATCCCAAAAGTGAGGATCTTTGGGTTTGTCAAACACTAAATTGCTATAGTTGACTATTCTGTCTTGTGAACCTAATCTGTTCCACTGATCAACTAATCTATTTCTTAGCCAATACCAAATGGTTTTGGTGACTGATGCTTTATAATATAGTTTTAGATCAGGTACAGCTTCATTTGATTTTTTTTTTCCATTAATTCTTTTGAGATTCTTGACCTTTTATTATTCCATATGAATTTTGTTGTTATTTTTTCTAGATCATTAAAATATTTTCTTGGAAGTCTGATTGGTATAGCGCTAAATAAATAGATTAGTTTAGGGGGTGTTGTCATCTTTATTATATTTGCTCGACCTATCCAGGAGCACTTGATATTTTTCCAATTGTTTAAGTCTGACTTTATTTGTGTGGAAAGTTTTTTGTAATTTAGCTCATATAATTCCTGACTTTCCTTTGGTAGATGAGATTCCCAAATATTTTATGCTGTCAACAGTTATTCTGAATGGAATTTCTCTTTGTATCTCTTGCTGTTGGATTTTGTTGGTGATGTATAAAAATGCTGAGGATTTATGGGGATTTATTTTATAACCTGCAACTTTGCTAAAGTTATAGATTATTTCTAATAGCTTTTTCGTGGAATCTCTAGGGTTCTCTAAGTATACCATCATATCATCTGCAAAGAGTGATAGTTTGGTTTCCTCACTGCCTATTCTGATTCCTTTAATCTCTTTCTCGACTCTTATTGCCGAGGCTAGTGTTTCTAATACAATATTGAATAACAATGGTGACAGTGGGCAACCTTGCTTCACTCCAGATCTTACTGGGAAAGATTCCAGTTTTTCCCCATTACATATGAAGCTTACTGATGGTTTTAAATATATGCTCCTGACTATTTTAAGAAAATATTTATTTATTTCTATTTATTCCTATACTCTCAAGTGTTTTTATTAGGAATGCATGTTGGATTTTATCAAATGCTTTTTCTGCATCTATTGAGATGATCATATGGTTTTTGTTAGTTTGCTTATTGATATAGTCAATTATGCTAATAGTTTTCCTAATATTGAACCAGCCCTGCATTCCTGGTATAAATCCTACTTGATCATAGTGTATTATCCTGTGGATGATTTTCTGTAATCTTTTTGCTAATATTTTATTTAAGATTTTAGCATCGATATTCATTAGAGAGATTGGTCTATAATTTTCTTTCTCTGTTTTCAGCCTACCTGGTTTAAGTATCAGTACCATGTCTGTGTCGTAAAAGGCACAGGTAGGACTCCTTCAGTCCCTATTTTTTCAAATAGTTTATATAGCATTGGGGTTAATTGTTCTTTAAATGTTTGGTAGAATTCACATGTAATGTCCATCTGGTCCTGGGAATTTTTTTTTAGGGAGTTGGTTAATAGCTTGTTCTATTTCTTTTTCTAAGATGGGACTATTTAGGATATTTACTTCTTCCTCTGTTAATCTGGGCAAGCTATATTTTTGAAGGTATTCTTCCATTTCATTTAAGTTGTCGAATTTATTGCCATAAGTTGGGCAAAGTAATTCCTAATTATTGCTCTAATTTCCTCTTCATTAGTGGCGAGTTCTCCCTTTTCATTTTAAGACTAACAATTTGATTTTCCTCTTTCCTTTTTTTAATCAGATTTTACTAGAGGTTTGTCTATTTTGTTGGTTTTCATAGAACCAACTCTTAGTTTATTAATTAATTCAATAGTTTTTACTTTCAATTTTATTGATCCCTCCTTTTATTTTAGAATTTCAAGTTTAGTATTTGACTGGGGGTTTTTAATTTGTTACTTTTCTAGCATTTTAGTTGTAAGCCCAATTTGTTGACCTTTTCTTTCTCTACTTTATGCAAGTAAGCCTCTAGAGATATAAAATTTCCCCTTATTACCACTTTGGCTGCATCCCACACATTTTGATATGATGTCTCATTATTGTCATTTTCTTGGGTGAAGTTATTAGTATTCTATGATTTGCTGTTTCACCCAATCATTCTTTAGTATGAGATTATTTAGTTTCAATTATTTTTGGTCTACTTTCCCTGGCTTTTTGTTGAGTGTAATTTTTATTGCATCGTGGTCTGAAAGGATGCATTCACTATTTCTGCCTTACTGCATTTGAGTTTGAGGTTTTATGTCCTAGTATATGGTCTATTTTGTATAGGTTCCATGAACTGCTGAAAGAAAGTGTCTCCTTTCTGTCTCCATTTCGTTTTCTCCAGAGGTCTATCATATCTAACTTTTCTAGTATTCTATTTACCTCTTTGACTTCTTTCTTATTTATTTTGTGATTTGAGTTTATCTAATTCTGAGGTGCAAGGTTGAGATCTCCCACTATTGAGGTTTTGCTATCTATTTCTTCTTGCAGCTCTCTTAATTTCTCTTTTAAGAATTTAGATGCTACACCACTTGGTGCATATATGTTTAATATTGATATTGCTTCATTATTTATGCTGCCCTTTAGCAAGATATAGTGCCCTTCCTTATCTCTTTTAATTAGATCAATTTTTGTTTTTGCTTGATCTGAGATCAGGATGCTACCCTGCTTTTAGTTTCACCTGAGCATAGTGATTTTGCTCCATCCTTTTACCTTTATTCTGCATGTATCTCCCTGCTTCAGGTGTGTTTCCTGTAAACAACATATTGTAGGATTCTGGCTTTTAATCCATTCTGCTAATCACTTCCTCTTTATGGGGGGGGGTTTACCCCATTCACATTTATGGTTAAATTACCCATTCTGTATTACTTGCCATCTTGTTAACCCCTATTTATGCTTTTCTCCCTTCTTTTCCCCTTCCCCCTTCCCAGATTAAACTTGTGGCACCTTGGCTTCTCACAGCCCTCCTTTTTAGTATCCCTCCTCCCCACCTTAGGTTCCTCCCCTATCTTCTCTTTCCCTCTCAGTTTCTGTATTCCCTTCTGCTTAGCTTATTCCTTCCCTTTTCACTTTTCCTTCTCCTTTTCAATGAGATGGGAAGTTTCACCATATGTGAATATGTCTAAAATTTTCTCTTAAAGTCAATTCTTATGGCAGTAAAATACCCACTATATTCATCCTCATTCTTTCTCTCAGATATAATAGGTTTCCTTTGCCTCTTTGTGAGATATAGTACCCCCACTTTACCCTTTTTCTGATACAATGTCCTTTCCACCTCTAATTTCTAGAACAAGGTATACATGTATTTTTATACATCTTTACAGCAAGAATATAGTTCCCAGATTTCTTTTACCTTTTTAGGTTTCTCTTGAGTTCTATATTTGCAGATCAAACTTCTTGTTAAGTTCTGGTTTTTTCACCAAAAATAGGCGAAATTCACTTATTTCATTGAATGACCATCTTCTTCCCTGGAAAAAAGATGCTCATTCTGGCTGGGTAAGTTATTTTTGGTTGCATACCGAGTTCCTTAGCCTTTTGGAATATCATATTCCAGACCCTTCGATCTTTTAATGTGGATGCTGCTAGATCTTGGGTGATCCTTATTATGGCTCCTTTATATTTGAATTGGGTTTTTCTAGCCGCTTGGAGTATTTTTTCCTTTGTTTGAGGGTTCTGGCATTTGGCCACTATATTTCTTGATGTTTTGATTTTAGAATCCCTTTCAGTGGGTGATCGATGAATCCTTTCAATGTCTATTTTACCCTCTGTTTCTATGACTTCTGGGCAGTTCTCTTTGATAATTTCTTGGAAAATAGTGTCCAGGCTCTTTTTTTCATTGTATTTTTCTGGGAGTCCAATGATTCTAAGATTGTCTCTCCTAGACCTGTTTTCCAGGTCTGTTGTTTTTCCCAGAAGGAATTTCACATTTTTCTCCATTGTTTGGTTTTTTTGGTCTTGCTTAACTGATTCTTCTTGTCTCCTTGAGTCATTCAATTGCATTTGTTCTATTCTTATTTTCAGTGAAGTGTTTTCTTCACTCACTTTTTTTATATCTTTTTCTAATTGTCCAATTTGTTCTATGGAATGTTTTTCCATTTCACCCATTTTATTCTTTAGTGAGCTATTTTCTGTTTCCAGTTCACTAATCCTATTTTTCAAGGATTTGTTTTCTTTATCCACTCTGTCTTTAAATGAGTGGAATGACTTCTCCAGTCTCTCTTGCCAAGCCTCCCTCTCCTTTTCCCATTTTTCTTCTAGCTCCCTTGTGAGAGCCTTTTTAATTTCTTCTATGAGATTCATCTGTGCTGAGGAACAGATGATCTCCTCCTGTGGGGCTTCACCTGAAGATAATCTGTTTTTAGTCTTCTGGGGTTTAGAGTCTGTTCTCTGTCTGTATAAAAGCTGTCAATCGTTAAAGTCCTTTTTAACTTTTTGCTCATTTTGTCAGAGAAGAATCAGAGACAAACTAGCAAAGAAAAAAAAGGAAAAAAAAAAACACAAATGGAATCTGCTTTATTGGGGGGAGGGGCTGGGTGGTGTTACCGAGCTTCCTCTACAGACTGAGGGGGCAGCAACGAGGCACTAGCAGGACTGTGCTGCGGCTGCGCTCTGAGACTCTGAGAGCGTGCTGAGACGCTGTGGGGGGAGAGGGGCCAGTCTCAAGGAACTCCAGCTGTTTGGGGTTGTATTCTTTACCCCCGGTGTTTTTAGCTTCTCTGCTGGGCTACTGACTTGCTGCCAGGGCAAAGTATCCAATCCTGTAGTGAAGCTCTCCCCACAAAGACGGCTGAGATCACACCCCAACCCCCTCCGGTCTGCTCGGCTGTGAGCTGCCTGCCGAGTTCTTGCTGCCGCTGCCTGCCCTCAGCCTGTGCCTGATCTAAAACCGTCCCGCCCTCGAGCAAAAACAGACCTTTCCTGGTGAATCTCTTTTTTTTTTTTATTTATTTTTTTATTTTTTTATTTAATAGCCTTTTATTTACAGGATATATACATGGGTAACTTTACAGCATTAACAATTGCCAAACCTCTATCCTGGTGAATCTCAAGGATGTCTTCTCTTGGTAACTGTTTGTGGGTTTTTTTTTCAGTCAGGCATTAATTCAGAGGCTTGTAATGAGATGGATTCTGAGAGAAAATGCGGAGCTTACACAGCTGTGTGCCTCCTCGCCGCCATCTTGGCCGGAAGTCCAACTGAACTTGCTTCTGAAGAGCCCTCCGTCAATGTTCAGGATCATTTTACTGTGAATAACCTAGACTGTATAAAGCTACTGTACTGATTGGATCTGTTCTACCCCAATGTGAAGGACACAATTTAAAATATCATTAGAAATCTGGTGAAGTCAGTAAGATTGTTCTTTCATGTAGGTAGCAAGACACAGAAAAAATCTTGGACTATGAGTTAGGAACCTAAGCTTTCCTCTTCCAACTAGCTTGACTTTGGGGGGGAGTAATTTATTTTTTGGATCAGTTTTGTCATCTATAAAATGAGCCTTCTCTCTGGCTGTCCATTTAATTTACAGGGTTATTGTATAAATTAAATAATATGGGTAAAGGTGTTTGAAGAAATCCTCCAAATGGAATTTTGCCTTTTACCTAGAGTCATAGCTGGGAAGTTCAATCACTTTATTTCATCCAAGGAAGATGACACCCCCATTAGGGAAATTACTTGTCCAAGGTTACATAGATGATTCGTGGCAGAACTTTGAGCAGGAAATGGGTTTTTTCATTCCATGATCCTTCCATGAAGTCTCAAAGAATTGCCTATAAAAGAAGCTTGGAGGAAGTATTTAATGACGATGAAGATGATGTAACCACTTTTTATATAACATTTTGATATTTGCCAAGTGCCTTATATCCCTTGAGCCCTCCTTACAACATCTGTGAGTAGTTAATTTGAATTTTTGGGGGGATTAGATCTATTTTTTGTAGAATGAAGAAGTTCTCATGAGGAAAGTTTCTCTATCAATATTGATACCAACTGCTTTTCAATTTATGACAAAGATTTACCTTAAGTGCTACCTGGTTAGTCGTCATCACACACACCTGGAAACCCAGCATCACACAGTCAGTATATGTCAGAAGTTGCACCCAGCTTTTCTTAATTCAACTATAGCTCTTTATCCATTATGTTAAAGTTGCCTCTCATGGCGTGGTCAGTATTGATCTTGTTATTTTCACTTTATGAATAAGGGAAGTAGACTCAGAGACATTGTGACTTACCCATGATCACTTAAAGTGTTCATAAAGTTAATAATCTGATTTATATACTCTTCTTCTTTGTTGTTACTTTAAATAGACCTATATTTAGTTCTGTAATTACAGAACTATTACTTATAAAGTGAGGATAATAATATTTGCATTGCTTACCTCAGAAGGCTATTGTGAAGAAAATACTTTATAAGCCTGAAAGTATAGTATACATAGAAACTATTTTTTTCATTTTACTCCCATATAGTTGACATAAACTTGGATAAACCAATAGTATTGTTTAAAAATACAATATTATCTATAGAAAAATATATAAAGATCCATACATATATATTTGATATTGAAATTCAAAAATATGACTGATTAAAACTTGTCCACACTTGCATGCTTTTATATGAAGTGAAGATTGCTACTATTCTGAAACTAACTGATCAGCACTGCTGGTTCTGTAGTTTGAGATTTCTGTATTTCAGTAGTCTTGGCCAAAGAGTTAATTAACTTCTGTGCATCCTTTTTGGGAAGTTTATTTTTAGCTCTCTAAGCTGCAGAGTTGATTTCCTCCTTAAGTATGAAGAAAATATATGTATGTAAGAATATAGATGTATATTTATGTGTGTATATATATATATATATATTTGTAGGTACATATATAGGTATAACAGATAAATATATAACATACACATACATACATATATATAATTTAGGATTCTGGCACTGTACTAGTGTATTTCTTGAAAAATAAAAGGTAACCTGCTGCCATATGAAACTAGCAAGAACCCAGTGAGGAAAGGATAATGCCAATTAAAATTGTACATTCACAGAGGCATGAAATAAAGTCATATTAATAAGATTTCCAGCTTGTAGTTATAGGAGGACAAGACTGTTTCAGTAAGGACCTGATCCCCACTTGGCAGAATTTCCTTAAAAGTGGAATAAGACTGGCTTGGTGCCATATTATGAGAAAGCTTTTCATTCATTCACCCAATTTTTAATGAGTATCTCCCATGTTCAAGACAATCTGTTGTCAACCCATTTGCAGTGAAGCATGATTTAAAGCTGATAAGCTCACACATAGATTGTGCTTGGGTACTTGATCTCCTATGGATAAAGAACATGATGAGAAGAGAAATATAAATTTTTAATGACCACCAAAGGTTAACTTTTGTTATTTGATGAAATGTGAATAAAAGAAGACTCTATCTTTTTGCCATTATGATGTTGATCTACTAAACCCCATAGTAAATGCAGAAGCCCCTCCAATGATGCAGATCTAACTCACTGATTTTTATTAGCTAAATTCTAGGATATTGTTTGAGGCACATAGTGAATCTACTCAAGGTCGTACAATAAATGTCAGAGGTTGGTTTGACATCTTTCTTAGCCCAAGCACGGCCCTCTATGTATTTTAGATCTTGCTGACACCAAGGCCAGAATTTTGCCTCTAATACTTTTTGATCCACTTGACCATAATTGTAGTATGTGTAGTGCAAAGTACCTCAGACTTAGAGAAATTACAGAGAAATGTGGGTTTAAATGCTGCTTCTGCTGGTTACAAGCTGTATGACTTTGGAAAAGTCATCAATTTCTCTGAAACACAGATTATTTTCCTGTAAAATGAGTATAATAATACTTTTATTGCCTACCTCAAAAAACTATTGTAAGGAAGGTATTTTATAGGTCTTAGTCTTGTATAAATGTGAACTATTTTTAGTTTTATTTTTATATAATTGATATAAATTAGAGTGAGCCAGTAGTTGTATTCAAAAAAGAATGTAGGCCAGAGATTGTTTTATTTTTGCCTTTGAATTCTCCTAGTCCCATTACTTCCCCTTACCTAGTCTAAGTATCTGGCACCTGGTAGGTCTAGCTTAATAAATCCTTCTTGAATTGAATGGAATCAATGTTGTAATGCAGTGGATTTGCATTCTCATGCTATGAAGGGATGATGGATTTAAATGAAGGAATGAATAATGAATGTTAGATAAAGTAATGGCTGGCAGAGAAGGATTTTATAGAATTATAATTGATCCTGAAAAACATTAGTAAGGTGGAAGAGGTCAAGGTAAGTAAGTGGAAGAGGGCTCCAGACGATCACACCATTTCAGAATTAGAAGGCTTGTTAGAGAGCACCCATTTATTCCAACCTGTATGTGAACAAGAATCTTTTCTATCAGTGGTCATGTAGACAAGCTTAAAGACTTTAATATAGGGAAAACCCAATACTCAAGGAAACCAGTTTTACTTTTGCCTACTTCTAACTGTTGGGAAACTTTTCCTTATATCATGGCAAGCTTACACTCATTGCTTTGAATCTGCCTTGGAGCTAAGCAGAAGTCTAATTTGAAAGCATTGGCAACTGGAGTCAGATAATGCCTTAAGTTCCAAAATTATTTATGAATCAATTGATGTGATAAATCAGGTTGTTTCACTTATTCCTTTTCTTTCTTTCCTTACTCTACCTCTCAGAATCCTAGAATATAAGCATTGAGAGGGATATTAGGATTCAAAGGGATAGATTATCATAGACCTAGAATGGAAGGGACTTGGGGACAATGTGGTCCAATTCTTCATTTTACAGGTAAGGAAATTAAGGACCAGGGAACACTATATGTCTTCCCCAAAGTCACAGAGGGAATAAGTGTCAGAGAGGGAATATGAACTCAATTCTACTGATTCCTAGAACCATTTGCACTTTTTATTGCACTATACAACTTAGAGATGTGAAGCAACTTGCCTTTTAGTAAAATCAAAATCAATAAGCATTTATTAATCACCTATTATATGTCAGTCATTTTGATAGGTCCCAGGGATACAAAGAAAGGCAAAAACCAAAACCAAATAACAACCTTCCCCCCCCCCCAAAAAAAATCACTTTTCTACCATCTAATGGTAGAGACATTATGCAAATAACTACTTGCAAACAAGATACACAGAATGATTTTTGAGGCAACCACAGAAGTCACTATAATTAATGGAAAAAGGAAAAGACTTTTTGCAGAAGATGGAATTGTAGTTGATAATGGAGGAAGGAGGGAGAGAATTCCAGGCATGAAAACAGCCAGGGGAAATATCTAGAGTTGGGAGGTGGAGTATCTTGGTCAAGGAACAGCAAGCAATAAGGTCAGTGCCACTAGATCCCCTGTAGAAGAGCACTATTAGTGACTGAACTGGAATTAGAGTACAGGTTGTCTTTCTATTACAGCATGCTACCCCTCTTGTTCTTGTAACCCATTATTTTAGGTGAAAAAATTATTTCTTCCAACCATCTAATCAATAGAACAAGCAGATTACAACTGTTTCATTCGAGGATGTCAGTGATTATTAGTGAGTGGGGAGAAAAAGAGACTTTGGGGCAAATTCTATGATATTAATAGCTTGGATAGATTTCTTTCCTGTAAAGCCATAGGAGGAAATGTAAGGGAGTCATTTATTATGTCCCTATTATTTATTCAATAGCATTTATTAAAGTTCCTACCATGTGAAGTTTTTACCACTGTATTCCATTCTATTGGGAATTAGGGTTTGTAGTTTCTACCCTCTAATGGAGAGAGAAGACAAATATAAAAACAAATGCCACATTATAGTGGAAAAAACACTATGCTAAAAAGCAGAAAAATAATGTTCCTTATTGACTATTTCTATGATCTTCGATCTCAGCGTCACTTTACTTCTTTTGGCTTGATCCTTAAAATATATGTATATACAGCCTCATGGCCTCCCTATTATTCAGGCCACCAAAACTACTCTGGGTTTTAGGCACTTTGTGGCTCAGCATTAACTCACAACCTTCACTCATGACTCTCCTGATTGTTAAATTTTATTAGTTTAACCAGAAGATATATTATGTCAAAGCAAAAACAAAACAAATATAGAAAAGAGAGAAAGAGAAACAGAGGCAGAGACAGAGAGGCAGAGATATACAGAGAGAGACAGAGACAGACAGACAGAGATAGAGACAGATGGAGACAGAAACAGAGAGACAGAAAGACAGAGAGGAGAGAGACAAAGAGAGACAGAGAGATAGAGAGACAGAACTCTTTATGTTTTAGCTCTTGTATGATGCAAATATGAGCCAATGTCAAGCTAACTAGAGGACCCTAGACAGGTTTTCAAGTATATCTTTTGAACTTCTTTTCTCCCGGGTGGCTTTGGAGAGGGAAATTTATTTTTATGTAACTCATTTTCTTCATGTGTAAAATGAAAGAGTTTTAACTGGATTATCCCTGATGCCCCTTTCCCCTCTATGTATCTATAATCCATGCTTCTACTTGTGATTTTTCAATTTAAACTTTTAGAATCATAGCTGTAAATCTGGAAAGGATTATAGAAGTCTTTTTTGTCAAAGTTCCATTTTACAGATGAAGAAACTGAGGTTTGCAGAGGTTAAGTGCTTTACTCAGTATTCAAACTTAATTCCTGTAATTCTTTTTATATGAATTTTGGTTTGAAATTTTTTTTCATTCCTATCATGACCTTGGATCAGCAGACACTAACCCTTTCAAACTGGTTTGGGAAATCAATTGGAATTAACCCCCTACAGAGGAATTAACCCCTGATCTTTGTGTAGATTAACTCAGTGGCAAGACTGAAAGGGGCTGAGTATAGCAGCTGGTAAAGCTATCCATCTTTGCCCTATTTTTTCACCAGCAATAAAAACTGCTGGACTACACCTGCATGGGACGATATCACATGTATCTGAACTCAACTAGAGAACATTTAGATATCTCTTTTAGAGGTGAGATTTTTTTGTTATATGTAAGATTTTTTTAATATTTAAGGAGAGAGAGCCAAGATGGTGGAGGGCAGAGAGAAACTCACCCAAACCCTCCCAAATTCACCTTCAAATAATTATAAAATAATGACTCAAAGTGAATTCTGAAGCAATAGAAGGAACAAAAGGATGGGATGAAATAATTTTTTAGAACTTAGAAAGATATGTTTCACTTCCCTGGCTTCTTTTAAGTCTCAATTAAAATCTTGCCTTCCAAAATAATTCTTTCTTAAGCCTCTTAATGCTAATGCCTTCTTTCTTTTATTATCTCCAAATTAGTGTGTGTGTGTGTGTGTGTGTGTGTGTGTGTGTGTGTGATTAAGTCATTTTTTAGTTGTTTCTAGTTGGGTGGAGTTTTGTTGGCAAGACACTGGAATGGTTTGCCATTTTCTCCTCTGGATCACTTTACCGACATGGAAACTGTGACAGACAGGGTGAAGTGACTTGCTCAGGGTCCCACAACTAATAAATGTCTGAGACTAGATTTGAACTCAGAAAGATGCCTTCTTAACTCCAGACCAGTACTTTGTCCACTGTGCCATAGCTGCCCCATATCATAGTACATCCACAACCACACCCTCTCACTCCCACATATACACATATACATAGAGGCAAACACAAATACACTCACAGAAATACACCCACATATACACACAGATATATAACATATGTGTATAGATATGCACATATATGTACACATGATACATAGTTTCACATTGTCTGCTAGATTAGATTCTTAATTCTTTGAAAGTAGAGACTATTTTTGATTTTCTTTATATTCCTAGAACTTAGCACAGTTCTTGGCACATAGTGCTAAATAAATACTGACTGATTTGAGTAGGAAATAGAATTTACAGGGGATATTATTTGGGTGAATTCCCAGAGGTGGAGAAAGATGAGACTCTAGAGACTAGTTTTAGAGTACAAGAGAAGAATAATGTATATGTATGTGTATATATATATATATATATATATATATATATATACACACTTAAAAGATAGATTAGAATCATATTGAAGAGTGACCTAGATTCCAGGTTAAGAATAGTTCTTTCTAGTTTAAACTAGAGGAACAGGGAGATCCTGGAAGATTTTGTGTTGGGAAGATTGCATACTAGATAGCATAGTGGAGAATATGCTGAATTTGGAGTCTGTAAGATCTGTTTGAATCCTCCTCCAGCTTTATGATCCTGGATAAGTCAGTAACTTAACCTTTCTGAACCTCTGTGTCCTTATCTGTAGAATAGAAGTCATAATAACACTCACTTACTAGGATTGTTATAAAGATCAAATGGGATAATATACGTGAAGCACTCTTCAAACCATAATAGATTGGAGAGATTGGAGAGAAGTCACCAATTAGGAGCCTACTATCATGATGTTGTTGAATTGCGTCCAACTCTTTATGACCCTATTTGATTTTTTTGCCAAGAAAACTAGAATGGCTTGCCATTTCTCCTCCAGCTCATTTTGCAGATGAGGAAACTGAGGCCAAAAGGGATGAGTGACTTGTCAAGGTCACCCAGCTATTAGGTGTCTGAGGTCAGATTGGAACTCAGGAAGATGAGTTTTCTTTACTTTAGCCCCAATCCATCTATCTAGCTGCCAGCCTACTTCTCTAGTCTAGGTAAAAAGCGATAATGGGTAGTACAGTAGTAAGTAGTAATTAGGATAGTAACCTAAAGGAACAGGTGTGAGAAATACAGTTGAAGTAGAGACATAACACAGGCTAATAGGATCTCATGATAATTTCCCTACAGAGTATATCTCAAGAATAGCATTTCAGGTCAGAATCATGCAAGGCCATTATGGATATCCTTGAATAAATAAGTATCTAACTTCATCTTTGGAAGACTCTTTTTCCGAGGAATGCTCCTTGACAAATACAGGAAGTCCAGTGTTGGGAACATGGTGTAAGAACTAGCAATGGTGTCTGAAAGTTATATTTTAAAAATATATTAGGAGAGATATTGTGCTCCTTGAAAACAAGGGTTTTTGCCTTTATTTGTATACTCAACACTTAATACCTGGTGCACATTAATTAATGTAGTTAATGAATCTAAATAAGGAGTGAGGGAGAAGGTAACACTAACAACGGGGATTCAATAAAGGTGTCTTGTAAATAGTAACACTTGAGCTAATCCTTGGAGAGAGGAAAGGATTCCACTAGGTGGAAGTGATCTTAAATAATTCTGTCTGCCTGTCTAGAGTCAGTCAATCAGCAAACATTTATCAAACACCTACTATGAACAGGGAATATGTTAGGTAGTAGGAATAGAAATTTAAACTGCAACATTCCTTTCCCTCAAGAAGCTTACATACTATTATTGTTCTATAAGAAATGACCAGCAGGATGATTTCAGGAAGGCCGGGAGAGACTTATATGAACTAATGCTGAGTGAAGTGAGAAGAACCAGGAGATCATTGTACACAGCAACAAGATTATACGATGCTCAATTCTGATGGATGTGACTTTTTCCAACAATGAAATGATTCAGGCCATTTCCATTGATCTTGTGATGAAGAGAGCCATCTTCACCCAGAAAGAGGACTTGGGAACTGAGTGGGGATCACAACATACCATTCATATTCTTTTTGTTGTTCTTCACTTGCATTTTGTTTTCTTACTCATTTTCTTTCCTTTTTGATCTGATTTTTCTTGTGCATCAAGTAATTGTATAAATATGTTTACATATATATTTAAATATATTTTAACATATATAACAAATATTGCATTGCTTGCCATCTAGAGGAAGGGATAGGGGAAAGAAGGGAAAATTCGGAACACAAGGCTATTCAAGGATCAATATTGAAAAATTATCCATGCATATATTTTGAAAATAAAAAGCTTTAATAAAAAAAAAAACTTACATTCTTTTTTTTTGAGGTGGCAGAGGTGAAAAGGGGGAGGTGGTATCAGCTATATATCTATATGCATATATATGTATACACATACAAATACCTATATACATTTAATTGTGTATATGTACATAAATATACAGATCATATATAGAAATATATATATATTTACTTCATATATGTATATGTGTATGCATGTGTGTGTGAAATAATGTACTTGTGGCACATCCTCTAAAGCAATTGTGCTTTCCCACTAAGCATTTCCTCAGCATTTCCTCAGGGTTTTAATGGTCAGCTAGAGCTGGGTTATTGAGCCCTCTCCCATGGATTTCTCCTTCCCTCCATGATTATCGGGGACATCAAATAGTCAGTTTGACACTTAGCCATTATTCTCAGTATTTATTAAGGTAATAGAAAAAGAACAATTGTTATAAAACATCTTTTCATAGATTTGTGACACTATTCTACAACTACATACAAAGTTTAGGGAAAAATGGGCTGCAGGTTAGAGAATGCAGGTGGGAAAGGGAAAGGAGTAACTCAGAATTCCAAGTTGCTGGAAGACCTCAAGATATTCTTATTAGGGTGTAGTTTTTCTCTGGGATCCTTGCAGGACTGTCAATCTGCCATCTTTCATCACATCCAATATGTTTTCAACTCCTGATGAAAACATTGCTGCAGCTGTTCCAGAAGATAATGATGGGACATGGATGGAAGGCAGATAATCCAAAATCCCTTGGACTTTTTGAAGTTTGAAAGATCCACCTCAGGCCAAGTGTGTCAGGGTAGGAGATATATAGACTGAAGCATTCCACTTCCCCAGCTCCTAAAGAGATCCTCCTCAGGGTTTCTGTTAGAACTCTCTCTTCAATTTTCTTGAATAATGTTGGTTCTGAACTAACTCAATACATATTTTAGAGTTAACGCATAGAGTATCCAATTTTTTCTCAGACTACTGGAATATCCTTCCTCTTTACTTGACTAAAAACTTTTTTTACATTGTCTAAATCAGAGTTAACAAACTACTCTCTATGGGCCAAATCTGATTCATGACTTCTTTTTGTACTCTAGCCAAGAAAACTTAAAATTGTTTTTAATACAATGAAATTTTATTTGAAAATGTAAAAACTAGTTTTGGTTCATAGATTATATAAAAAGTGGGAGGTGGGATGGAATTAGTTTACACAATAATTTGTTGACCCAAAGTTTTTTATTGAGACTTATTTTCATCTCATTAAGGCCTTAACATTAAGGTCTAAACTACTTCAGCATCTTTAAGTGTGATGGGGTAACTTGATCAACTCCTTTCCTCATATAAATTCCTTGGGAGTGGGAGAGCATTAGTAGCTAAAAAGATCAGATAATACTTCTTGTGTATTAGGAAGTGGAAAGTGAGTTGAACTTTGAGAGAAACTGGAGATTCTAAGATATATAAACAAGAAAGGACTGCATTCTAAACATAGGGATAACCTGTACAAAGGCATGGAATTGAGAGATACAGAAGGGTACCAAGAAGTCCAGTGTGATTGAACTATAGAGTGGAAAGAAGATTCATGTGTGATAAGGCTAGAAAAGGTAGTTTTGAATCAAGTTGTGAAGGGATTTAAATGTCAAATGGTGATATTTACACTTGATTTTAGAGGCAATACAGAGCCTTTGGAATTTATTGAACAAAATAGTGATACGTCAAGACCCCTGTTTTAGGAAAATAATTTTAGTGTGTATGTGAAGGATTATTTGGAAAAAGGAGAGACTTAAGGCAAAATTAAAGAATAGTCTATGTAAGAGCTGATGAGGGTCTGAACTAGGGAAGTGAGTAGAGAGAAAGGGATATATGGGAGAGATATTGTGAAGATAAAATTAGCAAGATATGGGGACTGATTGTGATCAGTGAGAGACTTTACCTTATTTGCTTTCTAAATAATGACAGAATTATAATCATGGTTTTTAAAATGCTGATCCCATGTGACCCTTTAGTCAATCAACTGAAAATCATCTGAATTGTTCACAAATTTTCCAGAAAACAGTTGTGTAATACTAATTGTCAACAGAATATAACAAAAAAGTATGGATAAAGCTGGCCAAGAAGTGACTAAAATTGAAGCTAAAGTGATCTATAGCCAAAGGGAAAGGTCATTGCCTTATTGCTTTTCATATTAAAACAATAAGGATAATAACTCAGAGATAAACCATATATAAGTTTTACTTTCTGACCCCTGAAAGAGTTGAGACTGAAAAACTGAATTACAAAAGATCTGTAGAAGAATTGAGTCTGGTTCACTTTGACCTAGCAGGGTGCTATAAAGTTAAAGATAAATGATTCCCATAATGCCTTAATGTAACACACAACTGAGCAGTGGACATTGTCATTCTGACCTTTGGGACACTGGAAAACCACTGTGGGAAATTATATTGTGGTTTGGGTATTCCTTACTCTTTTTGTTGTTGTCATTCAGTCATTTTCCAGTAATGCCTAACTCTTTGTTACCCTGCTTGGGGATTTTCTTGGCAAATATACTGTAATGGTTTGATATTTCAATCTCCAATTCATTTTATAGATGAAAGCAAACAGTTAAATCACTTGCCTAGAATAACATAACTAGTAAGTGCCTGAGGCCAGATTTGAACTCATGAAGATGAATCTTCCTGACTATTGGCCCCTTGTTCTATTCACTGCACTATCTAGTTGCCTTCTACTCATCCTAGAAAAGTGAAAGTGGAGAATCCATGAGAGACATAGTAATCTTCCCTCCATGTTTCTAGTAGGAGTGGGTTTAAAAGGCAACCTAAATTTGAAGATGGATGGGATAGACAAAAGCTCACAGGATCAGTCATCTTTCCTAGATTGTCTGTGTTTCTAGCCCCTGTTTCACACTAATTTAAGACATGACCTTGAAAAAGTTCCTTTTTTTTGTGCCTCAATTCCTTTCTAGACTTTTTATCCTAAAGGAATATAGTCTTTCCCAGAACCTTATTCATAAGTCTTTTTATCTGGAACCTGGGATTCTTGCTTCCAGTTATCTTTAGATCTTGGGCCAAGTGAGTTGGACGGACTTAGTATCTCCAGCTAGAGGTCAAACTCTGGCTTGTAGTAGACATTTCCATTATTGTCTTATTTATGTCCAGTGGCTTGAGGACACCTTATTAATCTCTACTCTAGAAACTATCCTACCCTTCTCTGAAATTTCCCGGGCTCTGGGTAGCTGAAGTTTCCCAATTCTCCATTCAAGAATACAAAAGAAGTTCATAATGAAACAAAGAAACAATCTGGATAATTTTGATACTAAGAAGTTAATTTAATACATAATTTTTTAAAAAACTACAGTTTACAGTTTCATGCATAGTCCTCTATTTCTTTTCTTTGTGAGTTTAAACATGATTTTTAGTAATTGTTAAATTCATAAAAAATAAAAATGTTTTTTTAAAGAGAATTCAGGAGAATATGAAAAACTGTAGCCTGATCTTTAAATATCAGATTTATTTTCTTGACAGATTTTGACTGAAGGAAACCTGGTTGATTTGAGTTACAAATTTGAATTCATTGTTAACTGTCATTGTGTTTTCCAGGTAGCTTTTGGGGGTTACTTTTATTCTATATAATTAAGTGTCTAGAATATTTCAATAAGCTTGAGATGTTGAGACTGGTCATTCAGAAACTAATTAGACTGAAGTGGAGAATGTCAGTCAAAAAAGAATGAAAAAATTAAAAACTTAAAATTTCTAACTGGCTACTACTCTAAGTAAACATGATATGCCATCTTTCTTGTCCATCACTCCCTCTGAAAGAGATCAACTTGTACTTTAAAAGAATGTAATTGAGAGGAAGTTCAAAAGGACAGCTGGTGGTTCCCATTTGCAAGGCAATGTGATCTTCGAGTTCCAGGTTGCCATGGACACATAGTGGGGATGCACTCGGCCTCTGAAAGCAATGAAAATCTGCCCTATTTTCTAGACTTGGAATGGCTGATTTGTGTAATGCATTTTTAGATCTTACTATAGCTTAGGACATTAAGCAGTAAAAGGTCATATTACTCATGCTTACTACTTGTCAGACAATCGGCTGGTCAGTAAGAAAAATACAGAAAATACTTTAAAATCTTATAAGCAGTCTACTTTTGATAAAATAAACCTTTTTATCAATTCTTTCTATAATAGAGATAGGGGGGAGGAATATCGCTTTAAGAATACAGTTACACCAACTGGATTACATAAAAACTGCAGCAGATTTTCCTTTTCCATTATACAGGAAATTTTACTCAAGCGGACTGAAAGGGGGATAGAACTCAGCCACAAGAGTTCAATATTCCTACTGTGATCCCTGCTTGGTAAAGCTTAGAGAAGGCTTTATGTACCTTCCTCAAGAGAATATTCTGCTATTGAGGCCAATCTTTAACCTAATTTTAACCACTGAACAGACAATGACTCAGTCAAATTGAGAACTGTGCAAGATCTTAACTTAAAAAGGCCACGGTCTCCCACTGCATCCAGGGCCAACTTCAGTTATCCTAATCTATCTCTTGCCATGGGATCCAGATGGTTCTGGAGAAGATGAGGCTGATGACTTTGCGCAGCCCTGCCTAACTTAAATCAAACTCACTTATATATCCTCTCTGATGTCACAGTGCTCTTTGAGAATAAAGGACAAATATCAACAACAGTCTGCTCTTTAATTAATGGTAGAAAGTGTCTGCTCTAAGTATGAGTTCTTTTAATTCTCTCATGTTTTGGGAAAATGTGAATTTTGGCTTTAAATTTTAGAGTATTAGACCTGGAGTCCAGGACATCTGGCTTCATATAATTGCTTAAAAACTTGATGGCTATGTAAGCGTAATCTGAGAATCAGCTTATTCATCTGCAAAATGGCACAATAATAGCATTGCCTTCAATGCTCTGTTATGAGTATTGGATAAAATAATGGATGTAAAGTACATTGCAAATGCGAAAGCACTATATCAACGTGAAATTTTGTTCTAATGGAGAAGATTCTTGTTCAAGTATGGATTAGACTGGATGGCTTCTTGGGTCTCTTCCAACTCTGAAACTTTGGAATTCTGTGAGATCAGAAGCAACAAGAAATACTTAATGATATATTTCTCCTTTGACCATGATTTGCTGCTTTTCTATAATTGTGTTCTTTTTCCTGCCTTCCCTATCTATTGAGACCCTACTAAGTCCTCAAGGCTCAAATTCCATCTTCTCCATAGTATTTTTTGACTGAGTGGACAGTAAGTGCTCCTTCTTCTGAAACATTTTGGACAAATCATATGAGATTTATCATTTGTGGTGTTGTTATAGTGTTATATTGTTATATTTTTCAGGTATATAAGAAAAGGTAACTTTTTCTTTAAACAGGTGGTAAACTCCTTGAGGGTAGGGGCCTTAAAAGATTTCTCTGTGTAAATGTTACTATATAGATAAGTTTATATGTATATGTGCATTAAAACAGTTTTTTCTTCAAGTTTTTATAATTTTCTTTTCATTTTCTTCATTCTCTTTCATTTTCTTGTTTTTAGAATTTGTTTTCATAGCTTGTTGGGTGGATAATTTTTCATCATGGAGAAACATTTCAATTCCTTGGAAACATTTCATTCCCTTGAACCTAAAGGTTGCTTTTTACCTAAGGAGCCTAAATCTTGACATCGTCAGTGTTAGTTGCCAAGGCATAATTTTGATGACAGACCACTTGTTACCAGATTAATGATATTAGAAGGATTGAGATAGCTCGGTAGATGCTGAGGTTATTATTTTCTTTTATTTTTGTTTCAGCTGATGGTGAAATAGAGCAATGGCTTGGAGTCAGGAAGATCTGAGTTAAAATCCTGCCTCATACACTTTGCTATGTTATCCTGGGCAAATCATTTTACCTCTGTATCAGAGTTTCTTCAACTGTAAAATGGGGATTATAATAGCTAGGTTTTTCTGCAGATCAAAGGAGATATTTGCAAAAGAAAAGTTAATATAGTGCCTGGCACATAGTAGGTACTTTACAAATACTCTTCCCTTGCCATTTCTTCCTTTCTTTCCCTTCTTTTTGCTCTTCCTTTCTACTTCTCCAAATGCACCCAGGTTTTCTACACTATCCTCCCATCAAAATTTGTTCCAATTAGATAATCTCCTACACACCAGGATATATGTGTGATACAATGGAAAGAGTTCCAGGCCCATAATCAGAGGACCTGGATTCAAATTTCCCTTTCGCCATATCTGTGTAACCTTGGGCACACAAATCAGTTAATCTCTTGAAGCCTCTGTTCTCCATCTATCAAGTAAGGGAATGGATTAGAGCTCTTAAGTCCTTTCCAATTCTGTGATCCTATGATCTCACTGATGTGGATTTTCTTCCTAAGTAAGCTGATCACAACAATCTAACCATGGCAGCCCATTTCCTATGAAATTGGTTCATGTCCTTCCGTAAATTTTTCTCAGAAGGTTTACCCAATATGCTAGAGGAACATTCAACGTGTCTAGAATGGGATACCTTTCCAGAAGGATTTGCTTTTCAATAAAGGACAGTTCCTCAAAGCATAGGAATCAAGCACTAAAGATTGAGTTTCTGATACCAGTTATAGGCTCCTGAGTTGGGGTTTGATAATGACAGAGAGGATGCTCCATAGATGGCATCCTACTGCCTCCACACTCTCCTTGAAGCACTTGTAAGCAAACTCCCATTTCTCACTTTAATCAGCCTGGGAACTTGTTAAGTCTTACTACTAAGCTTCAGTAACATTGAAGATCACACAGGCTTGGCCTTGCATAATGAATTGAAGCTAATTTATGCAAGCGGGATACTGGCTTCTGGACCATTCACTTTTTTGCTTCAGGCCTTCAGGCCGAGGGACAAGCTTTACTCCAAGGATTTGGTGAAATATTCCACACCTATTTATGCAGTGAGCACCTGGAATTCCTTCTTTCTTCCACAATTGAATTATTGATCTGAAGGGCTGACAAAAGAGTGATGTTGGAATGGATTCTGAATGCAGAATGCAAACCACAGAAATCCCTAGATAATATTGACTGAGGTCATTTCTGTGTTCTGGATGGGTAAGGAAGCACACCCATAATTTTTCTTTTTGCTTTATCTTTGTGCCAGAATGCTTTATCTGACACTTTAGTCTTTGTCCTCTATCTGTCATGTTCCAGAAGATATAGATCATTTACCTGCTGGATTTACTCCATCACAAGAGTTCCAGACTAGGTTTACTTAGTGCATATTCTAATTTATTTGGCCTTCTGGATTTATTGAGGTTTTCTAGGCTGTGGTGACCTCCAGATTTAATTATAAAATAGACTTGTTTGCCACAAATCAGAGAACACGTATGGGAAAGACAAACTAATTTCAATTGAGTTACCAAGCTTTTCCTACTCATTTCCCTCTCCGGGGGCCACTTCATCATATATTAGAAGTTTGGGCAAGAAAAATAAAAGATAAATATTCAAAGCAGACAAATTTTTGAAATTAAAATTTCTTTTTCTCAATTCAAACAGTTTTTTTCTTACTATCCTCCTCCTCCTCACAAAAAGAGAAAGAGAAAAGAAAAAGAATCCCAATTTTCATATTAAATATGAAGGCAGATGATTTTCTTATTTATCTGGAGAAAACTATTGAATAATAAATTGGGTCTGTTAAATAAAATGAAGATTTTTGATTATCACTGGATTTTAGTAATCCATGCTATTCCTGTTACTTGTTACCATGGATAATAGAGCAAGCAAAACCTCTTTCCAACCTACAGAGAGTTCTTAAATTTTAAAATAGCTTTTAATTTTCTCCCTTCTATATTTTAAACTCAGTATGTATACTTTTTGTTGGATATTTGTATATTTGATTCGTGGACTCTGGCTTTCAAATCTTGGCTCTGTTACTTAGTACTTGGGTGACTATGAGCAAATTACTTAATCTCAACAGGTCTCATCTTCCTCATCTGCAAAATGAGGGGTTTGGACCAATATTCCTTGAGGTTCCTTCTAGTTTTAAATTTATGATTTATTGATCAAATCCAGAACAATTTCCTTCTTTTTGAAACTTTTCCATTTTTATCAATGATATTACCAATTTCCTGATTCCTTCTGAACCAAATCTCAAAGTAATTGATAACTTCTCTCCCTTCATCTACTTTCCATACAATCATCAAATCCTGCCAGTTTTTTCTCCTAGATTCCTTTGCCCACAAATGCCTTTGAGATTTCTGTATTCCTTTCCATTCTCATTGGCACAACCATGAATTTAGATCTGAATCACTGGACTGGACTTTTTTGCAATAACTTCTTAATTTATATCTTTGCTTCCAGTCTCTTCCTGTCTTATCCATCCTGTCCATTGCTTCCAGATCAACTGAATACAGTGCTCCATTTGTTATTTCACTCCTTTGCTGAAGAATCCAAAATTGCTCCCTTATTGGCTATTCCCTTCAATCTCTTTTTTCATTTACTAGGCAAACCATGCCTGTGTAGCCTAATCTCTTCCTTCAGGCAGGTCAGTATTCTTATCTTTTCTAATTAATACTATTATTTTCTTTTGCTCATGCTTTCCCTCCTATACAGAATAAGTTTATAAAAAAAAAAGTTTATCTTTGTTAAAATATATTTTGTATGCTATTATTAAATTTTTAGGTAGGATTGATTTCTTTTAGAAACAAAATGGTTTTTACAAAAGGAGATCATTCCTTGAGAGGTAAGAATTCAAGAGTAAATTAGAAAGAAATGGGAGCATCACATTTTTATTAAATGAATATTCTTCAATGAAGTTCATGACCACTTAGAGGAAGGCAAAGAGCACATGGAGAGAAAAACTCTTTTTGTCTGTCCTTCATTTTGAAGGAGATCAATGACTTCATGGGTAATAGACTTGACTCTTGGGAATTATAGTTGAGGCAGAATTGAAAAAAGTTATCAGCTTCACTCTCTCTTCCAGAGTCATCAAAGTCCAGTGGTAAGATAAAAATCATGATGATTAGTGATGGCCTGGGATAAGTAGATGACCTTGATGTCTTCAATGTCTAATGAAACTCTAAGCACTCCGGGGGAAGTCTTCATTAATTCACTGATAGGTTTGAGGTCTGTTACCACCAACCTGGTTTAGTGTAACTGTCCATACAGTTTACTGGGATGTGACCACTGTACGTTCTACAACTTCTTGTAGTCACAGGTGAGAGTTGAGTGTAGGTAGACACCAAAGATGGACGAGTGGCCCTGAAAAGGTGCTCTCCCACCAGAGAACTCCCCGTATACTTCATAGAAAAACTAAAGAAACTGGATATTCAGGAGGACTAAGAAAGATGTTTAATTTACCTGAATCTGAGACTTTTATGCTCTTAGTAATAGAAAGGTCTATGGGAGACAGCTAGATGGCACAGTGGATAGAAAACTGCATTTGGAATCTGAAGGACCTGAATTCAGATTTGATACTTATCAATTGTATGACTCTGGGCAAGTCACTTAATCTCTGTCTGCCTCAATTATTCCAATTGTAAAATGGGATTTATAATAGCCACTATCTCGCGATTGTTGTGAAGATCAAATGAGATAATATTTGTGAATTGCTTAGCAGAAATGAGTAATTCCAGTAGCCACTTAATAAATGCCTGTTCTCTTCCCCTTTTTACTTCTCTACTACATTCTCATTCACACTAATCCTACTTTTCATTCTTATCAGGATGAATACCTCCCTGAGATGTGAGCTAGTTGATAGTATAATTAAATGGATTTTGAAGTGGTTTACTGGCCCTACTAAAAGGTTTATTATTAATGGCTTGATGTCTGCTTGGCAATATGTTTCCAGTAGAGTGTTCCAACAATATGTGTTTGCCCTCCTTTTTAAGAAAAAAAAAATTTAAAAGACACACTTTAAAAAATTAACAGAAATACATTTTTCTTATTTTTGTCTTCTACACTATTAAAAAAAAATTCTTTTTTACAAATATGCATACCAAAGCAAAACAAATTCCCTCTTAAGCTGCCTTTAAAAAAGTTTCATTTTGCCCCTAAATCCACTGACTTTTAGGAAGAAGATAGATTTATCAATGATTTTCTGAAATCTTGATCCTACTGCTCTGTCTTTCAAAGTTGTTAGTTTTTCTAAATTGCTCCAGTTCTGCTCATTTTATTCATCAGTTTAGAAAAGTCTTCAAATATATTCTGCATTATAAAATTGTTTATAGTATAAATTATTCTTCTGCTTTGGCTTTCTTCACTCTGTTCATACAATCTTTCCATATATTTTAAAAAATAATGTATTTATTCATTTCTTGTTGAATAATAGTATCCCGTGGCATTCATATTTCCTCCCACAGGTTAATAGTACACTATTTCAAAGTCTGATTCTTTTTGTACAGCAAAATAATTGTATATATATGTATATATACATATATGTATGCATATATATATATATATATATATATATATATAGTATTTAACTTATACTCTAACATATTTAACATGTATTAGTCAACCTGCCATCGGAGGGAAAGGGTCGGGGAAAGGAGGGGAAAAGTTGGAACAAAAGGTTTTGCAAAATTCCCCATTTATATTCTTAGAACATTTGGGGGAATAGCTCTTATTCTTATAAATTTTAATTAGTTCCTTGTAGTCCTTAGAATTAGACCTTTATCAGAGGAATTTGCTACAGAGATTACCCCCTCTCCCAGTTAATGGTTTCCCTTTAAATCTTAGCTTTCTGTGATTTGTTTGTGCTCAATATTTTTATCACCAGCTTGGATAAAAGGATGATTTGGATTGCCTTTCAAATTGTTAGATAACAGAACTGGGAGAAGTATCTATCACATTGAATGACAGGATCAGAATTCCAAAACATGGACACAGAACAGGAAGTTGCAACCACACAGGAGATCTAGAACAGCAAATTATGCAACCAGGGTGATCTAGAACTCAAAGGCATGCAATCTGGGGTGATCTAGAACAGGAAGCCACTAAATCACATGTGATCTAGAACACCAATTCATGCAATTTGGGTGATCTAGAACACAAAGACACGTGATCTGGGGTGATATAGAGAGCAGGAAGTCACATAATCTGGGGTGATCCAGAATACCAAGTCATGCATCTAGGTTATCTAGAACACAAAGACATGCGATATAGAACAGGAAGTCCTATAATCCAAGCAATCTGGAACTCAAGGCACCTAATATGTGGTGATCTAGAACAGAGTCATGTGATCCAGGTGATCTAAAACTCAAAGACATGTAATCTGGGAGATCTAGAAAAGGAAGCCATGTAATCTGGGTGATTTAGAACTCAAAAACATGAAGTGATCTAGAACAGGAAGTCATAATCTGGATGATTTAGAAAACAAAGATGTAATCTGGGTGATCTAGAACACCAGGCCATATAAATCTGAGTGATCTAAAAGAGGAAGTCATAGAATATGAGGTGGTCTGAAACACCAGGTCACATAATCTGAGTGATCTAGAACAGAAAGTCACATAAAACTGAGTGATCTAGAACAGAAGGTCACACAATGCAGATGATTTAGAACTCAAAGATATGTAATCTGGGTGGTCTAGAACAGGAAGTCACATCATCCAGGTGATCTAGGGCACAAACTCACAAAATTCAGGTGATCTAGAAGATGATGTCACATAATTTGGGTGGTCCAGTACTCAAAGACACATAACCCAGGAGATTTAAAACAGGAAATCAGGTAACCTGAATGATCTAGAACAGGAAGTCAAGTAATCCAGGTGATCTGGAACTCAAAGACATGTGATCTAGAAGAGGAAACCACACAATTCAGGTGATCTAGAACTCAAAGTCCCACAAGTCAAACAATCTAGTACATGAAGTCATGTAATGTGGGGTGATCTTGAACAGGAAGCCACATAATCCAAACAAATTAGAACACAAAGCCATGCAACCCAGACTATCTATAAACAAAAGACATGTGGTTTGGGGCAATCTAGAACGGGAAGTAACATGATCCAGGCAATCTAGAACAAGAAGCTGTGCAATCAGGGTGATCTAGAACTCAAAACCATGCTAGGTGAGGCGATCTAGAACAGGAACCCATGTAATACAAGGTGATCTAGAACAGGAAGCCATACAATACAAGGTGATCTAGAACAGGAAGCCATGCAATTTGAGGTGATCTAGAACAGGGACACACACATAATTAAGGTGATCTAAAACTCAAACACACACAATCCAGGAAATTTAGAACAGTAATGTAGCCCAAACGATCTAGAACAGGAAGTCATGTAACCTGGGGTGATTCAGAACTCAATACCACATCATGTAGGGTGATCTAGAACACAAAGTAATTTAGTCCTGGTGATCTAGAATTTAAATACATATAATTGAACAAGTCACATAATCCAGAACAAGCCACTAACCTGTGTGATCTAGGAGATGAAGACATGCAATTTGTGGTGATCTAGAACAGGAAGTCACATAGATGGGGTGATCTAGAATGCAAAGACATGCAATTTGCGGTGATCTGGAATACCATGCCATATAATTTGGATGATGCAGAACAAAATTCATGCAATTCTGGATGATCTAGAACATGAAGATACTCAGTATGTGTCATCTAGAACAGGAAATCACACAGTCCAGGATCATCTAGAACACCAGATCATGTATCCTGGGGTAATCTAGAACACCAAATCACATTATCCGGGTGATCTAATATTTTCCTAAACCTTTCTTTGCTTCTCTCTTCTCTTCTCAAGCTCCATCCCACTTATAACCTTTTCCATCATTAAGAAAATAAAAGCTCACAGATGTGAGTTCCTTAGCATTCCCCTCCCCCATACCTTTCTTGCCCTATTTTATCCTTCAAATCACTTCAATACATCATAACCTTTCTCTTCTTTATTTCTGTGTGCAGGAGAAGTGCTCCTCTATGTACCTTGACCATTTCCTCTAGTCAAACATAAGGAGAAGCCCTCTATCTTATATGGAGATATTCTTTATTTCACCTAATTTGTGACTCTGCTGGCATGATTATTTTGGTAATTTTTAGCTTATCTATACAGATGAAATCATAGTTATAGACCAACAATCTTCAATATAATCTATTGTTTTTATAATTTGCTTTTTAACCAAATTATTTTTAAGCAAGTAACATTTTTGTCTTTGTATTCATCCAAACTTGTTTCTTGATCTTTTCATATTGATTACATTTTTTATTACAGTATGAATCATAAATAGATAGCTAGATGCTTCAATGTATAAACTATTAGACTGGGACTCAGAAAGATCAAAATTGAAATCCTTCCTCAAGCATTTACTAGTTAAGTGATTCTGGGAAAGTAACCCCTGCTTCAGTTTTCTTACTTGTAAAATCAGATAATAATAGTACTTACTTCCCAGGGTTATTATGAGGACCAAATGAAGTAATATTTGTAAAAAGCATTTAGCACAGCATCTGACATGTAGTAAGAGCTTTATAAATGTTAGCTATTGTTATGTTTAAGACAAGTTATAATAGTCTCAAATTCTTAAATGGCTTCTGGTCCAGAGGCAGCGAGTTTGGTTAATTCTCCAACTTCATCAGTTTTTTTTTTTTTTTTAACCTTTTTCTTAATGTGGGAACATGAATTTTAAGCTCACTGAAGGAATTTTCATGGCACCAGAAGGACTCTACAGGTCTCCCAGTAAATTCTGTTTTCCTATATTTAACAAACAAGTATTTGAAGGAAAACTGGGGGTATAATAAATACTGGCCATAAGTATATTGAAATATATGGATTGAAAAACATACTAAACACTTAGAGACTCAGAATGCTCAGAAGGGGACAGCTTCCCTGTCCTTGAGGATTATTAATCATTTCCCTCTAAAAGACAGTTGCAGTATTTAGAGATAAAAAAGCAGAATAAAAGCAGAGAAAGGTTTCTTTAAAAAAGATGCTATTTTAAAACAAAAACTAAATGCCTGATTAATGTTTTTCTGAAAAAAAAAAGTTTAGAAAGCAGTAGGCATTAAGGATTAATTAGTTATCAAACAAGATGTATGCATTTATGAATGACTGAATGGTATGGATTGAACTAGATAGCCAAAGAAAAATCCCTTCCAAATGTTAGATTCTATGAATGAAAAAAGGCCTAATTAATGTCTACAAGCAAAGCCTTGAGCTAAGTGCCCAGGATATGAATAGTAAAGCAAGGTACTGTGAGAAATAATTTATTTGGATCCCTACTGTATTCCAATCAGTATTAATCAGTTTGATATTATACATAAGTCATATAAGGATGGATAGGTTCTTATAGTATGTCTCAAACTTTAATATAATGTTCACTACTTATTAATCTAATTATGAGGTTCAGTTGCCCAATAATAAAATGCTGACAAAGATATCTTCATCCTGTTTTACTCAAATACAGCATGTGTGGGGTCCTTTGATGCTTTGGAAGGTGCCCCAAATGATTTTGGTACCTCTGGACCATTCTCCCTTATCCAAAAGGAATAGGAGACAACATATGATGACTTAGATGACTGATTATAATAGTTTAGACCATTTCCTTTTGCACAACATAAAGAGAAGCCCATCTATCTTGTGTGGAGATGTTCTTTGCATCATCTAATTTCTAATATCTAACATCTAATAAGCTACTGGCATATTATTTTGCTTATCTTATGCTTCATATATCAATTGATGGAATCATTCTGTTTTGGTATAGCTGTTCTTGAATGTCTGGATATCTAGCCCTATAAAAATAGGGCCCTTGAAGAAGACATCTCAAATCCTGAGGAAGTTCTAAGATCCACTTCATTGGAGGGCATCATGGATCCTTTAATAAAGTGCCATTGGCTCAGAGCTCTGTCTGTCTCTTTTATTGTGGGTGGAACAATTTTAACCCCACAATACTCCATTGTCTAAAGAAATTAAAATTCTAATACATTGAGAAAATACAGGTTAATGTCATCATAAAAATTTAGTTATTAGGGGCCTTAGAGGATGTATAGATCAAACTTCTCATGTGCTGAAACTGAGGCACTTGGATATTAATTGACAGAATCAGGATTCACCCCCAACTCAGCTGATGGCAATTACAGTGTTCTCTCCTCTACTGTAGCTCACATTTTCTCAAGATTTATATTCACTGACCCTTGCTGTTGTTTTTGGATGACATCAACTGAATTTAGAGCAAGTTTGGCTCCTGGGGAAAGGGATTGGGCAAACCACTAAGTAATTCTGTTCCTCCACTGAAATGATGACTTAGAGGATAGTGGGAATAAATGGATGAGCTTTGATTTTGGATGCTGATGAACTATGCATCCATTTGTACTGGAGGGAGCTTTAGTTTTCATGTTATGTAAGCCTTTTCTCAGAGTTCCTGCTCTAAAGCACACTACTCAAAAGAACTTTAGTGATCTTCATCCCAAGTGGTGAGGAGAATGGGGTCAACATTGCCCTTGACTAGGACAATTTTATTCAAGGCAAAGATCCAGGGAATTTTGGAATCTTGGCCATTATTTTTGACAGATGGGATGAATGGTGCTAGTAGGATCAAATGTATGAGCTGCTCTAGCATTTTGAGTGAGCCCCGGAATATGCACGAGCCTCCTTTGGTAGGTCCTGTTCCTGGCTCCTATGAGGTTAATGGATGGTTTGAAATAAAGGTTTAGGTGCAAAGAAAGCCATAGTTAAGGAAGGATGATATCTCTGAGGGGAATCTTATTAACAGAGCAGTAAACTTTGGGGAGGAACAGTGGAAAAGGTCATCAGGACAGGTCTGATGAAGAAGTTTATGGTGTTCCTTGTCATACATAGTTAGCTCCCATTCGTTCTGCCATGTATTTTCTTTAAGATTGTGGTCATCATGGTGGCAAAAAGATATGGCAAATATATGGCATGGATTATTATCTTTGGAGACTGATTGCAGGAGTCCTGAGAAGTCATTAAACACAATGTCATTGTGAGAACTTTATCCTGTTAGTCGGAGGCTCTGATCCTTATTAATAAACAACATTTCCTTTGTAACAGTTCTCATCTAAGATGTAGATACTGAGATCATCTGAGATGTAGATACTTATATGGAGATGTTGGAAACTTGCCTCTAGGAGAAGACATACTATGTGAGATAAAGCAGACTCTTTCTATTGACTAGGTAGCCAAAGCTGCCTTAGTCTTGAAATTGGGACAGTCCAACTCTCTCTATTTTTCCATCTCTCACTGTATCTCTGTGTCTCTGCCTCTGTTTCTATCTCATTTCCTTTCTGTCTCTGTATTTGTTTCTCTTCCCTGTGACACTCGGGGTTGAAGCTTTTATTTATGTACAGTATGTGCATCACAGTAAATCGATTGGGGGAAAGCTATCTTTCTCCCATCTTAGGTTCTATAAACCTCAGGGATAGACTTGGGATTTTGGTAAAGTTCTAGGTAAAGGAGATGGAATTTCTAGACCCAAGAGCTTGAGCCTTTGGGACCTTGGAGCCAGGATACCAGACTGGAAGTTGCCATGAGCCCACTGGGAAAGCGTGAGAATCCAGACTACCAGCATGCATGTCCCGAGGAGTTTTATACTTGAAACTTGGTGGGATTGATGATACTTAGAAACTGAACTGAACTGTTAGGATTATTCCCCTGAAATTCAGATAAGTGTTTGCATGTTTTTTTCTTGCTATGACTTTGAAATAAATATTCCTTTGTAAAAATATAATCTGTCTCTAAAGTGGTCTGGAGTTCTGTGGATCCCTAAAACGAAAGGAACATAATCTATGGGGACTCAAATCAATATTGGAGACTAGATATTCCCAAACTACCTTAAGGTACTGGAGAATCCTGGATAACATAAGGTTAGAGAATTAGTTACTTGATCTTTAGGCTGTAGGGGTCAGAGCCATCACTGTTTCACAAGAGATTGATGATGATAATAAAAAAAATGTTTGCTGAGCCCCTATTTTCTATATGCTGGGCACTGAGTTAGATGATGGGGATAAAAAGATAGAGGTGAAAAAAGACCCTGCAATCAAGAAATTTATCATCTAGCTGGAGGAGACCACATATGTGTAACATACATGCAAGATAATTTTGGAGAAAAGGCACTAAAAGCCACTGTGGTTTGCAGGGACTTAGATCAGAAAGGCTTCATGTAGAAGGTGGGGCTTGAACTGATCCCTGAAGAAAACTAGAGATTCTAGAATGTAGAGATGAAGAAAGAATATGTTACGGGTATGGGAGACAGCCAGTGCAAAAGCACAGAGATCAGAGGGTCCTGTATAAGAAACAGGAAGAAGGCTTATTTGACTGGACTATAAGATACATAAAGGAGAATAACGTAAAACAGGATAAGAAAAGTAGGTTGGGGTGGAGTTCATTAATTATTATAAAAATAGTGGACATTTGCTTAGTACTTTGTATATATGTTCTCATTTGATCTTTGTAACAATTCTTGGAGGCAAGCAAGTGCCATTATTATTCCTATTTTTATAGATGGGAAACTGAGATTCATAGAGACTAAAGTGAATTGTCCATGGTAAAGGTGAGAAGTAGGATTTGAATCAAGTATCACATCCTTTCCCCTGTTCCATGCTTTATTTGCCATAGTGCCAGGAGGGGTCATCATTAAAATTGTTATTGGCTGTTGGATGAATAAAAGATCCAAAGACAAGGTTTTGATAGAATAATTCCAAGAATGCTCATTGGAGGAGAGAGAATATGATTTGTCAAGTGGGGTGAAGAATCTGGTAATACTATTGAGGCAATTTTTCTATATCTGCTATTTCATTCTCTGTTGTACTTTGATTTCGTAAACCCATTTTATAGATAAAATATTCTCATAAAGAATTTTTATTGTTTCCCAACATCATCTCTTTCTTCTACCTGTCCCCTCTTCTACTCCCCCATTCATAACCTGCATATATAAATCTTTTTTTCATGTTTATAAAAAAAACATTATGAGATATTTTAATCTTTCATGAATCCCATCACCTATAGATTACTTGAGGCACTCCTTTGTTACAGAGAGTATTCCTAACAAGTAAACTTTATAAATTATTGTCTAAATAATCTGAAGAAGGAAATTAGGAATTTCAGGAAATGAGGTGAGAAAGGAGATCAGTCCATGAATGGGAGTACAACTAGCACAAAGGTATGTAAAGGGGACATGAAACAGAGTTGGTCCTAAATGCAGTAATATTAAGAAAGGCAAAAGAGTTTCTGCCCTCAAGGAGCTTACAGTTTAATGAAAGAAACCCCATGAAGAACTATGTACAGATTATGATATATAAGCTAAATTGGACTGTAAGTTCACAAAAAGAGGCAATTAGGGAAATATGACTTGCCCAGTCACACAGCTTATAAGTATCTGAGATCAAATTTGAACTCAGGTCCTCTTCACTCCAGGGCTAGTGGTCTATTGATGGCATTACCTAGTGGCCCCTGACTATAAATCTTAACGTATGCTGGGAAGTGAGTTGAAGTTAAGTAATTTGCCCAGAATCACATTTATCAGTGTCAGAGGTGGGATTTTGAGCCTTGAAAGGATTGTCTCTGGAGTATGAAGACTTGAGTTTTAATTACTTGGTCTGCAAATTTCCTAATCTCATTATTTTAGATTAGTCTTGGATGGTGTGATTTTGGAAAAGTTACTTTACTTTTCCATGCCTCAGTTTCCTTATTTGTAAAAAAAAGAAAGTTGAACTAGATGATTTCTCAGCTCAAAACCTTTGATTCTATAATCTTATGATACTCTCTTTCCACTGTACCACTGTCTCTTCTAAGAAAATAATATATATGAAATTAGATGTTTGGCCAATAGATTTTTTGTTTTATTTTTATGATGACAGTTATTACCTCCAAGTCCTGAATGGAAAATTTAATAGAAGCAAGACCTCTTTATTGACCAAGTACAACTAATAAAATAGTTCTCCAGCTTTCTCTTTTACAAGGTAAACCAGAAGTTATCTACCACTAGCACCAAACTAGAAATAATAAAAGCCTATAAAAACATGTCTGATGTTTATAGGTTTGGAGGTCACTGGGACCCAGTTTTATATTTCTTATTTGCAAATACCATTTTTCTTTCATGTACTGTGTGTTTGTGAGAGTCTATTATCCCTCTTGTGGTAATCAGACATATGAATTTGCTTTATATTGATCTTCTTATGATAGTTGGTCTAACAGTACCTTGTAGCAGAGATGCCTCTGGTCGTATCTCATTTTACCTTTTATAAAATTTTTAGTGCTTTTCATAGACAGCAAAAAATAAAAATCAGTGTTTCTCCTTGAACAATTCTGAGCAAGCCCTTTGATGTTTTCTGGTTTCATGCTTAAATCTTGTGCTGTATAAATTACACAAAGATGTTAGGGATCCTATCCTCAATCTCATTCTTGTGAGCCGACAAAAGAAAACTATAAAGGTACTGCATTTTCTGCAGGGCTCTGATGCTTTACATTCATAGGGATAGTTTCCACACAATAGACTTTTTAATAAGAGAAAAAGCTTGACTCAGTTTTGTTACCTGCCTTAATACACAATGGTCTGAAATCTGCAGCCGTATTAGAATTTGAAGCTCAAAGTTTGAGTACTGTGGTCGTGGATGTGGTGTGCTATATGGTTTTTATAATTGAATAATTATTTCTTTGCTGGGTTGAAAAAGACTAAAATTAGGGGACGTTGAAATTAATGGAGATATCTCTAAACTGTATTGAAGATAACATTAGCCTCTTATTTTCATCTGTCGTGTGGTTTCTCAATTAGCATCTATCTGCAAGGACTCCAGCAAACATGATGGTGATTAATTAGACATTTGACTTTGTGACTACTTGCCTTGACTACACCTCCCTCACCCTAGATACCAGACAAAAGCCAATATAATCACCTCCCAGTAGAACGTAAGCTCTCTGAGAGCAACAATAGCTTTCTTTTTATTTTTGTCCCCTTTCTGTCTAGCACAGTGTTTGACATAGAGCAGACATTTCAGAGATGCTTGAATTGAATATAATGGAATTCATCCATTAATAAATTAGCCATTAAGCCTTTTAAATAGTTATTCGAAGTGCTATGTTCTAAATTGGGATACAAATGCAAAAATGAAAAGTCCCTATCTGTTAGAGACTTACATTCTATTAGAGGAAACACTATGTAACATATATACACATTATATATACATATGTGTATGTGTATATCTGTACACATTCATAAAATAAATATAATTGTTATTTCCTGGGATGTGAAGGAACTTGAGTGATTATCCTAATAAAGAACTGTTTTATTCTGATGTTCTCTTCAGTGATGATGATGATGATGACGATAATGATATAATGAATAGAGTGCTAGGCTCAGAGTCAGGAAAAAGGAATTCAAATCTGGCCTCAGAAATTTACTAGCTTATAATCCTGGGCAAGTCACTGATTTGTATTTACCTCAGTTTCCTCATATATAAAATGTGGATAATAATACCACATACTTTTCAGGGCCGTTTGTGAGGATCACATGAAATAATAATTGCAAAATGCTTAGTGCTTGGCCGAGCACTTAGGAAATGGTATGTGTATATATATGTTATTGTTATAAACAATAATAACAATAATAATGAGAATGATGATAACTAATCCATTAAGTTTGGCAAAGAGCTTTAAAAAAATCTAATGGTAGGACAGCTGGGTGGCACAGTGGATAGAGCACCAGCCCTGAAGTCAGGAGAACCTGAGTTCAAATCAGACACTTAACACTTCCTGACTGTGTGACCCTGGGCAAGTCACTTAACCTTGATTGTCTCAGCAAAAAAAAAAAAAAATAATTGTATTTTCCTAACTACCATAAGAAATAAGTGCTATTTTTATTCTCATTTTACAAATTAAGAAACTGAGACTGACAGAGGTTTAGCTACTTATCCTAGTTACAAAAGTAGTAAGTATCTAAGACTGGATTTGAATTCAGGTCTTCTGACCCCAGTTCCAGAGCTCTATCTACTGTGCCCCTTTCATTCTTTATGCCATTGAACTTATTCCACTGTGTTTGTCAATCGTTCAGCTCTTCCCTATTTATTCACTCTTCATTCTGGGACCTATGGTCAACATATTGAATTTTCTCTGCAGCTTAGACATCACCCCCATTTAAATCAGTACCCAGTTCTAGATAATCTGCAGGGTTTGTTTTCTCTGCTCCTTCTACTGTTTGAGGGGTCCCCTGGTTAAGCTGTCCTGCTCTGTTCCATACTCCTATTGGCCAAGTCCAGTTTGCTGTGACCATCCCTCAGGAACTTTCCCTTCCACATTGGTATGACCAAGTCAAACCTAAAGCAAATAAATATAGCTCAACCCATAGGACTCCAAAGCTGTCACTTAGATTTCTAGACCTTCCTTTTAAACACTGTCTTTTCTTCCTTTAATCATTTAACTCTTCTTGTCAGAAAGATAAAAATGTGATAATATTTTTAAAGCACTTTGCAAGTCTTAAAGCACTATGAATAAGTACTGGTTATTATCTGCAGTAAATACCTTTTGACTGGTTGAATAAAGTGATTTTCTAAAGAAAAATCCCATTTCTTTATGCAGAGCTACAAAGCTTTGTCAGAGATAATACAGGTCAGGAATCAGAGGACAGTCAATCAGCATTCTTTCATCTTGTAGAGCTTTCTTTGTTAAGAGTGAAAAAATACCCAATTGCTCACAAACAAAGGTAAAGATAAATGAGAAGCTAGGAATATAACAGGATCTATATCGATACATTACAATCTTTTTTTTTTTTAAATTGTTATTGCTGGGGACTTGTGATTTCATCAGTCTATAGAAGTACAGGTGAAGGAAGCTAAAAGAAAAGTGGATAGAGAGCTAGCTGGGTATGGAATCAGGAAGCTGGGTTTGAATTTTGCCTCAGAATCTTCCTAGCTGTGTGACTCTGGGCAATTCTTCTGTTTAGTAGTCCTTCACTTTTATGTCTTTTGTCTTTTATCTTTCTGACTTAGCGTCTATCCTAAAGGACTTTAGCATCCATGATGGTGGTCAATCCTTGGCTTCATAGTTACTTGCCACTTTCTTGATCCTGTTGCTTCAGTTTCTTAAACTGTAAAATGAGGATAATGATAGCACTTATCTCTAAGGGCAATTGTGAGATAATTTTTGTAAAATACTGCTTAGCCCAATGACTGACACATAGTAGTTGTTAGATGAAAGCTTATTGTCTCTCTACTTTCCCCCTTGTATGTGTTTAAAATTGAAGAGTTCTAGAGTTAGGAGATTTTGGAGCATAAAATGGTAAAGCTGTAAAGGAACTTAAAGATAAAATATCAAAACATCAAAGAATCTTCATGGGCCTCAAAGGGTAGGAATTATCAAGCCTAGGTATTTGACTTATCCAGAGTCACACAGAGGGTACAAAATTTATTAGATTATACAATTTTATACCTAGAATTTAACCCTGAATTTGTGTTACCATCTATCTGAAGCCTTTCCTTTTCCCCCTAGTTTTTGGGACTTTTTTCCTATTCTAATTATGTATCCTGAATTTGTGTTACCATCTATCTGAAGCTTTTCCTTTCCCCCCTAGTCTTTGGGACTTTTTTTCCTCTTCGGATTATGTATCCTTTTCCTTGACCTTCCCCCACTTCATCCCAATAGAATATACAATCTTTTAGGAGAGGAATCATTTTACATTTTCTTTGTAGCCCCAGCACATAAAGAATTCTTCACTCTTGCTCAATGTAAGCTTTAAATCATCTTGTTTAGTAGTTCCCAGACATTTTTGTTCCAAGAATCCCTTTCAACTTAAAAAAAAGTGCTGTGAACATTTAGGGCAATTTAATATATAACTCATAATATTCTTATGATTGTTTATTATTTAAGGTGCTATTAAAATTTTTTCTAGCACAACCCCTGAGACCATCCACATGAAACTCCATATAGTTAATGAACTAATAAATGGGAACCAAAGATCTAATATATTCTTATTTTGCAGATCAGTAAAGTGAGTCACAGAGAGGTTGTGTCTCATTTAAGGTCACTTAATAATGACAGAATCATTACTAGACACAAAATCTGAGAATTTAAATCTGATTTTCTTTGTTTTTATATATACTTTTAATAGAAGTGACTTCCATAGTGGGAAGAGCTGCAAATACTTCTTATGGTCACATTATTAATCTGCTCAGAGAGTTTTCTTATTTGGTTTCTATCATTTCTGTAAATCAGTAGATTTCTGGATGTGATATTGAAAAAAATAGAGCCACCTGTCTCCCTTTTTTTCCCCTTGAGGAAAGAGAAAGTGAAAAGAAGTAGATAGCCAAATTGTGCAATAATGATATCCTAATGGATCCAATTGATTTGAATGCTGAGGTTTTCAGTGACCTTCATTTTTTTAAAAGTTAGGACAGAAGTAATAGAGAGAATAGTAGAGAGAGCATGGGATTTGGGATCAGAATAGCTAAGTCATGATCTTTACTACTTACTGCTGAGGTAGCGTCATCTTTCTTGGGCTTTAGTTCCTTTTTCTTTAAAATGAATTACAGTTAAAGAATTGCCTATCTCTAAATGGCATCATCCTAATCAGAGTGACTTTGTTTCTCTATTTGTCAAAGTTGAACTGATAGGAGGGAGCTATGCTGAGTTAAAGAATTCCTTAATCATCTCCTGAGGGCGCCATTTTTTTCTTTTAAATGTGAAAATGAAGGCAAAGTTTTTGCCTTGTCACTTTGAAATAAAAATGGAACATTTGGAGTTATGAACTTGTTCTAAGCTGGACTGTGTAGCTCATGCCCTTGAGAGAGTAAATGATGCTTCCAGCATGGCCCTCATGCATAACCATCATCACTAGAGAATCCACTGCATAAACAAGGCCCTGCCAAACCTAGCTGAATTATTTTTTTTCCTTCTCTGTCTGGATCCACGCTGCTTAATTTTAATAAAAATGAAACCACGTTCTGATGATGGAGTGCCAGTATCCTGTTTGGTGTTACTTTGGAGTCTGTGAGTTGTCTTTGTTGGAATTTCATGTCTCCTAATAATTTGTCAGCTTTTGATTTAGGACATTAAAAAAAAAAAAAGATGATGATAAACCCAATTGAAAAATGCTGCCATGACTTCAGAAAGAACCTTTTCTTCTTACTGTTTTCAGGAAGTAGAGTCACAGCCAAGGTCATCCAGTTCATTTCCCAAGGTCACAAGGTAATAATAAGCTGAATTGAGATTTGAATTCATATTTTATGACTCTAATTTTTGCTTTCTACTGCATTATGGTTTCCCTCATATGGTTAGAATAAAGCCTTTGAATTTTCATTTATTTATTTATCTTTTGGTGAGGCAATTGAGGTTGAGTGACATGCACAGTGTGTCACAGCTAGAAAATGTTAAGTGTTTGAAGCCGGATTTGTACTCTGGTCCTCCTAACTTTAGGCCCTATGCTCTATCTCCTGGGCCATCTAGCTGCCCCAGATTTAAACTTTTTAATTAATCCTTTATAACTATTTCATCTGCTTGGCCACTTGACTGACTCATGCCCTTTTAGGAGAAAACCCTCTGTGTTTCCTATATTATCTGGAATCTATGTCATTTAACAATTTTGTGTCTTTAGACTATCCTTCTCTTGATGTTGATACTCATACTAATCATTCAGATTTTTTTGAGATTTAAGTCTTAAATTTAATTTTTACTGTAAGACTCAATTTTAACTCCTGGAGAAAAAGGATGTGTGTGTGTATGTGTGTGTATGAAAACAATCAAAGTAGAATCTAGTGTCAGTTCAGACTTTGTGAACCTTAGAGCCCCAAACACTTATTTTGGAAATAAATAAACAGGGCTAGTCCTATGAGAGGCAGCTAAGTGATATAGCAGAGAGAATGCTGAGCTTGAAGTTGGGAAGACTCATCTTACTGAGATAAAATCTGACTTCAGATACTAGCTGAAAAAAATCACTTAATGCTGTTGGTCTCAGTTTCCTCATTAGTAAAATGAGATGGAGAATGAAATGACAAACCATTCTAGTATCTCTATCAAAAAGGGGTCACAAAGACTCAGACACAGCTGAAGCTATTGCACAACAAACAATAATCCCTTGAGAAGACGGAATAGGTAGCTATTTATGTAGACCTATTTGTTAGTTACCAGATTCTACCCAAATTTGCCTTCCTTTAAATTATCATCAAATAAAATATCCAGATAGGTACCTCTTCTACATCTGCTGAAGTGAAAATTTGTCCATTAGTTTGTTAGACTACCTTTGAGAAATATGGATTTTGGGGGGGAAGAAGAGATATATAAGTTTTAATAGGCAGAAGATCTCAGAAGTTTGCAAAATATTACAAAATAGAAATTTTGGACCATGTATGCACATGGCTCCAAACTATTTTTTTCTGTTGTTGTTGTTCAGTCATTTGGTTGTGCTTGACTCTTCATGACTGCGTTTGGATTTTTCTTGGTCATGACATTAGACTGGTTTCTATTTCCCCCTTCAGCTCATTTTATAGTTGAGGAAACTGAACAAAGAAGGTTAAGTGACTTCCTCAGGGTCACAGAATCAGTGTGTGTCTGAAGTTGGATTTGAACTCGTTTTCTTGACATCAGGCCCAACAACTGTCCACTTAGCCACCTTGATGTCTCCATTTTCTTCACTAAGGCAATGCAAAATTATAAGTATCAACAGATAACATATGGAGCATCCACTATTTATTATATTCAAGGGACTATGGAAGTTTAACCCCCCTCCCCTCCAAAAAAAAAACAAGCAAATAAACCAAAAAAAGCATGAGATATGGTTCTTGCCCTCAAAGAACTTATGATATATTTGGGGAAGAGGAAAGTGATTGAATTATCAAAGCCATAATTAATATGGGACAACTGATACTTCTCTATGATACCAAAATTTAGTGGATGCATCAGTGAGAGCAGTTGTAATCCTTCTGTAACTTTTGTACCAAACTTTGAGCTTTGTATCAAGTTAAGAAGAATGATTAACTAAAACAGTAAAGTAATTCTACCTGAGATGAATTTCTTCTGGGTTGCCAATCCACCCCCACAGTTTCTCCAATGTGTTGAGGTTGGGGGGTAGATTTCATGTTGCTTGTCCCAGCACATCTTGTGTTACTTGCCTGGATGAAAAAAAAAATTTATCTACAAATCCACAATGTAAAAAAAAAAAAAAAAGTTATATGAAGCAAAATAGCAAGTGCCAAATGAGGGATTGGGAAAATAAGTACTTTAGGGATTTAGAAAAAGAAGAGGTCACTTCCAGCTGGAGTGAGGGAAGAAGGCTTCACAAGGAAGAGAGATGTCTGAGCTGGGATAAATTTTAAGGAAGGGAAGGTTATAGATTACCTGTTTTGTAGATTGCCCACATTTTCATGTGAATTGGTCTGCCTCAGAACCACCCAGAATGCTCCTAATTTCTCCCTGCTGTTGTCAAGACAGCAACTGGGGAATATTCACTAATCATGGCATAAAACACAATTAGGAAGGAACAGCTGCTTCTGTAACATCACCTACTGTATTTCAAATCCCTCAAAGAAAATCTTTCTTCTCAATTTGACCAATATTTACTTAACACCTGTTCTATGCAAAATACCCTGATAGATGCTCATGTGAATGAATGATCAAACATTTGAGGAGTTTTTACTGTAGACATTACTTATCACTGAGGATACATGTAGAAAAAGCTAAATAGTCCCTGCTCACAGGCAGTTCACACTTTAATTGGGGAAGAAAACAAAGACAAACTGATTTGCAGGGAGCTCTGAATGTCCAAAAGAGCTCTGTGGAGGGTCAGATAGTAAGGTCCAAGGTTCTTTGGGTCATGTCAGTAAGTTAAATGACAGTGTTGGGAACCTGCTGGGCAGGTGGGAAGGCTTGAAGGACAATGAGAGAATTGTTATTGTTGTTTATCCTTCATTCTCCAAGAAGACTAATGATATCAGGGAGGTGATGTCATGACTTGCAAGGGAATTGGATTTAAATAAGGGAGGGCTGTGCAAAGTCTCCTATATCACTTTCTCCTCTGGAGCCATCTGGGGCCAGTGGCCAGATACAAATCAGAGTAACTGGAGATGGCCCTGGATGTAGTGGGAGACTGTGACCTTTATAAAGTTAAGATCTTTAACAGGTCTCAGTTTAACTAAGGCAGCTGACCTTGGAAAGAAGCAGCAGGACATATGGTAAGGACTGTTGTTCCTCCATCTCACTGGAAGTAAAAGAATTGGTGACTCCCATTTCATTCAATCCATGTGAGCAGTGTGGTGATTTCTGGGTGGCGGGAAATGAAACAGATAAGGGATGAGTGCTTCTGGTAAAGGTAGGGTTTTCTAATCTTCCATTCAGGGCAAGGTATAGATGACCTAGATTAGAGGGAAGGAGAAAAAGGAGATTACTTGGGAGAGAGATTGCAATCTGGAAGGGCAACAAGGATAAGACAAGAAATGTGCAGATATAATTGAAATAAAAAATAAAACAGAAATGCACAAGATAGACATAAATATAATTCTATGTAAAATCCAATAAGCAAAAAATCATTTCTGACTGGGTGATAGGGTGGGGATGGAGAAAACATTTGAGTATAATTTTAAAGGTTGGTTAAGATATCTTAATTAGTCAGAGAATAGACAGGGAATATGGGCAATTGAGATATGGAGAATAGTATCACCAAATGCAAAGAAACAAAAAAAAAATATGTACATTGGGGAAAGCAAACTGTAGGAGTTGGAAGGGATAAAAACAGCCTTGAATGCTAGATTGAAGAATAGTTAGTAGGGGCCACTGAATTATTTTAAGTAAAGGAATGGAATGTTCAAATCTCTGTGTTGGAATGATGAATGGACTAAGAGGTAATGATATTGGAAGCAGAAAATTTGTTAAGTTAGTTATAAGGTTATTTTAATGATCAAGATAAGAAATAATGAAGTTCTGGGCCAAAATAATGAGGTTGGTCTATTTCTCTAAATGTTAAGAAGTAGAAGACTCTCAATAGTACTTGGAGTAACTTTGTTAACTTTATTTTTTTAAGACATACTGAGGATAGACCTGCAAGCTGGCATAATTTTGCCTAAATTACAGGCTGTTACTAATTTGTATAAATAAAGGGTACTAGTGTTGAATAAAAGAGGGGTAACTTAGGAAGAGAAATCCCAGCTAGAATACTTAATAAAGATTATGATGTTTTGGACATAGTAGCTTCCTTTGTATCCATCAATATTGAGCCAACTTAATATTATAGATTGTTGTACATTCATAGAGTGGATCACATAATGAAATGGTTAGAAAAGAAGTATAGATAAAAGTGTAGTTATCAGGGTATTAAGAAAAGCATGTCATAGGAGGATTGGGGGTAAGATGAGAAAGAAGGCAGAAGAGACTCTGAATGTCTACTGGAATGATAGGCTGAAACATACACTACTCTCTGACATGGGATGAAAAGCTTCTTAGATATGATTTTTGAAGCTTTCAATCTCTATCTTCCCATGTCCTTCAATGGAAGGAAATGATGACTGGCACCCTGGTTTGAAGATTAACAAATGGAGAAAAGGGGGCAAAGACAAAAATCTAGTTTAGAAATAAGATAGGAAATGGCAGCCAAATGTATGTGATAGGAGATAAGTCAAAGATGGAACCCAAGGTTTGCAACAGTAGTGAATTGTAGTTCTTCTGAAAGAAAAAAGTATTTGGGACTAATTTTAAAAAATCAAATATTAGAGCACTGAAATAGATTAGAAAAGGAAATACTAGATAAAAATAAATGAACTCAGCTTAAAGTCTAGGAAACCCAAAAACTTCAATTACTTAGGAAAAACTCTCTCTTTGACAAGAATTTCTGCAAAAACAGTAATATGATCTGGCATAAATTAGATTTGTACCAATCTCTTACACCTGATATCACAATAAATTCAAGTAAATATATGACTTCACTATTAGTTAATATAAAAATACAAGTTGGTTATATACTTTTTACAGTATATAATGAGACTATATACAGCATACACACCACACATATACAGTTTATGCTTTTTATTTCTATGGTAAGGAATGACTTCTAAGCCAAAGAATAGAGGTGATTATCAAAGAAAATAGATTATTTCAATGACATGAAATTGAAAAACCTTGTTATGAATAAAACATGCAACAAGGAAAAGAAAGGAACAAGTTGACTAGGGGAAAAAGTCTATTTTATCAAATTCCTTGGATAATTTTCTGATGTCTAATATATATTAAAATATATACATACAACATACATAAACACATATATGTACTTATATATATATATGTGTGTGTGTATACATTATGTACATATAATATGTACACATTCAACTACTATATAAGACCAAAAGTCATTCTCCAATAGGTGAGTGGACAAAGACTATGAAGAAGCAATTTTCAAGAGAAGAATTGAAAATGATTAAGAAATAATGCTCTAAAATATGCAAATCAAAACAATTTACATTTCACATTATACCAAGCAAACTGGCAAAGATACTAAAGGTGAGATTGGTGAATACTGAAAGGACAGGAACTGACATGTGAATTGATTGAAATGACTGAGGAAACAAAGGTTTGAGCTTCCAAGCATATCAATTTATTAAGCAATGCATACCACTTAAAAAGCAAATCAGAACCAGGCCTCCTCAGCTTGGCACTGGACTCTGACAGATTTTTGTCTATTAAAAGGAAACAAGAGAATATAAACCAGAATACAAGATAAGGTAATCTGATTTTTCATTGGAGGAAAGATTAAGGCCTTCCTAAGTAGAGAAGGGATAAGTAAAGAGATATAGTTCCCTGAATTAGAAAAGGGGGGGCCCAATTCTCCCAACTGTCTGTGTTTAATAAAAAAAAAAAATGTGGAAACAGTTAACTGATTGACCAAAATGGGTCCAATTTTCAGATAAGAAATATGTGTTGCTTAATGTATATAACTGTGACAAATATCTTTGCATCAATACTCAGATATAGGATTGGGTTTCTGGTCAGCATAACCTAGGTTCTTACTGAAGGGTTTCTAAGCACTAGGTAGAGGTAGTCTGTCACAGAAGGCTAGTTTCAAACTTTACAATAAAGTTTTCTCACAATTCTTATGATTGAATAAAGTTTTCTCACAAAATTGAAATTGTACTAGACCCATAATTGAAAAGAGAGGGAACTAAGCTTCAGAACTGAATCACAAGATGGAGTCAATGTGGTTCACTCAATTCCCACTGCCCGTTAATGCGTTGTTGGTTGAACTTTGAATTAGTGTACCCATTCTGGAAATCAATTTGTAGTTAGGTGAAGAAAGTGACTAAAATATAGATGTTCTATGAATGAGAAATCCCAATAAGGTTGGTAATAAAAAGAAAGGTCTAATGTATCCCCAAATATTTCTAGCAGCAATTGTTATAGTAGCAGAGAACTGGAAATAAAGTAGATATTCATTGGTAAGTGGTTAAGTGATTTGTAGCATATGAGTGTGATGGAATATTCTTAGACTTGAAGAAATGGTGAATATGATGATTCAAAGAAACATAGGAGTATCTCTTTTAATTGATGTAAAGAAAAGTAAGCAGAACTGGAAAAACTGCACACACACACACACAAACACTTAATTATAATCATTTGATTCAATACTGTGAAATTGTAATAATCTAGTCTGACCCCAAAGAAAGTATATGAGAAAATTCCCTTCTTTTAAGAGGTAAGGGGGTACAGGTATATTTTACTGCATATTATGTCAGACTTGATATAATGGTTAACTTTGCTGAATATTGATCACTCAGTGGATCACTGGGCTTGGGGTCAGGAAAACCTCAGTTCAAATATGGTTTCAGACACTTACTACCTTTTTGCCTCTGGGCAAACCATTTAATTTCTGTTTCAATCCACTGGAGAAAGAAATGGTGAACCATCCAGTATCTTTGCCAAAAAAAACTCCATGGACAATATGGTCCACAGGGTCATGTGACTGAACAACAAAATTGCTGAATGTTTTTTATAGACTTTAAAAAATTCTTTATTATAAAAGAGGACTCCCTAGGAAGAGTTGGAGGGAAGAATAAATTGTGAAATGAGGTAATATAAATACAAAATGCAAAAAATAGGGAAAGGGACTTGTTTTAAATTTTAAAAATTTTAAAAAATAGGTAAAGGGAACTTCTAGATAGAGAAAGTCCCCCTGGAAATGCAAATCAGCACTGTCTCTGCAAAATATGAAAAAAGACCCTCAATACTCCTGAGTGTAGCCCCAAGCAGATATAAATTGTAATTTAAAATGTCAAGTGTAATTGGGAAGTGTTTAACCAAATAAATAATAATATAATAAAACATAGATAATACTATATTTAAAACTAAGTCAATATATAGCCAGCAAGTATCCTCATGTATAGTTTAGTGGCTCATTTCTATTTGAGTTTGATGCCACTGGCCTAGGACATCAAGGCTCAGTGATTTGCTGAGGTTTTGATGTATTATCAAAAGACAGAGATCAAAAAAACCCAAACCTTCTTCTTTGTTTTAAAGGAAGAGGAAAGTTAGTTGGAAGAACAGCCTTCAAAGGAGGGAAAGTGAATTTGTTTTAAAAAATGTTGAACTTAAGATGCTTGTGAAGAATACCGAGGTCTAAATCTCAAGAAAGAATATGGAAATCATTTGCATAATACTAAGTTTGGCTAAGTTTGCCAAGAATATACAGAGAAGAGGGAACAGATAAAAACCTTAAAGTATAGCCTTATTAAGAGAATGGCAAGAGGATCCATAGACTGAAATGAAGAAGGAAAGGAGGGAGAAAGAAGGCAGTTCATCAATAGCACTGAATACTCCAGAAAGGTCAAGGAATATGAAGAGTGAGAAAGAACATTGTATTTGCTAAACAGAAGGTGGTTGGTGACCTTTGAGAGAGCACTTTTAGTAGAATAGTGTGGCCAGATTCCAGATTGTGAAAGATTGAAGAATAAATGGGGGGAGGAAGTAGGAGATTCAAGGGTGGACGCCTAGTTTGCTGGTAAAAGGAAGAAGAGACAAGAGAAAGTTGATGGATTCAATCTTGCAATTCAACACACTTTTATTTAATGGCTACTTTGTGTAAGGCACTTGGGATGCAAAGTTGAAAATCAATGGTTCCTATCTTCAAATCCTTTTCTAATAGGAGGGATATGATAAACACACAATATAAATTATTAAACACAGGTAAATTATAAGTAGGAAAGAGAAATCCAGAAAAATCATCACAAGAAAAATTTAAAAAGGAAGAGCATTTTCATATAGGGGTGGGTTGGATTGGGGAGCTTTCATGGAGGAAGCAGCACTTCAGTTGAGCTTTGAAGGAAGAGAATGATTTAATAGGCAGGAGTATAGAGATGGCACATTCCAAGGATGGGGGATGGCTTAAATGAATACAGAGAGTCTGAATTGATAAATAATTTATGAAGTTATAAAATAGGGGTAGGTATGCCCAGTTCTTTGGGTAATCTCCAGGAAATGGAGTAGTAACTACATTTTAATTAAGCACAAAGGATATGGGATCTAAAAGCCCATAAAGATAAAGAAGCAGTAAAAAGGGAACAGAGGCAAATGGCAGCATGAGTACAGGAAAAAAGATGATGACAGGAGGCAGTGTGGGGAAAAGAATGGGAAGAGAGAGACAGAGACTATCACTCATGGAATCATGACTGTGCGGGGATCACTTGGCAGCATGGATTAAGTGGAAATAGAAGAAAGCTGTAGATGGTAGGGGCAGGAGTTTGAAGTCTCCATAAGTTTTTTTTTTTTTTTTTTTGTGGGGGGGGGGATGGACAATTTCTATCTGTGCTAGGTTGGGGTTAAGATATTCAATCCATTTTAAAGTTATCAGTAAAACTTCAAAGTAGTCATCTCAAAGTCATTAGGATTTTTTGATGTTTTGCTGGTCTGTCTGGAGCTGTGGGGGTCTAGATTTTGTCTGGATATGATAAATGTAGCTTCAGAACTTTGGCAAGTATCGTCTAAATGGTTTCTTTTGATTAATCACATATTACGAGAATATGAATCTTGGTTAACATAAGATACAATTTGTAAATTATGCTCCTTTGATCTTTGGGATGGTTTGTATGTGACTTCCCAAATTCCCTTAAGCAATCATTTCCTGTTAAAACTTACTATACTACACTAGACAGAGTGGTGGTCAGGTGACTAGAATAAGCTGTAATTTTAGTTGTAATAATTTGGTTGCAATATACATTTCATAAAGTGGGATGGTGTGAAATATGGTGGGAAAGATTAATTGGAACCAGTCTGTGAAGTATCGGCAAAGCCAGGAAAAAGGAGTTTATAGTTTATTTTAAAATGTAGGAAGGCTCTTGAGCAAAGGTTGTCCTATAAATGACCCAGGGGAATGACATTATCTAAGTATAATTTTGAGAGATATCTGAAGAATGGATGAGGTGGAATAGCCTCAGGATATTATGAGCAAGAAAGGAAGACTACTCGGGCTGAACTCTGAGAATTTATGGGAGGACATGGACAATAGGTACATAAGATGGACAGGTAAAACTGCAATCTGCATAATTGAAGAGAATGTCAACAAATGAGACCATAGAGCCATATGAATATTTGAGGCTGAGAGTAAACATCATATTGGTAGGTAAAGGTAGGGATGTGTTGCAGCCAGCTTCAACTGGTGAAAACCGGCTGATTGACAAATTTTCAGTTTAAATATTTACACTTTGGATATCAGCAATCACTACAAATCAGGACTTTATTTATGGTTATGTGGATTATCTAGATTTAATAAAATAATGGAGAAACATAATTGAAGATCAAATGTAAAATAAAGATTAAACTTTTAAATGAATATCAAACTTGAAATTGTGTTCTAAGTACTTCCCTCTCTCTCTCCACCACAGAACTGGCTGTTAAACATTTACCAGTGCTCCACTGATTAGAGATGAAGAAGCTAATTGAAAGGGAGGGATCTATGAGAGTGCTAATGATTCTTAAAGCAAGGTACAGAAGGAGGGAAAAGAATGAATGGAAGGGTGAAGGAGATGTTAGTCTTAATGAGTAGTTGGGTGACTTGTTCCTTTGAGACAGAAGGGGAAGAAAAGAAACAGAATAAATGAAAACAAGGAATACTAAAGGTATTGAAGACAACGAAGTGAAGGAATCTCTGACAATTGGCTTGGGTCTCCTTTGTGAACTAGAATATACTCTTCTTTAGTACATTTGAAACCATATAAAAAACCCCAATAATTAAAAAATACTCAAATACTGATAATAGGTCAATGGAGCAGATTAAAAAAAAAAGTTATAAATAGAACCACATATTCATATGCATATGTATGCATGTACATACATATATAGATTATGTATATATATAATATATGTAGATTTATGCAATTAGTATTTGATAAATCTTGCCTTCAAATATAAAAACAAAATTGCTATTCAATAAAACATTATTGGGAAAATTGGGTAGCAACATATTAAAAAGCAGATTTAGATTCATACTTCATGCCTTACACTATAATCTACTCTAATTGAATCTGTGATATAAACTTATTTTAAAATACAGGAAGCAAAAGGAATACTCTATTTCAAGGGTTTATTTTTTCAGGGATTAAGCTACTGAAGATAGACAGAAGCTATAAATAAAAATAGAGAAAGCTACACCTTAGGCTGGTTGGCAATTAGGTAGTGAGCAGCTTAGGTTCAAGGATGGATCCCTCACCAATATTTAATAATATCTTTGCTAGCTCCAGGTTGTCTTTAGGCTTTGCAATTTTTGCACAAGCATTTTATTTTAAGGATTATGAGACACAGGTTGAGATCTTGAAGTGTTAATTCATCTGGATTCACTAATAGAAAGGCCCAGGTTAAGGCAACTAAAGAATGAACTGCAACTAAGATTTAAGTCCTATAGAACTATTACCCAGACTATTGTGCAGTAGTTGATTCACTGGAACTTCTAATGGGCACATAAAGAATTAGGTCAATTATGTAATGAGGGTGAATAACAACAGAGCTGAGACCTCTGGACTGAAATTTGAATGACATTAAGTGAGGAGTGATGAAGGAACCACACCTGTTAATGTTTAAGGGGTGAAAGAAGGGAGAGGTGTGTCTTTTTGGACATGAAACTCTTGTTTTCCTAGGAGTAATTGGTATTTGAATTACATTTTACATAGCAACCTTACTCCCCACAACTAATGGCTAGAGTTTTGTAGGCATGATAAGAAATCAGAGAAATCCAAGAAAAACTCTCTATATTGTTTCTGACTGCTTGAAGCCACAATAGAGGGAGGGCTGGAGAACAACATTTATACACACCCACGTGCATATAAACACATATATTTTAACTATTAAGAAGGGAAGCTTTTTGGTAATCAAACAAAAGTAATAAATTATTTGAATCAAAAATCAATATATTATATAAGGGCAACAAAGATTTTGCTGAACAAAATGATAACCTTTAAAATTAAAAGAAAGTAGTTGATACAGTTATGACAAACATATCAGATAAAAGAAGATATCTAGACACTATATGAACATATGTATGTATGCCTATATCATTAATACCCATTCCCTAATGGAGCCATTTTCTAAAGCTATGAATTTTTAATTATTACATGAAAAGATTCACAGATTTCCAAACAAATCAAGAAGTACATATCAATATAGCCATAATCTTATGTCCATTAGAATGGGAGAAAAAAAAAGAAAAAAAAATCTAAATGGGGGGTTCTGTGGGGAAGAAGGCACCACAATCATAATATTATGATACTTATTGTAATATTTGTATAATGGGGAAGTTAGGTGGTACAGTGAACAGAACTCTGGGTTTGGAATCAGGAAGACTCCCTTTTATGAGTTCAAATCCAGGATCAAACACTTATTAACTATATGACCCTGCACAAGTCACTTAATTCTGTTTGTGTAAACATTTTGAAAAGCCGTTGTCATAAAACAGATCATGCCTTTTAACCCATAAAAATCATTAGCATAATCAGATGAGCAACAAAAATAATGAAAATGTTTATTTTAATGAATGCTAGTGAGTTTAATAGGAATGGCAATTATATTTTATAAAAAGATTTTTCTGCATTTATTAACATTTTTTGTTTTTGTTATTGAAATGGTCAACTATGCTTATAGTTTTCCTAATATTGAGTCAGTTTTGCATTCCTGCTATAAATCCAACTTAGTTATAGCGTGGTATCTTTGTGATATATATCTGAAAAAGCAATATATTTGGTGTTTTATTTAGACTTTTTGCCTCAATATTCATTGGTGAAATTGGTCTATTTTTTTCTTCTGTTTTTGTTCTTCCTGGTTCAGATATCAAAACCATACTTGGGTCATAGAAAGAATTGGGGATCCCTTTTTAAATAGTATTTTATTTTCTCCAATGATATGTAAAGACAATTTGAGTTCTAATTTTCCCCATCTTTTTCTTCTCCCTTTCCTAATATGGTAAACAATGTGACATGGTATACATGTGCAAACATGTAAAATATATTTCCATATTAGTCTTATGAAAAAAAGAAAGATCAATAGGAAAAAATATGAAAAAATTAAGAAAGTGAAAAATAGTATTTTCCAATCTGCATCCAGACTCCATCAGTGATTTATCTAGATGTGAACAGCATTTTTCATCATGAGTAAATGAAATTATTTTGGATCAACGTATTGCTGAGAATAGCTAAGTCATTCACAGTTGATCATCATGCAATATTACTGATACTGTGTACAGTTATCCCTTGATTCTGCTCACTTCACTTTGTATCAGTTTGTGTAAATCTTTCCAAAATTTCTGAAATCATTCTGGTCATTATTTTTTTATAGCACAATAGTATTTCATTACAATCACAATGTCACATCTTGTCCAGCAATTCTACAATCTTTGAGCACCCCCACAATGCCCAAGTCTTTGCTACCACAAAAAGAAGTGCTACAAATACTTTTGTACAAATAAGTTTCTTTTCCTCTTTTTGGGATCTCTCTGGGAAACAGACAAAACATCAAAGGATGCATGTAATTTCATAGCCCTTTGGGCATAGCTCCAAATTGTTCTCTAGAATTGTTGGTTCTGTTTGCAACAGTTGGATTTCTTGTTTACTTATTTTAAAAATAGCTTATATAGTATATGATTTAGTTGTTCTATAAATATTTGATATTCACTTATAAGTACTTGGATTTTTTTTCCTTAGGGAACTTGTTTATGGATTGTTTAATCTGTTTTCCTAAAATAGAATTAATGAGGCATTCAATTTTTTCTTTCGTTAATCTGGGAAATTTTTAATTTTTGGTAAATATTTATCTATTTCACTTGGGTTTTTAATTTTATTTACATGTTATTAATAAAATAGTTTTAAATAATTGCTTTGATTTCATCTTTCAATATTCATTCACAATTCCATTTTTTTATACAGGGTTTTTTCTTTTAAAAAAATCAAATTATTCAATTGTTTACTTAAAGCCAGATCTATTTGTTTTACTTATTAGTTTTATTAATTATTATTAGTTTACTTATTAGTTGAATGTTTATTTTTCAGTTTTCAATTTTATTATTCACTCCTTTAATTTTCAGGATTTCCAGCTTGGTATTTGATTGGGGATTACTAAATTGTTCTTTTTAAAGTTCTTTTTAATTTTCATGCCCAATTCATTGATCTGCTCTTTCTCTCTTATTGATTTAAGTATTTAGAGATGTAAATTTCCCCTCCAGTACCTCTTTTTTTGTATGTTATTTTTTGTATGTTATTTCTTTGTTGTCATTATCTTTAATGAAATTTATTGATTGTTTCTTCGATTTGTTTTTTTAAACCTACTCATCCATTAAGGATTAGATTATTTAGTTTCTAATTAATTTTAATCTATGTTTCAAAGGCTCTTTGTTGACTTCAATTTCCATTGCATTATAGCCTGAAAAGGATTAATTTAATGTTTCTACCTTTATGCATTTGTGAGGTTTTTATCCTAATCTATGATCAGTTTTTGTGAAGATGTTATGTACAGCCTAGTAAAAAGGTATAATCTTCCTTCAACATTCTCCAAAATTGTTGCATATTTAATCTTCTAAAATTTTATTTATCTCCATAACTGTATAATTATGATTGCTAACTGTATTTCCTTAATCTTATTTTCTTTCTTTTTTTTTTTTTAAACTGGGTTCTCTTCTCAAAAGTCTGTTTTGACTCCTTTAATCTAATTTCCCTCTTAATTCCTCACACCCTTTGTTCTAGCCCTTCCCCTTCCTACTTCCATGTTGAGTGCGATAAATTTTTTTATTAATTGTTTTCCACTTACCATGCTACCACTTTTCCCTGCAATGTAAAAAATCTTCCTTATGCTCCTCTTCTATGTGAGATAATTTTTGCTATTCCTAATCTCCCTTAATTCTGTCATTTCAAGTGGAAAAGTCATTTGACTTTGAAGAGAAAAAAATGATCCAGAAACAAAATAATAATTGAGGTTTGTCTTCTTATCAGTAGGCCAAATACACTATTCTGTTAACCCTACTCCTTTATTTATATATAAGGAAGCTGCTGACTTGTATGATTAACTGACTTTCCCAGGGAGAGACAAGTAGTAAATGACCGAGGCATAATTTGAATCCAGGTTTTCTGATTCTAAACTTTATCTCCTCTAAATAGTACTATGTGGAAATATCTTACAATTAATATATAATAAACAAAATGAATATGAGACATGAATATAAAATATCATATCATAAAAATTATTGGAAACAACAAGAAGTACCTTTCATAGCTATCTTTAGGGGTTCTTAACCAAACAAAAAATTGAAAAGATAATCAAAGATAAAATACATAATTGTAATTGAACAAAATTAAAAAGCTCCTATCCAAATAAAATAAAAGAGAATAAACAAAAAGAGTGGAATAGAAAAGTATTTGTACTGCATTTCAAAGGTATAAAAATACGATATCCAAGATATAAACTGAGCTGGCACAAGTATATGACACCAAACGCTATTCATGATAGGTAGTCAAAAAAGACATAAACAGGGGCAGCTAGGTGGCCCTGGTTTTATATTGAGAACCAGTCCTGAAGTCAGGAGGAACTGAGTTCAAATCTGGCCTCAGACACTTAACACTTCCTAGCTGTGTGATCCTAAGCAAGTCACTTAACTCCAGTTGCCTCAACAACAACAAAAGACATAAATAATAATTTTCAAAATGACACAATACATATATGATCATTTGAAAACACACAAATTGGCAAAGATAAACAAAAATGAAAAGAACCAGTGTTTGAGAGGCATTTTCTTAATTGTTGTAACCCCAATAATTTATTTGTATGTGCATTTTTCAATATTATGAACTTCATGTCCTCTTCCTAATTTTGAAATTTATTTGCTTATTTGTTGTTGAACAAATTTATGTCAAATCACTTAATTTAAAAAAAAAAGAGAATGTTGGAGGCAGAAATTGGGTTGGAGGTTTGAGAAGGAAGAAGAGGATTTTGAACAATCATTATGGGAAATATGACAGGGTCTTTTAATTTCTGAATCAAAAAAAAATTTGCTGAGTAGTAGTAAGAGTTCTAATGAGTTTATCATTATCATATCAGCACAGACTGAGAAGAAATGAAATCTGCTTAGTTTCATAACTTTTTTCAGCATTGTTTAGCAGCCCAAGAGCAGCATGGGAGAAATTAGATGATAGGAATTACTCTACATTTGGGATTGGTAGTGTGACAACAGTGGAATGCTTAAAGAGTATAGGAATCTAAGCAGATTAGGAGTGATTAACTGGCTGAATAAGGACATTTGAGGGTAAAGAACTGGAGAATGAGGACAAATAGCAGATTTTGTGAAAGAGATAGAAAGACAAGAGATTAGGGTCAGAAAAGAATTTTGAACTTCAGGATCTTGGAGATAGCAGAGTTCAAAAGAATGATGGGGTCCACTGAGTGGCTGAAGGAAGGAAAAAGCTAGAGTTCTTTGGAATTGAGGAATTTAAGGATATGCAATGTTGGGTATTATAATATTATAGGTTTCAAATTGGAAGGAGCCTCAAAAGTAATGCATTGGACAAGGCTTTTATTTCATATCAAAGAAAAATATAATCCTAAAATGATTGAATGACTTGCTGTAGGCCAAACAAGTCATGATTAGAAGAGTTGGGATTGAACTCAGATCCTATCATGACAAATCCAATTCTCTCTTGATTGTACCATGCTCTTTCCTACATTTGTGCTGAGAGTAAGGAGGAACACCCTTTTTTCTTCTTATTGACAAACCTTTAATAGGAATTGGGTAGTTGGATAAAGGAGATGTCGAATTGCATCTTTTATTCTTGGTAGGAAGAGGGAAACGCTAGGAAGGCTGAAATTAGCTAATCTAGATTGTAGGAGTCTCAGAGTTTTGATTAAAATCCTCTTGAACTGGAGTATTGTCATGAAGGTTGAGTCTCTAACTCCCTTCTTTCCACCCTTAGTGTTCTCAAGCTTTTTCCTTTGCTTTAGAGTTTTTGACCAGAGAAAGGATGAAAAGTTTATAGTACTATCTTGATTGATCTCATCCCCAACTACTTTCAGTGCTTAATCTTATGATAACTTCAGATGGCTACTGTTCTTTGTGGGAGGGGATTTTTTTTTCCTTTTTAAGAGTGAGAATATTATGTTGTGATCCACGCTCAGTTCCCACAGTCCTGTTTCTGGGTGTAGATGGCTTTCTTTATCACAAGATCATTGGAACTGGCATCAATCATCTCATTGTTGGAAAGAGTCACATTCATCAGAATTGATCATTGTATAATAATGATGTTGCCATGTGCAATGTTCTCCTGGTTCTGCTGATTTCTCTTGGCATCAGTTCATGTAATCTTCTCCAGGCCTCTCTAAAATCATCCTGATGATCACTTCTTATAGAGCAATAATATTCCATAACATTCATATATCACAATTTATTCAGCCATTCTCCAACTGATGGGCATCCACTCAGTTTCCAGTTTCTTGCCACTATAAATAGGGCTGCTACAAATATTTTTGCATATATTTTTTCCCCTTTCCCTGGGAGGAGATTTTTAAGAGTTCTGCATTCAGGGAAAATCCATTCTTCATTGTATAAATGTTAAGAACATTTTATTTCTTGATTGGCGGTAGAAGAATTTTTGCATCTGCTCATTATCATTTTTTAAAAAAAATATATACTATCATGGTGCTGAAGAATGGTTTCTTTTTGTTTTACACACAACCTTCATCTTGAGTAGCCCAAAAGATTTAATGGCTTTTTAACTGATTAAACTCATATTGACTGGGAAGGAATCATTTTTATAGTAGCAAGAGTCCTAGCAATGAAGTTAGATGATCTTCATTGTAGGGTTGGCTCTACAATAACCAATATGATTAATCATGGATATGTTACTAAATTTATTATTCTCCTCAATATACTCATCTTTCCATTATCCTCCCTATATGTTTGCTCATAGCAAAGAACCTCACTATTTTCCCAATCATCAAAGGTTAATCCTTGGATGTTCTCTATCCCTTGCACCCACACCCAATAAATAGCCAACTGTTGGGGATTCTGTCTCAGTATCACCTCTTTATTGCTACTTCCAAAGGCAACACTCCAAGTTAGCTTTCATCATATTATACAGAATCATCTCATCAATTCTCTTAAGGGTCCTAAAAGCTAAATATGAAACAAGTGAGAATATGTTTTAAGTTTTAAAATATTTTGGAGGGGGACAGGGTCTACAATTTCATTTATGCTGGGAGTTTTTGTTGAGTAATTTTTTTCTACCATTATAGAAAAATACCTTCTGTGCAACTTGTTGTTCTAAAGAGGGGACTGAGAGAGGACTGAAGATTGTAAAGTATCATGTATTAGAAGAGATTTGGGAACCAACATCTTTTTTACTTTGAGCTAAGCTCTCTATCCACTATGTGATAACACCTGTCCTTCTTAAAAATGAGATAGAAATTGCATTAGAGAGAAGTAGCTTGACTTAGCAGTGAAGATCACAGCATTTATTTCTGAATTGGAATCCAGTTCCAGGAAAATTTTCATGGTTTGCTCTAGAGGAAAACTATCCATGTCCCAAGGTCAACTGCCAACTCTATGATTTAAGAAAAGAAGCCAGCTGTTATGATTAGGGGGAAAAATCATTAATTATATATGATTTAGGAAGAAAAGGAAAGAAACATTTTTGACAGAGGGTATTATAGAATCTGGCATCAAGCAATTGATTGAATTCTGGGCATGTAAATAGTTAACATTAGAGATGTCTGGTAGCCTATAGTGGGGGCTTAGCAATAGGAGCTAGGATTCCCTGGAGGCCTAGGGAGATCCTGAAAGGATTTCAATTATGGAAGAATTCAATGACTTCAACTGGGGTGCATGTATCCAGAGATAATAGTTACATTATACAAAGTTTTCTGGTTATCGCTAATTCCTCAAACTTGTTGGATTTCTCTTTTAATCTGGTGTTCAAAAATCTAATTAGTGCTTGGGCAGATTAATATCATGGTTCTTGGGAAGCTTTATATCAGACTTGCTTAGTACTATATAAACAATTTAGTTAATTTATTTTTTTTGGTAAATCAAACTTTCAATCATTAATTTCTCTTCAATTTTTTTCAGGCTGTTAAGAAAAATAAATTATCAGTAATTGCTAGTAACGGTTGATTTGTGTGGGATTATCACTGAAGTATAAAATGCAATTTGGAGCCTCATTATGATTATTATTCCATTTCTTTCATTTAAGATGGTGACCTTCTAATTTATAAATTTAAGATGCTTATTAGATAAATGTTAAAATAGAGCTGTTCTAATTATCATTATCTTTCTCTGGTTTCTTGTTTTCTATTTTGTTATATAACCTGTTATTCCTTGACATGAAGAATGTCAGTATTTATGAGTTTGCAGAACTACCAGAGCCTGGAAGTTTACAGAAGGCATTATTATTTTTCTCATTAAATTCAAGGGGAAAATGTTTCAGGACTCTATAAGAAATTGACACCATCTTTTTTATTCATGAAGAATTTCTGCCCCCATAGGTCAATATGGGAAGTTAAATGCAAGGAAAGTTAATTGAAAATGGTGCCCTCTAAAGGCTGCTTGACCAACTTGGGAAATCAATAGAACATTGAAGAGAAACATAGATGTAGGCACAAGATGTGCTAAATGTGCCACAAAACATCCTAACGTCTCAAAAAAGAAATTGACCTTGTGGTACTTTGGGGCCTTTCTTTAAAAAAAAATTTTTGGAGGGCCTTTTCTTGGAAAGTAATTTGAAATACATTTGGTATTTTGATAAATTCCTAAAAGCTATGTGGAGTTAGGATAAGAAATTGACTAATATATCCATACTTATTGACCAGAGATCCCAATATTAAGCCTATGCTCCAAGAAGATCAATAATGAAAAGAAAGATTCCACAGATACCAAAACATTTATAATAGTATTTTTTGTAATAAAGATTTGGACTGCTCTTTTTTCTCCTCCTCCTTTTTCTTCTCTTCCTCTTTCTCACCATCACCAACATCATCTTCCTCCTTCTCCACCTCCTGTTCCTTCTTCTGTCCCCCTTCCTCCCATTACCTTCGAGCAGTCCAACTTGGTACCTCTTTTGTGAAATGGTGACTGAGGATACTCCTGGACTCACCATGGCCAACAAAAAAAGCCTAAGGAAGGAATCAAGACTTAAAACAATGACCACATTATTTTGAAGGTGGCAGGGTAGGATGGGTTGGTGGTGCAATTTTAAATTAAGAGATGCACATCACTTAGTAAACTAATGAAAGCCTAGTGTGAATGACAGGGTTTGTCAACGAGGCAGATCGGTTTCTGATTTGATGGACAACCAATCAATGAAACAGACACATATGCACAATTGGAAATGGAGGATGAAGATACAATTAATGTATTCTAGTAGGAGACAGGAGGCATTTATTAAAAAAGAACCTGCAATTTTACTCCAAAACTGTGCTCCCAAGGAAAACAATACATTCACAATTAGAAACCAAAATTTGGTTCATCCACATCCTGTCTACTGCAATGTAGTTTTCTCTTCTTTGATTCACTTCCACCTTTCCTTTATTGTTTATAAAGTGACTGAGGTATGTGAACAGGCATAATGTATATTTTTTGTAACTAAATGGCTCATGGCATGTTTTTTTTATTAACATCAAATGGAGAAATGGAAGGGGAAAAAACTGAACTGGTTCTGTGAAAATATCCCTTTCTCCATAAGTGACCAGGCTCGTTCAACTTTTATCTTTATTTTCCAGTAAGTTATTTTGTTCTCACTGTTTAACATCCCACAAAATCCTTGCATACTTTGTTTGATTGGATAATTCCAATGTTTTCTTTTATCATTGTATAAACAAGGACAATTTTATAACTTTTTTTTTTTTAAATAGCTCTTACATGTAGAGCAATCTCTGTCTCTCAGTAGGGATAAATTAGTATAAAAATTGATCCTAGATAGTTTTCCCTTCAAGTCAAATATCTTGTTGTTTAAGAATTAGACTTATTGATTGAAGAATGGCTAAACTAATTGTACATAAGTACACAAAGTAGTGAAATATTACTGTGGTGTTAGAAACAATGACCATGATTGAATAATAAGAGTAGCATAAGATGATTTAAGTGAACTAATGCAAAATGAGGCAAGGAAAACCAGGAAAACTGAAAATGACTGCAGCTGTATAAATGGAAACAATAACAAACCTAAACTTAATGCTATGAAAATATAATGACTAATTTTGGGGCCAAAGAAACAATATGAAAAGGGAGCAGCAGTAGCAATTTGACACTTTTTTGAGACAATAATATATTCTAGGGCATACCTACATCATCCTAGGTACATGTCTATGCACAGAACATGTTAGAAAATGTTTCTGTAGGGGTTATCAATTAATTAATAACCAAGCCATGTGGAGTCCTTTTGTTATAAATAGGTCGTGGAAACATGATATCTTTTGTTTTGTTTTTGTTGTCAGGATTATAATGAAGGCAGAACAGTACAGAAGAAAAAGCACTGGTTCTAGAATTAGAAGATTTTGGTTCTAATCCTACCTTTTGCAAATCACTAAATTTCTGTTGTCCCAATAGTGAGTTTTCTTTACAATAAGGAAGTTGGCTTAGATGACCTATGATAGTCCTTTCTGCCTTGGATCTATGATCACAATTTTATAAATTTATAGTTTTCAAAGTATATACAAATTCTAATTTTCTCTCTCTCTCTCTCTATATATATATATATATTTACATACTCACAAAATATTAATATTGTTGTTGAGTTGTTTCAGTTGTGTCCAATTCTTTGTGACCTCATTTGGGGTTTTTGGCAATTTTCTAGACAAATATATTATTTATAAAAAATAAATATTCTATATTTCTATAAAATAGCTTGTTGCTCTTCATTCTTGAGCTATATTTGTCTAGAAATTTCCCTGATATCTTTGATCCTGAATTCCTTAGCAAGTGTTATATTACCAACATGGATACCTCCCAGCCAGACTCCTTTTCAGGGATTTTTGCTAGAAGGATCAGGACAGGCCTGATGATTGACAGACTATCTTTCACTAAGACTTCCCCCTTCCTGATACTTTATTTACATATAATTTCTCCCCTACATATTTGTTCAAGAGGCTTCTCTTAATTGCTTCAGGTAGTTGTGAGATCAGATAGGGAGCCCTTTACATATACCTAAGGCCATCTTTTGCAGAAAGAAAGCAGTTAGCAGTAAGATATTGGTTTATTAACCTGACCCAGTTAGAGTGATATATAATAGTGAGCTCTATAATAGTGCAGGAGAAAAAGTAAAGACCAGAATAAGTTTTGAATCCTCCTTCTCAGGACCAACTGTTCAACTCCTCAGATCCTTCTATAAACCCCATTGTTTTGGGCCCTAATCCTAAAAAGAAGATTCTTAAAATAAAAGACCCTGGAATTATTTATGCTAATCTGGAATTAGTATATTCTCTTTACTGCCTAGGTTAATGATGCTTGGATCCAACTCTGGCTTTGTTTCACATATTTCCTTGGAGGTTCGATTATAGGGGTTTATCTTGTTGGCATCTTCCTGTGAATGACTAGGATACTTTGATATAATTCTGGCTTAATCTCTGTGAGTTTTGGCATTTATCCACCAACTTCTGTAGCCTTGACCAATTAAAGAGATGCTAAGCTTCCAAAAGACAAGAAAAAATGTTGATAGTATTTTTAAAGCTTTTATCTGCTTGAGATTAAATTAGAAAACATGAACAGTCCTCATATTTGTCAAAATTTTGTCAAAAATGTTTTTTTTTTTTTTAAATAAAATTATCCACGCTTCAAGTGCAGGCCTTGATGCTGGAGGAGGTTGAGGTCAGTGGATTGCCTGATTTTCAGGAATTCTGCAATAGGACTAAGGTCTTGATGTCCATTCTAAGTCTGGCATAAATATGACGAACGTTTTGGAATAGAAGAGCACTAGGCTGCGTAAGAAGGGCTTAATATGGTCAAGTTGGTACAGAGTAGATCAAAATTCTAATGCTTATCTATACTGGAATCCAGCCTATGAGTAGTCATTCACTTTCAGCCTGGTTGAGAAAGGGAGACCCACTTTCAAATAAAATGAGACAAAAAGATGACAATTTATAGGTGGATTCACCTTATATGGGTGAATTTGGTTATAAATAAATTGATTAATGTATGGTGTGACCTTCTGTGTGGTGTGTTTATAGCTTAACAAGAATTAATGCATATATTATGTGCTTTTTCTTTTCTTGGCTTCAGATTTTTTGTGCTAGTACTAATGGAATATTAAAAGTATAGAGGCAAGCCTCCAGAATATTGTGTTTGTAAGGGGTTGAAGGATTCTTTTTAGAAGAAAAAGTGGAGGAATATTGTTAAAAAAAAAAAAGTGTGAACTGATTATAATCCAGCAATGGATTCAGTTGAATATCATTCCCCTGACTCTGTTGCCTCCAGAAATCTGCTGGCCAAGTATCAGGGGCTAGCTGGAGCTTTTCTTAGGATTTTTTTTTTTTTTGTACTTAGGCAAACAGGAAGCCATTTTAATTGCTTTAAGCTTGGTCCCTGAAGCTAGTTAAATTTAAGGACAGTTCAATACTTTTGAAGAAAAACCTAGTCTACATGAGGCAAAGCCTTAGGATATTGCTCCTACCAGAGACGAATAATAGTACCCATTGATTGTTGGAAAAATCAAATAAGATAATGTGGGTAAAGCATTTTATAGAACTTAAAACCTTTTATAAATGTGGGCTATAATCTCTGCTGCTCAGACCACATCTAGAGTATTGTATTCAGTTCTGTGTGCCATATAAAAAAAATAAAAGCAAGGACAAATGAAAGCATTTCTTGAAGTTAATGATCATTGTGGTGAGGAGATATAGAAACCATACAATTTGAAGAATAGTGAAAAGAAGCAGACATATATGAATTGATAAGAAAAGATTTAGGGGGCATATGAGAATTGCTTTGTGGGAATTGGTGGGCACTTCCAGTTTGATTGGGATTGGTCTATAAACTGCAATTCATTTTACTTTTTTCTGTTTATTGGATTGTGCAGCCTATATGTCAAGGTTATTATTTTCTTTGTACTTTGAATACCTTAATTTGAAGGATGCCTATTTTGCCTATTCCCTTGGCTTTTGAATAGCCTTGATTTCTGAGTTTTGGGCAATTTGAGTTTTAGCCCTATTGTATTGTGGGTTCAATGGAACCAACTGACATTGATTTGTTCCTAAGGAAGAACTGATTGCTTTTCATGAGTGGGCTTCAAAAATTATCACATTCAGCTTTGACACAATTCTAATATTAAACTGGATGCAGTATTTTCTTAAATGTGCATTTCATGGAGATATTAGGAGATAGTAAGGAGGTAAAAAGTCCTTACTATCTCCTAACATTCACTAAGGCAAAGTCTTCTTTGTAGAAGTCAAACCCATGTGTACCAGGGGCAAATCTAAATCTAAATCTAAAACAATGTAATTTACTGCCTCAGACAAAACTTGCTAGCCATGTAAAACCGGGCAAGTTACTGAAATTCACTTGTCCTTAGTTTCCTCATTTGCAAAATTGGGATAATAATAGCAATTACCTTACAGAGTTGCTGTAAGGGTTAAGAGGATTTAAAATATCTTTAACATTAGGGAACTATTGGATACTACCTCCCTTCTTCTTTAAAACTCCCTTTAACCTGGATCTATGAATATGGTATTGACCAGGGTCAGTCCTGGAGAGCCTAGCATCTAATTGGAATTGGACTCCTTCTCCGTTCCTATACTTTTCAGCCTCTGATGTGTCCAGGGAGGAGAGGGGGAATTTATATATAGCTATTTTTGTGGTTCATATCTAAAGTTTCCTCATAAAGATGAAGTAGAAATGCACTTCATGTACAAAGTAAATAATGTATAGCTAAGATACGAATATCCTATGCACAAAATGAATATTAAAATATTCTCACAAGGACAAACCAACACTAGCAATAATAATTGTTATACCTGGCTGTTAAAGTCATTATAACGCAATTTGTAGGATTGCTATTCATTTCATCTTGATACTGCAGTGTTCAAACAACTCCTGGTCCATGTCAAGTAGTAAAGTGGGTCAGGTTTGAGCCAATTCTATTTTTGGTAGTTGTCTTCTTTAAGAATGCTGGAGTGATTGCCAGAGACTCTTCCTCTTGCCATCATTAAGCTCCAACCCAACAATAGCCATGACCCTTTGACTTCTCAAACCTACAAGCTCATCTTCAAGCCTAGACATATCGTGGGTATAAACACTCATTCATTTAAAGTCAGGAAAGAACAAGTTCAGAAGAGACAGTCCACACTCAGAATCAGGTTTGCTAAAGTAATATTAGTATCCTCTTTTCTCCCCTCCCCTCTCCTTTTCTTATCTCCCAACCTCTACTCTTTCCTCCTCTCTCATCTTCCCTTCCCTCCCATCTCTTTTACTCTTCCCCTTTCCTCCTTTCCCCACCTAGGGATTGCCTTCTTTCATATACCTCCATCTTGTACCCCAGAGGTTCTTGTTACTACAAGTTTATCTCAACCACCTACATATATATTCCTTGTCCCCTCTAGCTAATTGTGGACAGAGAAAAATTATGTAGTTTTATTTTTGATTGAAGGAGGTAAGCAGGATGCTTATAGTATATATAGTAGCCTGGCAAGGAATATGATCCAGAGGAAAAAGCATTCAAATCAGCCTGTTATGTATGTTCTTTGGAGTTCAATACCTTAAACTGTTGTTTGTGACCCCATATGGGGACTCATAACTCAATGTAGGGGTCATGAAATTATCATTTATTATCAGAAATTGGTTGATTTGTATACCTGTTTTATATACCCATATACCTGGGGATTATATAAAATTTATTCTGGTGAAAAGTAGTCATGAGTAGAAAAAGTTTAAGAAGCCCTCATCTAAAGTACTCAGTTGACCTTCACAAAGGGGAGAAGTAGTTTGGTGCAGGAAGAGGCAGTATGCTGGATTGTATAGAGCATTAAAGAGATCAGGGTTCAAAAATGATCTCAGATGCTTTCTTATGGGATCCTGGCAGGTTATCCACCATCTCCCAGCTCCCAGCTTCTGTCTTCTCTTCTATAAAATCAGTAGATTGGGCTCAATGATGTCTAATGATGTCACCTTGAGAGCTCTGAATCTATAATCCTTCTATCTTTGATGAAAACTCTTGATATCTTTAGCCTGCTTTGGTCTCTTCTCTGAATTCCTATTATACTGAGAGATTGTACATCCCAGTAGGATATAATTATTTCCTTATTTATGTTTAGATATCTTGTCTCTCCTTAGATTTAAGTAGTTAATGGTTGGCAGGAAATTCCATTGTACTCCTTTCCTCTCCCATCAAAACTGGAACTACTGGGTAAATGGTAGATATTTAATAGTTGTTGATAGATTTATAGGAGACTTCTCATAAAAGATGGGTCTTTTATGTTCAAGTTACCCATTTTGTATAGGACTGATCATTTTTTTAAAAGCAGAAATCAAATTGGAGATGGGGGTTAGGGGGAAAAGAAAGAAAGGAAGCAGAGAGAAAGGGAGAGGGAGAGAGCAGGAGAAAGAGGAAGGAGAAGAACAGGGACAGGGATAAGGAGTGGGAAAGAAATGGAGAGAAGGAGAGAGAGAGAAAGAAAGAAGGAGAATGAGGGAAAGATAGAGAAAAAGAACATAGGCAGCAGGTCAAGCAACAAGAATATATATTTTCTTCTCTTCTTTCCAGTAATGTTTAACATTCACCAAAGAGTGAAGCTAGTGGTAACCCCCTCTGATTGCCTGTTCTTCTAATGCCACCTGATAAAGCTTAAATGGGACACTTCACAGTGGGACCTGAACTGTGACAATTGGGATTCTTGGCTGGATTGCTGAACTTTCGCAGCTTTCGGTTTTCAGTGATTTTTAGTAATATGTGTCTTGGCAAAAGGACAAGGCATTAGCTCAAATGCCATGTTTAAAGGGTAGACAAGCTTTCAATGAGGTTCTACTTGTATAACTAGAAAGAACTTTTAAGCTGCAATAGTAATAAGCAGGCAGCTTTGTGGTCTCTTAATCAAAGATAAGGAATTACAATCCAGCCAAGTCCCAGCAGTTTGTCCACGATCATGAGATTTCAGTCTCTTCTAACTAGTCCTGCTTTACTCCACAGGCTCCCTTTGAGTCAATAGTTTTGCCATTCTTATCCTGAACTCAGGAGACATCTGGGTGCTTTACAAATGAACTTTCCACTGCCTTCCTCGTGAATCATATATTTATATTTGTTAAATATTTATATGCACACCAGTCAAACAATGGCCAAGATTTAGAATTTTATCTGCTAGACACTGGCTGTGTACAGGAATCTTTAGATATCAATTCTGTTACCTAAAATCAATTTACCTTTGGAAATAATATAAAAATCAAAAGCTGATATAGAATGCCTTATACATATAAAACTAAGCTTGGCTTCCTTCAAGCTTTGCTAAATATAACTAGTTTCTCAACAACTAAATTTCTTTCCTCTGTAAAGAGAACACTGGGTTTGTCCACTTTTTTTAGGTGTTAGAAAAATCACTTTTGGTTAGCACTGGCTGAGATTTATAATGTATGTCTAATCTGTAACTCCAAGCAGCTATGGCCTTATATGAATTCAAGGATTTCTCAATGATCACCTTTTTTTGTCTTGTGACCTCTCCCATAGTTTCCTTCCAGAATACCTGAATTTTGCTCAGTTTTAGCTTCTATAACAATGTCCTTAGGTACCCTTCAAAGAGTAATATCCTAAGGCACAAAAAGTAGAACAAGTTTGTTACACAAAGCAAAGAAAATGGAAAGGACTCATAATTAAATCTTTTAGCAAAAATAATAGACAAATTTTTCTACCTTCTCATTCTAACCTCCTTAAACTCTCTCTCCATCTCTTCATGCATGAGCTGACAAAAGCAAAAAAAAAAAAAAGACAATGAATTTGGTGAACTTTCCTTAACAGAAAGCATTGTACTTGTTAGAATACTTGAATTCCTGTCAACTCTGACATTTAATAGGTGCACGATTGCAGACAAATCACTAATCACTTTGAGTCTCAGTTTTCCTCTGCTATAAAATGGTTACTATACTATAATTACTATGACAATGATGATTACTACAACTATGACTACTTCTACTACTACTATTACTACTACTACTATTACTTTTACAATACTTTACTACTACTATTACTACTACTACTACTTCTTTAGTACTTCTATTACTACTACTACTACCACCATCACCACTACTATGATTGTAAATCACTAGATAATATAAGTTATTATTATAAATGTGAACTATAACTTGTCATTTTGTTGTAGCTTTTGCTACATTTCATATATCTGACTAGTTCCTGACTTATAATGTATCCAGAAAATCCTTTGGTACACTGAGCAAAAGACCAAGAAGATGCTGAAATGTTACTCATAAATATCCATATCCCACTGCTGTCTTTAAATGTATATAAAACAGAACTGGTACCTGCTGATAATTCTTTTTCTTGTTTATCTGTTTTATTTTTCTTTTTAGAGAGGCCTTCAAAGCATAAATCCATAAATAGGTTTGCGTAATAGAAATAGAGGAGCTCAGAGTTGGAAGAGATCTCGGAGTCAATCCCAATCTTGTGTCTGAATAAGAATCACCTCTATATTAGAGCTGGTTGATGGATTCTATTGAATGGTGGGAGAAGGACCACTGCCTTCTTGGGCAGCCCATTCTATTTGGGGATAATTGTAATTGATTGGAAACATCTTATCGTAGGACTAATTTACATGATTGTTTAGGATTTTACTCTGAAACTCCTGAAGTGAATAAAGATTAGGGATTTATCAAATGTGTTTAAGTTTCATCAGAGGATTTGGAGTGCTCAGCTAAGTCAGAACTGATGTGTGTGTGTGTGTGTGTGTTTGTGTGTATTTTAAAAGGACTGTGTTTTTACAAGACACTTAAAAACAGGGAAAACAAAAAGTAGGGGAAATTACACATTGAATGTACGTATTAAGTTCTCAAATAAATTGAAATTGTGATGCCACAGTGCAAATTTATTTATAGCAAGTGAGGTCTATAGGGGACAGTAAAAAAATTAGATATAATTTTTTTGTTGTTGTTTTGCAGTTTTCCAGTCATGTCAGATTTCTCATGACTTCATTTAGGGTTTTCTTGGGAAAGATTGGAATGGATTGCCCTTTCCTTCTCCAGATCATTTTACAGATGAGGGACTGAGGCAAACACTATTAAATAACTAACTCAGAGTTTTAGAGCTAAGAAGTGCTTGAGTGTTGAATGAAATTTAATGTAAAAAAGAAAGCAATCTAAAGCTACATTAAATATCCAGCAGTAAAAAGGTATCAGTCTTGCTGTACCTTGGCTACAGAATAGGCATTTAATAAATGCTCATTGCCTTGATTAGTAAGACAACATCTTGAGTATCTTGTTCATTTTTAGAAAAAGACATTGTTAACCTGAAATGTTCAGGGGTGGCAATCACATGAAAGGCCTTGAATTTATGAGGCTGTTTAAGCTAGAAAAGGGTAAATTTAAGGGGAATCTGATAGCTGGGTTCAAGTATTTGAAAGGCTGTCCTATGGAATAGTATGGCTTGGTCTCAGAGGGCAGAACAGGAAAAAAAGTCAGAAGCTTTCAGCAAATTCCTGATGAGCAGAATAAGTTCGTTACAATTACATCATTCAAATGTAATGGGATTCCTTGGTAAATCATGAGTTCCTCTTCATCAGAGTTCTTCCAACAAAGATTGAATGACCCCTTCTTGACTATGTTATACAGAAGGAACATTTTTGGATATGGTTTAAATTAGATGGATTCCTAAGGTCCTTTTCAGCCCTAAAATCCTGCACTTGAGTGAAGTATTACCCGTTGTTGATGGTGAAGAAAAAGAATTGATTCTTACACCTTTAACTTGGTGAGATTTGACAGCCTTCTGAGTTTCTTGATCATGACAAAAACTTAAAATATGTTTAGTGACAACTTAAAGAAATTCTAAGTTCAATGAATCTTTTAGACAGGTCATTATTTGTATCTCGGATGATCCTGACTTTTTTTGACATTTTTATCACAGTGTTATGTCAGGACTCCTTTTCCCCTCTGCATGCTATTGGATTTTAGGTACTAATACTGTGTCTTTCTATTTTTATTTTGTTAGAGTGGGATCTAACATATTGGAAGCTACTGTTGAAAAGGGATAATTATTAATCACAAGTTTGGTCCCCCCAAATACTTGTGCCTTTCCTTTTAGGTTACTTTTCATCTAATCTTATTTATTTTTTTTGTGCCTATTTGTTTCCATTTTGTTTTCCTTACTATAATGTAAGCTCCTTGAGAGCAGGGATAATGGTTTTTGCTTGTCATTGTGTCTCTTGTGCTTAGCACTTAGCACATAGTCAGCACTTACATGCTCATAAATTGCTTGATATGTGCATTCATTCATTGGTAATTATTAAGTCTCCGTAATATAAAAGGCAGGGCAACAATGGCACAGTAGATAGACAAGTCTGAAGTCAGGAAAACTCATCAAGTATTTGTTTACTTCTGGGGCAGCTATGTGCCACAGTGCATAGAGCACCAGTCCTGAAGTCAGGAGGACCTGACTTCAAATTTGACCTCAGACACTTAACGCTTTCTAGCTGTGTGACCCTGGGCAAGTCACTTAATCCCATTTGCCTTCAGAAAAAAAAAGAAGTGAACATTCTGCTTCATATTCTATACAGAAAAAATTTGAGGTCATTGGCAGTAAGCTCCCTCCTCTTCCTCATCTATCTCTTAGGTTCCATCCCTCTGCCACTCTCTCCTCCACTATCCCATCTCACATGATAAAAATGGCCTAACTTCTTAAAGAGGATAACCCCTCTACTTGTTCCATACCAATACCTCCAACAGATTGCCCGTCTTTTATTTATTTTTCTCCAAATGCAATCAAAATTCTCATCAACTCAAAATCTTATAAATGTGAATGTTGAAAACTATCTTTTACATGTAATTGGGAAAAATAAAATACTATTAAGTGGGAAAAATTCTCTTCAAGATTTGAACACTTACCTGTTAATACCTAAAGACAAATCTCAATTAATTCCCAAACCATGTATTATCTCTTGAGTCTTTTGGTATTAGATTCATTTTTCCATTTTTTTCCTTAGATTATCTCAGCTACACACAGATAACCAGGTGAGCAAAAGAAAGATTGGTACTGTTGTATCTAGTTAAAAGAACAGCAAAATGCACAATTAAAAACAAATGTACAAACAAAAATTTCAACTCAAGGAACAAATTAAATCCACATCGTACTTTTTTGTTGGCTACTGTAAAGGTGAGGTTGATCGGCTTACTTAATGAAGTTATTTCAGCCCACTTAAAGTAAGTGAGAAGATGCTCAATCAATTAGTCTCAATCATGGGGTTTAGAGTAGGTATGAAAATTCTTTGAAGGTAATTAGATGAAATGAAATGATTCCAGACTGGGAGTCTGTTCTAACTATAAGAAAAAATTCATCATACCCTCTAACTTCTTATAATGATATCAGATTAGCTGAAATTGGAGACTTTTAGTGGGTGGTGAGTCAGGACAGAGGCCCAATAAACTCCAGTAAATCACCTAGGAGAGAAGGAGAGATTTTGGCTGTGGGAAGTTTCCCTTTGTCCTCTTCTCTCACTTTGGTCAAGGAAAGGTCTTAAGGATTCAGATGTTAGGCTTTTTTCTTCCCATTGGTATCTTACAGGATATTCCAAATCAATTTAAGGAAGTATTTGAATTGGGAGTCAAATACAGAGACTAGATATAGATTTGCAGCTCCAGGAGAAGCCTCTTCTCCCCCCTGCCCCCCAATAACACAACTGCACCACATTTAACAGGAACATTTTCAGTGCATGACAATCAGGGACTATTGAGTTTTACTTTTGTCACAGGTGTGTTTGAGCCCATTTTCCCCTGGACTATTTACATATTTATAAGAGTGTATCACAGAATTTTTAGAGGATGTTTTGAACCAACCATTCTTTCGGTATCTTCTATCCTAAAAGTTACTAAAAAGTCTAAACTAAAGGCGTAAACTAGAGATTAAAGGTCTCACTAACTAATTTTTGGCTGACAATCTGCAAGTAATAATAATAATCTCAAGTTGAGAGTGTTAGAGAATCATCCCAGACTCATTGAGGGTACCCCTATATCTAAGGGTAGTCTTTTTCTGGAACCCAAGACTTCTTTGTGAGATTGGACATTGGAATAGACATCCTCAGAGCTTAATAAGGGCTACCCAAGAAAATGATGAGGAAAAGAAATAAGTGAGTTGCATAGCCTGGGATTTTTGTTCTGCTCTAATATTGTACATGCCATAAATCAAAGATATTAGGAAGACTTGCAAGGGAAAAGCTACTCTATGGAGAAAACAGTCTCACTTTTTCTTTTAAATTTAACAAGTGATCATTAGCATACTCCTGTTTTTCTTTAATTCCATTTGTTCCACTGATTTAACAAAACTCAGCACTTTTCTGGGTGTCCCATGCTGTTTTATTATCTCTCTAAATCCAGTGATCTGAGGAAATTGTCTGGGCAAAGAAGTTGGACAATCATTTTTAATTAAGAGCAATGGAGAGTATGGTCATATTAAAGAGCAGAGCTTATAATTTGTTTTGTTATGGAAACTGGGAGGGGAGAAGGAAAGGGTGAATATGATATGGGAAGAAGACCTTTTGGTGGTAGAATGAATATGGCAATGGTAATGAAGCCTGGCATTTTGAGTTCCACCCTCTACTTAGCTCTTTAGAACAAAGCTTCTTAAACTATGAGTCACAATCCATATGGGGTCATGTAACTGAATGTGGGGGCTGCAAAAAATTTGGCAGCAGTAAAAAGTATCAAATATTCTATCAAGATTTAATTCTTTATGTAAAAAAAAAACCTCAAGCACATCCATTTCATTAGCATGCAAATTTACTTTTGTCTTTAATAAATGGTAAAATGATATGTATATCAAAGAATTGTCTTAAAATAAATTTCTTTATGATTTATTGTGAATAAACTTTTGATTTGTATGCCTATTTCATATACCTATATACCTGGGTTACATAAAAACTTCTTGGGGAAAAAGGAGTTATGAATAGAAAAATTTTAAGAAGCCCTGCTTTAGAACTGTCCAAAAACCGTGGATAACTAATTGAGGCTCATAGAGGGAATGAGCATAAAATGAAGTCATTCTTATTGTTAAAGGTAGGAAGCCAGGTCCCAGAATTCTTTTGATGCCCATCTTGACTAAGAAGGCTAGGTATTCTCTATCTGCTCTTCTGCACTATATCTTTGCCTCTCCTTTCTGCCTCTTGCTCGGGGATTGATAATCAAATAATATTACCATTTCAATTTTAAATATCATGATAATCCCTTGCTCTCTGGATCCATTCAGAATCACCATTCATTTGATTCATAGGCTATCTAAGCTTCTATCTCTAGCCACCATTTTCCAATCCATTAAACCCATTCATGTGCCTATTCTACTCTTCCATTGTTCGCTCAAATATCCCCATCCTCTTGACAATGTTTCATGATAGACTTAACCTTTCCTCCCAGAAATTATTTTGTTTATATAGTATGTCCCAAAAATCTTAATATGGTTTAAAAACTTAAGCTAAGTTTTAATAGCTTTAAAACTGCATTTAAAACAACCTCTTTTGTGTATGATAACTTTTGTAGAATATGGATTTGTTGGTCTCTGCCACTCCTTATAGAACGTAAGCTCCTCAAAATCAAGTTCTGTTTCATTTTTGTTTTCTTATCCCACTATCTTGCACGATGCCTAGAAATACAATGAATCTTTTTTGAATGGAAGGGAATTGTTTAGAAGTTTATGCTTTCTTCCCAAAATCTGCCGAACGTTCATTGAAAATTCCCTCTTCATCTCTGCCTCTTAGAATATTTGTCTTCTTTAAAACTTCAGGTAAGATGTTAGCTCTTATGAGAAGCTCTTCCTAATCTCTTTATTTGTTAGTGTTTTTTCCCTTCTCAAGTTATCGTGAATATATTCATTGTATACCTCAAATCTCCCAGTATACTGTGAGGTCTGGAAAATTTTTTCTTTCTTTATATCCACCAGTGCAGTGGATTTTGAACCTGTTAATGTTGCTGTTTTATGTATTAGAGTTATGAAGAAGACAGATGAAAAAATGATAGAGAGAATCCAGGCTTCCATAGTCCAATAGGGTGATTACCAGTTCCAAAATTATTGTTTTTTGCCCACCTTTGCAGAGTGACAAGTGAATGTGAAGCTGTTTTCCTTCCCATAATGATCTTTCACCTCCTGTATCATCAAAAGGACTCTACTAACCTTACCTAAAAGTAGCAAAACTACCAGAAAGCACTGAATTCCCATGAGGTCTTACCTCTACTAAGATGATTCATGAAACCATCATGTAACTTGGCTTTGTTATTTCCTCCCAGTGACTGCTGCTTGTAGGAAGTACAACCCAAAATTCTTAGGAAGGAGCTATGTTGAACAGGTGCATGTTTATATAATCATAGTTGTGGGATTCATTTACAACTTTCTAGAAATCTGTCACATTGCTATTCAATACCTATTCAGTACGGTCTGCTTTCTAATATTTCATCCCCAGAGGACTGTTTTCTTTAAAGCTCATTCTCCTTAATGAAAAGAAAAGCATCTTTTCTTTACAGGTTTGTCAAATGCATTAATACATTACTGGGGGGGGGGGCCGGTAATTGTGGAAGTAATCTCCCTTATTGGTTTTCAACAAAGGCTCTCAGATTGACATCTCACAAATTGAAAACTAAGTGCAATATCAAAGCTATTAACAAAAGTCACCCGTCTGGCATGAAAGTGCCAGGTTAACAGCTAGAATTATTTAGTGAATTCTTGGAAAGAAGAAAAAATATCAACCACAAACCAAAAACAAAGAGCAAAAAAGTTTTACTTTACCTGGACTGTTATCTTTTTAAGATGAATACAATACTTAGATAATTTCCTGTTACTTTTTTCCTCCTATCTCTTACTGTAATTACATGTATTGGGGCAAATTCTCATCTTGTTTAATTTGTATGCTTACACAGTACCCAAAGACTATTCATCCTAACTTCATCTTCCACCTATCTTTTATCCTTTTATATGGCTTGCTTAGTGACTTTTGTTGTTTAGTCATTTTAAAATCTCTGATTCTCCATGATCCTGTTTGGGGTTTCCTTGGTAAAGAACTAGAGTGGTTTTTCATTTCCTTCTTCAGTTCATTTTACAGATTTGTAAACTGAGGCAAACAGGGTTAAGTAACTTGCTTGGGGTCACATAGCTAGTAAGTATTTGAAATAGTTTCCTTAGGAAAGTTGATATCCTATCAATCCCAGAAATGCCAATAACTCTGAGCCTTCCCTGGTATTTCTTTCTTGCTTATTCCTCTCCATATGTAGTTCATTATCAAATCTTTCTTTCTCCTCAGTTTTTTTTAGGTTTATCTCTACCTCCTTATTGACATGTTACTGATTTTTAATCTCTTCAGTGCTATGCTAGAGACTTTTTCCTGACATCAAGGGACAAGATATACTTCAGAAGATATCTCACCTCTTTAGTTCATTGCTCCCACCTAAATAAGCTGATAACCTCAGTAACAGACACTCTAAGAGTGTGCTAGTAGTTATTTAACATTGGATCTCTGGGGGGGGGGGGGGGGGGGGGGGGGGGGGGGGGGGGAAGTCCTTATGACACACTTCTAGGTTTATTATTTATTTATTATTAACATGTTCTGCATTATTAATATATTCTTCATCACCTTCCTAAGTCTAGACAATCAACAAAACAATAAATCAAGTCCTAATTTGTAGCATTTGGCAATTTTTTGAAGTGTAAATGCTTACATTGAAAATTTAACAATCCTCTCTTATTAGCTGGTTTCTTTACCCTGGACTCTGAGTCATTCTCCAGCTTTTCTAAGAAGTATAGGTCATCAGGAGATCATTATATACTTCAACAACAATACCATATGATGATCAATTCTGATGCATGTGGCCCTCTTCAGCAATAAGATGAACCAAATCAGTTCCAGTAGAGCAGTGATGAACTGAACCAGCTACACCCAATGAAAGAACTCTGGGAGATGACTATGAACCATTACATAGAATTCCCAATCCCTCTATTTTTGTCTGCCTGCATTTTTGATTTCCTTCACAGGCTACTAGTACACTATTTCAAAATCCAATTCTTTTTGTACAGCAAAATAATTGTTTGGACATGTATACTTATTTTATATTTAATTTATACTTTAACATATTTAATATGTATTGGTCAACCTGCCATCTAGGGAAGGAGGTGGGGGGAAGGAGGGAAAAACTAGAACAAAAGGTTTGGCAATTGTCAATGCTGTAAAATTACCCATGCATATAACTTGTAAATAAAAAGCTATATATATAGTATAGGTTATAAGGTTTAATATATGAATGGACTTATTTTTAAGTTTAGATACACATTTTACTCATTATAGCCAATTATGGCCCAATTCCTCCTTTAGAAATCTCCCTGATCTCAGTCAGCTAAGTTGGGCTCTCTAAAGTTTCCCCTCAATGTTGATGCTGTTCACTGGCTCCCTTTCTTTCTACCATTGTCACCCAGATTTACCATTATTCTTTTCTCTTCTTGATAGATGGTCCATTGGTATCTTTGGTTCTCTATATATTCTTAGAAATATAACTCCAGGTGCTTCTATTTCTAAGAAAAATTCTGTTCAGCTGTGGTTCTTGTAGTCTTAGGTTTCACATACTACAGGTCTCCTGGAATCAACAAAAAACCCTTATTTTTGCATTTTATAAGGGTGCCTCTTTCCTCAAGTCTATGTTGGTTCAACATGATTTTTTAGAAACATTTCTCTCTTCCCTCAAAGCAGTTGAATGCCTATATTCCCTTTTATATCTAGATACTTACAAAGGCACAGAACCTCTTCCTCTTTGACTCAGTCTGCTGTGACTCCCTAAGAGGAAATTGGGTAGAGTTATTTAAATTACCTAGGATCTGCAGCTGGATAAAAGAGAAGAGGTTATGTGCTCTTTTGGTACTGCATTACTAGAGAGAAATATTTAACAGTGACCCCACTGCCTGAAAACCAAATTTTCTGGTAATCATGAGGAGATTTGAGGGTTTCTAGTCTATCATTGGCTCAATCATCACACTGATTATATTCCCTTAGTTTTATTTTTTTCTTTAATAGATTTTAATTTTTTTCAAATACATTCAAAGAGTTTTCAATATTCATCTTCTCAAAATCTTGTGTTCCAGATTTTTTTTCTCTCTCCCCCCTCCCATTAACTTTCAATTCTATGAAGATCCATACCTGGCTCAGTGGCAAGAACAATGCATTTGGAGTCAAAGTTATTGTTCATGACCTAGTTCTGCCCCTTACCACCTGTGTGACTTAGTTCCCTCATCTGTAAAAGAAATCTAATGGGTATCAATGCCCTTCCAACTTTAAATCTCCGTTATCACTTTTCAGTTCTAAATCATACATGACTCTCTAGTGTGAACAATGAAACTGGAGTCTGGGGATGTATGTTAGCTTCTTTGGATCTCAGTTTCTTCTTCTGTAAAATGTCACTGAAATCAATGACTTCCAACTGTAAGTCTATGTTATTATTTTTCAACTTTGGCTTAAATCCATCCCTGGTCCCGTAGCAAGTCAGGGAACTGGAGTCAGAGTATCTGGTACCTGTGTGATCTTTGGCAAATCACTTAGCCTCTCCAGCAGGCCTCAGGTTTCTCATCTGAAATATGGGCTCAACAAAACCCAATGGCCCAATGCTAAATCTATGATCCCATTACCTTTCCACTCTAAATCCTTCCCTGGCTCAGGAGCAAGAGCAATGGGAACCTTCTACCACATAGCCTCTGGAGAACTTGGTGTCCTCACCAGTAAAATGAGGGGTAGGATCCAGGGGCTTTTACGGTCTCTTCTAATTCAGCCCAAGGAAGCCAAAAAAAAAATTTTAGCCCTTGGCAAGTGGAATTCAGAAAATGACTCTGGTCTATTCCCTTAGTTTTAGAGATGCTTTGCATTTCAGTTTCACTTAACCACTTAACAGTTAGCATTTACAAAAGAATATTTACTTTAAAACCACAGAAAGAACAAACACACAAACATTCTCCCCAACATTGTGGGCCTTAATTCCCTCTTACACCAACTCAGTCTCTGGGGAAGGCTTAGATTAGATTCAAAGTTTAACTATATACATAGGCCCAAATCTCAAGTCCTCTTGGCACATAGTCCCTTACTGGACTTTGTCCTTATTGGCCTCATCACCTATTTTGAAAATTTTTCAAATTGGGCATAAGGGGAAGTTGTATCCCTTCTGTCATATGCTCTTGAATTTGGAACAAATTGTACAACTTTTAAAAAAGATACTGGGATTATTCGCCATTTCCTTCTCAGAGCTTTGCTAATGGAATAAGAGCAACAGCTGGCCTGGAATCCTGGATCAAGAATCATTATGGAATGACTTGGAGGTCTGGGAACTCCCTCTATTTCTAGAATTGAAAAGAACAAACAAAACCATGCAGGGACTCTGATTCTCAGGCCATTAGAGATTCAAGAGGAAGGGGGAGGTAGCCCTTCCCTCATACTGGAGCTCTCTCCATCCTCCAATTGTTTCCTCTTTAAGATCATGCCATGACCATCACACTCTCATTTCATGGCATTCAACTCTGTGGTACACAGTTCCCATTTTGGAAATCATCACAAAAGGAACATATATATATTTAGAAAGAGGAATTAGATCAGAACTGCAGGAAATAGATCACAAGCATAGAGTAAAGGCATACTGTAAAACTGATGGGTTACCCCATCACATTATCCAGTTATCTACTAGAGTTCTCTCTCTTTACTAAAATATAGCAGTTAATATTTTTGACCAGATTTAATAATAGCTTCAATCTTCAAAATATAGAGGAACTAACACAGGGACAATTTGTCTAGGATCTTATACACATAAATAAAAAAATGCATAGTTGTTGGGGAAGAGTTAATGGGAACCTTAGGGAGAGATGACCATCATATCTTAGAGTTGGATGGATTTTTGAAGTTCCCCTAGGAATTTTGTAATCATATACCAGGTCCCTTATAGACTCCTGAAACTTGTTGTTCAATTGTTACAGTTGTGTCCATCTCTTTGATCACATTTGTAGTTTTCTTGGCAAAGATATTAGAATGGCTTGCCATTTCTTTCTCCAACTCATTTTATAATCGAGGAAACTGAGGCAAACAGGGTGAAGTGATTTGCTCAGTGTCATACAACTAGCAAGTTTCTGAGGCCAGATTTCAACTCAGGAAGATGAGTGACAATGAAGATATGAAAATGATGCAATCTTAGATTCAAGGAATACGAGGCAGGTGACCTTACACAGCCCTTTCTCACTTAAATACAATTCAATTACTTGTCATAGCATCATCTACCTGATATTACTGTCCTCTTTAAGAATGAAGGTCAAACAACAACAATAACAAATACCTCATCTAGTCTTTACAGGTTTTGAGAAGTCACTAAGAACAGCTCAGTGAGCAAAGAATTTCAAAGGATTCAGCAGAAGGATAGGTAGAATCTTATAGTGTTAAATTCTGTTTGGGAAATTAACTTAGGAGAAATGGAAAACTCTTAAGAATGATGTTTTGAAATTGTGATAATCAGAAAAAAAGAGTTTTTTAAAAAAGATACTTATGTAAATGTGCAAAGATCTTGCCAATCAAGATGTAAAAAAAGGCATGTATAGATGTAAGGAAGGACAGTTAATAGAGGATGAGCACAAAAGCATGACAGGAGATTATAAGAATTCTTCCAAAAGTGCTAAAATGTAGAATATGCAAGGCTGTTAATGGAAGCTAGACTAAAAAAAGTTATTTTTTTAAAAAATGAGAAAATAGGAGGATCAAAGAAGAGAGAGGATTATGGATAGGAGCAGATAATGTGATGCTAATTGATGGCAGGGAGAAGGATGAGTTGCCTAATTCTTGCTTAGTTTCTTTTTTTTTTTTATTCTCTACCAAACAGCATGATCTGTGGTCTGGAAAAGAAAGAACAAAAATATCAATTAGAGAGGTGATATATGATATGAATAAGAAGATTACAAGAGAACACCTGGATGCCTTGAATGAATTCATCTCCTGGCCTAGATTCATCCTTCTTAGATATTGAAAGAACTAATGAGTTTAATCATTGAGCTGTTCTTAGTGATTTCTCAAAACCAGTAGAGAGACTAGATGAGGTATTTGTTATTATTGTTGTTTGTTCTTCATTCTTGATGAGGACAATAATATTAGGGAGATGATGCTATGACAAGTAAGTGAATTGTACTTAAGTGAGGGAGGGCTGTGTAAAGTCACCTGCCTCACTTTCCCTCCAGAGCCATTTGGCTCCAGTGGCCAACTATAGACCAAGACAACTGGAGATGGCCCTAGATACGGTAGGAGACCTTGGTCTTTTAAAGCTAAATTCTTTAACAAGTTTCAGTTTGACCAAGGCCACATGTATTTGGTGTTTAAGATTAGGTAGCAATTGAAGCAAATAATGGCCTCTTTCTCGCAGTAAAAAAAACAACAACAAAAAACAGTAAATCTGAGAGAGGGAGACATTGAAGGTTTCTGGACAAAACAGAAAAGATTGCTATTTGTATTCACTCCGAGTCAACCAGGACCCAAGTAATGACCAATTGGGGCTTTTCCTGGGATTTATTGTTGGCCAATCAATGAGAGTCAGAATGATTTGAGTTTAAAGCATAGTCCTTAAGAAACAAATCTAACCCATAAAGTCCAAAAACAATTTAAAGAGCATCTGAGGTATTAAAGGAGTGAAAAAGGCAACTGTCATAATGAGCAAAAAAAAAAAAATCTTCAAACTCTAATCCAGTAAACTGGAATTTGATTCTAGGCAAAATTTAGAACACATTCTTTAAAATGTTATGAAATATCTGTAAAAGAAAAAGTTTATTACCAAGATTCAGAATAGTTTGATTGATAACAAGTTAATCTAGCTTAACCTTATTTCCTATTTTTATAAAGTTAATATATATGTATGAATATGGCAAATGTTATAAATATAATTTGCATTAATTTTTCAGTGTCTACCTTTTCCCCAATTGTATTTTATTTTTCCAATTATATTTAAAGATAGTTTTCAACATTCATTTTTGTAATAATTTGAATTTAAAATTTCTTCTCCCACCCTTTTTACCTTTGCCCTACTTAAGACAGCAATCTAACATAATTTATACATGTATAATATTTAAGTATATTTTATATGTCATATTGTGAAAGAAAAATCAGGACAAAAGAGAAAAACTTTGAGAAAGAAAAAACAAACGAAAAAAGGTGAAAATGGTATGCTTTGATCTATATTCAGTCTCTATAATTTTTTCTCTTAATGCAGATGGTATTTTCCATCCCAAGTCCATTGGAATTGTCTTGGATCACTACATTTCTGAGAAGAACTAGATCTATCTTAATTAATCATCATATATCTTGCTGTTAGTATACAGTGTTCTCTTGGTTCTGCTCACTTCACTTAACATCAGTTCATGTAAGCCTTTCCAGGCTTCTCTGAATTCAGCCTGCTCATCATTTCTTATAGAAAAATAATATTCCATGTACCATAACTTATTCAGCCATTGCCCAAATGATGTATATCTATTCAATTTCCAATTCCTTGCCACTACAAAAAGAGCTGCTACAAATATTTTTTGCACATGTGGATCCTTTTCCTTCTTTAAGATCCCTTTGTAATACAGACACAACAGTGGTACTGTTGGATCAAAGAATATGGAGAGTTTTATAGCTTTTTTGACATAGATCCAAATTGCTCTCCAGAATGGCTGGATCAGTTCACAACTTCACCAACAGTGCTTTAGTGTCCCAGTTTTCCCATATCTCCTCCAGTATTTATCATTGTCCTTTCCTGACACTTAACCAATCTGATAGTGTGAGATGGTACTTCAGAGTTGTATTAATTTGCATTTCTCTAATCAATAGTGATTTAGAGCTTTTTTTTTTCACGTGACTAAGGCTTTGATTTATTCATCTGAAAATTGTCTGTTTCCAGTTCTCAGACAAAGAAATTGAAACTATTTCTAGCCATATGAAAAGATGCTCCAAGTCATTATTAATCAGAGAAATGCAAATTAAGACAACTCTGAGATACCACTACACACCTGTCAGATTGGCTAGAATGACAGAGAAAGATAATGTGGAATGTTGGAGGGGATGTGGGAAAACAGCGACACTGATACATTGTTGGTGGAATTGTGAATATATCCAGCCATTCTTGAGAATAATTTGGAATTATGCTCAAAAAGTTATCAAACTGTGCATATACTTTGATCCAGCAATGTTACTACTAGGCTTATATACCAAAGAGATCATAAAGAAGGGAAAGGGACCTGTATGTGCATGAATGTTTGTGGCAGGTCTCTTTGTAATGGCCATAAACTGGAAACTGAGTGCATGCCCATCAATTGGAGAATGGCTGAATAAATTGTGGTATATGGATGTTGTGGAATATTATTGTTTGGTAAGAAATGACCAGCAGGAGGATTTCAGAAAGGCCTGGAAAGACTTACATGAACTGATGCTGAGTGAAATGAACAGGACCAGGAGATCATTATATACTTCAACAACAATATTATATGATGATCAATTCTGATGGATGTGGCCCTCTTCAACAATGTGATGAACCAAATCAACTCCAATAGAGTAGTAATGAATTGAACTAGCTACACCCAGCGAAAGCACTCTGGGAGATTACTATGAACCATTACATAGAATTCCCAATCCCTATATTTTTGTCCGCCTGCATTTTTTATTTCTTTCGCAGGCTAATAGTACACTATTTCAAATGCCAATTCTTTTTGTATAGCAAAATAACTGTTAGGACATGCATACTTATATTGTATTTAATTTATACTTTAACATACTTAACATGTATTGGTCAACCTGACATCGGGGGGGAGGGAAAGGAGGGAAGGAGAGGAAAATTTTGAACAAAAGATTTGGCAATTGTCAATGCTGTAAAATTACCCATGCATATAACTTGTAAATAAAAAGCTATAATAAAAAAAACAATAAAAAAAAGAAAATTGTCTGTTCCTATCCTTTGACCATTTATCAGTTGGGGAATGACATATTATACATTTGACTCAGCTCTTTATATATTTTAGAAGTGAATCTTTTATTAGAAATACTGACTGTAAAAAAAATGTTTCCCAGCTTTTTGCTTCCCATCTAATCTTGACTGTATTTATTTTGTTTGTGCAAACCTCTTTTAATTTAAAATAATCAAAATTATCCATTTATACTTCATAATGTTCTCTATTTCTCATTTGGCCATTATTCCTTTCTTCTTCTAAGATTTGATGGGAAACTTCAAAGATCTTCCTCTCTTAATTTGTTTGTAGCATCGCCTTTTATGTCTAAATCATGAACTCATTTTGACCTTATCTTGATTTGAAGTGTGAGATATTAGTCTCATATTTTCAAGTTTTCTCAGTAATTTTTATCATATGGAAAGTCCTTATCCCACAAGCCTGAATCTTTGGGTTTATGAAAAAAATATATTATTGTAGTTAACTGACTATTGTGTTTTGTGTACTTAACCTATTCCACTGGTTTATCATTTTATTTCTTAGCCAGTACCAAATAATTGTGATGACTGTTGCTTTATAATATAGTTTTTGGTCGAGTACAACTAAGCTACCTTTCTTTGAATTTTTTTCATTAATTCTCTTGGTATTCTTGACCTTTTATTTTCCTAGATGAATGTATTTTGTTAATTTTTTCTGACTGTAGAAAGTAAGTCTTTTGGTAATTTGACTGGTATAGCATTAAATAATTTAGGTAGAATGGCCATTTTTATTTTGTTAGCTTAACCTACTCATGAGCAATTGAAAGTTTTCCATTTCCATAAAGTTCATCTGACTTTATTTGTGTGAAAAGTGTTTTATAATTTTGTTCCTATAGTTCCTGACTTTGTCTTGGTAAGTTTACACCCAAATATTTTATGTTGTCAACAGTTATTTTTAAATGGGATTTTCTTTCTATTTTTTGCTGTTATAATTTGTTGCTAATATATAGGAAGACTGATGATGTCTGTGGGTTTAATTTATATCCTGAAACTTTGCTAAATTTGCTAATTGTGTTATTTTTAGTTGATTTTCTAGGATTCTCTCTATATATTATCATATCATTTTCAACAGTGATAATTTTGTTTCCTCATTGTCTACTCTTATTCCTTCAATTTTTCTTTCTTCTCCTATTGCTAAGGTTGACAGTTCTAGTACAATATTGAATAATAGTGAATTGGGTATTCTTGAAATCCCACTATTATTGGGAATCTTCTAACTATCCCCATTATGTATAATACTTGCTCATGGTTTTACTTATTATTTAAAGGAAAACTCCATTTATTTCTATGCTCTCTAGTGTTTTTATTAGGAATGGGTGTTGAATTTTGTGAAATGCTTTTTGTGCATTTATTGAGATAATCATGATTTCTGCTAATTTTCTTATTGATATTTCCAATTATGCTGATAGTTTTCCTTATATTGAACCAGTCCTACATTCTTAGTATAAAGTCCATTTAGTAATAATGTGTTTTCCTAGTGATAAGTTGCTTTAATTTCTTTGCTAATATTTTATTTAATATTTTTGCAGCAATTTTCATTAGGGAAATTGGTCTATAATTTTCTTTCTCTGCTTTGGCCCTCCTGGTTTAGCTAACAAAACTATATCTGTGTCACAAGATGAATTTGATAGGCCTCCAGAAAAACCAAACAAGAAAATTACAATCTTCTGTTGTAAATAAGAGGAAAAGAGAGGGAAATTATTGTAGGAAGTAAAGCCAAGCAGAGGCATCCTTCTAATGAAAAAGTTCATAGATTTTGTTGGTGGTACAGAGGATTCTGGGAATATTCTTGAAGACTCATAAGAAGATGACTGAAAACTCTGAGCAGATCTCTCAGGGGTGGCAAGATTGGGGTGTTATACCTTGGACTTTGATGTTATGTACATTAGTGCTGTCATCCTTTGCCCTCTGATTAAATCTTATTGGATGATTTGTTCTTTTGAGGTTAAAATATCCTTCCATTGGTGAATTGTGCTTTTCTCCGGGAAAGTTGAGAGGGACCCAACTGATGTGCCCATTAGTTTTCTATTTTTTACTCCTATATCTAAATTATATAATTACCATTTTATATTATCTTATTTGAGTTTCATTATACTAGTGTAAGCTAGGTATAATGTACTAATCCCATTTAGTAAAGGGTAAAAGTGAGGATCAGAAAGATTATCCTTTATATATTACCCCATAAATACCCTCCTTTAAAAATAGAAGCATTTACTACAAAGTTGCAGTTTTTCATATTGGTACAAGAAAACAAAAATAAGATAGCTGGAAGAATATCAGCAGTAAACTGATGTGTACCAACTAACTAAAGATCCAACCATGAGTGAATTTAGCTCTCCAGACTCAAAATCTAGTTTCATCCACTATACCACTCACATAGAAGAAAAATTTTCTTGGCTAGAATAACCGAAGAAACCTACTAAATCAGTGTGTCACCAGTATTCCTTTTAAAGATCCTGTGAGAACTTCGTAATGAGCAGCCCTTTCAAATTTCCAGGGCATCAGTTAGAAAAAAACAAACAACAAAATCCCATCCAAAAAAACCCCAACAAAGTTCCTTGCCTCACACAGTTATATCCATCTGCCCAAAGTAATCATCCAGCCTGCTCATATAATAGCCACATTCAAAGTATTCAGAACAAAGACTAGAATCTTTTTTTTGATATGACCCATTATTTCATTTAGTTAAGGCTGAGAAGAATGTCAAATTGTTAGCAGGCATTCAAACTGTCAGCTCTCCTTTGGAGCTATTGTGAATAGGCAAGAATACCACAAAGTCTTCTCTATTGTGATTTTAGCAGTGAGGAATTAAATCATTAGTCTTGGCCCAACTAGTTACAATATTTCATCCCCAATTTTATGTTCTCTTGTGCTATCGTCTATTTTCAGTGGCAATATTTCATTTACAGTGAAACCTCCTTCTATATGATGTCTTCTGAAGAGATTGTGAGATATGTGTGGTTATAAAATATATGGATATATATATATAGTATATATAGTATTATATATGTGTGTATATTTATGCATACACATGCTTATAGATGGATGGATGGATAGTACTTGGAATCAGAAAGAGCTAGATTTATATCTTGCTTTTGAAAATTATTAGCTATGTGATTGTCGGCTGCTATTTTGTACCTTAGTTTTATGATCTTTAAAATGGGGACAATAATAGCTGGAATACTCCTTTCCCTCTAAAAAAAAATCTAGCTCTAAAGCCTTAGTGTGGTTTCAGGGTAAATTCTGAGTTTTCTATGGTTACTCTAGCAAAACATGGAGCCAGCACTGACATTGAGTTTCCTCAGTTGTTCTGTTTGTACCAGATGTCTTTTTTCCTATTCTGATATTTCCATTCTGGAAATAGATGGTGTCTGCCTGCCAAGGATAAACCAATAAGGAATCATTCTATCTGCAATCTCTTCTTATCAATGGGGAGGAAATGGGATGGAACTAAAGTGGACCTTCGAGAAAAGTGACCATTTTATCTTAGAATTTATGATATAGAAGGAAAGGAAAACCAAGATTATTATGTGCTTTAGATTTTCAGAGGGCATATTTCACAGGATTCAGAAAAAGGACTTGCAGGATATCATGAACTTCAATTCAACCTGGAATGTTAGTCTAGGAGAGATAGGAAACTCTTCATGATGATGCTATAAAGAAAAAAAATAGAAATTCTCATAAAAGGGAAAAAGAAAGCTGTCAAAAGAGACCAATGTAACAAGACTCTTACACACACACACACACACACACACACACACACACTCCTAACTAATAAGTTGATCATTTGTTGATGGATTATTTGGCCATGGAAACTCATGAAAAACACAACTAAAAATAGTCCTCAATACTGTGCTAAATTGCTCTACTATAGAGACAATGACAGAAAGGCAGAAAATCAAGGTAGAGAGTACTAAGCATCCGAGAGTACTTAGATTGTGTCTATATGTTTAATTTGACTTGGTGTACTCTAAATGTGAGATCCTTGTTTAAAGTATTTAGAAACACATGCAAAATAAATACTAGGTAATTTCTTTGGGGAACAAGGAAAGGAAACACTAGCAAAGTGAAACTGACTTTAAATTTTAGATAATCTACATAAGCTTTGATGGCCTCCTTGATGAAGATATTAGAAGGGAACAGGCAAACTTTTGTAAAGTCTTCCATGATAGAATGACCAGATCTTTACCATTTTATCATTAATTAAAAGATGTGGAAAATATAAATTGCTGTACTTTTTTTTGATAATTAAAAGTAATTTGAAGCAAAAAGGGAAAACTTTGCCTTAAAAGTCCTCTCTTTTTAGCTATCATTCATATATCAAAATATTTGGTAATACTTGAAATATGTGACTTGAAACAATGCTATTTTCTTCAATAAGCTTTGATGAGAAACATAGGGCAAGGCATAAAACAGAAAAACTCATGTTCACTAAAAATGTTCATTTTGGGGATGGAGGAGGAGACCCAGAGCACAGGAAGAATTCTCTATGGATAGTGAGATTTTCCAGATTACATTATTATGGTTGCATATAGCCTCAGAACACTTAGACCTCCTAGAAAAGATATTTAACTATTTAAAAGAATTTAACCATACTATTTAAAAAATAATCATTGACACAGGAAATGCCAATAGATGAAAAATGACTCTTGCCTAAATTTTGACATACATTTAGCAAGACAATCTATACATTTTATACAAAAGTATATACACATGTATTTCATTTATTAATTTTATTTTTAATTTATGGAATAAAACAAACTTTCCATAGCATAGTATAATTAAAAGATAAATGCAAATAAAACTGTAAATCTATTATACACTACTAGCTATTCTTTTAAAATTTTTAATGAAGTTAACACACAAATTTCTTTTTTTTTTTTTCCCCTTCCTTCATTGAAGGAAACATCCACATTTAGGAAATGCTGCTAGATCCATGATTGTTTTAGAACCTACTTCAGAATGTTGTTGTGAAGTTAAAAACAACAATGTATATAAAACATTTTGCAAAAATTAATATGCCATACACATCTTGATGATGATGATGATAATGGTGATTATGATGTTGAGAGGCAGCATAGTTCATGACTAGAAAGCCAGCCTGGTAGTCAAGATAAAAGTCATGATGTGACTGACACATGAGCAAGTCCCTTAATTATTTAGCACCCCAATAACTTTCAGACTACAAGCTGCAAAACAGTTGCTAATTTGCATTGTTCGAGGGACTGCCTTGTGACTACAATCATAGATTTGGACCACAAAAAAGATTATTATTCTGTGTGGTCTATTTCAAATAGAACAGTCCTGGGGGACACCACCTTCATAGAAAATTACATGAAAATTAATCAGCTCCTTGAGGGAAGAGCTCTTTTTTTCACTAGTCTTTTTGGTCTATAAATTTCTAGAGGGGAAAAGACTCATTATAAATGTGTTCTGAGCAGCACTTAGCAGATTGTGGGTGCTTCATAAATATCGCATAATATGGGAGAAATGATGCATATTTGAGGCTAAAAGATTGTGACGGATAAATGGAAGGTAGAAGGTGATGTCTTTCCAGCAGTCAAATCAACATACACTGGAATAAAATATTTAACTGTGAGCTTCAGAGGTCGGACAGATTTTAACGGAGAGACAGATTCCAGAACCAAATCAAAGAAGTGGAATTAGACAGAGTGATGACTGTCACTGAATTTTGCTGCCATAAGCGAATTTGCCAATTTCAGCTAATCCTATGCATCTCGATGATTTCTGAAATGGTGCTGGCATTTCATCCAGATCGTATCATTCACATGATAAATCCTTTAAATCAAAGCTGTGACAGCCTGGGAAGATAACCATAAACAATTTAGAAGTATTGCCTTCAAGGCCAGTTTGGGCATTTATGTTCAAATTATGTTTTTATCCAGTTCTTTCATCTCTGTATCCAGTTCTTTCAGACTCTGTGGGTCTGTTTATTTCAGTGGTCTTTCTCTTCCATCCAGTGGGCTAAGTAAACAACATTGCACAAAAGGTCACGCTTGAGCTTTCTGATCGATATGATAAGTCTTTATCAGTTCTCAGATGTTCTTTTTTGATTTTGTTACTATTGATCATTTTGGAAATTGATTGCATGTGGACAAATTTTGTAGAGAATAGCAATTTTTTTACTCATATGAAGGTGATTGTCATCTTGGCAAATTTTTTTTAGATGAGTGATTATGCACGAGCTCTGCTTTTATTATTATTACAATTTTATATGGGAAATGACCGGAGTCTGTTATTTCCACAAAAGATACATTTTTCATATTCCTGTTGTGAGTCAAAGAGCTGAAATTATTTGCTGACACCAATCCGGAGGTCCCTGAGTCAGGAATGTTCAGGGCTCAATATGAAGTTTTGGTAAATGTATGCTGCTGCCCTTAATGAGATTGTTTCTCTTTCACCTCAGAATTCAATTCACTTCAATTTAGTTAAAATAAAGCTTTTAGCTAGTTCAGTGCATTAGAAGACAGTTTCACACTATCAAGATAACTTAGAAGTATCTCATAGGAACATAGGATTAAACAAACAAAGATCATTTCACTGAAACATAGAGATTATCAATTTTCTCACTTTACAGATGTGGAAACAGAAAGATTTCCATGAATGTCCCAAGAACAGAATCAAATAATCTCAGAATTTTATATTTCAAGGACACTTTAATAGTTATTTACTCTAACCTGAAAAAGAATTGTAGAGAGCTGGAACTTTGGAGAAGTGTACTTGAAACAAGGTGTTAACTCAGTGGAATTGATGAAATGATGCTTCTCTAGGGTGTGTATGTGTATATATATGTGTATATATATATATATATATATGTGTGTGTGTGTATACATATGTATATATTAACCATTACATCACCATGCTAAGTACTATATTTAATATATATATATATATATATATAAAATATATAACATACATATTAAATATATATATAGTACTTAGCATGGTGATGTAATGGTTAATGTATATATGTATACACACACACACATACACACACACACACACACATATATATATATAGTACTTAGCATGGTGATGTAATGGTTCTCTAGTTTGGACATAATCAGTATGCTGTAATGATGTAATTACAATAAGGTATATAAGGGCTAAGAAGGACTGGAAGATAGACATTCTATCTTTGATTGGCCTAGTGGTGACTATCCTGCCTTCATCACTTTTCCACTAAGACCAAGGATGCAGGTTGATCCAGAGGACCTCCAGAAAGCTAGCCTAAACATTACAAAGGATACCGTCTATCTTACATAATTCATTTAGTATATAGTACATAGTACATTTATCTAATATATTTCAAGCTGTGTGAGCCTGACAAGTCACAAGTCACCTGTAAAGTACACAGTTGGACATGATACTCTTTAATGTCTTTTCCAGTTCTAAATCTAGTTATGATAAATGTAGATTTGCCCATGGTCACACTGACCTTCCTAATGAGAGTCACATAGTTTTAAATTATTTCCTTTTATCTTTTGTTAAGAGAATTAATTCCATCCTACTTTGTGACTCAATCTTCCTTATGGTGAAACAATTTGATGTTTGTCAATCATTTAAGAATAATTCAATCTCATGGTATATATAGATAATATAGGTCAATTTTGAATTATAGAATATTTTGACATGTAAATAGCAAACAATATCAAGTGTGAACATGAAGGTTAACCAGGGAGAGAGGAAAATTCTTCTAAAAATTCCCAGGAGTTTTTCTCCTGTTGGCCTCAGACATTTCCCAAAATAAAGATTTGTATTTTTAGGAAAAATTGTAATTTTTAAAAATGTAGGAAAAGCATAGTTAGAAATGTTTGCTTCTACAATCTGCCTAAAAGATGGCAATTTCTATGCATCATCATAAACTCCATATTAATTTCTAGGTAGATTGCTCCTTTAAATGTTATGCATTATTAAATCATCTCAAAAATAAAATAAATCCACATAAATCATCATCAGTTCTATATTTTACCAACAAAGATGAGCCGCAAGAAATAGAAAGAGAAATTCCATTTCAAAGATAACAACAACAAAAAATCGAAAACATTATATGTGATACTTATCCAGTCCCCTTAGTCCTCTGTCTGTGTACAGTTGAAAGCCATTCATACATAAATAACAGTATAAACATGTAAATCTCTCCAGGCTCCTGCTGATAATTTCTTATCTAACAGTAATATTTCATAGCCTTCATATACCATGACTTTTTCAGCCATTCCCCAACTGATGGGAATACACTCAGTTTCCAGATCTGTGGGTATTTTCCCCCTTTTTATAATCTCTTTGGGATATAGGCTCAGTAGAGACACTGCTGGATCAAAGGGTATGCACAGTTTGATAGTCCTTTGGGCATAGTTCCAAATTGCTCTCCAGAATGGTTGGATCACCTCACAAATCTATCAACAATGTATTAGTATCCCAGTTTTCCCACATCCCTCCAACATTCATCATCATCATCTTTTCCTGTCATTTTAGCCAGTTTGAGAGACCCCTGCAATAAGACTAGGAATTCTCTACACACAGTTAATCTGTATAGGAATTTAATCTGTAATTCAAATTCCCATGTGAGAACTTTGCACATGGATGAAAATCACAGGTTCAAACCAGACCAACTTGATGCTGATCAAGCCACTCACACTAAAGTAACAAATATTTATTTAAAATCAAAATTAATCATTTGCTGGTTTTTGTTTGTGCTGTTATTTGTATATATATTATATTTCTTCTTTTCAGATTTTAAACTTAAGGAAGTCAAGAACCCTTCCTTCCTTCTCAATCTTCCTTAATTTTTCACCACTTGATACAAAGCTCTGACTATTGTGGGTACTTTGTCAGTGGGAGTGAGTGAGTGATGGACAAAACTCATGCATTCAACAAAATTTTTTTGAAATTTATAGTATTCAGTGCACTGCTTTAGGTATTGTGTGATGTGCCCTCAAAAAGCTCTCAAGCTAATAAGGCATGCAATAAAATGCAATTTCCTGCAAGTATTAGGTGGTAAATGATGAATGTCATCCTTAATGCAAGTATTTAAGGATTCCTAATCTCATCTTCATGGGTGCCCACCACCACCAATGTCCATCATAACCCTTCCATTCTTTAGTTAGTAGATTTTGTAAATGTCTTTGGATAAAAATAACCACATTGCATTGAATCTAACTTTATCGTGATGAGTCTTTGTACTCTTAGCTAAGCTAAGACAGACATAAATTTCATCATTAAGCATATACTCAGAAGGTAATAGACTAAGAACTAAAAGAAACTGAAGTGGTCATCTAGTTTCATTCTCTCATTAAAAACATTTTTTTCAATTAACAAGTATTTATTTTTCCCTGGTACTCTCTACCTTGAAAATAAATAAAATCAGAACTCTTGTAACAAACATGGATGATCAAAATAAAAAAAAAATCTTCATTGGTCTAAAAATATTCAATTCATCCTATATCTTGAGTCTGTTAATTCTCTGTTAGGAGGGGAGTCATCCCTCTCTCCACTAATTCTTCAGAGGAATGACCTGATAACCAGGAAGTGGATGATTTACTCTAAGAAAGGGAGATAGTTAGCATGTGGGGTGCCATTAGAACCTAGATGGCTTTCATTGAGAATGAGGGCAAAAAAATAATTATAACTGGCTGTAAGGCTTTATATCCTCATGCATTTTTCATAACTTTGGGAAATAAGAACAAGAGGTATTATCATCATGCCATCTTAGAGATGAGGAAACTGAGGGTCAGGAGAGTTGTCTTTCTTAAAACCATATAGAAAGAAAGTGTCAAAAGTTGGAATAGAATCCAACTTTCATCTAATTCCCTGCTCTTTCTAAAGTATCTTAGCATTTAGGTAGTGGTTGGTTTAGAGCCAGGAAGACCTGAGTTCCAATCCTGCCTCTGACTCTTAATAGCTATATTACAAAGGATAATTACAAAGGTTGTTGTGGTGGTCATAATTTGTTCTTTGTTTTCTAAGAGAACCAGCGATATCATGAGATGGTATTTAACTCATGAGTGAATTGAATTTAAAAGAGTTGCACAAAGTCATCAGTTTCTCTCCCTTCTCATCAAAGTCCAGTGTTAAGCAAAAGTCAACCCAAATGGTGATGGCCCAGGATGGTGTCTTTGATGTCTGATCAAGCTCTAAGCCCTCTACACTGTTTCAGCTGCTTTCATAGCTCTCGGGACAAATTGTTATCATCTTCCCATTCTGCTGGAGGATATCTTCACCTGCTTGGGATACATTTTCCTTAACCTAGTGATAGGCTAAATCAGGGTAACTGAAAGGCCTGAAACCTATCTCCCTAGATTTTTTTCTACCAGGGTGTGGCTACTGTGTACATTATGGCTTCTTGGAACCAAAGGTGAAAGCTGAGTGCTAGGTGAGCATCAAAGGTAGATGTTTAACAATTTCTGGGAAAAAATCAGCAACAATATACATATTTTAAATTTTCATCTGCATTTAACCTTTCCCCCTTCACTTTGCTAAATCTAGATAATCAAAAAATAAATCAAGTTCTGATGTCTAGAATTTACCAATTTCTTGGATGTAAATACTCATACTGTAAACCAATTAGTTGGTATTAAATCAATATGAGTTTGTTCCAACATACCCATATGTGTAATTGTAGACAAGTCATTTACTCTCCACATCAGTTTCCTCATTTATAACATGGGTATAAGAATGTCATCCTCTTCATGGGGTTGTTCTGAGGATCAAATTAGATAATATTTGGAAAATGCTTTGTAAATCTGAAAGCTCTCTTTAAATGACAGCTTTTATTGGGAATTAGGAAATCTCTCTAAATCATTTCTGTGAGTTGAGAAAATGAAAAGTCATTTTAGAGCTTTAGGACTGGTAGGAACCACAGAGGTCATCTAGTCAAAGTCCTCTTATTTTACAGATGGGAAAACTGAGGCTCTAGGGTGACTGGGGCTTTAGGACTCTACTGTATGAATTATGTGATCATTTGAGTTGAGCCTTTGAAAGAAGGTCAAATTTGTGCTAGGCTATTTCATATGGGTTCAATATAATGCCTTGGATTCAAATGGATGGAGCTTTGATTGCAAGGGCCTCAAAAGTACATAATTTAGAAAGTCACTGATGCCTGAACAAGATTTATTGGTACCTTCTTAGAGAATTAACACTTCCTAATTAATAGTGATAGTCACTAAGCATTTGGTACCTAATGAGGTGCATCTCCTAGGTAGAAGGGGAGAGGGGCAGATCTTTATCATTCAGCCCATGACTACCTTTCTTATGGTTCTCTTTCTGAACAAAATCCCTCTCTTCTTTCCTCTTTCCCTAAGATAGAGGGCTTTTTAAAAATGGGTATAGAAACATCAATGCTTGGGCTATAAAGCTTTATGGTATTCATAGACCTAGAGAGAAGGGAATAAAGGATTTCTAGAGTGTCTACTATGCTGTTTTTTATTTTTTATAAATAGTATCTCATATGATCCTCGCAACAATCCTGAGAGGTAGGTGCTATCATTATGTCCTTTTTACAGATAAAGAAACTAAGTGACTTTTTCAGGATCACATAGCTAGTGAGTTTCTGAGGTTGCATTGGAACTCACATCTTCCTAATTCCAAGCCCAGTACTCTATCTCCTCTACCATAAGTCACACACACATACAATGTTTTAGAAATCTTAGTGCGGTACACACACATATATACACTGAAAGATGTAGATATACATACATATAGAGAGCCTATATATTTTCTTTTTCTATATATATATATATATATATATAATATTCTAGTACATATACATATATACATACACAAAACTTTTTACATATACAGAATACACCTATATTTCTATACACATGTGCACATATTTTCCTATAAGTATTTATGCACATATAGTTTTTCATTAATTACAGCAATTTCTTGGCGTATCCTTCATAATCTTGACTGGAGTCATATCCATGCCAGATAAACACACATATATGCTCGTGTATATATTCATGCATATATTTGTGTATAGATGCATACATGTATATATACGTACATAATATATGTATATAAATATATATAAATGTGTATATATATATATATATATATAAAAATAAATAGATTTTTAGGATACTCTTTGTGTGAGTTCAGATCTAAGACTAGCTGTATGACCCTAGGCAAGTTACTTAACCTCTGTATATACATATACATATATGTATGTACACAAATATGCAGACATATGTATAAATACACAGAGACTAGCAAATATTAGATACCCGAATATCTCCACTCACTGAACAGTGCCTGTCTGGAACACCAGTAGGTAGACAGTAGGTAGCCATTGATTAATTTGATTGACTGGTAGACACAGTTTGAGTATATCAGGAACTTTCCTCCATAGATCATTGAAAATGAGTATAAATCCCCAAAGCAGGAATAATTCATCCCAAGAAGTATTTCCTCTACTATGCTAGGGGTTGTGAGACATAGAAAGAAGTTCCTGAATTCAAGTAGCTGATAATAAAAGGATGTTAAAAATGGAGGTTCACATAGAAAAATTGGAGACCAAATAAAATATGTGACCCTATTGGGATAATAAGGATTTGGAAGAGAGAGAAAGATTAATCTGAAGACTAGGATGTGTGGACTAGAACAAACTGAGAAGGCATCACAGAGAATGGGAGGGACCCTTGGGCTGGACTAAGACAGATGTATCATATCTCAACAGGTAGAGAGTGGAAGATAAGAACATTTGAAATAGAGAAAATAACACATGCTGGAGGTCTGGAATATAGAATATGGAGTCTTCTTGGAAGTAAGAGTGAGGAGACAGAAATGATTACAATGAAAAGAGAAAGAGACAAGTCAAGTATCCCAGACTTCAAAATATCAGATATGTCATTGCTGTGAGAGAGACAGCATGGCCTAATTGATTGAAAACTGGCTTGCTAAGCAAGGAAGCCTTAATTTGAGCTTTATGACCATGCTATGTCATGTAACTTCTTAGTCCTCTCCATGACATCCACATATTACATTGATAACAGTTTCCTTGCCCATGAATCCTCTAAAGCAATGAAATCACAAGTCCAGTCCCATCTTTCATTGTTCTAACTCTGTAATGATTTGGTCTCTTCCCAGAGGGAAACTGGAAACTTTTCTGAGTCCCACTGAAGCTCCCATTATGAGTCAGTTTTGCCTTGCTCCACATTCTCTAACTTGGGCTCCCAGGGTCTTTTGTCTGTTTTTAATATGTGTGACAGAATTCCAGAGTTCATTACCTGAAGCTGGTCATCAGAGATACTCACAAAAAGCACCTGATGCTATTGCTTTGAAGGCAGCTGCCTTAATGACCTCTGACCACTGACTCTATTTAGTTGATTTTACTCCTGCTTTCCTTTGAGACTTGGATTTAAGTTTGGGCCAATATATATGTATCAGTTCTAATCCTGACTGTGTAATCCTCTTAAAGTCCTTCCTTTCCTTCAAAACTTGGCTCAAATATTAACTTCTGTATTGACTTTCCTGATTCTCCAACTGTCAATGTGCTCTTTCCTCAATTACCTGATTTTAACCTGTTTTGTACATATTTGTAGTTATTTACTTCATATTTATGCAGTATGTATTTATATATGTACTTTTTGTCTCCTTTATTAGAATGTAGTACATGTAGGGATTATTTCATTCTTTGTTTTTGTATTCCTTGCTTGGTATGCAGTACCTGGCACACAGTGGATTCTTTAATAATTACTTGACTGATCACATATAGAAAAAATAACAATAATTAAAGTTGATTATTTCCCACCTTTCATTCTCTAACCACCTCATTATCCATATCAAGGATACCCAATTGTAAGTGCCCTCCAGAGTTCTGATTTAGTTTTCCATTTTTTCCCTTTACACTCTCTTGTTAACCTCATTGGATTTAACAGTAATCTGCATTGTGATTATTCCCAATCTTTATAGATAGCCCCCATCTCTTCCCTGAGCTTTAGCTCTGTATACCAAATCCCTATCAGAAATTGCAAACTGATGTGTTGGAGACATCTTAAACTCAACATGGCTGAAAACCATTAGCTGTCATTCTAAGCCATTCATTCTTTAAAATTCCCGTTTCTTTCAAAGCCACCCCCTTCCTTTGAATGTCACAGATCCCTATTCTTGCCATTGTCTTTATCTCTTCACTGTCACTCGTTCTACGTGGTGAGTGTGGTTGTGTACAACTATTCACTTGCCAAGATTATTGCCACAGTGTTCTAATTACTCTCCTTGCCTCAAATCTCTCTTCCATCTAAATCATTTTATATAATGTTGCCAAAGCAATATTTCTTAAGTGCAAATATGCTTGTGTGAATTCCTATTCATTTAATTCTTCTGACACCCTATGATCTGTAAGTTAAAATATAAATTTCCAATTAGCTTTTGAATTCCTACACAATCCATCCCCAATCTGGATTTCTAATCTTATTGGACACTAATGTTCTTAGATTTTTCTTTTTTATTCTACACAACATCATCTCTCATCTCCATGCCTTTGCAATGGACATCTCACATTTCAGGAAGATACTCATTACTCATCTCTGCCTCAAAGAGTCTGACTATCCTTTTAAAATACAGTTCAACTGATCCAACCATTCAGGAGAGCAATATGGAATCAAATATGTCCTTTGATCCAGTAGTGTCTCTATTAAGCCTGTATCCCCGAGATAACACAAAAAAGGGAAAAGGATCCGTACGTGCAAAAATATTTTAGCAACCCTTTTTGTGGTAGCAAGGATCTGGAAACTAAGTGGATGTCCATCAGTTGGGTAATGGCTAAATAAGTTATGGTATATGAATCTTTTTTTTTTTATTTAATAGCCTTTTATTTACAGGATATATACATGGGTAACTTTACAGCATTAACAATTGCCAAACCTCTTGTTCCAATTTTTCACCTCTTACCCCCCCCACCCCCTCCCCTAGATGGCAGGATGACCAGTAGATGTTAAATATATTAAAATATAAATTAGATACACAATAAGTATACCTGACCAAAACGTTATTTTGCTGTAGAAAAAGAATCAGACTCTGAAATATTGTACAATTAGCTTGTGAAGGAAATCAAAAATGCAGGTGTGCATAAATATAGGGATTGGGAATTCAATGTAATGGTTTTTAGTCATCTCCCAGAGTTCTTTTTCTGGGTATAGCTAGTTCAGTTCATTACTGCTCCATTAGAAATGATTTGGTTGATCTCGTTGCTGAGGATGGCCTGATCCATCAGAACTGGTCATCATATAGTATTGTTGTTGAAGTATATAATGATCTCCTGGTCCTGCTCATTTCACTCAGCATCAGTTCGTGTAAGTCTCTCCAGGCCTTTCTGAAATCATCCTGTTGGTCATTTCTTACAGAACAGTAATATTCCATAATTTTCATATGGTATATGAATCTTATGGAATATTATTGCTCTATAAGAAACAATCAGCAGGATGATTTCAGAGACAACTGAAGAGACTTACAGGAACTGATGTAGGTGAAGTGAGTAGAACCAGGAGATCATTGTTTTAGCAACCACAAGATTAAGCAATGATCAATTCTCATGGACGTGACTCTTTTCAAAAATGAGGTGATTCAGGCTATTTCCAGTAGCCTTGTGATGGAGAGAGCCATATTCAGCCAGAAAGAGGACTATTGGGTACTGCATGTGAATCATAACATAGTATTTTCACTCACTTTTTATTGTTTGCTTGCTTTGTTTTTTCTCATTTTTTCCTCCTTTTTGATATCATTTTTATTGCGCAGCATGGTATTTGTGGAAATGTGTATAGAAGAATTGCTCATGTTTAGCATATGTTGGATTAGTTGCTGTATATGGGAGGAGGTGGGGGGAAAGGAGGGAGAAAAATTTGGAATGCAAAGGTTTACAAGGGTGAATGTTGAAAACTATCATTGCATTTATTTTGAAAATAAAAAGCAATTATTAAAAAATAAGATATACTTCAAATACTACCTTATTCAAGAAACCTTTTCTGTTCCCTCTAACTGCTTTGTGTTTTACTACTTTGTATATACTTGCATTTATTTCCTTTATGTTTATGTGATATAATATATTATTATATTTATGTATGTATATATACATGTATTTGTTGTTTATCCCAATGAAATGCAAGTTCCTTTAGAGCAACAACTGTTTCTGTCTTGATACTTATACCCCAAATGCCAAGCACAGTTCCAGGCATGGCAAAGATAACACATTCTTGCTGATTGATCGATCAGTCTAATCAGAAATCAAATCCCACACATTTGGATGAAACTTCATTTTAGGAAGCTACTCTCAGCCAGGATGATGCAGATGAGAGGGTGTCTTTCCTTTAGAATATCTACTTTTTCCTTCAGAAATGTAATAATTTCTGATCCTTAGCATTCATTCCAGACTATGGGTGAAACATGTTATTGCTTTAATTATGGAAAGTTGAACTTTCATCTCTACTTAATTGAGATTGGCTAATTTGTACCTTTGATCAGCAACTTAAATGTCATGAAATCATTTTTAAAAAGCGGATCCTCTTGAGCAGCAGAGAAAACAACCATTATTTTGTAGATTTTTCAATTATCATTATGGACAAATGCTGGCATTTCTTGATTATTGCCAGTGAATGATGACTGATGTGGTTGAGAGAACATCGTAAGAAATGTGGTTTCAGGGGGGGCAGGGGAAAGAGAGAGAGAGAGAGAGAGAGAGAAGGTATGAGACAAGGACATATTGCAGAAAGGGGTCCAATGAAGAGACAGCTGCTTGCTTTGTGGGTATACAGTTTGAATGACAATCAGAGATCAACAGATCATTATTTTTCTCAGCAAGGAGAGGAGAGCTCAGAAATGCCAACAAATCTCCTGGTCACTTTGCATTCCAACTACAACACAAAAGGGAAAAAAAGATATTTTATTTTATACCCTCAGATCATGTCTTATTCAGATCTCAGCCTTATTGTGGATTCTCTGTAAATACAGTATAATGTTTAGTGGGAAGGTGCCCTAGAGGCCCAAATGGCTCTCATATCTGTGACTGCTGTCCGTTTGATAGTGGAAACGAGTTCTGGTCACTAATTTATTGTAACCTTGGAAACAGTCAGCAGTTCACAAAACCAGTTATAAGATATGTTCCAGTAAGGAAAAAAGTGGACTTGATTTTACTGCCTGTGTGACACTACCCAGAAAAACTTTCAAGAAGGCTGGTAAGCAGTGAAATCTTTTTGATACATTGGCACACACACACACACACACACACACACTCTACACACATCAATAATAATAAACATTTTTCAAGGCTGATTTACTCTTTAAAAATGAGCACTTAACAAAGTTGGGAATGAACATTCTATCATAGTAATAACACTACCTAGGGAGATAGCATGGTGTAGTTGGAAGACTATTGATTTGTATGGCTTGCATTTCTTATCCTGGCTGCATTATTTGCCAGACATATGAACCTGGGGAAATCATTCTTCATCTCTCAGCCTCTCTTATATAAAATGAAGGGGGGCATTTTAAATAAATCTGGGTAATATACAGGATGTCAGTTCTATTGTTTGGAAAAATAATGGTAAGATATAATAGATTCAAAACACATTGAAATTATTCATTTGAAGATTATACGTGGGCTAGAAAATTTTGTTTCCAATTTTTAAAGTGTGCAGATATGAAAGGTTTTTTACAAGTGACACACCTCCATGTTTTTAGCAACCTAGAAAGGAACAAGTATTTGCAAGGGGGTGATTAACAGTATCAAATGTTGTAGAGAGGTTAAGAAGGATGAGAGTTATGTTAAACATTGGAAACAGAGGGGCAGCTAGATGTCAGTGGATAGAGTACCAATTCTGAAGTCAAGAGGACTGAATTCAAATTTGACCTCAGACACTTGACACTTCCTAACTGTGTAAACCTGGGCAAGTCACTTAATCCCAATTGCCTCAGCAAAAAAAAAAAAAATGGAAACAGAGAAATTCCTTTAAAATATCCACTTGAATGATTCATGATTGTCCATTAGTTAATTGCTACTTAGGACCTTCTGAGGTTTGGACTCCAATCTACCTTTTTGGCCTCCCTTTCACATATTCTTTATTGCAGCCAAACCAGACAACAAACTTTTTCTTGGACTTGATATTCAATCCATACATGTGAACAAGTTTTTCCCCATTCCTTATTGCAACCTTTCAGGATTCTCATATTCCTTTAAAACTAAACTTAGGTTCCAATCCATTTTAGAACTCCCCAAAATAAAGCATTTCCTCTCCCTTAAATCTTAATATTTTGTTTGTGCTTCCTTTGATTCTGTCAAGTCATACTGTAGTTGTCTTCTCCCAAAGAGGAGAATATTAATTCTTTGAGAGTAAGAACTGTAAATTTTTTCTCTTTATTCTTAGCACCCATGACAATACCTTGCATATGTAAGTAGGGGTTTAAGAAATGTTTGCTGAATTGAAGTATCTCTGGTCCAGGGCAGGAAGCCAGGGCAAGCATTTAGAGACACTCTGACTCTCCAGTGAGTTGGTCCTTGGATAGAGGTTATGACTCATATTCACTCTGTGCCAATCTGTAGTATCTCCTTGTCTCCTTGTCTCAACTGGTGAAATGGTTATTTTATCCATCTATCATTCATTTATTTTTGCTATATGTGTTTCTTAGTTGCCTTGTAATGCAGACTTGACTCTGTGGTTATTTGCAACCATTCATCCTCTGATTTGGAAAACAAAAACCAAAGCTCCCTAGGACTTTGAAAGAGTGTTGGTGGGAAGGAAAAGAAACCTGATTTCCTAGCAACATGTAGCTCTGGTGACCATGGCAGGCCACTTCCCCTTGTCAGACCTACTTTTCTCACCTGAGGAGTTGTGGCTAGATCACCACCAGGGCTCCTTTCAGTTTTAAATCTTCTATTACACAATGCTATGATTTTTTGATATACTAACAATGTTTTGAACATGGGATTTTATCTGTTCTCTGAATAAACCAGATCTTTTCAGTAGAGGTCTTTAAACAGAGACTAAAAAACCTCCTTTTTGGTGTTCTTGGAAGGGGATTCTTTTGGAATGGAATGGAACAGGAGCTGTCCAAGGTATTTTTAAACTAGACAATTCTGTGATCATATGATTTTGCAATCAACTTTTTCATGAGCTTATTTAGCTTATTATTCTTTTAATTTAGTCAATCAATTTGTCTCAGGGAAGCTATGAAATTTTACATTCCTTCACACTCTCCACTTGTAAGTTAAATCAATTAAAAAAATGAGGAAAGATGGCATGGTATGTAGAAAAAGCTAGCTCTAGAGGACAGGGACAGATTAAAGACAGTGTATCTCAATGTTCAATGTAGCTGACTGTAGTTTTAGTTTTTAATATAATTTAAATATAGCTTAATATAGTGCCTTAATAAAGACAATAGGTACTTTACAACAATATTGAATTGGTTTGAAATATCACTTTCTCTATTTCCTCACCATGATATCTTGGGCCATATTCTTCCCCTCCTCTGGGACTAGTTTTCATATCTGTTACATGAAGGGATTGGACTAGTTGGCACTATAAATATAGCATGTTGGGTATAGAGTCAGGAAGAACTGAGTTCAAGTATAGCCTCAGATACTAGCTATATGACAAGTTATTCAACTTCTCCCAGTTTCAGTTCCATCACTTATAAAAATGAAAGTTTGACTTAACGGTCTCTAATGTCCCTTCTCACTATAAAAATCTATGTTGTTGTTTTAGGAAAAGGGAAACAAGTCCAAAGAAGTAAAGTTCATCCATACAGGTCTGGGCTGAGATTCTTTGGTCATGAAAAAGATGGAATCTCTGCTTTCAAGCAGTTGTGACTTATAAATGATCACTGACAGGCTCACAGTGCCAGAAACATTCAGTAAGATTGTTTGGAAGTAGCTGCAATGTACACTCTGTTAATTAATTACATAACTTTCTATATTTATCCATTGAAATAATCTGTACTTTTGACTAGTTTGCTTGTCTGTGTAGTTTTTGGGTCCAGAAATCTTGTAGTACAGAACCTTGTCATAGGGTCATAAATTCAGAGCTGAAAGTAATTTCAAAGACACTGTAGTCCAAACCCATCAGGACAGATGAGGAGACTGAGGCTATTGAGATTGTGACTTCTCCAGGCTCACTCAGCCAGTAAGCATCAGGGATGAATATTTGAACCTCTATTTTCTATCCTTCTTACTTCTGCCCCTACAAGGGAAAAAACAGAAAGCAAAAGCTTTGTCACAAATGTACATAGTTAAGCAAAACCAATTCCTTCATTGTGCATAATGTATACATATGCACATTCATATAAATATATGTGTACATGTGTATATATATGTGTGTGTGTATAGGTGTATATACACATGAACACACTTAGGCTGTAGAATTATTAATACACACATGTGTACATACATACACACGTGTGTATATGTGCATATAAACATGAGTCTACATATAAGTACACACATATATGTATATATGTATGTGTGTATATGAAAATAAAATTCTCTAGCCTGAGACAATCCATCAACAGTCTCCAAGAAGTTTGCCAACATTTTTCATCTTTAGTTCCTTGGGATGATGGGATATATTGTTTCAATTTTTAAAGATTTTTAAAACTTTTCTTTCTTTATAATGTTTTTCATGAGTTGTTTTATTGGTTCTGCTCACTTCACATTGCAAATAGAACAATAGTATCCACTTTATTCCCATACCATCATTTGCTGAATCATTCTCTAGTTGATACCCTCCCTTAGTTTCCTGGTCTTTGCCACTATGAAAAGAACGGCTCTATATTTTTGTATTCAGGACTTTTGTTTCACATTCTTTGCCCTCTTTGGGATAAAGGATTGTTATTATTGTTCAATTGTTTCAGTCATGTGTGACTCTTTGTTAGAACCCACTTGAGGTTTTCTTGGCAAAAATATCAGAATGGTTTGTTGTTACCTTTTCTAGCTCATTTTATAGAAACAAACAGGGGAAAGTGACTTGCCCAGAGTCACATAGCTAGGATGTATCTGAGGCCAGATTTAAACTTAGGAAGATGAGAATTCCTGACTTCAGGCTGGCACTCGATCATTACCAACTAGTTCCTCCAAAGGCCTAGTAGTGGTATCACTGGGTCAAAGATTGCTCATACTTTAGTAATTTTATGGAGATAATTATAAATTGCTTTCCAAAATGACTGAGCCTTCCACAGCTCCACCAATAATATATTAATGTGCTTGTTCTCTAGCACAACCGAGAATTCAACTCCCTCTCTTCCAACATTTATTATTTTCCTTAATCATTGTGTGTGAAGGGGAACTCAAGAACTGTTTTAATTTGCACTGATTTTTAGTGATTTGAAGCATTTAAAATATAGTCATTGATAATTTGTATATCTTTCTTTTTTCTTTATTTTTTGGGAGGAGAGGCAAGGCACTTGCACTTATGTGACTCGTCCAGTGTCACACAACTAATAAGTGTTAAGTGTCTGAGGTCAAATTTGCACTCAGGCCCTGCTGACTTCAGGGCCAATGTTCCATCCACTGTACCATCTAGTTATCCTATATTTATTTCTTCATTTGCAAACTACCTATTTATAACCTTTGAAAATTAAGGCAGTAATCATTTATTAAATACTTACAATAGGATGCAAATATGAACAAAAAGAAAGATAGTTCCTGTCTTTAAGGCATTTTCATTTTCTTGGGGAAAGACAATGCAATGATGGGAACATGATAGGTGAAGTATGTGAAGATGGGATTATCAATTACCATTTGCCTTTTTGTTTTATAAAGCTGAATCACTTCCTTATAACTAGTGCTCTTTTCATTGTACTATGGCATCTCTACTACAAAATTGATTTTAGAGGATGGGAGACTTAGAGGAATTATGGGATTGGTCTCTGCTTCTAATCCTGGTTATTTTTGATATCTTTTCCCTCCTCTGCTAAAGTAGAAATAAAGTGTAATTCTGGGGGGCAAGGACTCTCAAAGGACTAATAGGAACCTTGTCCAGTCTATCAGGATTGTTTTACTACCCTTTTGAATCCTGAATGTCAATTTCTTGGAAATATGCAACCTTCAAGGGATGACTTTACATTACAACACTTGTTTTGGATCCATAAATATGCCAGTCACTGAGTACTGTTTACTTGTTAGACAGCCTTGCAGATATATATCATAGTGGCGGGTGGATTTTAAAGGTGTTTTTTGGTCATTGCATCTCCATTCTTTTGTTCTTGCTTGATCCATCTAGCTTCCTTCCTGATGGCATCTGACAGTTTCATCCCCTCTGAAAGATCTAGTTATTTGCTCATAGAGATTGAGTGTGATTGGATTTGGTGAAGGGGAAAGGAGAACTCAATGCATTCTGGTAAGAAATGAGTTTGAGACTCAGTGAATGAGATACTCTTTCTGATCTTTCATTTGGGATGGTAAAGTGCTGAACTTGGTCTGCTGGTGTGTCTGCTCCCCGCAGGGCAGTCTCTTGTAGAATCAATCACCCAGCATGTTTCTTTGGAACTCCATCTATTTGTCAGGCAGTGCCTCCTTTGCAGTAGGCAAGTTTAGGAATCAGCACAGTGCACTGGAAAGAGCATGGGAGTTAGAAGAAGAGGGCCCAGCTTTCGATCTTAATTGGTACTTTACTAGCAACTTAATCTTGAGCATGTCTCTTAACCACTTTCCCCCTCAGTTTCCTGCAATGTAAAATATGGATAATAATACTTGTACTTTTTGCCTCCTAGGGAAATTCTAAAATCAAATGGGAAATCCAAATGTAAAATGCTTTGAAAATCTTAAAGAGCTATATAAACATGAACTAATTTGGGTACTTCCAGGAAAAAGGTCACAGCATCCTAAATTTAGAGGAATATTAGAAGAACATTGGAGAAACATTAATCTAGTATGACCTTTTTACTTTACATTTGAAGAAGCCGAGGTCCATAGAGCTTAAGAAATTTGTCTAAACTTGAGAGATTTGAAAATAGCAGATCCCCAGACCAGACCAAGGGCACAGGATCAGGGCCCTCAGAAGCTGTCTGGTATCCCATTTATAGAAGAGGATTCTGAGGTCAGAAAGAATAAAGATAATAGTAATAACAATGTACCCTTCTGGTTTTAAGTTTTGAAAGTTCCCTAGTCATTGAATTGATGAGTATTTATTAATTTTTGTTTTGAGGATACAAGACAAAAAATGAACTAATTCTTCATTTCAAGGAGTTTGTATTTTGATAGGGAAGATAATAAGTCCACAACACAGTATATTCAAGTATATATTGGAAATACAAAGTAGCTCATCTATCAGTGAACATTGTTCTATACAAACACTAGTGAGAAAAAGAAAGTTAAAAGACAACCTTACTTTGAAGAAATTTACAATCCAGTGGAGGAGACACCAATACTGGAGGATCAGGAAATGAAGGGATCATATGGGTTGAATTTTGAACTTTGAAGGACATTAGAGATTCTAAGAAGCTGACAATTTTGCACAGTGATTAATACCATGATGATTAGCCCCATTATACAGATGAGGAAAGTGAATCTTAGAATCCAAGATCACCACATGTAGTAAGTATCAGTATCAGGGCTCAAAGCCCTGATCACAACTATTTATTTTGCTCTTTTGAAGGTCATCAAAGACTATTTAACCCAGCCCCAAGGTCCAAAGAAATAAATTGATTTGTCTGAGGGAACTCGGTTACTTTGAGGCACAATAAGGACTGGAAATTAAATTTCAAGAAATCACTACTTGCTTTTTGTTCAAATCAAGAATATCTTCCTCATGCTTGGAGATAAAAAAATAAGCTATTGCCTAATTTTGTCCTTACTGCAAAAGCTTCTGTCAAATTGGGAGTGTTAAGTAAGTGTTAAGTGTCTGAGGTCAAATATGCACTCAGGCCCTCCTGACTTCAGGGCCAGTGTTCTATCCACTGTACCATCTAGTTGCCCCGTATTTATTTCTTCATTTGCAAACTACCTACTTATAACCTTTATCTTAACCTTAAGAATATTTTTAAAATTGCAAATACCATTTTTTGGCATTCAAATCTTATCACTCTTTAATAAGTTGATGTACATTTATCAAGTACCCCAACTATCAGCCTGGCGCAGTGCTGGTTGTATAAAGAGACACAAAAACAATCCTTGCTTTCCAGGGATTTACAATCTAATGGGAGAGGTTAGTTGTGTCCTGCTCTCCATAACTGCATTTAGGATTTTATTTTCTTTTAAAAAAATTCAATACTATTTTATTTCTTTAGTTATATGTAAAGATAGTTTTATAAAAGTTTGAGTTCTAAATATTTTTCTTCCTCCTTCCCTGACTCCCTCCTCCCTAAGACAGTAAGCAATTTGACATGTTATACATGTGCAATTATTTTAAACATATTTGCATATTAGTCATGTTGTGAAAGAAAAATCAGGAGAAAAGGGAAAAACCATAAGAAAAAATTAAATAAACAAAAAAGGTAAACATAGTATGCTTTGCTAAGCATTTAGTTTCTATAGTTCTCTCTCTGGATGCAGATGGCATTTTCCAAACCAAGTTGGAAAGTCTATTGGAATTGTCTTGGATCACTGTATTGCTGCCAGAGCTAAGTCTATCCTAGTTGATCATCACATAATCTTGTTACCATGTGCAGTGTTCTCTTGGTTCTGTTCATTCCACTGAGCATCAATTCATATAAGTCTTTTCAGGCTTCTCTGAAATCAACCTGCTCATTATTTCTTATACCATAACTCATTCAATCATTCACAACGGATGGGCATCATCCACTCAATTTGCAAATCCTTGCCACCACAAAAAGAGTTTCTACAAACATTTTTGCACACCTGGGTTCTTTCTCCTCTTATATGATGTCTTTGGGATACATACTCAGTAATGACACTGCTGGATCAAAGGATATACCAAGTTTTATAACCCTTTGGGGACAATTCCAAATTGTTCTTCAGAATAACTGGATCAACTCCACCAATAATGCATTAGTGTTCCAGTTTTCCCATATCCATTTGGCATTTGCTTAGCAAAGATACTGGAGTGTTTTGCAATTTCATTTTCCAGCTCATTTTACAGATGCAGAAACCAGTGTGAAGGAATTTGCCCAGAGTCACATAGTTAATAAGTATCTGAGGTCAGATTTGAACTCAGGAGATGTCTTTCTGACTGCAGGTCCAGCTCACTATCTACTGTGCCACCAAGCTTCCCCCCTCTGTTCTATAGATGAGGAAATTGAAGCTTAGAGCTATGATCACATAGCTAATGCAAGTATATGTCATACTATGTACCTAGGAAGTGCTCAGCAAATAATTCTTGAGGTACTACAGTTGAAGTTATAAAGATTAATGATTGCCTCACATTTTCCCCCTGGACTTTGACCTTTCAAAGAATCTTCATGCTTATTATTTAATTTTATCCTCAGAATAGTCCTCATTAAATAAATAGAGCAGAGGCTATTACTCCCTTTTCTATTTTGCAGCAAGGAAATTGAGGGTCAGAGGAATTGAATATCTTGTCTTAAAATATATGGGTAAGTAGTGGTAGAACTAGGTTAGAACCAAAACTTCCTTACTTTCAGTGTAGGGGAAAGAATGCTGACTTTGAGTGAAAGTTCTAGGCTCAACCTAGACCTTGGTGGAAGTCACATAAGCTCTCTGGGTCCATTTCTTTCCTGTGAACTTGGATGGTTGCATTAGATGATGTCTATAGTTGATGTTTTAACCTATGATCTTTGTGATAATGTTGCCTCAAGCATCGACTTGCCTACTCCATGTTTTCTATGAGAAGTTCCACTTTCAGATAGAGCAGAGCAGAAATGGGTTTTTTGCTCAGTGACAAACTGTACGATGCACCCTTGCCCTAAAGGATGATCTCTTAGGAACATTAAAAATTCTCTTGAACTGCATATTAGCTTTGATCTGAGGAGGGTGAAATTGACTAATTTTATGAACATGCAACGATTATTAAGGACTCACTTGGAATTCAGAAATATAGAATATTGAATTTTTGGACTTTCTTTGAAGATTATAGGACAATTGCTATAAACTGGAGAATGCCAAAGAAACACTGATGCCATCTCTTCAGAGATTGAGTTTAAGGATTAATCCCCAAATTCATTCCTGTTATTATTTCTGACTTGTGATAACAACTACCAAGGGATTAGTGATTCTTAATTAGGATGGAATAAGAACAACACAAATTGATATTGACATACTTCCCTCCAATTATGAATACGTGATTTGATAATGTTGCATTTTAAAGTGAAAAAAGTTTATTTTGATGGAAAAACCTATGAATTAATTTTACTCTTTATGTATAAAATTTGGATCATTCCATGAAGAAAACAAAAAGAAATTTCTAATTACTCATTATATATTTTATCTCTAACAACTTTAAACATAATTTGGGTTTTTCTTCTCTGCATAGAAGCTTCCTTTCCCCCTTTCCCACCACCCCTACGATTTCCTTAAGAGGCATAATTTTGGCTGGCTATGGCTCTGGATGCTTAGATCGGCTTGTAAGGACTCACTGGTTGACTTTTACTAGAGTCTTTTTTCCTTTAGGTCAAAATGAAGATCAGACCTGCTGTTATGTGTGGTCACAGAAGTGCTATGAGTAATCCTTTTAATAAGTAAAAACCAAAGAAATGTCCTCTGTATTCCTCTAAAATTGGCATGAAAAGTTTTTCTTGAGCTTTCATTGTTTCTTAATTTTCTTGAGCCTTTACATCAAAATTAATCTAACTACTGCTCTAGCTCTATCTTAATTAAACATCACCAATCACTTGGTGGCAGCTGTCATAGGTGAGATATATTAGCAAAGTACCCTGAGAATATTTGTACTGAAACTCAATTTTACTCTGAAGAAATGGTATGGTCCAATGGTATTCCCCAACTGGGAACCCCCATTGAACTTCCCAGAATTCTTCTTGATCTATAGAGTAGATGTTGTCCATGATGGTTGTGCTAGTATTCTAGTTGTCAATGATGATAAATTTATTTAACTGGGATATTGGTGCCCCCACTCCAACTCCACAAAAAATTGGAAGGCTATACATTTTAATAACTCCTCCAGGCCTAAGCTTATTGGTTATAATAATATGCATGAAATATTAAATAATAAAAATACTACTACTACTAATGCATATAATGCATATAATAATGTTTTTCTAGGATTTGGAAAATTTTATTTTCTCAATTGAGACACACAGTGAAGCTATGACATAAGTCCTTTTCTTATCCTCATTTTATTTTTTTTTCTTATTCCCATTTTAGATGAGAAACTTTAGGCTTTGAGAGAATAAATGATTAAGGTCATAGGTAAGTGAATAAGTGAGGGCATATTTGAACCTGCTTGTTTCTCACTCCAGATGCAGCACATTAGCCACATTATAACACCACCTCTTTGGGATGGTATAAACACAATTTCATATTTTCAGTTTCCTATACCACTTAGCACATTTTCTGAAATAGAAATAGTTCACAAATAGTTCATGTCTTCAACTAGGGAAATCCCAGGAACATCAGATATTTAAATCCAACTTCTTGAGAGTGTTGAGCAATCTTTGTCTCTAATCAGTGAAATTCCATTCAGTTCAATTCAATTTAATTTAATTAATTTCATTTAAATTCAATTAGTTAAATTCAGTAAGCTCAATCCTAGGCCTTTGGAGAGTGTAGATCAATGGAACTGCCTTGGGCTTCCCTAAATGGATGTTCCCTTGGGACTTCCAAAGTCAGAATATTAAGAAGGAAAGGGATGATAGCTGAGTTTAGATGCTTTCCCTTTCTCAGGTATGGCTGTCTCAGTTTCGGATGACCTTGGCAGTCTCCCTCCAAGCTTTATCTTTATTAAAGGCTTGGTCTTTCTCTTTTCTGAACTTTCCCTATTTGAGCATGTGGCAAGAGCAGTGACCATTGCTTTCTTGAAACTGACCAGTATGACTTCCTTCAAACTTTAAAAAAAAAAATCAAAGATGGAAGATGAATATAGCATTGGACCCATAGTCAGGAAGACCTAAATGAAAATCACCTAGGAGTGATCCTAGGTAAGTCATTTTAACTGCTATCTCTACCCCACCCCCCAATTTCCTCATATTGTAAGGGAAATGGGAATGGGAATTATATATATATATATATATATATGAATTAATAATAGCATTGCCTTCCCAGAATTTTTGTGAGGACAAATGAGCCGATATTTGTTAAGTGTTTTGCACAACTTAAATGCTATATAAATGCATAGCTATAGGATTAATTAATACATCATATTCTTTTACAAAGAATTTCTGGTAATCCAAATGCAATTATACTGGAATTTAGTTAGATTGGTGGCCCATCATTTGGAGTATAATTCAGCCAGAGATGGGAAATTTCTTTTTAATTAATGAAAAAGTTTTTCTTGTACAGATGTACCCTACCTGAAAGAGTGAATATATTCCTGAAGAGTTGCTTGAAATTGATTTTTAGAAACTAAATTCCATTTTAACTACTCTGGAGGAAATTACAAAAGGGCTTGTCTTCAAATTTCTTTGATGTGAAGAATTTCTCCTTCATTAGTTCTTGTTGTAGGACAGGATTTTTGAGAACAGTTTTATTTTGCTTTGTTTTGTTGCTTGCCTAAAGCAAAGTTTATCTGTATAGATTGATGGCACCAGTAGATTGGTGAATAGTTATATAAAAAACAAAATGGAATTTTTAATTGATTTTTCCTGTAGTATAATATAATTTGAGGTATAGAGCAATTAGGTGTTATAATAAATATGTATGCTAGACATGGAGTCAGAAAGAACTGATTTTACATACTGATTTAAATATTTACACCTTGTGTGACTTTGAGCAAATCATTGATCTTTTCTCAGCCTCACTTTCCTCATCTGTAAAAGGGAGTTATGAGGCAACTGGTGGCTCCATCAAAAAGCAGTGGGCCAGGAAGATCAGAGTTCAAATTCAGCCTCAGATAATTCCTTAGGTGTACACTATAGGACAAATCACTTAATTTGTGTTTGCCTGACAAAAATGGCTCCACTGGGTATACTAGAGAAAGAAATGGCAAACCACTTCAGTATTTTGAACTCAAATGGGCTTACAAAGAGTCAGACAAGACTGAAATGACTAAACAACAAAAAAATGGGGCTAATAATAGCATCTACCTCAGAGACTTGTGATGAGAATCAAATGGGACAGTATAGAAAACTCTTTGCTAACTTTAAAGTTCTTTATAAAAATTAGCTATCACTATAATTGCCCCAAGGAAACCCAAGAATAAAAAGTGAAGGCATGGTATAGAGTGGGGGAGGAAAAGGGAAAAGATTTACAGAAAACATTATTTCTTTTAAAAGTTCTTTTTCAATTTATTGAAAAAATAAGCATTTCCATAACAGTATAACAAAAAGATGATTGTCCATGAAATTACAAATCTATTATACACAACTTATTATTCCTTTTCTTCCCCCCCCCTTTTTTTCCTCCCCTCACTGTACTCAGAGATGGCTACCATTAGACACAGATACACAAATATATAATGTAAATTTATTTCAATATATATTTCTAACTATTAGTTCTTTTTCTGGATCTAGATAGTGTTTTTCTTATGTCCTTTATTGTTATTTTGGGTATTTTTAATGGATAAAATAACTTAATTGCTCAAAATTTTTCTTAAAACAATACTGCTGTTACTGTATAAAATTCTCTTGGTTCTAATCATTCTATTCCATTATTTCATGGAAGTTTTTCCATGTTTTTCTAAGATTATTGAGCCCATCATTTCTTTTCAAAAATTATTTCATTTAAAAAAACAAAATAAGAAAAAAAGAAAAACAGAAAAGAAATCCAAAACAAAATAAAATAAAACAAAAGGGAGTATTGTCATGTGCCCAGCAGAACATCAGGAAGGATTCAAAATATATAACAACAAATTACCAGTTTAAGAAAGTGTATATATATGTAGAAGAAATTATGTTTATAAATGTTCATCTTTTCTTTATTTGTAAATTATTCTTTTATTCTCTGCTGCTTACCATTTTTACTTTATTCTTTTCTACCCTTCCATTCCCCCTATCAACCTCAAGTAGGTTATAGTTAAGAAAGGATATATTATATATACATTTGTGTGTATCATATATATATATATATATATATATATATATATATATACACACACACATATATATGTACACACATACACACACACACACATATATATACACATACATACATGGCCTGTCCCCTCTCACATACACATACACATATCTTTCCCATACTTGCTGACTCTTTACCTTAATTCTGCTCCTTAATTTGCCTTGCTATTACCTAACTTCTCCCCCCCCTTGGATCCCTCCTTTGTTTTTTTCTCTTTACCCTTTGCTTCCCTATCCTCCTATCCCTCCCTTTTTATTTCTTTATAGATTTTGGAGAGTATCTTGCCCTTCATGGTATATGTGTAGTGTTAACTATTTAATCCATTCCCAAAGTGAGTAGGTTTTCAGAACAGTGAGTTCTCCTCCTCCCTTTAATGCCTCTGTGACTATTCTTTCTCTGCTTCTCATTTGTATAATATAATTTTTATTTTTACCTTAACTCTGCCCCAATCTTTCTTTTGAGCTACTCTACTGATATTATCGATCTTAAACAGATTTTATATGTTTCCTGTGTAAAAAAAAAAAACACATAATTTGTCCATGTTGAATTCCTTGAAATTGATCTTTGGTATTGGTTCTTATATGTTATATTTTCTATTAAGTTTGGGTTTGGCTGAGGAGAAAGTGTTGAAAATCTGCTGAATTTCCATTCCACTCAATGTCCATTTTTTCTTCTCCAATAATATAGATAATTTACTTAATATGATATTTTTGGCTGCAGGC